>NC_090811.1:53222438-53852438 GCF_036512215.1 Solanum lycopersicum
TCGCGTTGTGATAACATTCTGTCATAATAATGAAAGAAAATTTATTTACTCTTTATATCAGTTGTTTAATGAATATCACAAGGAAATTTAAAATGATGTATTATCAATAAATATAGTTTAATAACCCTTAAAATGTGAAGATAAATTAATCAAAGATTGACATGCACCATAACTAATTGTATTACACAATTATAACTTGACCATGCATATAATATAATTTGTGTGTTCGTTGATAAAAGATTAGACATTGATTTTTTAGTATACATTTTTTCATTCTATTATTTTATTAATAAGTGGTCCGTAATGATTTTATATATAATCTTCTTCAAAATTGAAAAAAATATAATAAATATTCTTTTTTTCTCTTTGTTAGTATTCACGTTTTTCTCTATGATAATCAATTTTTATTGCATTTATTTCGTAGTTTAATTTATACTTTTATTTTGATAATGTTGATATGACTCGTAATTTAATTGATTATCTTTATTTAAATCAAATATTAATATGACATCTTAATATATTGTTGTTAAATATTTAATATTGTAAGAAAATAGTAAAATCATTGGAAATAATTTATCATATTTCTCTAAAATGATTAAACTCTTAGATAATGCTTAATTTATTTTTTTGAAGGATCCTATATAAATATACCTTATCAAAAATTTTATAGTCAGAAAAATCAAATAGCAAGAAAAAAACGTTAAAGTGATGAAAAATTTCACCTAGCATGAATTTCAACAATAAAAAAATATAGTATAAATTGACGGAAAGAATATGTATTTATATAGGTATTTATAGATGCTTCTGTTTTTTTAAATTTCATGAAGTTAATATACAAACTTAACTTGTGTAATCGTTTGTCAAGAATATTGATGCTCTTTTTGTTATATTTTTTTTTTGAAGATATTTGATGGATTTAAGTGCTTTTGAAAAGAGAAGAATAAAAGAATAAATTAATTTTATACTTTGTTTTCCAGATTAATAGTCTATCTTTTAAAAAAAAATTCTAAAGAAATCATAAAGAAAATAATACTTTTACTAATTTACATTTAATTTAAAATTTTAAATTTTTATTTACAATTACAAAAAAAAAGAAGATGTTATAATAAAATTTAAAAAATTGTAATCAATTACATTTTTATAAATTAACAAATAATTTTATCTAACTACTTTTAGTAATATAAATAATTAATGTTGAGATGGATAAATAATATTAAAATATTAGAAATAAAATGATTTTTTTTTATTTTCATATTTTCATGAATAAAATTATATAAGTATGGAAATAGAGAAATTTGGAACATTAATTGGAAAAGAAAATTAAAAGAAAAAGAAGTTAAAAAGCAAGAAAGAGAAAAAATCATTTAAAAAAGAGAAAGAAAAATGGATTTGGATTATTTTCTGAAATGGAATCCAACACTTTCTACATAACACAATATAAATGGAGCCTCATATAAGTATTATCAGTCACCTCTTGGATAGTGTGAACTGAAAAATAATAATTTTATATGTTGGACTTTTCAGAAGTAATTTTATTTTTATAGAGTAGTGGTTTTACTTTTGAGAATAATTTTGGGTACAAGAAATACATGAACTTACCCAATCACCCTTAATTTTTCAGCTAAAATACGAAAATACCTAAAAAAAATTGCTTTTTTCAAGTCACGCTAAAAAGTTGTCTTGCAAATTTATTTTTCCTTAAATTAATTAAATTGGGAGAAAAACAAATTAAATATAAAGAAAACAAATAGAGGTGCTGGGGGTAAACAAATTAAATATAGAGAAAACATATACATAAATAGAACAATGAAAAACAAATTAAATATAGAGAAAACAGAAGACAATAAAATAATTAATCGCTTCTCATCTCACAAATTTTTACGAAAAATTACTTGTGAATTTTCATAACTTTTTGTGAAAAATATTGTAGGTAAATTATATGCGACATTAATATCCTGAGATAATATATCTGGTGATTTTTAAAATTAGAAGGTAATAATTACCTACGAGCTTATTTCCAATGGATTTTGATTGACAGAAAAATTCGCAACAAACTTTGATACGTGCCGTATTATTTGAGTTTTTCTAGTAGTGTAATTGGTGTAATTGAACATAGTTAATTGCACTCTACATTCACAGGCATAAGTTGTGAATTACTGGCAATTACAAGGTGTAATTATCAGCTGATACTTTTTATTTTTTTTTAAAATTCTATTTTACTTATTTTTTCACTTCTATAATTTTAATTACTATTTTATTTTTATTATTATAAAAAATTTAGAGATTGATTTTATATTTTATATTATGATATTTCATTTTCGTCTCGTTCTCAAGCATACTTCACGTGATTGTATGCAATTTTTTCGTATTATTTATTAATTTATGTTGTTCTTATTTTCTCATTAGCATAATTTTATTAGTATTTTAATTTTTGAATTAAAATAGAATTTATTGTTAAATAAGTTTTTATAGACTTAATTTTTTTAAAAAATAGTAAATCATATTTATGTATTCTATGTTGAAATTTGCTATAAGAGTATTATGTTAATTTTTTTGTTTTGAATCTATAACTTATGTTATATTTTCAGTTCATTTGTTTTAGTAATACTGAATTCAAATTTCAAGTTAATTTTTAATTAGACTTGATAGATTATCTTTTTGTCTACTATTTAATAATTTATGACATATTTTTTTGTAGACTAATCTTATTTTTAATTAAACATGCATTTCACGATGTTCATAGAAACTTCATACTTTTAGTTTTAATGGTCAATTCAATTGAAATATATTAATTTGAAAAGATATAAATCAATAGTTTTTTCATAATATTAGTTAAGAACATATGCTTATTAAGTAATATATTTTCAAAAATATTATATATCTTAAATATATAATTTTTTATTATCTATAAATTTTCTTATTTGTCTAGTATAAATTTTAAATAGTTAATTTTTATTTTCAAAATTTAGTATAATTTAATGATTGAAATTGGGCATCCAAACACAACATGTGTAATTACATTGTGGCATCCAATCTGGATAGATGTAATTACATTGTGGCAACAAAATAGGCCAGTGTAATTACTAGACTATGTTATTACTAGTGTGATAATTACTACCCTAGTAATTATCTCTATTACAATTAACAGGTCACTTTACAAACAGACTCTTAATAGAAATTTCAAACTTGACATGTGATTTGAACATCCACTATCAATGAACCTTAAATCATTTATATTTCAAATTATTGGGGAATTAGCCATAAATAACTCTCTTTCTTCTTCCACATTTTTTGTGAAATTGGCTTCATCATGATCATCTTTTCGCTTAGTCTAACAGTCAACTTTTTTGTGGCCACATTTCTTATCGTATTGGCATTGAATATATCTCTTGGACTAACGGAATTCACCAACTTCGTTTCTACAGCTCTGTCGTTGCCACCACGTCCTCGACCACTAAAATTGTCTTTGCCATGTCCACGTCTTGCTGAGTTTCCTGGTTTTCCCTTGTTGGCAAACTCCCACTTAAACTAGAATGCCTTCTCTTGAACTTTCTCACGGGACCTATTTAACCTATCTTCATGAACTAGTAAGAAACTCATTAATTGATCGAAAGAATAGATAAATAGGTCCTTAGAATCCTCAGTTGTAGCAAAACCATGCTCAAATTTGATGGTTAAACTTCTCAACACCTTAGACACAACAATCTGATTACCAATTTTCTCACCAAATACCTCATTTTACTAACAATAGCAGATTTTCTAGACAAATCCTTGCACAAAGTCATTTTCGTTCATGAATAATGTTTCAAAATCATGTTGGAGAATTAGTAATTTATTAATAATTAGCCTATCATATCCAAAGTACTATTGTTTCTGGATCTCCCATGCTTATTTGCAAGTCTCAGCTGCTGATATACGATGAAAGAATTAATCATCAAGAGCTTTTTGGAACGTGAACAGAGCTTTCGAGTCTATCTATGGATGTCCTCTCAGCTAGTTTGTATTCCCCTATTGAATTGCAGTCTCAACTATATCCCATAGTTATTGAGACTTGAAAAGTCTTAAAATTTAAACTCCAAAACTGATACTTTTTCCCTTTTAAAATTGAAAATTAGGGGTCGCAACGAAATTGTGGTACCGTTTCTTGCCACGACAATTTTGTGATTTCTCATTAAAGAAAAAGAAAACAACACAATATTTTACTGCTTTTCGCTCTTACTATACCAATCCTTCCTTGAGATAAGGATAAATATCAAATCGGGAGTTATGCTCAGATACCAAAAATATTGTCCAAAGAGATAAACAACTATTCGAATAAGATGTTAAGAAATAGAGAGAAAACTTGATCTTTTCTTCTGTACGATACAAATCTTTAAATAGTACTTGGAAAGCAACAAACCTAAAAAAATTAGTAAAAATTTTAGGAATTCAATAGTGTAAGGAGCAAATTACAACTTATCCCTGTTTTTTTTTTAATCAATTTTCAAATATCCCCTAAAATTGATGTCATTCGGATACATTTCATTCTTCCGGATACATCATATTTGATACATTATATTAAATTTCAGTTCCCCAAATCATGCAAATCAAATTGATGTTAATATCTTCCAAATAACAGATTCAAACAATTCAAATTTTAAATTTTTTTCTCTCAAATTTCTTCGAAATCGTAACAAATTTTTATACATTTATGTATGATATACAAAAAAAGGAAAAAAATATGATAGATAACTATGTTATATACGTAACTATGAATATGATATAAAGTGTTTTTTGTTATAAAAATTAGTATTTATGTATCAATTGTAATATTTGATAATGTCTTACGGATACATAGTCTTCTAGTTGAACAAGTTTGAGTATATATATATATAATGTTCATAATTATGTATTAGATACACAACAAACAAATGAATTATACATTACTTTAAGAATCAAAACCAATTATACATACATTAAAAGATATGTTGAAAGCAACAACAAATAAATAATAAATAAAGGAAGAAAAAAGAAGAAGAAATCCTTCAACACTTTCTCATTTCCTATTTATCAACTTTTGTAACTTTTTTTCACATTCAACAATGACGTCACCAATGGATTTCGACCCAAAAATCTTACCGAATCCACCATTAACTCTTGATAAAATTATAATGTATGATAATATTGAAATGAAGACAGAAACAAAAACAACTAAATACATTAAAAAATTAAATCCATATACATAAGATAAAGATGAACAACAAAATCTCAATAAAAATCAACAATCAGATCTACGGGAAAAAATGATGAAGAAATCCTTTTACGCTTTCTCTTTTGCTCTGTATCAACTCCCGTAGTTTTTCTTCACTTTCAACAATGGCTTCATTCATGAATTTGTCTACAGCTATAATGTTTAATGCATGCGTTCTTGAAATTTGCTAATAAAACGGTAGTAGCCCCCTCTTTCCACAACCAACAACTCTTCTGCATTAATTGTATGGTACAAAGCAATATTAATGAAATATGGAATTCTTTAAAGCTATTGCATTCTTATTTTTTGATGGTCTGTGAATTTGATAATAGAAATTTGAATATTTGATTGATTAGAGAGAGAAATTTCTTGAACTTCAAATTAAAATGAATGTTGCAATTGATAAGATTGTGGGAGTGAAAATAGGGAGGGATTAAAGGAGAGAAAAAAGGAGTGGGGAAACGTGAGTGAATTACTATGTATCCGAAAGAATTGAGATTTGAAAAAAAAATAAGAAATTTTTGTAATATTTTAAAATTCTAGAAAATAATAGAAAATAAGTTAAATAAATATGTGTATATAAGTAATTTTTCCAAAAAACTAATAGGACACTAGTTTAGCACTAATTCATGACCTGCTAACTGACTAGCATCAACTAATTAGGTCTCCTAGAGTTAGTTAATTGGAAAAATAAAAGACTCCAATTATTACTTCCACTAACGACATCAAACTTTTCAATCAGTCAACTAACAATAGTAACCAATAATTGAGTTATATCCTAATCCGCAAGTATAATCATTTATCAGTGAAAATTCATTATGATGAAGTACTACTGATTCTCTTGTGGAGGAGTTCCATAGCAAAAGATTTGGTTCTCGTAACAAGGACAATCACAAACCTTGATAAGATCCAAGACATCATAACAACAATATATTCTAAACCTTCATGGCTTATGATTAGAAGGCCAATCATGTTGTTGGACATCCTCAACTAGTTGAATTGCTGATAAAGAAGAATAATGCGAGGGAAACTTTCTTTTAAGAACAAGAACTTTAGGGCAATATTGGTTATTCGTCCCATGATTTAAATACTTCATAGTAAAGTAAGGCTCAGATATCAATGTCATAGACGTGGTTTAATGAGATATCGATTCTTAAGAAATTCAACATCATGCTCTGATACTAAGTTTATCACATTCTGGGAGCACACCCTAGATGTAACCAGTATCGTCGTCCTCGTAGAGGAATAAGACTAGCGTCTAAGCATTCATCATTACATTCATAGGTTAAAAATACGAAAAATTTAAAAATTTTAGTCTACTTCTACATTTACATAGAACTCTCGCATACACATAATATATTCATATCGAGTATACTTAGACCCTTCGTATAAGAAGATTATGACTATACATTCTTTAGTACATAAATAAAAGAGAATGAAAAAAGTGTCTTTAAGACCAATCAACATCCAATGCCAAAAAGTGGCATTGTCCTCGAAGTAGTGAGGACCTACCAAACTTGGAGAATGAGAATGCAAATCTTCCTTCAAATGTCGTCACAAGCCCTTCAATGATCAGAACCTAAAATGTTTGGGACAAAGGGAGAAATGGGGTCTGCACATCACTTGTACTAAGTACAGGCACATATGCATACACAACATAGAAATCATGTTAAAAAGGACATTTGTTCAAACATGCTTATTTACTTTGAAAAGCCTCATGCACATACAAGAACCCATATAAATCAGTGAGCCCATAAATCATAAGTCAATGCCATATACAACACAAGACCAACATCATCAAGCATAGTCAAGTCAACATATATAAGAGTTTATAACATCATATTATAATCAAGACCTTTACCCATAACCTATCATATAACCTACAAGTGCAATGACCAAGTAATGACCCATAACCTTACTAAATCAATTAAACCAAACCAAGGATTATAAGCAATGCCTAACTTCACATAACATGGGATCGAGAGTAATCATCCTCATACTTTAGCAATATAGACAAACATCATGTTCATAAATGAAACTAACACCATATAGAACCAATAACATGTAAAATCAACATATACATAATAGTCACTTTATAAGGTCATAAGAACATAAGAACAACCTCCTAAGTCTTCCCTCAAGGCAAACTAGTGCAAGGCATAGGTAGAGTCCCATACCCCTACCTAGGCTAAGTCAAACCTCTTATGTCACCCTAGTTAGTGTTCACTTCTTTACTTCATTTTATTTTCGGTAACACTTCCTTAACAAAAATAAACCACAAGATCTAAGTATGGAATCGTATGTTGTAAAATCTTACACCGATGGAAGGTGGTCTACCGGCAAAAGTAGAACCAAACATAAACACAACTGTCTAGGTGGATCCACTAGCCAGTCTTCCTACGGGGGAAACATAGTTAATGAACTACGAGATATGTATGATATCTCTATTTCCAATTTAGCATTAGAGCCTCATATCGTGAGAATACATAGGGTGAGTCTCCCTCATAGAAGTGTGTCATATGAAACTATAGGGTGAATCCTCCTCCAAGAGAAGCCAACACCTATCATTGTCAAGTTCAGTTGGTGCTAAGCTAAGTCCTTTTTTGAAATGTCTTTAAGCCTTTATTAACTAGCATAACTTAGTTTAAGCATAGGGTCTATCCCTTATATAATCATCATCATCATAGCTAAGAATTACATGAGCATTGTCCTTTCATTACAATTCATACATGTGAAGTTAGCACATTTATATAATTGCATTATGAAAAGGCACATAGGTAAGTCATCACCATCCTTGTATCATTACATCTTATCCAACAACTCACAAATCATAGATCAAGACATTTCAATTCAACATCATACCAAGTCTAATCAATCTCATCATAAGGTATATTTCAATATATCTTCATCACTAACTACAAGTAATCATAATTGAAGTAAAGGTTAAGATCATAAAGACTTAGACAATCTCCTTCACCATCCATCATCTATGGTTTTACCATTAACCATCCAATTCAACCCAACAATGGGTGCAACAATATCATTCAATAGTAATTAACATAATAGCTAGGTCAATTGCATCATCACTATCCAAATTAACTTCAATTCATAACCTAGGATTAGGGGAATAGGGTTTATCATGAATTCTACAAGAAATCGATCCATTCCCAACAAAACATTACCCTAGGCAGTCCGTGAATAAATTATAATAGATAAACAAGTCTAACAATTAATACTTTTGTTAATTCCCATCAATTCATAAGAAGAACCAAGATTTGGGGAATTTGGGGAAAGGTACATGATCTACATGAAATTGTCATCAATTAACCAACAATTTACACTTAATTAGACATAGACAATCACAATTTATCATAAATTTGAAGTTTAGAAGAAAACCCTTTATAATTGAAAAAACCCTTGGAATTGGGTGATTTAGAAATCAACTTTGAAAGGACCTCTTGGGAAAAGAAATTTCAAGAGTGAAAAAACCATAACTTAATGAAGATTAATCCACGAAATTGAAGTTAAATCCTAGAGAAATTGGTCTTCTATTTCAAGTTTTCTTGCTTTTTCAATGGAAGATTTAGGGAGAGAGAAAGTAGAGATAGATGAGAGCTTTTGAGTTTTGTTTTGGGAATTTAATTTAGGTGAGTGAAAAATGAATTAAAACTAACCCTTATTCAATATAAAGTCACCGCCTAAATAACCCAAAAGACCCCTCACTTAAATGGGTCTTTTTGTGAAGTCATAATGCTTAAAATACGATTTTAAAGAATCAGGGAAGTGGCTCCGTATCGCGAAGCTGATTTCTGAATTTATTTTTTGAAATTTGATTTGAGACAGTGGACCTCGTGGTGTGAACATGTCACGAGGATAATTTTTTCAACTTGCGTGTGGGCTGCGCGACGCACAATAAATCTTGAATTTCTGCCTCGCACACGCTGCTCCCGTCTTCCCATGTTGGGGTCCTCCTCAATGATCCTTCATGTTGTAATTGGGGAGTCATTATTGAATGTTTAGACCCTCTATAATAAACTTTACCTATTTAAAGTTTTTTTTTACAATTTTGGGACTTCATATGACCCTCCCAAACCTTCACCAAACATAGAGACGTCAATTAGTTCGATTTAGCTAGTTTCCAGATGTCATGGACGTTTCTTTACGCCTTGTTGACTCTAAAACTTCCTAAATTGTTTATAAACATTATCTTAGGATTGGAAACAATGTTTTAAGGTTTAGTTCATCTTGTGAGTCTCTATCTTAGGTCATGTACTTTCTAAGTGTTACATTATCCCTCCCTTAGGAACATTCGTCCCTGAATAACACTAAAATCTTTTGAAGGGAAATGATAGACTCAATACTAGAATTCCGACCAACAACAACATTAAATCATTATGAGTCACAGATCATAGGAGTTTTTTACAACTCCATTCAACACATAATCATGACATTTACGCATAGTAACTCAAAACATCAATTTCTTCACATAAGGCTCAAAATCACAACATGAGGAATTTCCTTCTCAAGTCCACATGAGCTCGATATATCATTAAGGAGAAATTATGACAAAACTCAACCTATAAAAAGGACCAAGTCATTTCATATAGGCAACAACATACCAAGTACACAAGTAAGTGAAAAATTGAGCATAAGAGAACTTTTCACATGAAATTTCATTTTAGGAAAAACTTTTATCATAAATATGCACATCATTGCAAAAAAACTCAAATTCAATTTATTCATTATTTTGATTATTAATTGGAACCACTAACCTTAATCGACAAAGAGATGAGGATAACTGGACTTCATGTCGGCCTTAGCCTCCCATGTTGCTCCCTCAACTAGATTGTTCCTCTATATGACTTTCACGGAGGCCACCTCTTTGTTCCTCAATTTCTTCACTTGACGATCAAGGATTTCCACCGGAACATCCTCATAAAAGAGGTTCTCTTCTACACCTAGACCCTTAATAGGAAGTATGGACTCGGGATCACTGATGCACTTCTTAAGCATGGATACACGGAAAATCGGATGAACCGAAGATAGATCACTAGGTAATTTCAACTTGCATGCAACCTTTCTAACCCTTTGCAAAATTTCATAGGGACCCACATAACGAGGATTCAACTTCCCTTTCTTGCCAAATTTCACCACTCCCTTCATGGGTGAAATTTTTAGATACACTTAATCGCCTTCTTCGAACTCTAAGTCCTTCTTCTCCTATGGTCGGCATAAAGCTTTTGCCGACTATTGGTTGCTTTCAAGCGGTTCCTTATCATATGAACTATATCCAAACTCTTGTAACTCAAATTGGGACCCAAAAGTGAAGACTCACCCACTTCAAAACATTCAATTGGAGATCTACATTTCCTACCATACAAGGCTTCATATGGAGCCATAGATATTGATGAATGATATCTATTGTTGTAAGAAAACTCAATCAAAGGAAAGTGCTTATCCCAATTTCCCTTGAAATAAATAATACAAGCGCTAAGCATATCCTCAAGGGTTTGAATAGTTCGCTCCGCTTGAACTTTTTTGGGAGATGAAAACCGGTACTTAACTTCACCTTCGTACCCAACCCTTTTTGGAATGACCTCCAAAACCTAGATGTGAATTGTGCACCCCTATTCGATATGATGGATAACGGAATACCATGACGACACACAATCTCATCTATAAAGATCCTTGCATAATCCTCTGGGATTCGCCGAGCATGTGGACTTGATGGGAATAAAATGAGCGGATTTGGTCAACCTATCCACAACCACCCATATAGAGTCATGTTGCTGTTGAGTTTGAGGCAAACCTACCACGAAATCCATGTTAATATATTCCCACTTCCAAGAGGATATTTTGATTTCTTGAAGTAATCCACTTGGCTTTTGTTGCTCGTCTTTCACTTGTTGGCTGTGTAACAAATTCCGCTATGTCTTTCTTCATGCCTTCTCACCAAAATACCTCCCTAAGGTCATGGTACATCATCTTTGTCGAGCCCGGATGAATATAGTAATGGGATCCATGAGCTTCCGCAAGAATCCGGTTCCTCAAGCCATTTACATTGGGAACACACAAGCTTTCTTGGTACCTCAAGACACCATTCCCCCCCAATGAGAATGACTCATTAAGCTTACCTCCATTAATGGTTGATCAAGGTGTTGCTTGGACTTCACCTCAAACACCAAAGACGACTTGAAGTCATGATGTACCATAATACCACCAATCGGAGAATCTTCAAATCTAACACTCAATCTAGCCAACCTATGAACATCTTTCACTATGTATTTCTTGGATTCTTCTACATGAAACACATTACCCATGGTCATACAACCTAGAGCATCCACAACCATATTGGCCTTGATGGGGTGGTAGAGAACACTCATGACGTAATCTTTCAACATTTCCAACCATGTTTATTGTCGAGATTCAACTCCTTTTGAGTAAAAACATATTGAAGACTCTTGTGGTCGGTATACATATCAACATGGACACTATAAAAATAATGCCTCCATATTTTCAAGGAAAATACCACGGCCGTTAACTCAAGGTCATGAGTTGGATAATTATCCCCATGCACCTTTAGTTATCTAGAAGCATAAGCTACTACTTTCCTATGTTGCATAAGGACACACCCCAAGCCCACTCGGGATGCATCACAATACACAATGAAGCCCTTGGTACCCTCCATTAGTGTCAATACCGGAGCGGATATAAGCCTATCTTTCAAAATTTGGAAGCTTCTTTCACAGGCCTACGACCACTCAAATTTCACACTCTTTTGGGTCAAAGTAGTCAAAGGAGATGGAATAGATGCAAAACCATCCACAAACTGCCTATAGTATCTTGTTAGACCCAAGAAAATACTAATGTCGATTTGAGTCAATGTCTTAGGACAATTTTTCACCGCCTCAATTTTCCTTGGATCAACCTCAACTCTCTCAGTAGAGAAGATATGACCACGAAATGCCGCCGACCTCAACCAAAACTTGCATTTGCTATACTTGAAAAAGATTTTATTTTCGTTAAGCACTTGTAACACCACTATCAAATGATCCATGTGTTCACACTCATTTGTCAAATATACCAAGATGTCGTCAATGAACACAATGACAAATGAATCTAGGTAACTTCAAAACACCCTATTCATTAGGTCCATAATTTCCGCCGGGGAAT
This sequence comes from Solanum lycopersicum, assembly GCF_036512215.1. NCBI lineage: Eukaryota > Viridiplantae > Streptophyta > Magnoliopsida > Solanales > Solanaceae > Solanum > Solanum lycopersicum. The sequence continues at coordinate 53,234,842 of NC_090811.1, forward strand.
TAGTGAGACTAAATGTTATTACTATGAACTCATAGAGACCATATCTAGTTCGAAATGTTGTTTTTGGTATATCCTCACCTCTGACCATAAGTTGATGTACCCCGATCTCAAGTCAATCTTAGAAAAGTAACATGCCCCTTAGAGTTGATCAAACAAGTCATCAATCCGAGGGAGAGGATACTTGTTCTTACTAGTGATTTTATTGAGTTTGCGATAATCAATGCACATTCTAAGGGACCCATCCTTCTTCTTCACAAAAAATACCGGAGAACCCCATGGAGAAATACTAGGTCCAGTGAAACCCTTGTCTAGTAAATCTTTGAGTTGAGCCTTCAACTCTTTCAATTTGCCCGGAGCCATCCGATAAGGAGGAATTGAAATGGGATTTGTATCCGATAAAAAGTCAATACCAAATAAATTTCCCATTGAGGAGAAATACCGGGAAGATCATTAGGAAAGACCTCCAGAAACTCCCTCACTACGAGGACTGACTCAATAGGGGGAATCTCGGAGTCTAAATCTTTGATTGTAACAATATGGTATATAAACACCCTTTAGAGATCATCTTACAAGATTTCAAACAAGAAATGATACGACCTCTAGGTATAGAGTTTCCCCTAAACGGGTTCAGTATGAAAGCTAAAGTTCACCACTCTTGTTCTACAATCTATGGAAGTGAAACAAGAATGCAACCAATCCATACCCAAAATAACATCAAAATCAGAGATATCTAATTATACTAACTCAACATGAGTAACTCTGTTGGGAAACATTATAATAGAATCTCTATACACCCTCTTTGCAACCACTGACCCAACCACCGGGGTGGACACCATTAAAGGTTCATTTAAGATATCGGGCAAAATATCAAACTTTCTAGCTACCAAAGGATAAATAAAATATACGATCTCACCCAGATCAAGTAAAGCATATACATCAATATAGAAGACTTGTAACATAGCGGTCACCATGTCGGGAGAAGTCTCTTGCTCACCCTAGATTGGAGTACATAGAAGCGATTCTTCTTCGGAGCACCAACATTAGAACCACTTGCTTGAGCTTTCCTACTACCCTTGTCTTGACCCTTCAAGTTTGGAAAATCCTTAAACTTGTGGCCAGTTTTACCACAACTAAAGCAATTGCCCTTTCCAACTAAGCATTCATCGAAGTGACCTTTTCCACACTTGACACAAGTAGGCTTCTTGTTTGGTGAACTAGTAATCCTTACCCTTTGAAGCTTAGGATTATACACCCAATCATCATTAGCCTTAGGGAACATCGAAGGAACTTGATTAGATAACCTCTTCTTGTACTTAGGCTTGTCTTGGATATCAAGCCTTCCCTTTGAAGAACCACCATCAAAAGACTTGGCCCTATTTGCTTCCCTACTCCTACTCTTTACCCCAGTCTCTTCCACTTGTTGAGCATGAACCATGAAACGATAAATTTTCATATTATCATGTAGTATAGCCAAACAACATTCTTCTTTCAAGTCATTTGACACTCTCATCAGAAAACAGCTCATTCAATCCCTAGGGTCAGAAACATAAGAAGAAGCATACTTTGACAATTTAGTAAATTTCAAAGAGTAATCAAGTACACTCATACCTCCTTGATAAAGGTTGATGAATTCTTCCACTTTGGTTTCCCTCTTTTCCCTAGGAAGGAATCGATCAAGAAAAGACTTCTTGAAAATCTCCCATGTCACCGGTCCACCCCTTAAAGGCCTATTGTCTCTCCATTGGGTGTACCAAGTTTGGACTACATATTTGAATTGGTAGGTGGCTAACTCAGCCTTCTGACTAGTAGTCAACCTGATCATAGAAGATTTTGTAGACTTAATCACTGAACTCTTGTGGGTCTTCCTCCACTTTCAATCCATAGGAATTAGGGGGATTCATCCTTGTGAAATCCTAAAAGTGAGAGGCCATGGTGATTAAATGTTGGTTTCCTCAGGGTACCACCTCTCGGTTAGGTTGGGCCGTCATGGCTTAAGCTTCAGTAATGATGGTTTGTGCTTGAGTAGTAGTGGCTTGGGCCATTTGGAGAAAGTCTACCCTTAAATCCCCATCCGTCAAGCCCGGAGGATTAGTTGGAGATTAATTATCATTAGGAATTTCTTCAAGAGGAGGATCTTGATTGCCAAAGGGATGAACTTCCGCATTAGAAATCTCTTCACCAAGTCTTTGTGCAGCTGACCTTCGAGTATTCATACCTATAACCATAATACAAGGTTTAGGTGAAAGCATACATAAAGTATACTCTAGAGGCACGACATTGGATTTCCAAGAAGATGAGAATTTCCTAAGCATCATATAGATCCTCACTCATAAGTGTAGCACACTTTACAATTATGAATAAGAACCTACATAGACGTGGTTTAATGAGACATCTATCCTTAAGATATTCAAGCTCATGCTTTGACACCAAGTTTGTCACATTTAGGGAGCACCCCGTAGATGTAACCGGCTTCGTCGTCCTCATGGAGGACTAAGACTAGCCTCTTAACATTCATCATTACATTCATAGGTTAAAAATGCAGAAAATTTAAGACTTTTCGTCTACTTCTTCATTGAGGTTTACATACACCTTTCGCATAGACATAATATATTCATATCGAGTATACTTTAACCCTTCGTATAAGAAGATTACTTAGTCTTTTAATTTTATTGCGCGCACACACACAAACACACTCACTCACACACACACACACACACACACACACACACACACACACACACACACATATATATAAGATATAACTTAGTCTTAAAACGAATGTCTCATATCATAACCATCTAAATAAGAGTACAACAATTGGGTGTAGTCCATACATCAATACAATAAAAGCCATATATAGGCTAACAATATTTAGTACTCAAATGAAATAGAATGAACAAAGTGTCTTTAATACTAATAAATATCCAATGCTAGAAAGTTCCATTATCCTCGAAGTAGTGAGAAACTAACCAACTTGGAGAATCAGAATCCAAGTCTTCCTTCAAATGTCGTCACAAGCCCTTCTACGACCGAAACCAAAAATTTTTGGGACAAAGGAACAAATGGGTTAGCACATCACTTGTACTAAGTATGGGCACATATGTACACACAACATAGAAATCATGTTAAAAGGGACATTTGTTCAAATATGCTGATTTACTTTGAAAAGCCTCATGCACATACAAAAACCCATATAAATTAATGAGCACATAACTCTTAATTCAAGGACATATAGAACACAAGACAAACATCATCAAGTATATTCAAGTCAACATATATAAGATTTCATAACATCATAATATAATCAAAGACCTTACCCATAACCCATCATTTAGTATACAAGTGCAATGACCAAGTAAAGCCCCATACCTTTACTAACTCAAGTAAACCAAACAAAGGACGATAAGTAATGCCTAACTTCACATAACATGACAACAACATTAATCCTCCTCATACTTTAGCAATATACACCAACATCATGTTCATAAGTAAAACCAACATCATATAGGATCAACAACATGTAAAGTCAACATATACATAATAGTCACTTTAAAAGGTCATAAGAACATAATAACAACCTTCTAAGTCTTCCCTCATGGCAAACTAGTGCAAGACATAGGTAGAGTCTCATACCCCTACCTAGTCTAAGTCAAACCTCTTAAGTCACCTTAGTTAGTGTTTACTTCCTTACTCTATTTTATTTTTAGGAACACTTGCCTTAACCGATATAGACTACAAGAGCTAAGTGTAAATCCGGTGTAGTAAAACCTTACACCGATGGTAGGTGGTTTACTGGCCAAAGTAAAAACAAACATAAACGTAGCTTTCTAGGTGAATCCACTAGCTATTCTTCCTACTGGGTCTACATAGTTTAGGAAGTAGGCAATATGTATGAACTAACTACATGCCATTTAACATTGGATCCTTATCTCATGAGAACCCATCGGGTGAGTGTCCCTCATAGGGGAGTCAACACCTCATATGAAACTATAGAGTGAGTCTTCCTCTACGGGAAGCCAACACCTCTCATTGTCAAGTTTACTCGGTACTAAGCTAAGTCCCTTATTGATATTACTTTAAGACTTTATTAATCATCATATATTAGTTTATTTCATTGGGTCTATCCCTTATATAATCATCATCATCATAGCTCAATGAGAATTACATGTGTATTCTTGTTTCATTACAATTTATACATGTTAGGTTAGCACATTTACATAATCGCATTATGATAAGGCTCATAGGTAAGTCATCACCATCCTTATATCATTACATCTTAGTTAACAACTCAAAAGACATAAATCAAAATATTTCAATTCAACATCATACCAACCCTAATCAATCTCATCATAAGGTATACTTTAATATAACTTCATGACTAAGCACAAGTAGTCATAATTGAAGTAAAGTCTAGGATCATAAAGACTTACTCAATATCCTTCACAATACATCAATCATGGTTTTACCATCAACCATCCAACTCAACCCAACAATAGGTGTAACAACATCATTCAATAGTAATTAACAAAATAGCTAGGTCAATTGCATCATCACTATCCAAATTAGCTTCATTTCATAATCTAGGGTTAGGGGAACAGGATTTATCATGAATTCTTCAAGAAATTGATCCAATTCCAACAACACATTACCATAGGCAGTCCATGAATGAATGAGAATAGATAAAACAAGTCTAACAATTAAATCATTCTTCAATTCCCATCAATAATAAGAAAAGATCCAAGATTTGGGGAATTTGGGGAAAGGGACATGATCTACATGGAATTGCATCAATTAAAATAAATTAACCAATAATATAAACTTAATTAGTCATAGACAATCACAATTCATCATCAATTTAAAGTTTAGAAGAAAACCCATTAGGATTGGAAAAACCCTTGAAATTGGGTGATTTAGAAATCAATTTTGAAAGGATATCTTGGGGAAAGGAATTCCAAGAGTAAATAAATCATACCTTAATTAAGATTAATCCAAGAAATTGAAGTGAAATCATAGAGAAATTGGTCTTCTTCTTCAAGCATTCTTGCTTCTTCAATGGAGGATTTAGGGAGAGAGAAAGTTTAGAGATAAGAGCTTTTGGATTTTTTTTGGGAATTTGATTTAGGTGAGTGAAAAATGACTCAAAAGTGACCCTTAGTCAATATATATTCACCGCCTAAATCACCCAAAAGACCCCTTACTTTAATGGGTCTTTTTAGAAGTCAAAATGCTTAAAATACGATTTCAAGTGGCACTGCATCGCGAGGCTGATTTTTGAATTTATTTAAAATCTGATCTGCTACAGTGGACCTAATGGTATGCATGCGATGCGAGGCCAATTTTCCGCATGTGGGCTGTGCGACGTGCAACAACCCTTGAATTCCTGCCTTGCAGAGGCTGCTTTGGCAGCTTGCTTGCTTATGTTGGGGTCCTCCTTAAGGAACCTTTGGGTGGTCCTTGGGGAGTTGTTATTGAATGCTTAGACCTTCTACACTATATTTTACCTATTTAAAGTCTTTTTACAAGTTTTGGACTTAATATGATCCTCCCAAACCTTCACCACACATAGGTACGTCAACTAGTTCGATTTAGCTAGTTTCCAGACGTCATGGACGTTTCTTGACTCCTTGACTCTAGAACTTCGTAAATGGTTTATAAACATTAAGTTAGGCTTGGAAATAGTGTTTTAAGGTTTAGTTCATCATGTGATGCTCTAGCTTAGATCATTGACTTTTAAAGTGTTACATACGGGGTTCCGAACAAATTTTGAGCACCTCATCGAAGATTTGGAATTAGCCAAAAATTATGTCATATGCATTAGCTCGTGCAACACTTAATTGGCCTTCGTGGGTCCTTGGTCGCGTTCGCGGTACTCTGATTCCCTTTTGGCTGCATTCGCTGGGGTGGTAAGGTCCTAATTAAGTTTTAATATCTTTGGAGTTTTGATCATAGTCTAGAAATATTTGTGTTTTAAGTCTTAATAAATCAAATTATTTCGTGAAAATGGATTTTCATTTGACTATTTACCTGAGTTCCATTTGTTCTTGCACATTGAATTCACAATTAACTACTATTATTTTAAAAGTTTTTAAAATATAAATATTATACAAAAACTAATGAATTTATCCGACTTTTCCATCACTCCTAATTACCAAGTCTTCCTTGTGGAGCAAAGGCGGGACCACAAAATCCAAATATTTAAATAGTGAATTTTATTAAAAAAGATTTTGACTTCTATCTTAAACATCAATGTTATAGGTTCTTTTTATTTTTTCTTTTAAAAAAATATTGTGTCTAAAAAGTTAATCAATCCACGTCTAATAATTCTTTCATCATATGATTAGAATTCACAATTGAAATATATTGGGACAGCCGATTTCTTTGCCACAGTATAATTGTACAAAGCATTTTCTTTCTAACAATCGTGATGTTCGGATCAATTTATGTGCTTCTTGTATGAAGTAAAAAGGTGATTCCCGAACATATTAAAGAGCTACATATTTCTCTAACGTATAAATTTTCTCTAATCAAACCCTCATACAAAGTATAACAGAAATGCTTTAATTTTACAAATGTATACTACTAAAGGGAATATGGAAAATATCTGAAGTACGGATATGTACTACTTCTTTTTGAATTAGTAGTGCATGTCAAGTCTAAAAAAATTAAACAATCTCTTTCATAAACTTATTAAGTATCAACAATTAGCATTAATTGAAAACGACAGAAATTGATTTTTAAAACTTAGTTCATGAACAAATGCTTCTCAAATTAATTAATAAAATATTTCAAAATAAAATAAATAGTCAAACTTATTTTAAGTATATATATCACAAAATATAATGGTGTAGTTGAAATATTTCAATGTCAAAGAAATCAACATTTCTAGTTGGCAACAAGTAAAATCAACTTAGTTGAAGCCATGCATCCATCAAAGGAAGGTTCTTATCCATTTGATGTCTGATGTTTGCTTTGGGGTCCATTTTATCCGGATTAACATTGGAAAATTTTATTTTGGAGGGTAAAATGCTTTCTATCAAGTATCAAAGGTGGCTTTATATAAAGGTATCAACCTATATATTATCCATGTGAAAAATCACTCATCCAACCCATTCAAATATGTGTGATTTGGACGGGTCACCAAAATATAAGCTCATTTTACCGACACTAAGTCTATGTGTATGATTATCATTCAATTTATTATTGATACTTGTAGGTCTGAAACACTAATGTCCATGAGAGGCAACACATGCAAACTAAAAGTGTTAAGAGAATGGAAATATTGAAAATTAATTAACAATCATTTCCGTTAGCAATATTTTGTAGAATGTGAAGTGATCTGTCTCTTTGCAGGTAAATGATGTGAAATAATTCAATGGAATTATTCGAAAGTGATCAAGAAGTGGAGTTTTTACAAGTAAAACTAGAACTGGTCTTTTAGAATATGTTGCATATTCTTTTATATTTGAATTGGTCCTTTAGATAAAGCTACCTCTCAAGGCGTTTTACTATAAATACATAGGCCAATGAATCCCCAAAAGGCAACACTACCCAACTTCAAAACATAAGCTCATCTCCTTTCTTCTAACTCTAACTAGCCATATTTGGGGGGGGGGGGGGAGGCTAGGTGGTGTAATTTTCCGGCAAAATGAGGATTCAAGGTGGCGGCGTTGCCAAGGGTCGTCAGTATTTGCCACAAATCTTAACGGCGTTGGCCATATTGGTTATTGCTAATGCAGTGTCGGCAGACCCTTATGTATTCTCTTCTCCACCACCTCCTTTGTATGATTATATGTCAACACCACTTCCTTCTCCTTCTCTGCCACCACCTTACGTGTACAAATCTCCACCTCCACCCTCACCTTCTCCCGCACCTCCATATGTTTATAATCACCTCCTCCCCCTCTCCATCACCACCTGCACCACATGTGTATAAATCTCCACCCCCTTCATTACCATCACCACCTCCACCGTATGTGTATAAGTCTCCACCACCTCCCTCACCGTCTCCACCTCCACTCAATGTGTATAAGTCTACACCACTTCCTGTTGGGTATGTAGCAAGAATTGATGGGAAACAGAGGGAAGGAGAGGAATTTGAAAAGTTTAGAACTTGAAAGGTTGGGAACTTGAAATGTCCTCTAATGCTTTATTGAAAAAGGCAATAGTCCCTCATCGGTAATGGAAATGAAAATAGGAGAGTTTAAATAAATAAACACTTCTATTAATTGTTAAAAGGGTTGGAAAGAGGGACCCCCCTCGCGCCGTCGTCGTCGTCGCTCGCTCGCTTCGGTTTCGGCTTCGGCAAATGATCGAGAGATAATTTTTTGGACAAATTTATTTTAATTATTTATTTAATTAAAAATTCCCGCCATGACTGTTCTGAAAGGTTGCAACTTTCAGGAACAGTCAATACCATTTGAAAGCTTACAACCTTTCATTAATGGTCGTGTAAATTCTGAAAGGGTTGTAACCTTTCAGAATATATTCTTCTTGCCTATAAATACCATTCAGTCTTCAGAATATTTCCCAACGAATTTTCTGATCTTTCTTTTCTTAAAAACACATATTTATTCATTTACTTTCCTGCTGTGGATTGATTCGCTGACAGTAGAGTTTTTGGTATCTATACTCTACTAATTAAGATCATTTTACCCTGGGAGGTTATATTCCAAATCAAACCTCGGATACTGGAGGGGAATAATTTCCTTAAGGGGACACTGTGAATTCAGTGGACTTGATTTTCTTCCTAAATTATCAAAAAGTGTATTCCAGATTCTAGTAAGTTTTACAGATTCAATTATTTTTTACAAATAAGTTTCTGTTCATCTTATTTATTGGTTCTAAAAATCTCAGTTACTTCGTGTTTCTGACTGATTTATTACAACCAGTAATTTTTGATTTTCATAACACATATTGGCAACAATCTTAAGGAAATTATTTAAATTTGTGTTTCTGGTGGAGACAAAAATCTTTGTGATTTTATACTCCTTTAAGTCTGCAATTATAATTTATTGCTTGCTCATATTGTATCAATTTTGTTTATCAGAAATAGAAAACACTGGTGTTACAGTGGTTGTTGATGCACCAACCCGAACTCTTGTATCACAAGCAGAGAAACCGGGTAAATTCACAGGTGTGAATTTCAAAGGATGGTAGCAACGAGTATTTTTCTGGCTTACCACTCTTTATCTGCAGAAATTCACAAGTGAAGATACTCCAGTTCCTACTGATGATATACCAGACAGGGAAAAATTTATGATTGTTGAAGCATGGAAACAGTTAGACTTCCTATGTATAGGTTACATTTTGAGTGCTTTAGAGGATGACTTATATAATGTCTATAGTGCAATAACAACTTCAAAAGAGTTGTGGAATGCACTTGAGAAGAAATATTAGACAGAAGATGCATGCTTGAAAAAGTTTGTGGTCGCAAAGTTTTAGACTATAAAATGGTAGATAGTAAAACTGTTGGATCACAAGTGCAGGAACTTCAACTTATTCTCCATGATCTGATTGCTGAAGATATGGTAGTAAATGAAGCTTTTCAAGTGGCTTCACTGATCGAGAAGTTACCTCATTCGTGGAATAATTTCAAGAATTATCTAAAGCACAAGCGTAAGAAATGAAGCTTGAAGATCTTGTGATTCGGCTCAAGATTGAGGAAGATAACAAAAATACCGAAAAGAAGTCACGTAAGAGTTCAACAATCATTGGAGTTAATATTGTTGAAGAAGCTCCTACCAAAGACAAAAAGAGAAAGAAGTCCAACGGGCAGAAGTCAGAACAGGCCAAGAAGAAATTCAAAAGAAACTGTTATTATTGTGGCAAGGCTGGTCATAGATTTTCTGATTGTCATGCTCCAAGAAAGGACAAAAACAAAGGCAAAGGCAAAAGTCAAGCAAACATCGTGGAAAAGATGGAAGATGCAGATGACGTGTGTGCAATGATATCGGAGTGTAACTTAGTTGGAAATCCCAAGGAGTGGTTTCTCGACTCAGGTGCCACTAGACATATTTGCTCTGCAAAAGAAGCCTTTGCAACGTACATTCCTGCTGAGTACGATGAAGATTTATTCATGGGAAACACAACAATAACAAGGATTGCAGGAACTGGGAAAGTAATGTTGAAAATGACATCCGGCAAAGTGTTAACTTTAAACAATGTTCTGCATGTCCCTACTATTAGGAAGAATTTAGTTTCTGCTACACTACTCGTTAAGAATGGGTTTAAAGTGTGTCCTAGTTAGTGATAAAGCTGTAATAAGTAAGAATGAAATGTTTATAGGAAAGGGCTACCTCAATGAGGGTCTTTTCAAACTAAATGTAATGGTTATTGACAATATTAATAAAAATTCTGCTTCTGTTTACTTATTGGAGTTAAGTGATTTATGGCATGCCCGTTTGGGACATGTAAATAACAAAGCCTTGCGAAAATTGGTTAATCAAGAAGTATTGCCTAATTTTAAATGCGATAAGTCGAAATGTGAAATTTGTGTGGAAAGTAAGTTTGTTAAACATCCTTACAAGTCTGTTGAAAGAAATTCTAAAACTTTAGACTTAATTCACACAAATATATGCGATATGAAGTCAACACCATCTCGTGGTGGAAAAAAGTGTTTTATAACTTTTATTGTTGACTGCACTCGATTTTGTTATGTATATTTGCTTAAAAGTAAGGATGAAGCAATTGATGCATTTAAGCAATACAAAAATGAAGTGAAAAACCAATTGAATCTAAAGATAAAAATGATTCGGAGTGATAGGGGTGGAGAATATGAATCTCCTTTTGCAGAGATATGTTTGGAATATGATATTATTCATCACACTACTGCACCTTATACACCACAGTCAAATGGTTTGGCAGAACGAAAGAACAGAACATTAAAGGAAATGATGAATGCCTTAATGATCAATTCTGGTTCACCGCGAAATCTTTGGGGGGAAGCCATCCTTACAGCTAATAAAATACTCAATAGAGTACCCCATCGAAAAACACAATCAATTCCATATGAGTTGTGGAAAGGAAGAAAACCCAACTTGAGATATTTCAAAGTGTGGGGGTGTTTAGCCAGGGTAGAGGTTCCTTTACCTAAGAGGGTTAAAATTGGACCCAAAACAATAGATTGTGTCTTTATTGGGTATGTTGTGAATAGTAAAGACTGCCAATTTTTGGTTCACAAATCTGATAATCCTGAGTTTCATGTTAATAAGATAATTAAATCAGATAATGCAGAGTTTTTTGGAAACATCTATCCGTATAAAACTGAAAGTGAGTCAACAAGTGAAAGACCTAAATGACCACGAGAAGATTCAATGGAAAATATTCTAACTAGTGAGGAACCTAGGCAAAGTACTCTAAAATGAAAATCTGTTTCTTTCGGACCAGATTTTGTAGCACTATTGCTTTAAAATGAGCCTCAAACATTTAAAGCAGTTATGTCTTCGTCATAGTCAACTTATTGAAAAAATAGTGAGATTGAATCAATTTTAAGCAATCACACTTGGGAATTGACTGATCTTCCTCCAGGAAATAAACCTTTAGGATCAAAATGGATCTTTAAAAGGAAAATGAAACCTGATGGGACTATTGACAAATATAAGGCTAAACTGGTAGTCAAAGGGTACAAACAAAAGGAAGGTCTGGACTACTTTGACACATACTCTCCAGTAACAAGGATAAAATCAATTAGGATGTTAATAGCACTAGCAGCAGCGCACGATTTTAAAATCCACCAAATGGATGTAAAGACAACCTTCTTAAATGAAGAGTTAGAGGAAGAAATTTACATGGAACAACCTGAAGGGTTTATAGTTCCTGGTAAAGAAAAGAAAGTGTGCAGACTTGTGAAGTCACTTTATGGACTCAACCAAGCACCCAAACAATGGCATGCAAAATTTGATCAAATAATGTTGGCAAATGGATTCAAGATTAACGAATGTGATAAATGTGTTTACAGTAAAAATGTTATGAATCATGAAGTCATTGTTTGTTTGTATGTTGATGACATGTTAATAATGAGTAAAGAAATTGACGATATAAATGCTACTAAGCGCATGTTGTCCAGCAAGTTCGATATGAAAGACTTAGGAGTTGCTGATTTGATCATAGGGGTCAGTATTATCAAAACTCCCCAGGGACTAGAATTATCTCAATCTCATTATACTGAAAAAGTATTGGATAAGTTCAATTACTTGAAATTCAATGTAGTCAAAACTCCAATGATTTAAGTTGTACATTCAAAAAGAATGAAGGTCAAAGTGACTCTCAGTTGGAATATGCCAGAGTGTTGGGAAGTTTGATGTATATTATGAATTGCACGCGACCAGATATAGCATGTGCTATTAGTTAACTGAGTCGCTACACTAGTAATCTGAATCAAACTCACTGGATGGCTATGAAACGTGTGTTGGGTTATCTAAACTGGACACAACATTATGCTTTGCATTATAATAAATATCCTGTTGTGATTGAAGGATATAGTGATGCAAATTGGATCACCGGGTCAAATGATGTATAATCCACAAGTGGTTATGTATTCATACTTGGTGGAGAAGCTATCCCTTGGAAATCTTCCAAACAGACATGTATTGCTCGCTCCAAAATGGAATGTGAATTCATTGCTTTGGATAAGGCTGGTGAAGAAGTGGAATGACTCCGGAATTTCCTAGAGGATATTCCATTCTGTCCCAAACCTGTTGGACCAATTTGCATACATCGCGATAGTCAAGCAACAATAGGTAGGGCAGAGAGCGTTATGTACAACGGGAAGTCTCGTCATATAGGACGTAGACATAGCACCATAAGACAACTGCTCTCTAGTGGAATTATCACAATTGACTATGTAAACTCAAGCGATAATGTGTCAGATCCACTAACGGAAGGCCTAGTGAGAGAGGCAGTTGAAAGATCATCTAAGGGAATGGGTTTACGGCTTAGGACAAGTCAGCATGACGGTAACTCTATCTAGCAGACTGGAGATCCCAAGAGTTAGATTCAAGGAAAAAGACAAAGTTGTGGCTGACGGTTCGACATTGTCAATTAACTCAATCCATTCTCATAATGAAGACAATGTTCAGGAAAAGGATAAGACTCTAAGGCTTGTTAATGAGGTAATAAAGCTTAAAGTTTTTAATGATTTGCTAAGTTTGGTAGATTTGACCAAATAGTGTATCTACGAGATGACACGGTTAGAAATCACCTATGTTAGTGTGAAGTGGAAGCCGCTTCAAAGAGAATTTTATGTCAAAAGCCTATTCTCTATACACTCATGAAACCAGGAGGTGTTCATGGCTGAAACGAACACAACCGTGAGAATCATAAACAGTAAAGGATTAATTGTGTGACATATGGTTGTATAGGTATACACCAAAGTTCGACGGTGCAAAGATATCACATTTACCGATTGACCGAGTATATCTGACATATGTTCACTATGGAAAGTCCAAGGGGAAACCTACTTATCCAGATGCAATTAATCCTTTCTTGTAAAGTACACAATTGTCCGTGCATTCCTATGTTATAACTATTCCCCATCAATGTGGGGGATTGTTGGGTATGTAGCAAGAATTGATGGGAAATAGAGGGAAGGAGAGGAATTTAAAAAGTTTAGAACTTGAAAGGTTGGAAACTTGAAAACTCCTCTAATGCTTTATTGAAAAAGGCAATAGTCCCTCATCGTTAATGGAAATGAAAATAGGAGAGATTAAATAAATAAACACTCCTATTAATTGTTAAAAGGGTTGGAAAGAGGGACCCCCCTCGCACCGTCTTCGTCGTCGCTCGCTCGCTTCGTCTTCGGCTTTGGCTTTGGCTTTGGCAAATGATCGATCGAGAGATACTTTTTTGGACAAATTTATTTTAATTATTTATTTAATTAATTTAATGGCCAAAAATTATTTTCAATTAATTAGTTGATAACAGAAGTTAACCGAAATGTTTTCAACTTTTTAGTTAACCCGACCCGACTCGGATCCGCGCGCATGACTCGTTTTAAATTCCGTTATATTTAAAAATCCCGCCATGACTGTTCTGAAAGGTTGCAACTTTCAGGAATAGTCAATACCATTTTAAAGTTTGCAACCTTTCATTAATGGTCCTGTCGATTCTGAAAGGGTTGCAACCTTTCAGAATATATTCTTCTTGCCTATAAATACCATTCAGTCTTTAGAATATTTCCCAACGAATTTTCTGCTCTTCCTTCTTCTTGAAAACACATATTTCTTCGTGTACTTTCCAGTTGTGGATTGATTCGTTGATAGTAGAGTTTTTGGTATCTATACTCTACTGATTAAGATCATTTTACCCTGGGAGGTTATATTCCAAATCAAACCTCGGATACTAGAGGGGAATAATTTCCTTAAGGGGACACTGTGAATTTAGTGGACTTGATTTTCTTCCTAAATTATCAAAAAGAGTATTCCATATTCTGGTAAGTTTTACAGATTCAATTATTTTATACAAATAAATTTTTGTTCATCTTATTTACTGGTTCTAAAAATCTCAGTTACTTTGTGTTTCTGACTTATTTATTACAACCAGTAATTTCTGATTTTCATAACACAGATTAGCAACACTTCCCTCACCGTCTCCACCATCACTTTCACCACCACCCCCGTATTACTACAAGGCTCCTCATCCACCTTCACCATCACCTCCACCACCATACTATTATAAATCTCCACCACCGTTCTCACCATCACGACCCCCTCCATATTATTATAAGTCTCCACCGCCACCGTCTCCTTGACCTCCTCCACCATATTATTACAAATATTCATCACCTCCTTCACCTTCTCCTCCACCTCCTTATTACTACAAGTCTCCTCAACCTCTATCTCCATCATCACCACCACCAGACTATTACAAGTCTCCTCCTCCACCATCCCCATCCCCATCACCACCCCCACCATACTAATACAAGTCTCCACCACCACCTACTAAATCACCTCCTCCCCCGTACTATCTCCACCACCACCAGTGAAGTGTCCGCCTCCACCATATTACTACTCCTCAGCACCACCACTAAAGTAATCACCTCCACCACCATATCACTACACTTCCCCACAATCACCTGTTAAGTCACCACCTCTTACATACTACTAGTCCTCGCCACCACCACCAAAGAGACACCTCCAACTCCATACTACCACAAGTCTCCTCCAACTCCAACGCATTACTATCCTCCACATAATCAATTTGTGGTCAAAGTTGTCGGAAAAGTCTATTGTTTTAGATGATATGATTGGAAGCACCCAAAAATGTCTCATGGCAAGAAGCACCTAAAAGGTACCATAGTGTTTATATCATGCCTGTTTTCTTTATTTTCTCTTAATATTTCAAAAGATAAATTATCCAACTATGTATTCTCCTTTTTGTTGCCTTGTACTATATGCTTTTATCTTATTTCATGAATGTCCTTGTTTTATTTGAATCTTCAATCCTCTTTTATCGTAAGATTAAGATGTTAAAAAGTCAAAAAATTTATAAGGCAACAACTATAAGCATTATTTTTACAATTGCATGAAAGTAGTTTGCTTGAAAGAGTATTTATTATGAGAAAAACAAGATATTATAATTTTATATGATGAATACAAGGTATATTTTTGGAAGAAGCGGGGACATATCTAAATGATCATATATTAGAAGATCTACTAATTATTTTAGTATTAATTAATGTATTATTTCTATTTCACATGGAAATAGGTGCTGTTGTTGAAGTAACTTGCAATGCTGGTGATAAGAAAATTGTGGGTTATGGTACCACTAAGATCAATGGAAATTTTGGATCTGAATATAGCAAATATAGAACAAAGACTTGCAAAGCTAAACTCCACAATGCTCCAAAGGATTCAAAGTGTAGAATTCCTACAAACCTTCACTAGGGAATAAAGGGTGCTAACCTTAAAAGTGAAGTCAAAGAATAAATATGAAGTTGTGATCTATTCAAAGCCATTTGTTATGGCTCTAAGACACCTTATGCAGAGTGCAAACGGCCCAAGCCTACACTTACTCCATATTACCATAAATCTCCTCCACCTCCATCACTGACTTATGTTTATAAGTCACCACCTTCTCCGTCACGAAAGTTTGTGTATAAATCACCACCTCCCGCAACCCCCACATACATTTACAACTCTCCACCACCACCTGCTTACTATTACAAAACTCTTCCACCACCAACTGAGTCTCCACCACATTATTATTATCACAAGTCTTCACCTCCACCATCACCAAAACCTACACCTGTATACTATTACAAATCTCTGCTTCAACCAACTAAGTCTCCACCACCACCTTATTACTATAAGTCTCCACCTGCACCATCGCCAAAATCTCCACCAATATATTATTAAAAATCATCCCACCCCCATCCCCGTCACCATCACCAACTATTACAAATCTCTGCTTCAACCAACTAAGTCTCCACCACCACCTTATTACTATAAGTCTCCACCTGCACCATCGCCAAAATCTCCACCAATATATTATTAAAAATCATCCCACCCCCATCCCCGTCACCATCACCCCCACCATCGCCTTCTCTCCCACCTCCTTATTACTACAAGTCTCCTCCACCACCATCACCATCTCCTCCTCCACCATACTATTACAAGTCCCCACCACCACCATCGTCACCACCTCCACCACCCTACTACTACAAGTCACCTCCTCCTCCATCATCATATCCCCTTCCACCATACTGCTACAAGTCTCCACCACCACTATCACCATAACAATCACCAACATACAACTACAAGTCCCCTCCTCCACCATCTCCATCTCCACCTGGACCATACTGTTACAAGTCACCAAGACCACCATCACCATCTCCTCCACCACCTTACTACTACAATTCTCCTCCTCCACCATCCCTTTCTCCCCCTCTACCATACTATTACAAGTCACCGCTACCGCCTTCCCCATCTCCTCCACCACCCTACTACTACAAGTCTCCTCCTCCTCCGTCCCCGTCACCTACCCCACCCTACTACTACAAGTCACCACCACCACCTTCCCCATCTCCTCCACCATCCCCACACTACTACTACAAGTCACCTCCTCCACCATCTCCTTCTCCTCCCCCACCTTACTACTACCACTCTCCACCTCCACTAGTAAAGTCTCCTCCTCCACCCTATTAGTAAAGCTCACCTCTTCCACCCGTGAAATCACCTGCTCCACCAACATACATTTATGCTTCTCCACCACCTCCAACTCACTACTAAGTATTTCTAGGAGCTCAACCATTCTCCCGAATCAATCAAGTGAGTATCTATTTGAATTGTGATAATTTTTTTGATATATGACTTTTCTTTCTTCCAAATAAATCTCTAATCTTCTATTTTGTTGTTCCTATTCAGATTTCAACTTGATGCACAAAATAAAGAATGATTTATTGAGGGAAAGATTCAAACTCCAATGGCAATAATCATCCATTAATTTATTGAACAAGATCTTCTATTTTCTAATTGGAAAATTCATACTTAATGACATGGACCAGTTTGCTTCAACTTCTCCTCTGGCCTTCTTTCTAATTGTTTTCACTGCTTGTTCATGGATAAATAGCTTCAGTAACTTAATTAATCCTTACAATTACTTAATTATATGAGCTTTGATGTTTTATTACTTAACCCATTCATTTCCTATTAGTTATAATTTTATGTTGCTTTCTTGTACTCCCTGTACAAATCATGAATAATAAGATCATTTTTTTAAAATTCACTATTTCTTTTTATTATAATATTTGTTCTTTACGCTACAAGTTTGAAGAAGTGGATTTTGAATTCTAAATATAGAAGGTAAGCTTAAATGAGCGGTGTTATAAAAACATGTTTTTTTTCCTTTTAAAAGCTCTTATATATAAGACTAGATAACTTTTTTCGCGCTTCTACGGTAATCCATGACACCATTAAGATTAATCGGTATTATTTTCTAATATCGCAATATTAGGTACTGTTGGATTTAAAAAGGTGTGAATGAAAAATGAAGAGTTGCGACTTTTATGAAGAGTTGTGACTTTTATGAAATGTTGCGACTTTTATGAAATGTTGCGACTTTTATGAAAAGTTGTGACTTTTATGAAAAGTTGCGACTTTTAGTAAAAATTGTGACTTTTATGAAAACTTGTGACTTTTATGAAAAGTTGTGACTTTTATGGAAAGTTGTGACTTTTAGGAAAGGTGACGACTTTTCTGAAAGATTGTGACTTTTTCAAAGGTTTGTGACCTTTCCGGTAAGGCACAATAAGAACATTTTCGCACTATCCTCTGTTTTCTATAAATTGAGGAATTTCCTCTAATTTTAAATAGAATTTAATGGACTTCTTCTTCAACTACTAAATCTAGAATTCTAAGTGTACTTTACTGCCGTTGAGTGGTTCGCTGACACTGGAGTTTTTGGTATCTATACTCTGGTGATTGAGATCATTTTACCCTGGGAGGTCATATTCAAAATCAAACCTCGGATACCAGAGGAAAAATAATTTCCTTAAGGGGACACTGTGAATTCAGTGGACTTGATCTTTTTCCTATTAAAAATTTTCCAGATTCTGGTACGTGTTTTACAAACTTTAGATTTGTGAATTAATTTTAGTTCTTCTATTCTTTTGTTCTTCAGTGGTTCATTACACTTGGTAACTTCATGTTTCTGCAAAGTTTGTTGGAATCAGTAAGATTCTTTAGATACATATTAACAACAATTCTTCTTTATGAAAAATATTTCGTATATTTTTTTTAAATCTGTTTCTTATTCTAGTTTTGCTACTAGTTTTAATTTTCTATTTGTGAAAATGTTCTTAAACTTTGTTTTCTTACAAACATGTTCAAAGTTTTGTTCTAAGTATGTTTGGAATACAAAATGAACAACAGGTATTGTACATATTAAGAACTTGAATTTGTAAAATTATTACTATTTCATGAATTTTATATTCTACACATATATTTTCAATTATAATATTTGTTCTTTGATAAAATTTTCTTCTTAATAGTGAATGTTTTTCATAGATTAGTCAACTATCTCTTTCTCTATTGTTACTCAATTTGATGGCCTATATTAATTCTTTAGCCAATAGAAACTAGATTTCCTTACACTTTCATATCATTGTTCATACATACCCCTAAATGTACCATAATAAATTTATCATGTGAATGATATCAACCCCTATTTGATATTCTCGAGGGCACCATATGTAAAAAAATATAATGAATAAAAATAATTACAAGTAATTAGGAAAATCAAGAAAAACTACAAACAACAACAATTCTAATAAATAAGACTCCCCAACCTTTTCCTATATCAACCTAATACAAAGAACAAAAAAGTAATAATTGAAACATTTAAACTTTTGTGAATGAAGAATGTGAATTCTCTAGTGAGTTGTGATCTTCTCAAAGGTTTGCGCCTTTTCATAAGGGTTGCAATTACTACAAAGGGTTGTGATTTTTTCAATGAGTTGTGACTTTTTTGAAGAATTGTGAATTTTTGGATGAGTTGTGGCATTTTTGAGGAATTGTATTTTTTTGGATGAGTTGTGTCCTTTCTAAAGGTTTGCGATTGCTCTGAAGAGTTGTGTCTTTTATAATAAGGATAAAAAAGAACATGTTCATAATACCTTTGATGTCTATAAATAGAGGAGTTCCTTCACATTTTTAAACTATGAATTTTCTAAGTTTTCTATTCTTCTTCTTAAAGCACCTAATTTAGTACATACTCTATATATATCTATACTATAATATAAAATATATTAAAATAAGACATCCTTTAACATTGAAGGATATTGTGTCTTTTCCAAAATGTTGTCATTATTCAGAAAAAGAGTGGAAACATTGTTACTTTGCAGAAGGATTATTATTTTCCTAAAGACTTGTGGCTTTTCCGAAGGAATCTGACTTTTTCAAAGAGTTGTGACTTTTTCAAAGGATTATGACTTTCTGATAAGGCACAATACACACATGGTCATGCTATGGACCATTGGTATGATTTATTGATTATCTCAAAGAAGTTAGATAAGTACTAATACAAAAGTCTTAGCTCAAATCCTATATACTTTCTTATATTATAAGTATATTAAAAATAAGAAAATTTCACATTGAAGGAATATGACTTTTTCAATATGTTGTGAATTTTTAAATGAGTCGTGACTTCTCCAAAGGGTTATGACTTTTCCATATCAGAAAAAATGTATAAAATTTTGGAGATGTGATTAATACAATAACATTTAAACTCCTAATAAAATATATTAATAGGTACAAGTACCTTATAAATTTGCGGTGGATTTTATTATCTCTTTATTGTCTCTTCTTCCACCCTAGTTCCATTAAGAATGCTTGAAAGTTTTCATAACCAAAAGTACAAAAATAATTCAATACAAATTCATAAAAGATAATTTTTTACAGATTATTGATGAAATACTAATGTAAGTTGTCGAACAGAGTGATAACAGAAGGGAAAAACCCAAAAAAGTATGTGCGGATAAAATATCGTCAGACTGTAATAAGTTGTTTAAGAATTAAGCACTTGATATAGTTTTTATTTTGACAGTTTAATGGAGGAAAAACTACAAGATAACTATAGTTTGGCTTTATTATTTTTTTGTTGATGACCTAAAGTATACTTCAAAGTTTTGGCGAAGTTTTACAGAAATTAGGGATGCAATTTGTCACGAAGAAGAAGATAAAAAAAATGATTATGATTTAACTAGTTTTTAGAGGTAATTCTTGAAGAATAACAGCAAAGGAATACAACAGTCTGAAGGGACACGTACAATAGTTGAAGAAACGAGTTTAAAGGTAAAAATAAAGCAGGGGTAATAATCTAAAAGTATAAAGAGAAACATAAAGTAATCATATATATGATATAAGATAATATAAGATTATTTTTAAGAGCATTGATATAGAATTCAATGCTTAAATAGTTTATAGGGTTCTCATACTAAAAGTACGAAATTGAACTCATATTTCTATTTCATTTTCAATTGTCAATAAAAAAAATGATAACACAAAGGGAAATATCAAAGGAATAGTTATGTTGTAAACATAAGAACAAAAGAGAAATATAAATATGTAATCAAGAAAAATATAAGACAATTTTCTTTTTTTCAAATGTATTCAACGCATTCTCAATATTACTATTTATAGATTACATTGTCAAAGGGTATCATAAATTTGACATTAAACCTTGAGAATAACTACCCATATAAGAAGAAATAAACATAGGAGTTATGGTCATCCATTTGAACATATTATCGACAATATTACTACCAATAAAGGAGAGGATTAATTTAGGAGTTATGATCGTCTATTTGATCACATTATCAACAACACTACTACACATAAAGGATAGAATTAACCTAGGAGTTATGATAATCATATTAACCACCAAAATATTTACAACAATCCCCATTGGATGATTGATAGATAATATGTCTCGTTATAAACTTACTAGGAAAAGAAACCAATGGAAACAAACTCGGTGAAGGATAAAAGAATACACATATTTTATAATATGCATTGTTTGTTGTCTCGTTAAAAACCTTGCAAGGAACACTCATTGAGATAAAACCTACAAGGAAAAAGAGTGCAATGCGTGGCTTACTTCCCCGTTGCAAACATCGTTAAATTTTTTAGAGGCGACACATTCCAAACTTGAATACCAACTTTTGAAATATTGAGGTTGGTCAACGTGTCTATTAAATTATCAACTGTGGGAATCATTCACCTTTCTTCTTAATATCACAAGTGAATTTTTTTTTGTGAAATATGTTTTATTGTATTATGTTTAATGTATCCTTTTTTCAGCTGAAATATACATGCCACATTGTCTTCATACAATATTTTCAGAATATCCTTTTTTTCATAGGAAAATCATACATTTCATGAATATGTTGAGTCATTGATCTCAACCGAACGCACTCCCCACTTACTTCACGGATAACAATTGTTTATGCATTATTTGAAGAAGTAGCAACTTATGTTGTTTCATTTGATTGCCAAGATATAGTTGTGCCTCCATATCTAAATAAGTAGTTGATAAATATCTAATATTTGGATAACCAGTCATTTCTTAAACAAATTTATTAGAACAAAATAATATCATATTAATGGTCCCTTGAAGATATCTTGATATATGTTTGACCCAATTTCAATGTTTTCTTGTTGGGAAGGAACTAAGTCTTTCCAATAAACATACTGCAAAAAAGTATATCTGATCGAGTATAATTGGCAAGATACATTAGCACCCCAATGACATTAAGATATGTAGTTTCTTCACCAAGAAACTCTTCATCATTTTCGTGAAGTTGAAATGGATCTTTATATATGTCAAGCGATTTAATAACCAGACACAATGGATGTAATTGTAAAATCACTTTAGAACCTTTCATGTTTATGTTGAGTGATGGAAAAGTATTTCATTTGTCAAATGCTCACTCAATAACTTTTGAAATCTCTTTAGAAATGTCAATGATATTCAAATCATCAACATACACAAGTATCATAACAAAATCAGTTTCAGACCTTTTTGTAAAAACATAAAGATAAATATGGTATTTTTGTACCCTTTCTTTAATAAAAAATAGCTAAAACAATTTGTACCACATCCGTCCTGATTATTTCAATCCATATAAGGATTTATTAAATATTATCGAACAAGTTTCTTACGGAATTTCACATATTTCAGGAACATTGAATGCTTGAGGAATTTTCATGAAAATATCATTGGTCTAATGATCCATATAAATAGGATGTGACTATTGATCGGTGCATCTTCCCCGTAATAGTGCATAGTCAGTTGTAGTTGTTAGTTAATTGTTTACTGCTTATAGGTTTAGTACTCCATGTTCATTATTAAGAGTCCACTAGGAATACAACTCCAATAGTATATGATTTATTGTTGGTCTTCCCTTGTATTTAAAAAGTTTTTCTGCACATTGTTAAATATAATAGAATTTATCTTATCCATCCTGAATCTTTATGGTATCAGAGCTCATCTAAACTCCAACAAGTATCGATATATATGTTCATCTTTCTGTTTTTTTCCTGGTTCATCTATCATGGTGACTCAAAACACTTCTGTAATTGTTGTTGATAACACTACCTACCTGGTTCAATTTAATCAAGGCTCCCAGTTACCTAAAAAGGTTACGGGTCCAAGCAATTCTGTTATTTGAAAGGATCAGGTTGAATCACTCATGTTAGGTCTTGACCTTGTATTGTTTCGAAAAAAGAAAAAAAATTATTGTTTCTGAGACTTGTTTAGAGTCGCAATTTATTTTTTTGAGAAAAATCCAAAAAAAACTGAGCTTTCAAAAGATTTGAACAAAAAATCAATTGAAAACATTGAAAAGGGGGTTCGGGGATTCACAAATATATTTTAGGTAAATTTTTACGGCACCTAAAATATTCACTAAATCGCAATTATCCAAAAACTAACTTGTTTGGCAAAAAGTTCTAACTTAAATTTTGAGATGAAAATTATTTAAGATTGTTTGAAAGGTGAAGTATCAATTTTATTATCTAAATGAGGTTTGCAAAAAAAATTATTTTTAATGTTTTTATTTATACTTAATTGACTTAAATAACTAATTTAAACGAGGTGGCGTCTTGCGGGGGATTTGAATTATTGATTTCTAAAACTAGCAACAATTAACAACAAATAAAGCACTTGGTAAAGTATGGGAGAGATAGAGAGAAATTGGGTCCAAATTCGATTTCTGTCTGCCTGGACCAATTTTTAGACCCGCTTCATTTTGCTTTGGGCCTTTAGGCCCATCGCCTTGATACTTGTCCTAAATTCGAACGAAGTAATAATACAAAATAATAAGGGCTTAGGCCCAAAATTAACAAAATCCGACAAAACAGAAATGAAATGAGGGCTTTAGGCCCAATCTCTTCCTGTCAGCTTTAACCTCTTCAAGTCTAAAATCTGTTCGTCTATTTTAAGGCTCTACTCCTTGGTTCCACTTGACCCAGTTTTATTCGATAAAGGGAAATTTATCCTTAAAGGCCCAAAATTGATATGCGAGGAGTGGCAGAGAGTCCCCAATGGACTCAAGCAAAATCACATACAATGACCAAAAATATATACACAATTAGCATTTTGAAAATAAATTTTAAAAACGTAAATTAAAAGAGGCACAATTCAATTGAGGTGGAGTCATTTAGGAAATTCAAACTAAGAAAGAAAGGTATACACAACATAACTCGATATTTGGACCGAACAAAATAACTCTAAAGAAACACCAAATGAATCAAATAGACCAAGCAGGCGATAACACCAAAGATGATAATCCAAACATATTAACAGAGCTCCATTTACTAGTCGTGTTAATTAAGTATAATATTTGAGCAAATTAGGTCCTTAAACAATGTAAAAATGAATGCTAAACCACATTTATGTCATTTAAGAAATGTAAACAGGGGAACAACAAGTCGATACAAAAGATTAAAACCAAAACCAATAAGTAACATGTGACTAAACTATTAAATATTAACTCTATATTATGAAAATCAACATATTATGCACCATAGTCTTTGCAAACAAATCATACTTCAGGCAGTCTTAACAGTACTAAGACATGGGAAAAGGCATGCTTCAAGTAACCTTAATGACTAATTTCTTACAAAATTCCAACTGGGATTAATGAAATAAGAAGCTCAAATTTTATATTGATTCACCTGGCCAGTGTAAGCATTCTCAGCTGAAATTTGAAATAGCAAGGAGATAAATTTTGCATGGATAACAAAATCGAAAACATAACTAGATTAAAATACAATTTGAAGTCGAACGGAACGACTAGATGAGTAAGACTCAAAATATGGGGGCACACAATAGAACACCTATATACTTGAGACATGATAGATTATAACAATCAAACTTGTATGAGCAAAATAGCGATCAGATTATAATAAAAGAAGAGAAGATCCCCAAATACAGTGCTGCAACAGACCATAAACACAAATCTTTGAATCACTCAAATAGGTGGTCGCAAGTGAACCACATGAAATTATATATCTTTCAGATTGAAAATATACATAATCAAGAAACTATCACTAAACTAAAAGACTACGAATGATGGAACGCTGTTAAGAGTTAAAAGAAGATACTTATGCCATAAAATTCTTACTCGGTATTATAACTAACACATAGAAACGACTTAAGAATATATATATATATATATATATACATATACTTCATGCTAAAACATCATAATCCCAACCATAAACAACATCGAATCAACATAGCTAGATAGAGAAGTAAACAAAGAGAATGTCACAAATGAAGAGGTGTTACCTTCTTCGATGCAGCCACCGGACGACGAGCAAAAGAAATGAGCTATTCCACCACAAAAAATTAAACAAAGGACTCTTTTTGGGTGAGAAGAAAGACCACACTGTAGTCACAGTGATTTCTCTTTTGTTTCTAACGTGTTTGATGTGTATTTTTTTGCCGTATTCTCTGCTTTTTTATGGATAATCTTGTTCTCTGAGAACAAAAGGCTAAGGAATCTCAAAAGATCTTCTACACTTTTTCAACCTTCTGCCCAACTTTTCTCTATCAGTTCAAAGTTTGCTAACATAAAGAAAATATCCCCCCCCCAACTTTTCACTAATTTTTTTCGACCAACCCCTTAAACAGAGAAGAACATCCCTTTATAGAGAGGGAAAAAAGGGTCAAGAAAACGGAAAAGATGGGTAAATTCTGAAAAAGTTCGGGGTGAAAATTGGGATTTCCCTTAGTCCCCAAATTAAAAAAAAAATTGTGTTCCCCAAAGAGATGAAAGTTTTCTTTGTACGAGAAATCGCCCAAATCCCCTTAAATTCCGATAGGGCAGGGGCTTGAATGGCTGAGATGCGTTCATCGTCCTTGCGGCGCCATGCGGCTCAATCCAAAGGTTGCAAGGAGGTAGCTGCAGATGCTTTTGCTGCTGAAGTTGTACGAAAAGGAGAAAAGTAGGAGGAAGAAGATGAAAAAGTCAAAGACTACTAATATCTTTGGCTGCCTTTCCGTGTATATTGACGGAAAAAGGGATGTTGTTTTGAGCCGTTATGACCTGCCACTTTGGCGTGAGGAGAAAGTGGGGCATGTGCAAGGCTGTTTTGAACTGTTCATACGTCTCTGCCATATTTTCTGTCAATATCACCTGTGTCTCACTGCTAGGCTGTGTGTTTCTGGGTTTGTATAATATTCTGGGTCTTTAGATGTGGAAGTGGGTCGGGTGGGGGCAAATAGGCATTGGGTCGGTGGGATTTCTGAAAAAAAGGTTGTTCGAAAATGTTGTCATTGGGTTGGGTTTTATGTTGTAAAGGCTGGGAATTGAATTTAAAAATGGGCTTGGGAATTGAAGAAACTTAACCAAAATTGAGATGGAGAGAAACATTGAAAAATAATGAATAGAAATAAAAGAAAAAATTAGTCAAATTGAATTTACTTGGTGAATTTGACTAAAACTAAATAAGATGAATTAATATAATTAATTTTTTACGAGCTTCTTAATTTCAATGAAGCAAAATAAGTAATTTCAATTTAAACTTATAACTCAAAACTATAATTTTATTAAAACTAAACTAATTTAAATAAAATACTTACTAGATTTAAAATCTTTTCGAGATTATTTTTGAAATATTTATAAAATAAGGTGATTATATAAACGACATATCTACTAATTAGAAAATTATAAAAGCTACTGAAATTACTTTAAAATAATTTGAAAAACATTTTGAATTTATAAAGCTAATTATTTTAAATCATACGAAATTAATGAAGCTCGAACGTTAATTTATCTTGGTAAGGGTCAATATTGGGCATCAATAACTGTCTCTCATTTTACTTGGATTGATGCAAGAAATTCAAGGAAAATTAAATTAACTAAGCATATTTTGACTAACGATATATTCATCCATTAATAAAGAATTTGGTACAAACTTTAGGAATTATGATCGAACCCTGGGAGTGGGTCTCCTACATATCTCGAACTATGAGAATTTGGTCCACTTGTAGTTTGATATGCTTGATTTAATGCACGACTTTTAAAGAATTCAAAAGTCGCTCCAACACCGAATTTTAAAGTGACGGGATACTCAAGAATAAGATTTAAGAGCAAGTGTTGGAATACAGTTGAGTTTTCAACATTGAGTCCGCCTAAATATACTTAAGCCTTAGGAAATCATGCTGCTTGTAGTTCAACTCAATCGGCTGAAAATAAATCTATTATGCTAGATTTTCTTCGATTCTGGACAAGCGACATATTAAGTCGAGCATGAAAAGGAGGCTTGTAACCTTTTAGTCATGAATGTGGTGCACTTCACACGCATAATTAAGAACTTACACAAACATAATTTCCAAAACTGTTGGAGCATTATCACTTAGATTGGAAACTTGCTTCCTGCAGATACCGAAATTTTCGGATGCAAAACTGAAATAAAAAAATGTAATGAATAACCCACATGCCTTCTGATAGGAGTGTGGTTGGATTGTGGTGGAAGTCGCTCCTCTGCTCGCGTTCTAAGAGTTTAACACTCCTCTTTGGACTATGTCCAAGTTTGTTACTAAGAAAAAGTTTCACATTTTACTGCATCCTTTTAATGCCATCCGCATATGTGGTTCATTTTTGGAGAATTCATCCTTACGACTGTTCTCGACACAGACCGAGATAAACTAATTAGCATGCAATTCAAATGGGAGATAGTGTCTTTTACCGTGTTGACACTTAGTTTCTCTCCTTCAACATTATACGTCAACTCGACCGATTTGACGTAAAGACAATAAAGCTTATGTCTTATGTTTGCAATATAATCTTCAATGTACTCTTCATTTGATAAAAGCTAATGCAGTGTGCTCATATTGTCTTGATGTCATCTTCGACGATTCTCTTGATGTTTAATCTTGTCAAAATAAAAAGGATGAAATTGATCTGAATTCTAATGACGAGTAAATATTTCTCTTGGGATGTACGATTTCATTCTTTGGCAATGCCTGATTTCTCATCCGCGGTGCATTAATTTCTTCTCTTACAATGCGTGACTTTTCCGTGATACATGAATTTTCTCTTGCAATGCATGATTTCTTTCGCAATGCATGAATTTTCCTCTTGCAATGCATAATTTCTTTCTGCAATGCGTGAATTATCCTCTTGCAATGCATGACCGCGATGCATGAATATCTTTTGGCAATACATGATTTTCCTCAATGCATGAACATTTTCTCGCAATGCATGACTTCTTTCCGCTATGCATGAATTTTCCTCTTTGAATGCATGAATATCTCGCGATGCATGATTTCTCACGGTGCATGAATATTTTCTCGCAATTCATGACTTCTTTATGCGATGCATGAATTTACCTCTTGCAATGAATGATTTCTTTCCGTGAAGCATGAATTCTCCTCTTGCAATTCATGACTTCTCTGCGGTGCATCAATATCTTCTTGCAATGCATGATTTTCTGTGATACATGAATATTTTATCGCAATGCATGATTTTCCGCAAAACGTGAATATTTTCTCGCGCGTCATGAATATTAACTCGCGATGCATGAATGTCAACTCACGATGCATGAATATGTTTCTCTTGATGCCATCCCTGGTACCAAATGAAGATATCGCTTCAATCGAGCAACATAGTGTCTTCTGGATAGTGATATAGTCTCAATTGACATTATGGAAAAATGACCCTCCAGGTAGTGTATCATCTAAATCAATAACATGAATAAAATTACCTTTCGTGTAGTGATACTATCATGTCTAATAGTATGAAAACCGTAAAGTGTCTTTTTTAGGGGTTTTCGTTTGAGTCATCTTTGAACATAGTTGTATCTTCATAATAGACTTCATATTGTTGGGAATTGGAAAGAATGTTGTTCATGTTCCCAGGTCTTCGATATAAGTAATATAAAAATTAATTCCCGCATCCACAAAAATCAACTAATAATTTTGAGAGGGCTCTACGCCCCCCCCCCCTTGACTTCTCCATATTCATCGATCGGAGGAATTTTCTAGTTTCAGAGTAAATCTATAAACCTACGTTCACAGAAAAATAGTTAGTTCTAAAATGAACTGATCTGTGTCGATTTCTTCAGTTGTCTACTCCTTTTCCTGAAATCTACGGTTGATTTTCTGATCTCCTGACTCTTGATAGATAAGACAAAAATATTTTGTGCCAAAAAAATGAAACATAAAGGGAAAATTTTAAGAAAAATAAATTTTTGAAAAGTAGTATTTTTAAAAAAAGTTACTGTCAAGTATCATGTCACGCCAGGCTTAGCGAACTTTTTTGAGTTTGATGCTGGGCGGTCTATCTGATTACTCGCTAGGGAGTATTTAGAGTAACTCTAGACTGTTGATAAATCCATGTTAAAATTTTGGGTTCATCCTCAAAAAATCTGTCCAAGTTAACTGTCTTGGCTTATCTTTAATTATCGGTAGGAAGATCATGGAATTTATGATTTATCCTTGAAAATTATGTCCCAGTTGCAGATCCCAAAGTAACTCCAGTCTCGACTTGTTAAGGAAAAATCTTCTTCCTTGAGAATTTTAGAGTCCCTCTCAAAAATTCTTTCCCAGTTTCTATTGTAAAGAAAAATAGAAATCTCACTAGAGATAGCAAACCTTTGTGGCCCCTACGTATCCCGTTGAGGCAGGAATTAGGTCAGACATAGTTTCCCCTCGTTAGTAAGAATTAGAAATTCACAAAGAAAACTAATTTAGGCCGACATAGTCTGCCTACGTATCTCATTCTTGAGAATTCAGGTCGAACGTAGTTCAAATACAAAGAAATACTAAAAATGGATAATGGGGTGATCGAGGCCGACATAGTCCACCTACGTATCTCATTCTTGAGAGTTCAGGTTAGACCTAGCTCATTACAAGAGGGATAAGATTTTAAACGGAAAAATTGCAAGAAAATAAAACAAATATAATGAAATGATAGAGATACAAACTAAAACTTCACACATAATATCTCTTGACTGCATATGAATTTATCGGTTTCGGCCATGCAGTGTCATCCATCAATTATAAGATCAAAACACCTTCAGATAATATCTTGCTAACCATGTATGGTCCTTTCTAATTCGTTGCAAATTTTCATTTATACTCATCTTGGTGAGGAAAAATGTGCTTAAGGACTAATTGACCGATTTCAAAAATTCTAGCTCTGACTCTTTTGTGGAAAGCACTAATCATTCTACGTCGATATAGTTGACCATGACAAACAACAACCATTCTCTTCTTATCAATCAAGGTTAACTGATCAATCCTCTTGCTGACCCATTCACTAATACTCAGATCAGCTTCTTGGATGATTCTCAAGGACATTATCTCAACTTCAGCAGGTATGACTTCTTTTGTTCCATATTCTAACAAGTATGGAGTATCTCCAATCAATGTTGTGACATTCGTTCGGTAACCCAACAAAGCATATGGAAACATCTCATGCCAACCTCGGTGATTGTCAATCATTTTCCTCAGAATCTTCTTGATGTTCTTGTTGGCAGCCTCTAAAACTCCATTTATTTGGGACGATAAGAGGTTGAATTTCGGTGAGTGATTTTAAAATGCTCACATATATCTCTCATCAAGTGACTGTTGAGATTCGCACCATTATCAGTAATGATGGTTTGCAGTAATTTGAACCTGCATATCAGATTATTTTGGACAAAATCAGCTACAACTTTCTTGGTCACGGATTTTTAAGAAGCTGCTTCAACCCACTTGGTGAATTAGTGAATGGAAACCAAAATAAATCTGTTTCTATTAGAAGCGACTGACTCTATTGGACCTATGACATCCATGCCCCAAGATACAAATCTCCAAGGTGAACTCATTGCATTGAGTTCGTGAGGCATCACTGGGATCAAATCACCATGCACTTGACATTTATGACATTTCTGCACAAACTTACAACAATCATGCTCCATAGTCATCCATAAATAAACGGCTCGAAGGATCTTCTTCACCAAAGTGAGTCCATTCATGTGCGTGCCGAAAACTCTGGCATGTATTTGTTCAATAAGCTTCGCTGCTTTGGCAGCATCAATACATTTGAGAAGACCTAAAGCGGGAGTCCTCCTATAAAAGATTTCTCCACTTAGAAAGAAGTTGAGGGTCATACGACGTATCAACTTCTTCTTGTTGGAGGTTTCATTCTAAGGATAACTCCTGGTCTCTAAGTACCTTTTTATATCAAAATACCATGGCAAACGATCAAGTTATGCTTCAGCATGAGAACAATGAATTGGCAGCTCCTTTATCTCTACATCCAGAGAATCAATATAATAAGTATTTGGATGTTTAATCATTGACACGATGGTGGCCAGAGCATCAGCTAACTCATTTTGTGTTCTAGGAGTATGTCTGAACTCAATCTTACGGAATCTCTTGCACAACTTATATATATACTGGTGTGATCTTCGAGTTCTTCACATCCCATTCTCCATGAACCTGATAAAACAACAAATATGAATCTCCAATAACAAGAAACTTGTGGACATTCATGTCAATGGACATTTTCAAACCAAGAATGCATGCTTCATATTTGTCTATGTTGTTCGTGCAATTAAAAATAGGAGTTTGGCCGCTACATGATAATGTTTCCCAGATTCCAACACTAAAACAACTCTAATTACCTTTTCCTTGGTGGTTAGAGACTCCATCAAAGGATAGTCTCTAACAAGGGTACGCTTCATAAATATATTCACCCACAAATGATCTCTTCGTCGGGGAAATAAGTCTTGAGCGACTCATACCCTTCATCGACAGGATTTTCTGCAAGGTGATCAACTAAGGCTTGTGATTTTTATCGCCTTCTAAGTCACATACACAATGTCAAATTCTCTAAAAAACATTTTCCGTTTAGCAAACTTTCCTGCCAGCATCGCTTTTTGGAAAATATACTTCAATAGGTCTATCCTGGAAATGAGTTATGTGGTATAAGAAGACAGATTATGCCTCAATTTTTGGGCAGTACAAGTTAAAGCATAACATGTTCATTCCAAAAGAGTGTAGTAAGACTCGTATGGAGTGAACTTTTTGCTTATGTAATAAATAGCTTGCTCTTTCTTTGCTGTCTCATCATGTTGATCAAGTACGCATCCAAATGCGTTATCTCAGACATATATATATAGCAACAACGGACTCCCTTCACATGGAGGAACCAATAATAGTGGATTAGACAAATAATTATTGATGGCTTCGAAAGCAGTCTGACATTTTTCTGTCCACTTTGCCAAAGCATCTTTCCTCAACAACTTGAAGATAGGCTCACACACCACAGTTGATTGAGCTATGAATTGATTGATGTAGTTGAACCTCCCTAAGAAATCCATCACTTCATTCTTTGTTTTCGGAGGAGGTAACTCTTGAATTTCCTTCATCTTAGAACAGTCGAGGTCAATACCTCTGCTCGCTATAAATCTCAACAATTTTCCGGTTGTTACTCCAAAAACACATTTAGTGGTGTTTAATTTCAAGTTATAACGACAGAGATGATCAAAAAACTTCTTTAAATGCCTCAAATGGTTTGAACTCTCGTGGGACTTGATCATGACATCATCTACATACACCTCGATCTCCTTATTAATCATGTCATTAAATCTGGTCATCATAGCCCTCATATGAGTAGCAACTACATTTTTTAGACCAAATGGAATCACCCTATAATGATAAACACCCCAAGGCGTGATAAAAGTTGTCTTTTTTACATCTTCTTTGTCCATCAGGATCTGATGATAACCTGCGTAACAATCTACTAATGATTGCATTTCATATTTAGCACTATTGTCGATTAGAATGTGAATGATCGGCAATAGAAAATTGCCTTTTGGACTTTCTTTGTTGAGATCCCTGTAATCAACACATAATATGATCTACCCATCTTTTTTGGTGACCAGAACAACATTGGCCAACCAAGTCGGGTATTGCGTCACTTCCACTAATCGAGACTCGATCTGTTTGGTGATCTCTTCTTTAATCTTTAAAATTAACTCCATCTTCAACGTCTAAACTTTCTGTTTCATGAGGCTGAACTCCAGATTAATCGGCAACTTGCGAGACACCATATTGGTACTTAGCCCTACCATGTCACTGACTTCTCAAACAAACACATCAATATATTCAGTAAACAAATGAATCAGATCCTTTTTCTCTAAATTTTATCTAGGTAGACACTGATTTTAACCTCCTTTGCACACTTTTGGTCTCCTAGATTCACAGTCTC
The DNA here is from genome assembly GCF_036512215.1 of Solanum lycopersicum. Classification (NCBI taxonomy): domain Eukaryota; kingdom Viridiplantae; phylum Streptophyta; class Magnoliopsida; order Solanales; family Solanaceae; genus Solanum; species Solanum lycopersicum. The sequence goes on from NC_090811.1 coordinate 53,268,047, forward strand.
AGTTTCTTCTAATATCGCCTTATGCTGATTTTCAAACTTTCAAAATTCCTCAGCGACATATTCCGGTGCCTCATTTTCCTCTTCGCACACTTCACCCTCGTCATCATCTGCCTTTTTTGTTTGTTTAGCTCGTGACATGACATGATATTGGTAGGTTTTAAATTAAAATTACAAAAATCATAAACAAAAAAAGTTAGGAAAGTAAAACAAGCAAATAAGATAAATAAATGATTTTTCAATAAAGAGGCTTTCATTCAAATTGGAAAACAATGCAAACTTTTGCCATGGCAAAGGTCCATGTTGACTTTTTAAACGTTACGGAGGAATCTCAAAATTCAAGTAATCAAGGAAACTGCAAAATGGTGGGCCTCGGGCCTCTTCTAGAATATCACCAATTTTTATAACAGGCATAAACGATGTCTTTCTACCAAAATATTTAGGGAATAAAGATTGGTGTGGAGGTCCATTATTGTAGATTCTCTCAAAGATCAACATCCCGACTCTAGATTGACCTCGTCCTCTATGACAGCGTCAATCTCTTCAAAAAGGGACAAAATTTCTTCCCCAAGGCCATAACGGTTGGCATGCTCCCGGACTAGAAATGATTGGTTCAGATGAGAGATTGGCTTAGACAATGTTTGAGCACCAGTCTTTTTCAAATTCACTTCATTATCTGTGGGGACGTACCCCAAACCATACCTTGCTCCTTTGGCAGGAACTTTAATAGGTTCTACAATTCCTTGGAAATTATTTCCCAATCCCAAACCTGGCTAGAATCTATTCTAGAGTATCACTGTGGAAATTATTTTGTACACAGAGGGCATAGGAAGTTGTGGACCCAAGTCACACCGGTGGCATTAACCAGCTCCACCGTGTAGAAATCAGTGCGAGTAAAGAGATTTCATCTATGATTGGCGCATGCCCATCGGAGTGGCTTCCTTCACCATGAATAACCGATTCCTGCTCCTTCCAGACAAACTTTATCATCTAATAAAGGGTAGAAGGCACAACCCCGACCATGTGGATGAACAACCTTCCCATAAGAATGTTGTAATTAGTGTTAATGTCCAAGACCTGAAACTTTACATTGAACTCTACGGGGGGCCATCTTAATGACCAAGTTCACTAATCTAAGTGTGTCTCTTTGAACCCCATCAAAGGCTCTCACTTTGACTTGGTTTTGTTCAAGCTTCCCCAAATCAAATCTTAATTGCCTCAAAGTCGACAGTGAACAAATATTGAGACCAGACCTATCATCTACTAAGACACAGTTTATAGCCCTTTCTCGACATATGACATGACATGCAAAGCTTTGTTGTGCATCCTCTCTTCGAAGGGCAACTCTTCATCACAAAAGTTGATCTGATGTCCTCGGATAGCCTGGTTGATCATGGCCGATACATTGTCGCTGTTGGTGCCTACTGGTACATATGTATCATCCGAGTACTTCATTAGGGCTTGTCTATGTAGTTGCGAACTCATTAACAAGTCCCACACAGAAATTTGAGCCGTGGTTTTCTATGAATGCTTAACAATGAAATAGTCCTACAACTACATCTTTCTCCAGAATTCTTCAGCTTTGCCCTCGCTTATTGTCCTTTTTCCTTGGTATTTATTTTTTCCTCCATAGGCCAATTCTTCTAGAGTATAACATCTGCCAGATCTGGTCATACCTGAGTTGAAGAGGGTTCGATCACAAACCTTCGCTTAGCGGGAGTTTCTATTGGCACCAAGGCAACAACAATTGTGGGTGTCAGAATCATGAACTCCTTCTTCTCTTTAATGCTTAGCGCCACGAATCTCTCCAGCTCAACATGAACAATTGAGACCATCGCCTTTGTCATGCACCAATCATCGTTTATCTATATTATATTGATATTGACACCCCCTGATTTGGTAAAGGATTACTATTGATGTTAGGTTCAGTAGTCTGAGGGAGACCACGTTTTGGTCGATTAGATCCTGGATTTTGTGCTTGAGGTTAATACAGTCCTCAGTATCATGCCTAATGTTATTAGAGTGTATGAACACTTCTGATTTCGTCTGTAAAGTTGAGAGCTAGTGTCCAATGGCTTGGGTCCCATTGGATGAATATGACATGCCGCAGTTAATAGCTCGTACAACTTTGTTCGGCTTTTGGCAAGCGCTGTAAAAGTTTTGGCGGGATTTTTCTCAAATCTAGGATGACGGGGATCGTAGTTGCCTTGAGAATGAGGACTCTGATGATAGTTTGGTTATTTGGTAATGGAGCTTGGTGTTCGTGGGGTTATTTTGGTGTACTGGAGCTTGGTATACTGGGGGAGTCGCCCAGTAATTTTAGTGCACGTTAGAGATGTTTGGAGTGACACTTTGGTAATGATAAGATGGAGTTTGGTAAGTTAGTGGAGGATTTTGATAGATGGGGGTGGATTTTGATAAACGGAAGGGGGAGTAGTTTGATAACTTGGGGGAGAAGCATTTTTGTAGCTTGGAGGGGAAGCATTTTGATAATTGACTTGTGTATAACAATTCTGGTACAGACTCTGTGAAGGTCCAGAAAGACCTTGGTACGATGATGATCTTCTTGGGGTATTCTTTCCCTCATAATAAACGACTGAGATGTCATCTCTTTTATTTTTTTAACAAGCACGAAGATCCGAGCGAAGCAGCAACATGGGCAATCTTCCCAATTTTTAAACCATCCTCCATAGCTCACCTACCTTGGCTATCTCAGGAAATTTTACTCCAACGAGCAGCATGACTTTTTCATAATATTCGGGTTCCAGACCCCGCACAAACACTTCAACATTTTTCTTTTTTAGAAATGGGAGGTCGAACTCTGGCTGACTCCTTTCTTCATCTATACGAAAACTCTCTATAGCTTTTTTCGGACTTTTGTTTCATATTTTATAAGGAATAACGATCCAGGAAAATCTCTACATTGTAAGCAAATCGTTTTATGAAGTCCTTAGACAAGGAATTCTAGCTGGACCACTGTCTGGTCTAGTGAGATGTTAACCATTTCAAAGCTTCTCTGCTCAAACTTCGGCTAAAAAGTTGCATTAGTACAACTTCATCTCTCACAACTCCTATGAGATGATCACAGTAGGCCCGTAGATGCGCCAAGGCATTCCTTGTTCCTCTAAAAGTTTCAAACTTTGGCATCTTGAATCTTTCTAGAAGGTCAAAATTCAGATGAATGCATAAGTCCTCGTAGTTCAAACCAGTGACATCAAGAACGCACTAAAGTTCCTTAATTGCTTTTCAGATCTCCTCCTTTATGTCTATCTTTGCGGCCTCTTCTTTTGAAATCGACTCTCTTTCCTGTTCCTCATAATGGTCAAGTTCATAACCCTTCACATCGTACTCATTTGGAACGGGAATTTGGAAGGTGTTTTTTCTGGGTAGTGGTGGAGATATAGAGGGATTTGGGGCGTTTTGAGTGGCTTTGTAGTTTTGGGTATGTGTGGGGCTTAGTATGTTTATTTTGGTGATGGAGGGATGTTTGGGTATGCAATGCATTTTGGTTTTATGGAGGTGGAGCGGTTTTGTAATTATTGTTTTGAGGGGAGGTGGTATTTAAGGATTGGGGTTTTTAGGAGGTAATGGAGTCTGGTAGGAGTCTGAGGCATATTGAGGATTTTGTGTGGTTAAATCAATGACTGAGGGGCTATGAGCCAGAGTGGATTGTGGGTTCTGAGCATGGTCCATGTTGGAAGAGGGAAAATACAACAGAGGCCTCCCATCTATCAAAGCATTGATAGTAAAACCTGGTGGAGGAAGATCTTGTCTCCTTTGCATTTCCACCCTCATATCAGTGATCTGCTGCATTAGTTTAATTAGTTCATTCTGATATACTATGGTGGGTTAAGCCACCACATCATCAGTAAGATTTATTTCCTCATTGTTGTCCCCCATTACTGCTTTTCCCTTATCTAAACTTTAGTCGAGAAAGGAATCTGCAGGCCCTTTAGATCTAGTGAAATATAGATGATCAGCTAGTTTAATCGACATATACCAGTTTCTAAGTACCTGTGGAGGAAAAAAACTCAAAGGAAAATTGTTAGTTTTGAGTTCTGAATACCTATTGCAAGATATCACATATAGAACAGGTAAATACATAATAGTTTCTTTGTTAGAGGACGTGCCGACCAATGAGTAAAGGGGGAACTGATTTTAGGGATGAGTAGGAGTTTACTCATTTTACATTGGGGTAATCTAAGGAAGGTTAATCACATTGATTTAAGGTATTCTTGTTGCATCTCTTTGAAGTCCGTTGGTCTGTACCTCTTGCTCCCTTGTAGAGTAAAAATATGGGGGGAATGAAAATTTTGAAAGATAGGGGTCGGGCCTTGAAAGGCTGCCTATGTATCTCACAAGGAGAATTCACGCCCTAGTAGTTCGGGTACAAAAGAAATACTTGTTTTCATTCGTTCATTCACTCTAGATGATTACAGGGAAATTAGAGAAGAAATAACAAAGCTTTTGAAAGATAAATGGTCACTACATCTGAGCCCTTCTTCTTCTCGTTGCTACAGCAGTCACGGGGATGAACTCGACTCGAATATTTCCCATGTTGACAAGGGCTTCGATGTCATAGCAAAAACTGAGGCACATTAAGAGGCTATGATCTATAGCATTATTATAAGCACAAGGTTTCTAGAATTCTACCCCAACGGGATCGAGTGCTCTGTCACTCTCGTGGATAGAGGCTAAGACCTCATTCTGAACCAAATCACTGTGGATTTCTTGCAACATCTTCCTGAACGTCGTGAAATAATGTTAAATAAATCAGGTGTGCTCATTGGGCTTGGGCTGATCATAGTGAGGACAGTGTTCTAGAACAATATGTGTGGGATGTTCCCAGTGTCGATCAGATGACATATTCTTGCCTTGAGCTACACACATTCCTCTATAGTGTGTCCTAGCTGGTTTGGGTTGAAGGCACACACCTCTCGAGAATTCTCATATTCCAAGCCAAAAGTAAATTCCTCATGAGGTTTCCATTTAAGCTGCTCGCACAGAAAGGCGCACGGCACAACGTTCGCTCACACGCCATGTGTCAGCTCGTAAGCCGGGAGAGTAATCCATTTGTCTTTTCCTCTTAGACGACCCAGGAATGGAGGCATGTAGACAATTTCCTCGTTGACGTCTTCCCCAGTTGCTCTAGGGCGAAGGTCATCCGAACAACTACTAGCCTCTTGCTTACGGATAGAGTATTTCTTGTGCATCTTCTGAAGTTTGGCAATCATGTCCTTGTGGAAAGCTTTGTTTTTCCTCCGCACTTCGGTCATTTTTTCCTTCACGGCGGTGAATTCTTAATCTCAGCCGCCAATTCCTCATCAAGTTCTCCATTTCTTGTTAGCGCATTTGAGATGGCTAATTCTATCTCTGTTTCTCTTGCTTCCCTTTCCTGAATCTTCTGTCGAAGCAAATCCAACTTTTTCCCCAAAACTTCCCTTTCAATCTCAGTGTCTTTCTTTTTCTTCATCTTAGATGCTAAATCCTCATCCAGCGTCGCAGTTGCCTCTTTGTAGACTGCCATGGAAATTTTAACCTTATGTCCTTCTCTGATCTCTCTAATTTCACGTGTGATTTGTTCTAGTTTCCCCTATAACTCTCCTCCAGTGGATTCTATCTTGACACTTTTACCTTTTCCCATAGTTGTGATCTCACATTTCCTTAGATGGTAGAATAATATTTTAGGACTTGGTGATAAGATTTGCCTTTGTTTCAGAAACTCAAGACTCAGAATGTTTGCTCAGACATTGTAGTGTTGACTTGTGTATATTTTCGGAAATTCCTAGAAAGGAGTGGGTCAGCAAAGTTCTCATTCAAAGCAACACATCATATATACAGTTAAGAGCACATATATCTCGTCCTAATTATGCATGTGACCCTTTTGTGGCAAAGGTAGGCCTAACGATTTGAGGGATGTATATGTCATTTGAAACATTACATTGCACCAAAACCCTAAGTTATACAAACTTTACAAGTAAACCAAATGTGGATACATACTAGGGGAATTAGATACAAATAATTAATCCCACGCAGGGGTATAATCCTAAATTATGTCTCCATGAAAAGTTCTTTGATCTTCACTTCTCATCTTAGTCCAATGCGCTACTTTCGGGATTTGGTTTTGCTCAATCTTAGTTTGACTAGAAGTGGATTTTATTTATAGTGGAAAGCGAGACCCAAGCGGACTACTTAGGCTAACTAAATTCTTTCTCAGGGAACCCTGACGAATGTAGTTGTCTACTTAATAGTCAACGGTCGTTAATTATCCCAATCTATATTAATTTGAATGTGAGTGGGTTTTATTTATAGTGGAAAGCCTGACACAAGCGAACTACTTAAGGTGGGACAATTAACGACCGTTGATTATCAAGTAGCCAACTACATTCGTCATGGTACCTTGAGAAAGAATTTGGTTAACGAATGACTACGAACCCGCATAATCGTCCTTTAAGTGATAAACAGAAACAAATGTTGTTTCATGGAGTTATGATATTCCATTAAAATTCAGCAGTTTAAAGTGCGATATAAAACAAGTAAACAATTATTTACACATAGTGAAACATGTTAGTTTTAAGGGTAGAATCCTTCTAAATACCCAACAGAGTCGTCATTCTGTTTTATTTCGAAAAGAAGAAGAAATATTTTTTTATTATTTTTGAAACTTGTTTAGAGTAGCCACTTAATATTTATGAGAAAAATCAAGAGAAAACTTTGCTTTAAAAAGACTCAAACGAAAAATCGATTGAGAACATTTAAAAGGGGGTTCAGGGATTCACATTTAGGAAGGTTTTTACGGCAGCTAAGATATTCGCTATAACGCGATTATTCGACAACTAATTTGTTTGGCTAAAATTCTAATTTAATTTTGAGATGAAAATTATTTAAGATTGTTTGAAAGGTGAAGTATCAATTTTATAATCTAATTGCGATTTGCAAAAATTTTATTTTTCAAAGTTTTTATTTATACTTGATTGATTTAAATAAGTGATTAAAACAAGGTGGTATCTTGCGGGGGATTTGAATTCTTTAACCCTAAAACTAGAAACAATTAACAACAAATAAAGCATTTGGTAAAGTAAGGGAGACATAGAGAGAGATTGGGTCCAAATCGGTTCTGTCCGCCGAGACGGTGTTTGGACCCACTTTTTGTTTTGCTTTGGGTCTTTAGGCCCACTCGACTTTTTACCTGTCCTAAATTCTAACAAAGTAATAATACAAAGTAATAAGGGCTTAGGCCCAAAATTAACAAAATACAACAAAATAGAAATGAAATGAGGGCTTTTGGCTCAAACTCTTCCGGTCTGCTTCAGACTTTTCGACTCTAAAATTTGTTCGCCTATTTTGAGGCTCTAATCCTTGGTTCCACTTGACACGGTTTGACTCGATAAAGGGAAATTTGGCCTTTAAGGCCCAAACTTGATATGCGAGGAGTGGCAGAGAGTCCCCAGTAAACTCAAGCAAAATAACATACAATGACCAAAAATATATATACAATTAGCATTTTGAAAATAAATTTAAAAAAAAGGTAAATTGAACGAGGCACAATTCAATTGATGTCGAGTCATTTAGGAAATTCGAAACTAAGAAAGAAAGGTATATATAATCGAACCCGATATTTGGGATGAACAAAAATAACTATAAAGGAACAAAATGAATCAATTCGACCAAGAAGGTGATAACACCAAAGATGATAGTCCAAAAATTTTAATAGAGCTCCATTTACTAGTCGTGTTAATTAAGTCTAATATGTGAGCAAATTAGGCCCTTTACCAATGTACAAATGAATGTTAAACCAACATTTAGGTCATTCAAGAAATATAAACAGGGGAACAACCAATCACTACAAAAGATTAAAACCAAAACCAAAAGTAACATGTAACAAAACTATTAAATATTAACTCTATATTATGAAAATCGACATATTATGCACCATAGTCCTTGCAAAAAAATCACACTTCAGGCAATATTAAGGTAGTCTTAAAAGAACTAAGACACAGGAAAGGCATGCTTCATGTAAGCTTAATGACTAATTTCGAACAAAACTCCAATTGGGATTAATGAAACAAGAAGCTCAAATTTTATATTGATTCAACTGGACAGTGTAAGCATTCTTGGCTGAAACTTGAAATAGCAAGGAGACGAAATTCGACATGGATAACAAAATCGAAAACAAAACTAGATTAAAATATGCTTTGAAGCCGAAGGGAACGACTAGATAGGTAAGACTCAAAATATGAAGGCACACAATAGAACAACTATATACTTGAGAAATGATAGATTATAACAACAAAACTTCTATCAGCAAAATAGCGATCAGATTCTAATAAAAGAATAGAAGATCCCTAAATCCAGTGCTATAATAGACCATAAACACAAAACTCTGAATCTCTCAAATAGGCAGCCGCAATTGAACCACGGAATAATATATCTTTCCAACTGAACATATACAAAATCAAGAAACTATCGCTAAACAAAAGACTACAAATGATGGAACGCTTTAACAAAAGATACTCATGCCATAAAATTTCTTACTCAATATTATAACCAACTTATAGAAACGACTTAAGAATATATATATATATATATATATATATATATATATATATATATATATATATACTTCATGCTAAAACATCATCATCCCAACCAAAAATAAAATCGAATCAACACAACAAGATAGAGAAGTAAAAGAAGAGAATGTCACAAAGGAAGAGGTGTTACCTTATTCGATGCAGCAACGGGACGAGGAGCAAAAGAAATGAGCTATTCCACCACAAAAAATAAACAGAGCAATTTTCCTGGGTGAGTAGAAAGACCACACTATAGTCACAGTGATTTCTCTTTTGTTTCAAACGTGTTTGATTTGTATTTTTCGCCGTATTTGCTGATTTTTTATGGATAGTCTTGTTCTCTGGAAAAAAAATGCTAAGGAATCTCAAAATATCTCCTACACTTTTTAAACCTTCTGCCCAACTTTTCTCTATCAGTTCAACGTTTTTTAACGTAAAGAAAATCTCCCCCCCCCCCCTCGCCAACTTTTCACTAAATTTTTTCAACAAACCCCTTAAACAGAGAAGAACATCCCTTTATAGAGAGGGAAAAATGGGTCAAGAAAAAGGAAGAGGAGGGTGAATTCTGAAAAAGTTCGGGGTGAAAATCGAGATTTCCCTTAGTTCCAAAATTCAATTTTTTTTGTGTTCCCCATAGAGAGGAAAAGATGGCTTTGTACGTGAAATCTCCCAAATCCCTTAAAATCCGGATGGGGCAAGGGCTTGGATGGATGAGATGTGTTCATCATCCTTGCAGCGCCACGCGGCTCAATCTAAAGGCTGCAAGGACTAAGCTGCAGATGTTTTTGTGGATAAAGTTGTACGAAAAGGAGAAGAGTAGGAGGAAGAAGACAAGAAAGTCACAGACTACTGCAGGTCTTCGATGCATTTCCATGTATTTTGACGGAAAAAGCGACGTCGTTTGGAGCCGTTATGACCTGCCGCATTGGCGTGAGGAGAAAGTGGGGCGCGTGTAGGGTTGTTCTGAACTGTTCACATGTCGCTGCCATATTTTTCGTCAATGTCGCGTGTGTATCACTGCTTGGTTTTGTGTTTCTCGGTTTGTACGCTATTCTGGGTCTTTGGATGAGGAATCGGGTCGGGTTGGGGCAAAGAGGAATTGGATCAGTGGGATTTCTGAAAAAAGGTTGCTGGAAAATGTTGTTATTGGGCTAGGTTTAATGTTATAAAGTCTGGGAATTGAATTGAAAAATGGGCTTGGGAATTGTAGAAACTTAACCCAAATTGAGATGGAGCAAAAAATTGAAAAATATAAATAGAAATAAACAAAAAAATTAGTTAAATTGAATTTACTTGGTGAATTTGATTAAAACTAAATAAGATGAATTAATATAATTAATTTACGAGCTTCTTAATTTTAACAAAGCAAAATAAGTAACTTAAGTATAAACTAATAACCCAAAACTATAATTTAAATAAAACTAAACTAATTTAAATAAAATACTTACTAAATTTAAAATCTTTTCGAGATTATCTTCGAATATTTATAAAATAAGTTGATTAGGTAAAAAACATATATACTAATTAGAAAATAATAAAAACTACTGAAATAACTTTAAAATAATTTGAAAAAATAATTGAATTTTATATAGCTAATTATGTTAAATCATACGAAATTAATGAAGCTGAAACATTAATTTAAATGGATAAGGGTCAAGATTGGGTGTCAATAGACCTTTACGGTTATCTCAATGGAACCATGATAGCATCATCCAAGACTATTCTCGAAAATGCTTCAGGGGTACCCCACCCAACGTACAAAATCTGGTTTCGACAGGACCAGTTGATTCATAATGCCTTGAGGGCATCAATCGACCAAACCATTACCTCTGCAATCACAAAGATTTCCACCTCCAAGCAAGCCTGGGACGCACTACATCAATTGTATGCCAACAAATCACATACATGAGTTTTCAGTCTTCACAACTCCTTATCCACAATTACAAAAAAAGTTCTCGTAGTATGAGTGCATATCTACAAGACATCAGGAATGTTATGGACGAATTTGAAACTGCAGGAGCTTGTATTCTAGATGATAAACCTCCTATAAAAATTCTCAGTGGCTTAGGACCTGAGTATAATTTAATTTACACTGCTATGAAGATTTGTATAACAAGCTTCTCAACAGAGAGTTGTTTCTTCAACATAAAGAGCCTCACCAAGCAGCATTGTCCTAACTACTTCTACGGCGCAACGTCTTCCCTAGCCAATTTTTCACCTCGCAACCATAGGCGAGGTTAACCATAGTGTCCGCAAAGTTCCACACAACAACATGCATCACCCACCTAATCAAATTGGCATACACTTGCACCTCCTCAACCATATCGTCCAGTGTTGGCACGCGGCCAGAGTAGAGAATGGACTTTATGAATGGCCCATTTGGATGAGTCTAATGCAATCTAAGCTACCAAACAAATAAAGTGGAATCTGAAGAATTTTGGCATAGACGATTACGACATCCAAATAAAAGAGTACTTAAAACACTTTTACATAAGTTTTCAATTCAAGTTCCCATTTAGGAAAGTTTGATTATTGCAATTCTTTCTCTTCTAATAAAAGTTATCAACTACTTTTTCTCAGAATACTTTACGAAACACAAATTATTTTTAGTGATCTCTGGGGGCCATCACCAGTTTTGTCAATTAATAAAAATTATATTATGTAATTTTCGTTAATTAGTTTGCGAAATATATTTGTCTTTTGAGGTTCAAACAATTTTTTCCAAATTTAAACCCCTTGTTGAAACTTATTTTCATATTAAAATCATCTCAGTGTACACTGATAGTGATGGTGAATTTGAAGGACTCAGTCTTTTCCTTCTTGCAAACAACAGTGAACACCTTGTATCTCCCCCAAATACACTAGAACGAGTGGCCATGGATGAACGTAGACACCACCACATTATTGAAACAACCAAAACCATTAAATTGATATAAAATTTACTGCAACAAAGCTGAAAACAAAAGACTCGCAAGATTGGAAATTCTCTTTATTGATCCTTAAGAATACACAGTTACAAGAGTCCTTAAATAGAAAATTTAGTAAATTAAAAACACGTTAACTGTCCTAATAATTGTGAATCAAAAAACTGCCTCCACTACTCCTATAGCCTAATGACTAGGAAACAACTTAATAACTCCTAAACGAAAGCAACAACATAAATACTAACCCACATCTGATCACGTTGCTAACATTCCCTCCCTTAAACTGAAATATTTTTCAGTTTAATTTGCAAACACCAAATTGATCGTGTAGCTTAGAAAGGACACTGGTTTCAGGGGCTTTTTGAACATGTCTTCAATCTGATCTTCACTTCTACAATATGTAAGACCAATCTTTGCATCCTTAGTTAGATCACGCAAGAAGTGATACTTCACATCTATATGCTTACTCCGTCCATGTTCAACTGGATTCTTTGAAAGATTAATCGACGAAGTATTGTATGAATAGATTGGCATTGGTCTATCCTGCTTAAAATGAAGTTCTTCAAGAATATTCCTCAGCCAAACTGCTTGACAAGCACATGATGTTGCAGCTACATACTCTACTTCGTTAATTGACAAAGTAACAATAGGTTGCTTTTTTGAAGACCAAGAAATAACTCCAGATCCCAACATAAAAACATACCCTGGTGTGCTTTTCCTTCTTCGGGATTTCCAACATAGTCACTATCACTATCAGTGTAACCAACTTAATCTCCAGCTGATCTCATCTGATAAAGTATGCCAAGGTCATTGGTACTATTCAAGTACCGTAGGATCCTCTTGGCAGCTTGTAGATGCATTTATTTTGGACTCTCAATGAATATGCTAATGAGACTTAGAGCGTCCATAACATCAGGCCTTGTTGCCATCAAGTACATCAAGCTTCCAACAATTTGCTCGTATAAAGTGTTGTCCACTTTTCTCCCTTCAGGTTCTTTGACGAGCTTCAGACCCTTCTCTATTCGTATGCTCATAGTGTTTCTACTTTTCATCTGGAATCTTTCCATAATATCTTGCACATACTTCTTTTAAGAAAAAAATACCGTTAGCAGATTGATTTACTTCTAAACCAAGAAAATAATGCATCATACCCAAATCGACATGTCAAACTCAACTATCATGAACTTCTTAAAGTTCCCAATATTATACACATTACTTCTGGTATAAATTAAGTCATCCATATATAAACACAACATTAAGACCCCTGCACCTTCCCTTTCTATATAAAGAGTATGTTCATATGGACACTTTCGAAATCCCTCCTTTGAAAAATAAGTATCTATGTGATTATAACAAGCTCTTGGAGCTTGTTTTAGTCCATATAGAGCTTTTTTCAGTCTAAGAACTTTATTTTCACCTCCAAATTTCACGTAGCCAGGAGGTTATTCGATAAATACCTTTTCTTGAAGTTCACCATGTGGGAAGGAATATTTCACGTCCAAGTTATAGATTTTCCAAGCATTTTGAGCATCCAAAGCAATCATCAATCTGATGGTATCTAAACGAGCAATGGGAGCAAACACTTCTACATAGTCAACACCATATTCTTGCTTGTAGCCTTTTGCTAATAAGCGAGCTTTAAACTTGTTGACCTCTCCATTTTCCTTCATGTTTGTTTTGTAAACCCATTTGATACCAACGTTTTGTGATTTTTTTGGAAGATTTTTCAACTCCCAAGTATCATTTTGTTTCAATTGATCTAATCTCCTTGTCCATCGATTGCTTCCACTTCAGGTCTTTAACGGCATCGGCAAAAGATATAGTATCACAATATGAAAATAAAGAAAGATGACTTAATGTATTTCCCGATTTCCGAGTCCCATATACCTCATAATTTTCCAACTATCTTGGTGCCCCTCTATTACATTGTGGACGTTCATTGTTCAATTGAGAATCACCTGATTCATGTTCAACACTTTCAGCTAGGGATGGCAATAGGCGGGGCAAAGATAGGGTGGGGTAGGGCAAGGGTTTAACGGGACAAGATAGGGCACTACTTAAATGGGGCGGGGTAGGGCGTGGCGGGTCAAAGATAATAGTTCCAAAACTTTAAAAGGGCGGGGATGGGTTGTGTTGGCCAAAAGGCCCATTATTTCAACTAATCTTGGGACGATCCAAAAGGCAAAAAAACAGAAGTTGTGGATTAACATTATTAATTGGTCACATTTATTTTTTGTTCTCGTCTTTCATTTTCATATTTAATTAAATATACTTGTGATTGAGATTAATGGGCATATATAAGTGTGCTTTGGAAAATTTAAATAGTAGAATATTTCAATAGTAGCTTTATCTCTGATATTTTTTTAGCAATGACCGTTGTTTTCTTTTGCCATTAAGAACAAGTATAAAGAATTAATATACATATAAAAAGAGAAGATTTAAACTTAAACGAGGAAGGGAGTAGCAGGGCAGGGCGGGGAGGGTTATAACTTTGAAAAAATTGTAAATGGGGCGGGATAGGGCGGGTTCAAATCTTAGCAGGTTGAGGCTTGCCCCGCCATAACCCACCCCAACCCGCCTTATTGCTATTCCTACTTTCAGCATCTTGTACAATTGGACTTGCTTGTGAACTAATCTGCAAAGGTCATTCTAGTTCCTCTTCTTCTTCAACAGAAACTGGAATATGTTGAAACGAATTGTTATCGCTCCAATTAGAGATAGCTTCTTCATTAAAAATAACATCTCGGCTAACAAAAATTTTCTTGGTAATAGGATTAAACAAGCGATAAGCTTTTGATTTGTCACTACTACCAAGGAAAATGCACTTCTGACCTTTATCGTCCAACTTCTTCCTCGCCGCATCTGGAATATGTGCATATGTTATACACCCAAAAATCTGAAAGTAATCAACATTTAGCTTACAGCTACTCCAAGCTTCATGGGGTGTCGTATTTTGTATAGAGGTGGTAGGACATCTATTCAATATATGAACGCTCCAATGAACTGCTTCTTCCCAAAAATCTCTTGGTAAGTGACTTCTCTACAAAAGACTACGCACCATATCAGGAATTGTGAAACTTTTTCACATGGACCATTTTGTTTAGGTGTGTAGGTCGTGGTAAGGTTCCTTTTAATGCCATGTTTCTTACAAAATTCTACAAATTCTAGTGAGTTATATTCACTGCCTCGATCAGTCTAAACTTCTTAAAAGATTTAAATGCTTCAGATTTTTCTCTTAATAAAAAGACCCAAGTATTTCTGCTATAATCATCAATGAAGCTAATGAAATAAATTTTACCTCCATTAGATGTAGGACTTATCAGACCACAGATATCTGAATGCACCAAATCCAACACCTTCTTTGCCCTTCAAGAATTGCGTTTTGGAAATGGTTCATGGTGTATCTTGTTAACAACACACTCAGCACATACTTTATTTGGCGACTCAAGCTCTGGAAGACCCAACGCAAACTGTTTTTATTTTAGAAACTTCAAGCTTCCAAAGTTTAAATGCCCATAGTGAAAATTCCACTTCCAGGATTTTTCTTTAACTTTTGCAAAGAGACAAGATTTTGTGGAGTTGTGAAGATATAAAGGGATTTGATGACATGTTTATATGAGCGATTATCCCCCAAATGAGAATCACGTATCTTACAAAATCCAACTTTGTTATTAAGTTCATATCCCTTTTCTTGAATTTTTCCAACACTTAGTAGATTCGTCTTTAACGCAGGGACATAAAACATATCACTAATGGTATGAATGGAGTTGACTTGTACCTTCCCTTTTCCCATGCAAGAGACTACTGAATTATCTCTGAATCTCACAGCATCTCGAAACGTTTCATCCAACTCTGACAATGCTTCTTTCTTCCCCGGCATGTGGTTACTACTGCCTATATCGGCATACCATACATCATTTGAAGCTTTCTCTTTGGCAGTGTATGCCATCAAAAGTGAAATCTCCTCTTCTTCTCCCTTTCTTTCCATAGCTTCCTTCGTTTCTGCAAAGTTAGATCTGCCACCACTCGTACTATTTAAATTGGTGTGACACTCAGATACATTATCAAGATCGATGGCATCTATAGCATTCCATTTGAGACTTGTCACGTCGTTTTTCTTTTTTCCTAGGAATCTCCAGTGCTTCCCTTCTCCTTCTTAGGTGCATCTTTCCTTCCATTTGACTATCTCCTGATTTTTACCATTCGAAGACATTGCTGCCTTTAATGCTACTTCATCCTTTTTCTGTTTGTTTATTTTCTGTTCATGAACCAACAAAGAACCCTGCAGCTCGTCAAGAGAAAGAGTATCGATATATTTGGATTCTTCAATGGAGCAAACAATCTAATTGAACTTTGATGTCATTGAGCGAAGTATGTTCCCAATAATGGTAACATCCTCCGGTCTTACACCATGAATTCACATTTTGTTTGCGATAGCAAGCGTCTTAGATAAATAATCTATTACCGACCCACCTCCTTGCATACGTAGAGTCTCGAACTCACCACGGAGTACTTGAAGTTTCACTTGTTTTGCCTTCGCTATTCCTTAATACTTCTTCTTCATGGAATCCATATTTGTTTGAAAGTATCCTTACAAAGAATGTTTTCCAGTATGTAGCGATCAATAGCCTGAAAAATGTAATTCTTCGCTATGAGATCCTTCAATCTTAGTCTATCCAACTCTGCCTTTTATATTTCCGACGAGGCAGTAGCAGTTGTTGGCTCTTGCACACCAATACTGACAACTGGCCAAAACTCTTTCGATCTAAGGAAGTTCTCCATCAACATTCTCCAATAGTTGTAATGACCATCGAAGCGCAGAATAGTAGGCTACAAAGAATTTTCAGAGGCCATCTTTTGTTGATACAATAATACTCCAAAAAAGAAGAACAAAATTCTGGCTCGGATACCAAATGATAGAAAATTTACTTCAACAAAGATGAAAAGAAAAGACTCACAAGTTTGGAAATTTTCTCTTTATTGATCCTTCAGAATATGCAGTTACAAGAGTCCTTAAATAAAAAACTTAGTAAATAAAAAACACATTAACTCTCTTAATAAAACTGAATTTAAAAACTGAGTTCACTACTCCTATATACTAAAGACTAGGAAACAACTTAATGACTCCTAAACAAAAGCAACAATGTAACTACTAACCCACATCTGATCACGTAGCTAACATTTATATCAAGGATCTATGTCTCCAATATTTTGGTCGTTTTCTTGTAACACTTCCACACTATTAGTTAACATATTTTTTCCCCAACTCTTAGTAACGATTCTCCATATTAACGGTTGTTTGGAGAGATTCCCAATTAGCATGTTATTCAAACCCTTTGGTTGTCTTTGTTACCTATGGCTTAGGTCAAATATGAAACACAAATTAGATCCACACTCTACTACTTGTGTTTACCTAGGCTATTCTAATGTCCACCACAGTCATCAATGTTATGATCCTATGTCTCAAAAATTATACATTTCCCCAAATGTTATCCTTTAAAAAAATAAAGTTCCCTTTTCTTATATGTTTTCCTCCATTAAGGAAATTTTTTTTTGCCTTTAGAATAGGATATTCTGCCAACTAAATCGCCTGCCTCCACTCCTGCACATGTAGCATCATTAATCATGAGATTCCACAGCCAATACAGGTTTCCACACGGTTGAAAAAGGTTTCTTCTATGGATCCATCTTTTGAGGTAGTGCCACATTCCACTAGTGTCTCAGACTCCTCCACGGAACACCTTGTTGATCCAGGTTGTGTTGAATATTGATTCAAACGTATTAAAAGGTTCCTGTTTAGTAGGCAGAGTAACACGTTTGTTAGGAGTACCAGTTGAGTCAAAGCATATCTTCTGTTAGTTGCTAATATTTAGCTTAGAGGGTAAGGTTGTGTTTAAGTTAGTGGGTCTTGTGGTTGAGTCTTAATTCCTATTCAAGTTTCCTATGTATTTTCTTTATGAATATCATAAATATTGTTGGGTTATGGACCTTTTTCCCTTCCTATGTGGATAAATAAAAGCCCAATTTGGACCAACCCATTTTTTGCCCATAGGCCCATTCTTATGAGGAAAATATAAGCCTATTTAGGTCTTATTTTCATATATACAGAGAGTTTTTTCAGCAGCCAAAAAGAGAAAAAGAGAGCAGTTTTCGTAGTCAAAATTCAGCCCTAATAACCAACTTCAAATTGCGATTACTGCTTCGTTTCTTGTCCGATTGAGCTGATTTTTGGACAGCATATTATCTTCATCGCAATATTTGATTAGGAATGGACAGAATTAGATTTGGTGGCCTGCAGCTTTAGTTTTGCTATCGTGAATAGTAGCTGCAAAATCGGTGATTTTGCTCCTTCAATTCTCTAGATTTGGTGCAATCTTATTTTGTTGTTGCTCGTTGTTTGGAACTTTTTTTGTGTCCAATTTTGGAGAACAATATTGTAACTCTTGGTGATTATAGTGGAGCTTTTGGTCCCGTGGTTTTTTACTCTTCACAAGGGTTTTCCACGTAAATCTTGGTGTCTTGTGTGACTAGTTTATTATTGCCTTGTTATATTTGTTTGGTTGAATTGCTTGCTGCCTTACTATCATATTGCTTGTGGTTGTTTGTCTTATCTTGGTTCAAATCGAGAAGGGAAAGTATAGGCTTGGGTATTCTTCCGCTGTTATCCTGTCAGACATTCTTTGTTAGTGTCTTGTCTTTCTCAACAAAGTTGTATCAGAGCATTGGTTATTGTTGATTGTCGTTTTGAATGATGGAGGAAAATATGAGCAAAATGGTGGGTTTAAATGGTAGTAACTATCATATTTGGAAAGGCAAGATGAAAGATCTTCTCTGTGTCAAGAAGATGCATTTACCTGTATTTGCTTCTAATAAGCCTCAGTCTTTGAATGATGAAGAATGGGAATTTGAGCATCTGTTGGTTTGTGTCTATATTAGACAATGGGTTGAAGATAATGTTAGAAATCATATTGTGAATGAGACACATGCCAAAAGTTTGTGGGATAAGCTCGAGACACTTTATGCTTCGAAGACTAGCAACAACGAGTTGTTCCTATTGAAACAACTAATGAATATCAGGTATAAAGAAGGCACTCCTATTTCTGATCATATAAATGATTTTCATGGTGTTCTTGACCAGATGTCCGGAATGGGTGTAAAGTTTGATGATGAGATACAGGGACTTTGGCTTCTTAATACTCTGCCAGACTCTTGGGAAGCTCTTCGAGTTTCTTTGACTAGTTCTGCTCCCAGTGGTGTTGTAACCATGGAATATACTAAGAGTCGTGTCTTGAATGAAGAAATAAGAAGAAGATCTCAAGCCTCATCTTGTTCAGCTTCACACACCGATGTTTTGGTTACTGAAGATAGGGGAAGAAACAAGTCCAAAGGTCAGAATGATAGTTGTAAAAGTAGAAGCAAGTCAAAGTCTAAATACAAGAATATTACATGTCACTATTGCCACAAGAATGGGCATATCATGAAATATTGTTACAAGCACAAGAGAGATATGAGACAACAAAAGAGAGAAGGCGATAATGAAAATCATGTTACTGTTGTTGCTAATGATGAGCTTCTTGTTTCTTGTGATGCAAATGTCATTAATCTTATTCGTGATGAGTCTAGCTGGTTTGTGGATTCTGGTGCTACTTCTCATGTCACGCCAAAGAAGGAATTATTTTCTTCTTATACTCCAGGTAATTTTGGAACGTTGAAAATGGGCAATAATCATAAAGTTAAATTTATTGGCATTGGGACAGTTTGTTTGGAAAGTAACAATGGTTCCAAACTAGTTCTCAATAATGTCAAGCATGCTCCAGATGTTCGCTTGAATTTGATTTCTGTGGGATATCTTGATGATGAGGGTTATGTTAATACACTTGGTATTGGCCAGTGGAAGCTTACTAGAGGTTTGATGGTTGTGGCCCGTGGTGACAAGTTGTCTAACTTGTATGTATTTCAGGGATCCATGTCCAGAGACTCAGTAAATTTGGTGGAGAATGATACTTCATCAGAGTTATGGCATAGAAGGCTGAGTCATATGAGCGAGAAGGGGATTGACAGTTTGGCTAAGAAAAATTTGCTTTCTGGAGTGAAACAAGCAAAGTTGAAGAAATGTGTTCATTGCTTATCCGGTAAACAGAAAAGAGTTTCTTTTCAGAGTCATCCGCCTTCAAAAAAGCTTTATTTGCTGGAGTTGGTACATTCTGATTTGTGTGGTCCTTTTAAGGTAAGATCTCATGGTGGTGCACTTTACTTTTTGACTTTTATTGATGATCATTCTCGCAAACTCTGGGTATTTCCTTTGAAGTCCAAGGATCAAGTACTTGATGTGTTCAAGAGTTTTCAGACCTAGGTTGAAAGACAAACAGGGAAGACATTAAAATGCATCCGCTCAGATAATGGTGGTGAGTATATTGGTCCTTTTGATAGATATTGCAGAGAGCAGGGTATTAGGCATCAGAAAACTCCTCCAAAGACTCCTCAGTTAAATGGTTTAGCAGAGAGGATGAACAGAACTCTAGTAGAGAGGGTTAGATGTATGCTTTCAGATGCTAAGCTGTCAGATTCTTTTTGGGCAGAAGCACTTAATACTGCTGCTTATGTTATCAATTTATCTCCGGCTGTTGCTTTAGATGGTGATGTCCCTGACATAGTTTTGACTGGTAAGAATGTTTCTTATGATCATCTTAGAGTCTTTGGGTGTAAAGCCTTTGTACATGTTCCTAAGGATGAAAGGTCAAAGTTGGATGTTAAAACTAGGCAGTGTATCTTCATTGGTTGTTGTCAAGATGAATTTGGCTATCGTTTCTATGATCCTGTTGAGAAGAAACTTGTTAGAAGCCGTGATGTTGTGTTCTTTGAAGACAAACAATTGTAGATTTTGACAAAGCTGATAAGGCTGATTTTCAGAGTAGTGAGAGCTTAGTTGATGTTGATCCAGTTCCTTTGACTATTGCACCGGAAGAAAATCTTCATAATGATGAAAATAAAGTTGATAATGACGATGGTGATCATGTTCAGAATGACCGGCATGATGTTGTTGATGCTCCATTGCAAGATGATGTGGTTGTCCAACAACCAATTATAGATGCTCCAGGGAGTTCTCTCAGACGATCTAGTAGCGAGAGAATTCCTTCATCTCGTTATTCTCCCA
The DNA here is from genome assembly GCF_036512215.1 of Solanum lycopersicum. NCBI lineage: Eukaryota > Viridiplantae > Streptophyta > Magnoliopsida > Solanales > Solanaceae > Solanum > Solanum lycopersicum. The sequence continues at coordinate 53,288,695 of NC_090811.1, forward strand.
ATGAGTATGTACTCTTGACTGATGGGGAAGAACCTGAGAGTCTTGATGAGGACATGGAAAGTGAAGAAAAAGAAAGGTGGTTTGATGCTATCGAAGATAAGATTAAATCCTTGCATGATAATCATACCTTTGATTTGGTTAAGTTACCTAAAGACAGAAAAGCTTTGAAAAACAGGTGGGGTTTTCGGGTGAAACATGAAGATGGTAATCCAGTTCCACGGTACAAAGCTAGATTAGTTGTCAAGGGATTTAATCAGAAAAAGGGAGTTGATTTTGATGAGATATTCTCTCCAGTTGTGAAGATGTCATCCATTCGTGTGGTTCTAGGCTTGGCTACAAGTCTAGATTTAGAGGTTGAGCAAATGGATGTTAAAACTGCTTTCCTTCATGGTGACTTAGATGAAGAAATTTATATGGAGCAACCGGAAGGTTTTCAAGTCAAGGGTAAAGAGAATTATGTTTGCAAATTGAAGAAGAGCTTGTATGGTTTGAAACAAGCTCCCAGGCAGTGGTACAGGAAGTTTGGTTCTTTTATGAGTCAGCAGGGCTTCAAGAAGACTTCTTCAGACCATTGTGTTTTTGTGAAAAAGTTCTCTAATGGTGACTTTATTATTGTGTTGCTTTATGTTGATGACATGCTTGTTGTTGGTCTTAATACTTGCAGGATTCAGAAGTTGAAGCAAGAGTTGAGTAAGTCTTTTGCTATGAAAGACTTAGGACCAGCAAGGCAGATTCTTGGCATGCGGATTGTCCGTGATAGAAAGGCCAAGAAATTGGTATTATCACAAAAGAAGTACATTTAGAAAGTACTTCGCAGATTCAGCATGGACAAAGCTAAGGTTGTCAGTACACCTTTAGCTATGCACTTCAAATTGAGCACGAAACAGTGTCCTTCTAGTGATGATGAAAAAGAAGATATGAAGAAAGTTCCTTATGCTTCAGCTGTTGGTAGTTTGATGTATGCGATGGTTTGTACAAGACCGGATATTGCTCACGCTGTTGGAGTTGTTAGCCGTTTTCTTTCTAATTTGGGAAGAGAACATTGGAATGCTGTGAAGTGGGTTATGAGATATCTCTGTGGCACTTCTAGTCTGAGTTTGTATTTTGGTACAGGGAATCCTATTCTTTGTGGTTATACTGATTCAGACACGGATGGTGATGTTGATACTCGCAAGTCTACTTCAGGGTACTTGGTTACTTTTGCAGGGGGAGCTGTGTCTTTGCAATCTAGGTTGCAAAAATGTGTTGCTCTATCTACTACAGAAGCTGAGCTTATTGCTGACGTTGAAGCTTGTAAACAATTGCTTTGGATGATGAGATTCTTGGGGGAACTTGGTTGTGCTCAAGAGAGGTATGTGCTTTATTCTGACAGTCAAAGTGCTATACATCTTGGCAAGAATTCTACGTTCCATGGTCGGTCTAAACACATTGATGTGAAATACCATTGGATTCGAGATGTGTTGGATTCTAAGTTGCTTGAGCTTGAAAATATTCATACAAAGGACAATGGTTCCAATATGATGACTAAAGCTTTGCCAAGAGGGATGTTTGAAGATTGTTGCATGGTCGCCGGGATGGCGGTCTCCTCCACATAGTCGTGAAGGGGAGAATTGTTGGTTCATGGACCTTTTCCCCTTCCTATGTGGATAAATAAAAGCCCAATTTGGACCAACCCATTTTTTCCCCATAGGACCATTCTTATGAGGCAAATATAAGCCTATTTAGGTCTTATTTTCATATATACAGAGAGTTTTTTCAGCAGCCAAAAAGAGAAAAAGAGAGCAGTTTTCGCAGTCAAAATTCAGCCCTAACAGCCCACTTCGAATAGCGATTCCCGCTCGTTTCTTGTCCGATTGAGATAATTTTTGGACAGCATATTATATTCATATCAATCTTTGATTAGGAACTGACGGAGTTTGATTTGGTGGCCTGAAGCTTCTGTTTTGCTGTCGTGAACAGTATCTGCGAAATTGGTGATTTTGCTCCTTTAATTCTCTAGATTTGGTGCAATCTTATTTTGTTGTTGCTCGTTGTTTGGCACTTGTTTTGTGGACAATTTTGGAGAACAATATTGTAACTCTTGGTGATTATAGTGGAGCTTTTGGTCCCGTGGTTTTTTTACTCTTCACATCAAAGGGTTTTCCACGTAAATCTTGGTGTCTTGTGTGATTGGTTTATTATTGCCTTTGTTATATTTGTTTGGTTGAATTACTTGCTGCCTTACTATCATATTGCTTGTGGTTGTTTGTCTACTCTTGGTTCAAATCGAGAAGAGAAAGTATAGACTTGGGTATTCTTCCGTTGTTATCCTGTCAGACATTCTTTGTTAGTGCCTTGTCTTTCCCAACAAATATAACATAAAAACTCTTCTTCTATCTTCTTATACATTGTTCTCCTTTCTTTATTATCCAACAAAATTGGTATAAAGAGCCAGGTTAGGTGAAACAGCGAGCAAATACGTAGCAAGAAGAAAGTGACAGTTGAGAACAAAAAATGGCTACCAATGGATCATCTACCACATCTCAACAACTAATTCCTATATTTAATGGGGATAAATATGAATTTTGGAGTATAATGATGAAGTCTTTGTCCAAGTCTCAAGAATTATGGTATTTGGTGGGAAAGGGCTATGCTGAGGAAAATGAAGTACAAAGATTGCAGGAAAACAAAAAGAAGGATTCCAAGGATCTGTTTTACATCCAACAAGCGATGCATGACTCAACTTTTTCTAGAATTGTTGTTTAAGAAATCTCAAAGCAGGAATAGTATATTCTAAAAAAATAATTCCATGAATCGACAAAGGTAATTACTATTAAACTCCAATCACTTCGACGTAATTTTGAAATTCATCCATGAAAAGTAGTGAATCTGTGCAAGGCTACTTATCTCGGGTGAGTGAAAGTGTTAATCTTATGAAGGCATGTGGTGATAAAATTACTGATGAAACTATAGTTTCTACAGTTTTTAGATGTCTTAATAAAAGATTTGATCATGCTATTGAAGATTCCCGTGATTTATGTAATTATGGTTTTGATGAATTGATTGATGATTTCATTGCAAGCTCATGAGGATAGACGGAATGCATCTCAAGAAAAGGGCGAAGAGAAGACATTTCAGATCAAGGGGAGCTTTCTTTCAAAGGCAAATCAGAAGTTTCAAATGCCAAAGGATATGGAGACAAAGGTAGTTTCCATGGAAGAGGTCAAGGCAGATGACGAGCTCAGTTTGGTGGTGAGCACCGGCAAATCAAAAGCAATATTCAGTGCCGCTATTGCGGAAAAATGGGGCACAAGAAAGCTGATTGTTCGACTAAACAGAACGGTGAACAACAACATGCCAATTCAATTAGCAACAACAAGATAAGGGTAATTTGTTCATGGCTCACTCCTCAATAGATGTTGGTTTAGATGACGTATCGATCATGGATAGTGGTTGCTCCAACCACATGTTAGGTAGAAGGTCACTGTTCAAAGAACTTGATGAATTGGAGAATTCATAAGTTTGTCTTGGAAATAACAAGGCAATGACAGTTGACGGAAAAGGTACAATCTCTCTAGAAACTTCTCATGGTAGTGTCAAATTTATCCATGATGTGCAGCATGTTCCTTTTTTGGCCCATAACTTTTTGAGTGTTGGGCCACTGATGAATTGTGGATATTCTATTTTGTTTGATGACAATTCTTGTAGCAATAAAGATAAAATTTTAGGACACAAAATTGTTGACATTTAAATGACTCAAAATAAAATGTTTCCTCTTGAAACTTTTGATGTTAAAAGTTTTGCCCTAGTCACCAAAGGCAATACAGAAGCCAATTTGTGGCATTTGCAGCATGGTCACTTGAATGTAAAGGGGTTACAATTATTAGGTCCTACAAATATGGTTCTTGGTTTGCCAAGAATTGATGCTCATGAATTTTGTGAAGGATGTGTGTATGGAAAGCAAAATAGAAAGTCATTTCCTGTAGATAAGTCTTAGAGAGCATCTGTTTGTCTTGAATTGGTGCATGCTGATCTATGTGGTCCAATGAGTGATGAGTCCTTAGGTGGAAGTTGATATTTTCTGCTTTTTACGGATAATTATAGTCGAATGAGTTGAGTATACTTTTTGAAATTCAAATCAGAAACATTTGAGAATTTCAAAAGAAATATAAGTCTTTTTGTTAAAAGATAAAGTGGTTGTAGAATTCAGACTCTTCAAATAGATAGAGGCGGTAAATTTATATCAAATGAATTCAACACTTATTGCGAGGAAAATGGTATTCACAAAGAACTCACAACACCGTATAATCTGGAGCAGAATGGTGTTGTCAAATGCAAGAACCAGACAGTCATTGAAATAGGTACATGATGCAAGCTAATGTTGCTGGACAGTTGACTTCGAGATTTGGTACTCCAAAGATGCAGATTTTAACTTGACGGGGTACAGTGATAGTGATTGGGCAGGAAGTATAGATAACAGAGAGAGAACTTCTAGAAATGTGTTCAATTTAGGATCTGGAGCGATTTATTAGAGCTCAAAGAAGCAGGATTGTGGTTGCATTATCGTCACCAGAAGCAGAATATGTTGTTGTTACTTTAGCAGCTTGTCAAGCATTATGGTTGCGAAGAATGTTAGTTGATTTTCTCAAAGGCAAGAGGGTGCCATAACAATATTTTGCGATAACAAGGCAACAATTGCAATGACAAAGAATCCGGATTTTCACAGTAGAACAAAGCACATGGACATTCGTTATCATTTCATTAATGACCACACAACAAGAGTTGATATAGAGTTGATGTTTTTTGGTATAAGGGATCAAATTGCAGATGTTCGCACCAATGCACTCCCAAAAGCCACACATGATCAGTTCCATCAGAAACATGGAGTTTGTAACTTTGAATCAAGGGGGAGTGTTGAATATTGATTCAAACGTAATTAGAGGTTCCTATTTAGTAGGCAGAGTAACACGTTTGTTAGGAATCCTAGTTGAGTCAAAGCATATCTTCTGTTAGTTGCTAATATTGAGCTTAGTGGGCAAGGTCGTGGTTAAGTTAGTGAGTCTTGTGGTTGAGTCTTAATTCATATTTAAAGTGTCCTATGTATTTTCTTTATGAATATCAGAAATATAATGTAAAATTTCTCTACAACTCATCTTCTATATTCTTATAGATTGTTTCTTCTTTCTTTATTATTCAAGAGGTTGTTTCATTCCCACTCTTTATACATCTCCACCCCTACTCCAATATAAACGTCAAAATCGACAAGCACAAATTCCACCCGTAGCACCTCTTTTGCCTGATGTAGATTCAGTCCCAACCCAGGTTCAAGGCCCACCTCCTAACCCATCTTCTAGTTTACATCCATCATCTAGCACAACCATCACATATACCCAACCAACCACTGTTCATCGCCCTATCACTCGTTCTCAGAATAACATCACTACCCCAAAGAAAGTATTTGCTTATCTTGCCATTACCTCTAATGAATCGCTTCCCACCACTTATAACCAAGCCCAAAAGAGTGCACATTGGAGAGATGCCATGAAACTTGAGTTTAATGCCTTAATGATCAATTTGATCTAGGAGCTCGTACAAACGTCTACTTCACATAATATGGTTGACTGCAAATGGCTTTATCGTATCAAAACCAAACCAGATTGAAGTAGGGATAGGCATAAAGCTCGGTTGGTTGCAAAAGATTTTAATCAACGTCCTGGTGTAGATTATCACTCTGCCTTCAGCCCAGTTGTTAAACCTATTACCATTAGATTGGTTTTATCGCTTGTAGTTTTGTATAGTTGGACCTTGCACCAGTTGGACGTGAACAATGCATTTCTTCAAAGTCACCTTAATGAAGATGTCTATATGTGCCAACCTCCTGGGTATGCTCATCCTGATTTTTCTCATTATGTGTGCAAACTAAAGAAAGCAATTTACGGCATGAAGCAGGCTCTTCGCGCTTGATATCCTGATTTAAAGCAGTTTCTCATAAAAATGGGATTTCAAAAATCCAACTCTGATCCCTCCTTTTTTATTCGTCATCACAATAGAACACTGGTTTGCATTCTTGTATATGTTGATGGTATTATTATTACTGGTTCAAATTTTGATGTTATTCAATAAGTTATCAGGTTCTTTCTTCCCAATTCTCTCTCAAAGATCTGGGACAACTGCACTACTTCTTAGGTGTTGAGGTCCTTCACACATAAGTTGGAATCATTCTTTCTCAAGCCAAGTACGTTTTTGATCTTCTCGCTTCCCATAATGTTAAACTGTTCACACACCCATGAGTTCCTCTATTTTTCTATCTCTTAAGGATGGTACACCTTCTATGGATGCCACCTTGTATCATTATGTTGTTGGTAAGCTTCAGTATTTTTCATTTACCAGACCATACATAAGCTTTGCATTAATAAGTTGTCTTAATTTATGCATGATCCTGCACAAACACATTGGTCTTCTGCCAAACGGCTTCTGCACTATCTCCAACATACCAAGAATTACGGGTTACAGATAACGAGCAACACATCACCTGGATTGTTTATATATTCTGATGGGGATTGAGCAAGTGACATTAATGATAGGACTTCCACTTCTGGCTGTATTCTTTATTTTGGTCGAAATCCCATTAGTTGGTCCTCCAAGAATCAATGTATTGTAGCCCGTTCTTCTACTGAGGCAGAGTACCATGCTGTCATTTTCGCTCTTACTGAGGTCATTGGGTTCAAAAACTTCTTGCAGAACTACATGTCCAACTTCCTGAACCACCACTGATCTATTGTGATAATGTTGGTGCCACTTATCTCTATCAAAATCCTGTCTTGCATAGCTGGATAAAGAACATTGAAGTTGATTTTCACTTTGTTAAAGATCAAGTGCAGAGGAACCAGGTGCATGTTCAACATCTACATTCTACGGATCAGTTTGCAGACACACTTACAAGCCCTTTGTCTCATCTACTCTTTCACAAACATCTATTCAAGTTTATGGTTGTTGATTTCAGCTTCAACTTGTGGGGGCATATTGGCACATCTTCCCTGTAATAGTGCATAGTCAAGATAGTTGTTAGTGAGTTATTTACTGCTTATAGGTTTAGTATGTCATGTTCATTATTAAGATTCCACTATGAATACACCTCATATAGTATAGGAGTTATTGTTGCTCTTCACTTGTATTTAAAAAGATTCTCCGCACATTGTTAAACATAATTGATTTCATCTTCTCCATCCTGAATTTTTAGTGCCAACATTTTTAGATGGATTTTAAGATTTTCATGAACTACCAGATTTGTAAGATACCTGCTGAAGGTAATTGCATCCACCAGAGGAGAATATGTCTCCACATAATTAATGATAGACCTTTGAGAAAAATCTTATGCCACAAGTCGATCTTTATATTCTATGACTTCACCTTTTTCATTTAAATATTGTATAAAAACGCATTTGTACCCCCACTAGCTTGATGCCTTCAGGTGTTAGATTGTTGGTCAAGAAACTTCACATTTTTCCAAGTGAAGTCCATTCTGCTTGAATTGTGTCCTTCTATTTCGCTCAATCATTTTTATGTCTACATTCATTGAAATGGAAATGACCTATGTCACAGGTGTGACAAACCTCGCCTAGAGATTGTCCCATGCATAAAGTAGAACATAAAAAGTACATGAATTTTGAAGGAGACAGAGACAAACGAAGTGACCTGGTTGCTGAAAAGTCAAACAGAAAGGCAACCATTGACTGCAGACTATATAGTAAATACTAGTGTCAAATGGATGGGTTGGGTCAAATGTGAGCGGATTGAAAATAAAATGGATAATAATTCAACCCGTCCATATTTGATATGGGTAAAAATTGATTCGGTAATAAATGAAATGATTAAAATACTAATTTATCCATATTTTATCCATATATTAATCAATAAATAGTACTTTACTTGAGATTTCAATATGGAGAAGATATTTTAGTCTTTTCTAAATGAAAAATGTTGAACATGCTTCTTTTGATTTTATTGTATCATAAAAATAAAAATAAAATCCTATAACTTTTTAATAGAAGATAAATTTATGTAATAAAAAATGAAATATTTTTTATTTCAAAGTAAATGAATATTTATATTTTAGGACTATAACATGCTTAATACACTTTAGGCAATGTCAATACTAATACATGATTTACTTATTTTGCACTATTATAGAGTATTCAATATAAAATTAAATAAATAAATAAAATGTAATTATAATTAACAAAAGAAATGTACATTTGAATTATATATTTTTGGAGGGTCAAACACTTCATCTTTTCAATTATAGAGAAAAATAGTTAGTTCTATAGAATAACATAAAAAGGAAGAGAAGTTACATTATTTTTAGTGATATCATGAATTTTGAGTGAATAAAAGTTAGAAGCTTAACCCATTTGGCTTATTAATATTTTTGTGGGTCAAATATCGGTATCAATCCATATTTTACCGGTGAAAAATCACTCACCCAACCCATTAAAATATGGACGGATTGAGCGGGTCACCAAAATATGGGCTCATTTTTCCGGCACTGGTCATACCCTATTGAAATATTAAAACTACTAATCGACATATTAAAAGTAAATATTCTACCACTCAAAATAAACTTTCTAATAATTTCAAATTAGTTAGACCTCAAGATATATATGAGACTCGAAATGACAAATCAACAATCAGAATTATTCTAGTTCATAATAATAGAGATTTATAGCATCATAATCATATGTCTACTAGTTTATCTCTAATACTCACCAAATTTGAATGTAATACTTGAATAGGTCAAGTAAATGACTAAGAACTATATTATATAACTTGTCTTATAATATAAAACATTGTTCAAAATTTTCTCAACAAGGCTCTTAAGTATCTCCTTTGTCAATGGCTTCTCATAGCATTCATCAAGCCCAACTTTCATAGATTCTTTACGATATTCTTCATTATCATCTGCAGTAGTTATTCCTACAATCATCATAGTAATTCCCATCGATCAAAGCTCGTTTGTTTCCTATTAATCGGAATAAATGTTCGATAAAATAAAAATACAGTTTACATATTACTACATGTTAACTCTTATATTCAGATTAACAAATCAGAAAAATAATAAAAATGAAAGAAAAACACAAAGAACTATCCGAGTTCACAGAATTCACTGTGTCCTTAAAAAATTTGATCCCCTCAAGTACACGAGGTTTCATATTAATTCCTCCCAAGATAAACAAATTAACCATTAAAGAAGTAGAGGTACCTCAAAATTCAAAAATTTCAACGAACACAAAATAACAGCAACGAATCACACACAAAGACACGATCAATCAATTTTATTTTGTAAGAAATGTATGCAAAAGAAAAGAAGAATTCAATTATGAAAAATGAGAGACAACCTCTCTGTTTATAGCCAACAAAAGGTAAAGGTCAGAACTCTTAGGAAAGAAGATAACCTTCCATAAAGGACACAACACTTTGAAAAAGGCACAACCTTTCAAATGGTCACAAACCTTTAGAAAGGACACAATCTTTCATAAAGGTCACAACCCTTCGACAAAGTGACAACCCTTTAGGAGAGTCACAACCCTTTATTTTCTGTTTACACATTTAATACCCAACAATCCCTCACATGAATAATGAATGACTATTTTTAAAAATATATATGCATGAAAAACTGTGTGATTTGTAAGTAAGGGTTAATCACATCTAGATAAATAGGTTTCCCTTTAAACTTTCCCTAGTGAACATATATCAGATATATTCAGTCAAGAGATATATTTTATATATTTGAACCGTCGAGCTTTGGTGTATACCTAGACAACATAAGTCACACAATCAACCCTTGAACTATTTTTGGTTTTCATTGTTTTGTTTGTTTCAGCCATAAACACATCTCGATTATTTAGTACTTAGAGAACTAGCCTTACCGGATTCCCCTTAAAGCGACTTACACTTCATATTACATATGTGATTTCTAAATTTGTTATCCCGTAGATACACCATTAGATATGCCCTGCATCAAATTTAGAAATCATTTAAAAGTCATAATGTCTTTGTCCTTATTACTAAACATTGTCTTATAAACATAAAAACAAACAATGACCTTGTGATTTGGATATCTTTAATGTAAAAACATTTATCACATTTCTGAATTCATAAGCCAACATAGTTTGGTCAAACTTCACATGTCGTTATTTAGACACTTGTTTTTAGTCCACAAAGTGACTTAACAAGTTAACAGACTTCATTTTTTTCTCAGAAACCACAAATCCGTCGGGTTGTTCCATGTAAATTTCTTCCTCGAATTTTTTATTTTTAAGAAAAATATTTTCACATCCATTTTGATGAATTTGATGGTCATATACCATAACTAGCGCAATCTACATCTGACTTGATGTATCCTAGTTAGAGACTATTATGTGTCAAAATAATAAAGGTTTTCTTATTATCTAAAGCTTATGACATCAAGTCTTGTTTTGTATTTGTCAATAGTTCCATCAGCTTTCTTTTCCTTTAGTAGATCCACGTTGAACCCAGAAGTTTATCTACTGGAGGAAGATCAACTAAGTCTCAAGTACGGTTGCTCTAGATTGAATCAATCATACTATTGACAACCTCTTTCCAAAAGGAGCCCACAGAGGGCATAACTTTTTGAATTTATGAGACTCATTTTCAAGAAGAAATATTACAAATATCAAATTCGAAGGAAGTAATTTATCAATTGAAATTTACTCTCCCTCTGAATCTCTTTATTAAGTATATTATCCTTTGATTCATTCCAAGGTCTTTTAGACACTTCACTTAAGTATCCGACGGTTCAGACATATGAGACATGAATTGATATGTTTTACTATTTGTAACATATCCAATGAACATACAATGCATAATCTTAGGTCCAATTTTTATCAGTTCGGGAATAGTTCCCTAATTTCAATTTCATATGGAATAAAATGTATTGAAAATTGTTAGAGCACTATCTTTCAAGAGTTGTTGCTTGTATATAGTTTAAGGGGTGACAAGCATTCTCTCTTAGGATAAAATAAAGACTGAACAAAAAAAAACATTTTGTTGCTTTTTGTCTGAACAAAAAAAATTGTTGTTCTCTTTTTCTATAATGATAGCACCTCCCGCAAATTTTGTGGGAAATATGAACTTATAGGACATCCAACATTTTCTTCAATGTTCGATTTTTCCTGTTAACAATTTCATTATATTGAGGTTAGAATATGCAGTAATGATTGATGGTTCCATTTCCAAATATAATTCTGCAAAAGAAGATTCATATTCTTAACATCTACAACTTCTCATCATGAAAATATCCAACTAATTTCAACTTCAGTTTTCTATTGCCTATATGTTTCTATTGATTCATCCTTACCATTCAACAAATAAACATAACAATATCTAGTGCAATTGTCAAGAAAATTTATGAAATATTTTTCCACCACGAGATGGTATTGACTTCATATCACAAATGTCACTGTAAATCAATTCAAAGGTTTTCTAGTACATTTCAATAAGATATACATGGCATTGATTTATTGCATTAGGAGTTAAGAAAAACTTCTAAGTTGATTAGTTTTTGCAAGGTTTTGTAATTGACATGTCTCAGTCATTTATGTCAGAAATAATTTGAGTTAAGCAAGTAAGAACAAAAAAAAATACTAAGTTTGAAAAGACCTTCTGTGAGGTAACATTTTCTCACAAATATTTTGTTCTTTACTTTTTATAATTTTCTCAAATATAGACATTGTTTTACAGTCAACACCTTGTCATGTGTCCTTTTCAGAAGGACATTTCCATAACATTTAATTTGTTATAGAATTACCCATGACCATAGTCTCATTGTTCCAATAAGGGCAATATGACCCAAATGTTTTTTTTATAACACAAACATAACAAGTCGCTTTTCATCAATGTACATTTCTATACAAAAAATTATTTTAATAGACATATGTTTTCATGAAAAATCAAAAGTGAATTTTTTTTATCAAAGAATATAATTCTTTTGAACGAGTAATATAATTTTGTGATTTTATACTAGTCATATCATATACTTGTAAAGAGAGACACAACGACCACAATCATATATCTATATAAAGAGAACCTTAGGACCGCCTGTATGGCACCACCATAAATCAGGATTACCTTTATTTACAAAAAATTAGTCTCCCCTTTCATTAAAGTTGTGACTTTTTATGGAAACTTGTTATTTTTACGAAGAGTTGCGACTTTTATGAAGAGTTGCAACTTTAATGAAGAGTTGCGACTTTTATGAAGAGTTGCAACTAATGAAAAATTATGACTATTATGAAAGATTGTGATCTTTCCGATAAGATACAATAAACATTTATTCAATCTACCCTTGGTAGTCTATAAATAGAAGGATTTTCGCATATTTTAAAACAACGAAAATTCTTAACTTGTTCTTCTTCTGCACAATTAAATATTTGTGTAATTTGCTCCTGTTGAGTTGCTCAGTGACACCATTGTTTTTGTATCAACACACCAGTCAATAGAATCATTTTGTCATGAAAGGATCTATTTCTTTTAATCTAGGGTACTAGAATGGAAAAAATCCCTTAAGGGGATAATGTCTATTCAGTGGGCTCAATTTTTATCTTATGTTACAGATCCTGGTATGTTTTCTGCAGTTATTAGTTTATGCTTATGTTATTGATTTTTATTTTTGAGTACATGTTCTAAACTTTGTTGTTTATGTTTATGCTTTTGATCATTATGTTGAAATAAAGATAAGTTAATCAATAGTTGGATATAATTATTAGACTATTGGTGTCATGTGGATTTAGAATTCTTAAACTTGTAAAATAAATGAGTTTGATCTTAATAGAGGTTTCAGTAGCAAAAAGATTCATACGATATCTAAGAAGGGACTTTGGGTGTTCAAAAGATATTGTGATTCTACTTTCTATCTTATCCAGACATTCAATCTATTAGTGACATCCAAAAAAAAAAAAAGGAATACAGTGGGATGGTAAGTATTGTACTCAATCTTAATCAAACGTTGGGGTTTAAATGTTGGGTTGCAGTCAAAAAATTACCCCTCAAAGTATTTTGAATCTACATTAATCAAATAATAAAGAAATGATTATATTCTTATAAATTTTAGATTGGAAGTCCCAAAAAATAAAGTTTTAACTATATTAATCGAAACATAAACAACAAAATATGTCTTTTGACTATCAAAAAGTAGTGTCATCGAATGTGTACGACTTTGAGTAAGGGACATGGAAATACATCATTTAATCCATATTATTTGAGCGACATATGTTATTTCATTGAACCTCAAGGGATGTGTTTTAATATTTTAATTAACTTATTAAGTGCAAAACTAATTATATAATTTGTATAATATTTAGATTATGTATGTATAGGCCTTGAATAGGAGAAAAACTCTTGCAAATGATATTTATACCATTTTTTTGAAAAAATAAATGTAAAAAATGAAACAATTACATGTCTTTTTTTAAGACTTTACTAATGAACAACTATAGTAAAATGAGGAATTAATAAAAAAATTTATAAACGTTTAGAATCAAATCTTTTTACTTTAAGATTGAAAAAAAAGTTAGTTTCTTTTTTGGATAAAATATTTTTAACAATTTATCGCACGGTTGAACCCTCTCGAAAATATTTAAATCATTAAATATTCACAAGTAGATTATTAACGTAGGTAACCACAGCACAAAGTGGGGACAATTTACCTAGTATCAAATATACACCAAGAATTTTGTGGTCTAACTTAATACAAGAATGTCATCAAATTTCATATCTTGTACTTTCAAATATAAATTAGATAGTAAGTCTAATTTTGTATTTATCACAAGTAAAGAACCTCCACATTTTAAATATGTTCTCAAAAATTTTTTAAAGTATTTGAAATTTATTTTTTTTCACATATTTTTTTCCCATGCTTTCAAATTGTATAGCATCAAAATAGATATTGGCAACATCAAGCCTTCTTTTGGAGATTTAATTCATAGAGACACCCATTGCAGGCGCAAAAATTACTAATTTTGTGTTACTAGTGTCTTTTTTCCCTTTCTAACACAACTAGACAAAACACTTTGTATTTAGAATACTAAAAATAAAGATTCAATCTTTGTACAACTTGTTTCTAGTTTAAAGATGAATTTTTTATATTCTTCTAATCCGTAATCAAATGAACCTTGAATTTTGATGAAACGTTTGTATTTTTCAAATTAGTTTCACATTCAGACATAGTAGTAAACCAGAAATGCTTTAATCTCCAGAAAGCTCAAGTACAACAGTGTCTCTAGCTAAATATGAATATTTTATGTTTTTCGAATCATTTAGCCTTATTGTTCGTGACGAAAATTTTGTACTCTTATGTGGCCGGGTTGGTCAGTAGCCGGGCTGAGGGCATAAGCTGGTGAACCTGATGTGGATTCCGAACTGTCAGCCTCATTAGACGAGGCTGACGCTGTAGCGGTGGCGGGTGCGGGAACCTCAGCAGAGCCGGAGGCTTCCTCTGACCACGAAACTCCTAAGGAGCCAGACACTCCTTCTTCATTGGTGGCTGACCCAGAAGGTGTGTCGGTCAGTACACTCCTCATAAGACTGGTTTGGGTGTGGCTCTGGCAACACGTGCAGCACGAGAAGGGGTGGAAGTACCTGGGGGCACGTACTCGGGGTCATGCTCATCAACAGAGCCAGTGACCATGCGGGCATACGGGGCGACAGACTTCGATCGCCCGCGTGCATACACTCGATCTGGTTTAGGTGCCATAGTAGATAGTACCTGTAAAGGATCAATATGAGTACGATAAATGGCAAACAAGACAAGCAAAACAACACAAACAAAATTAAAATAAAATGACATTTCTATAGTAACAGTGAGGTTGGGATCGTTCCCACGAGGAAAATAGTTTAGACTTAACTTTAACCTATTATTACCATTGTTCGGTCAATTACTTCCTTGGAAAGCAAAACAATAAAAGGGGGGTTTCTATTTCTAAATGAATGAAAATAACAAATGAAATTGAAAGACACACTTAACAGCTTCGAATTTTGGAGTTTAATCAATTAATTAAAGTAACTAGGGTTTACGTGTTCCCCACACGTTCATAACTTGATAATTCTAACTATAACAATTATTTCCTAATATCTTGCATGCAAAGTGATAAGCTATGTATTTCTAAATCCTTGGTCCGGCATCTAGAAAATATCACTCAGCACCTTGGTCCGGCTACGTGTGTTGCTATCCTAACCCTTATCTTTACCTCATATTAAGCATCGTATTCGATATTTGACTAAGTTATTACCTCGTACCAATCAATACTAGCCTATTAGATAGTATACACTAAATCTATGTTGATGATTCTTTTCCTATTATCTATCTCCTTGGTCCGGCAAGTAGCATTAAGGCGAGCTCTAACGTTGGCCATTCGTTAAAAAGACTTCGAAGCGAAAGAATTATTAATACATGCAAGACACTATTTTAGAATTGTTATTTTAGTAAAGTTTTACCTCATTATTTGCCTATGGTTCCCACAACCCTAGTTATGGAGTTTAGTTACCCATAGTCATAATCACAATATTCAAATATATTATATAAGAATTCATGTACTTACTTCAATGAGAAAGAGTAAAATTCGAAAGTTTGCTTAATTAATCAACAAAAATCACCAACAATCACTTGCAAGAATCTCAAAGTAATCAAGAATCTCACAAAAAGTATAATGATAAACAGAAACCTCACCAAATAATCCAGAGTGTAACTAATAATACAGTGTCTAACAATACGGTGTCTCACAATACAGTGTCTAACAATACGGTGTCTAACCTCAAAAATGAGGTTTTTCGAACTATTTATAGAAAATAAAAACCTAACTAAACAAGGATTCTATTTGCTGGAAATCAATCAAAACGCGGCTGGGTCGACGGACCTTGCGACGGATCGTCGTGGTCACGACGGACCATCATGGACTCCGCCGTCCCATACTTGTTCAGTTTATTCTGCTGCTCTCTTCATTACCCTCAATGGCAAGAATGACGGATTGTCACAGACACAACGGTCCGTCGAGGGTCTTCGTTTCACAACACTTAAACTCTTGGAATATGGGTACTGGGACTACTTCGCTGAACTTCATGACGAACCCGTTGGACGAACCGTCATAGACACGACGGACCGTCATGGACTCCGTAACCCCACCCTTGTTCAGACTTCCCCATCTTCCTTCAGCAGCTGCACTACGCTGCCACCTACGGAACGTCACAAGCATGACGGACCGTCACAAGCTCCCTGGGTGGTCTCTTCTGCATTTCTTCGCTCAAATCTCCGCATTTATCTTTGGACAGATTTCCTGCAAACAAGTAGAAATTTATATAAAAATTAGCACAAAAAGGATTTTGGACGCACTAAACTTAAGGAAAAAGTATTAATAATACCGTGAAAGAACGGTATATCAACACCCTCAACTTAAATTCTTTGTTTGTCCTCAAACGACGCACTATGACTCAATACAACATCTTTGTACAATAGTATCCATGTTTTATCCTTTGCAATCATTTGGCTATCAGTCCCGACTAATCTCATCATATTTATACATGCTATCACTATAAGGCTTGAATTATGTGAGATCAGAGCATGACACAGACTCACCATGCACTAAACGCCTATCCTATTCAATTTATCACCGAGGTGCTAATATTTCCAGTATTGCAACTAGTGTCCTCACTTTCAAACAAAATCCTCAATTTTCACACAATGATTTCAGTTTGAGTATAATAATTACTTTTCAACACTTGCTCTAAGAACAAATTCACGTTCATTCATACATATTACCATAAGCTTGCCTTTATTTTCACTGCCTTAAGTTCACTATACAACCCTTAGGATCACGATAGGACATTCTTAGCTTGAAACATAGGCTCAGGGTCAGGTAGCGTATATTTAGGTATACTTTAGTGACTTTTTTGCCATCCTTGACATATCGGCTAAACATACCATTTTCTATCATTTTATCTCGCCCAGTTTCTCATATTCTTTCACCTTGCTATTTTCTATTTTCTCTTCTTTCTTCATTTGTGTAAGTGACTCTCTTCTTTTCTTGCTTGTATTTCTTGTATATTTTTATTTTTCTTTACTTTTCTTTCAACTAATTCTTGAGTTACTTTACTTTTGTTCTTTCTCTCTCTTTGTTTTTTAAACCCCACTTTCCAGAGCATTCCTCATAATAGCCAACCTCAACTCATGGCTTTGCCATGAGTCAAAGTACACAATACCCAAAGTTGGGTCAGGGCCACAACGAAGGTTGTTTACTGCATTGGCCACCCTCAACTTATGCTTTTGGCATAAGCTGAGGTGCACATGTCCAAGGAGGGACCAGGGCCAACACATTATTCCCAGAAAAGATCAGTTGGGGTGAAAAAGAAAGGTCTAATTTAAGCTCAGATCATTTGGATCAAAGAAGGATAAATTTTATTTGGTTCCCTTTATTTAGGCTAAAAATGGGCTATTATTGAATAAGGGCCTATGATCCTTTCCTAATTCTCTATTACAGCTTACTTTTAGCAGGACTAACCAGGCAAGTTCTAGCTCAGTACAAATAGTGGATTATTCAAATTCTCCTCACACTCACTTGACATCTCATCACTCTACAAGATTATCAGACACCTAGTTCGAATTTTAGACTTAGGGTAATGTAGTGGTGTACCTCTATGTCATGCTTAGAGCCACACACTTATCAATTTCTATGCCTAGTCATGCATTATTTTCCATTTTATCAGGATATCATTTTAGCCATCATGCTCCAGAATTAAACTATGTACACAAGATATAGACATGTCGGTTAAACAGAAAAAGTTATCAGTCTTTTGGTGAAAAAGAACACAAGCAAGAAAACCCCAAAAGAGAATAGTGAATTGGGTTACTCAGACTTCACCCTAGCACTCACTTTCGATTTCCCCACCCCCAACAAAAAAACATACAACAGTCCTCAATGCATAAAAAATTTAAATACTAGAGTGGTAGGTGAAGCAAACCGATGGCGCAAAGCGCCGACAATCAGCAAGTTGATGGGTCCGGTTCCCCGGAACCCACTTCCTCTGTAATCTGGACACCCTCAGCGGTGTCCTCAGCAACAACAACACTATCAGCAGTGCCTCCCGCTATCTCCACAGTTCGGGAGCTAGACGCCCCAGCCGCTAACTCTCCTTCTCTCATCTGGTGTGCCTCCTCCTCAGCAAGCGAAGATCTCCTCACAACCTCCATCTCACGGCTCTCCTTCTTCTGTGATCGCGCCTCATCCTCTGCTCGACCCCTACGCCTCTTGGCATGCTCTCGAGGAGGAGGTGGCGGAATCTCTGAGGTGGCCGATAGGGCCGCCAACACTGTGTCTTCTGCTGGCTCGATAGAAGGGGCCTCAGACTCAGGCACCCTAGCCTCTAAGATCGTGTCAATATTTGCGCGAAGACTGTCGACCGCAGCCTGAAGAGTCAACACATCCACCAGAGGGGCTGGCCGGGCTAACACCCGAAACTCAAAAGCGTCCAAGCGCTGGTGAACCTCAGCGATCTTCCTTTCTATATGTTGGACCATTTTCCGCTCCAAGCGCTCTTCTGCCTTGGTAATAGACCTCTGCATCCACGGCTGGATATGATGGAGAAGTGTAGCCATTTGCGCCTCTAATTTTTGGACCCTAGCAAGCGGGACCAGCGCGGGTAGAGGGGTTGTGCAAGAGGAGCTCGGGGCAGTGCTACTACCAGAGATAGACTCAATCGGGGTAGTGTCAGTGGACGCCACCTGCATAGCCGTGCGGGCCTGGGCTACCGTATCAGCTAGATCGTCAGCAAGTGGGGGCATCTCTGGTCGGGGCCCTCTGCGTGGAGCCAAATCATTGGCCTCATCTCTGATGAGGCCGACATCAACAGTGCCCTGCGGGGTCTTGAGCTGATCAACGTGCCATATAGGCACACCTGCGGACCTGCAGAGAGAAAAGATCATGCATGGGAAAGGGTAAGTAATTGTGACCTTAAAATCCCTTCGTGCATGATTGCCTGTACAAGCCACGCGAAATCCACCTCGAACCCGCCTATCATCACCGCCATCAGTATTGCTCGATCCCATGTGACGATATTATCGGCGACTGTGGGGGAAAGACAGTGGCGGACAATAAACCACAAAAACTTTGCCGTGAAAGTCAAGTTGGCCTTCTTGATGGCCCCCTTTGGATCGGTCACCCAGTCGGCACCCTCTCCATCAACGGACAAGTGCAGGGCCATCCACCTCTTGGTGGTCTCTCTCAGTGATGGCTCACGCAAGAATTGGCCAGCTTTGATAATATGCCATCAGTAGTCAAACTCGGCAGTGAGAGGGGTCCGATTAGCATTAACACCCTCGCTGTATAGAAACCGACGAAGGCAGGCAGGGAAATATCGACCTGAACGCCCCGTACTCGGACCTGCTCCAGTGGGGCCTGTTTCTAAATGAATAAGGTGATTTGAAATACCAAAACTCAATTCCAAGTGACGACTCTGAATAATAAAATTATCTCTTTCAAAATGTCACTTTAATTGAAAAAACTTTTTTTCTTTCAAAACAAATCAAGTTTTGAAGAAAAAATAAAGGGTGTGGCAGATGACGCATTTGCTGGACATAACCAAAATTCGAGATTATTAAGTTTGACATATTTGTGACTTTTATTTATTCATTTATATTTTTGAATATTGTATGTGCTTTAGAATTATTCAACAAAATCATATTTCTGCCTTTTACACAGGCTGAAGTGTTAACCTAATAAAGGAATACATGGGAGATATATATAGGAGATATAGGAAGGAGTACTAATCCTAATAGGACTAGGATTAAGTAGTACTAATCCTAATAGGACTAGGATTAGTACACAGTAAATACTAATATTATTTAATACTATTTATTTAATACTATCTGTTATTATCCCCCCTCAAGCTGAGCTGAGCGGAAGCGAACGGAAGCTTGGAGTTGAGGTAATCGTGCTGTCAGCTCGGGAGAGGCTTGGTGAGAATATTAGCCGGTTGTTCTTCAGTGGGTACATACTGCACAGTCATGGTGCCGGCCTGAACTTCATCGCGAACAAAGAGACAATCGGCTTCATTCTGGTGTGTAGGACGGAATTCTTGGCCACACAGATGGTTGATTTGTTGTCACAATAGAGAGCAGGAACAGTGTGAGTGGCGTGGAGTTCGCGAAGAATATATGTGACCCACATGGTTTCAGCAGCAAGAAGAGCAAGGGCACGATATTCAGCTACAGTCGAGGACCGAGAGACCTTGGGTTTTTTTTGTACACCAGTTATCACGTTCGGCCCCAAAAAAATGAGAAACCCCGATGTAGATTTTCTGTCATTTTTATCATTCGCCCAATCTGAATCTGAGAAACCCCGAAGGTCCAAGTCCTCGGGTCGAATGAGTAAACCACGACCAAGAGTGCCAAAAATGTACCTGAGAATGCGTTTTAGACAATGGTAATCATGTTCATTTGGTTGATGCATGCGCTGAGCAACTCGGTTGATAGCAAACTGGATGTCAGGACGGGTAATGGCCAGATACTGTAGAGCCCCAATGAGGCTGCGAAAGTGGGTGATATCGGCAAAGGGGGTGTCGGCTCCATTCGTAGACGAAGAGACTGCCATCGGTGTTGGTTGACTGGTGCATTTTTCCAGTCCAGCTTTCTGCAACAGATCTCGAGCATATTTTGACTGATGAAGAAACAAGTCACTGTCTGTCCGAGAAACCTCCATTCACAGAAAATAATGTAACGGGCCAAGGTCCTTCATTTTGAAGGTAGTATGCATAGCTCGAGTGACATCCTGAATGAGAGCTACAGTAGAGCCTGTAATAATGATATCATCTACATAGACAAGAAGAATGGCTGTACCATGTGCTGAATGTCGGGTAAACAGACTCACGTCGTGTATGCAACATGTGAAGTCGAGTCCCTAGAGGAATGTTTTCAGACGTGTGTACCAAGCACGGGGGGCTTGCTTGAGCCCATACAGAGACTTCTGGAGTTTGCAAACATGTTAAGGGAAGCGGGGATCAACATAGCCCAGTGGTTGCGTCATGTAGATAGTTTCATCAAGCATGCCATGAAGAAAAGCATTGGAAACATCCAACTGATTGATGATCCAATTTTTGCGCACGGCGAGTGACAGTACCAGGAAAAAAGGTTTCCTGCCGAATAACAGGATTGAATGTCTCGGAGTAATCAAGCCCATACTCCTTATTGTAGCCTTTAGCAACCAAACGAGCCTTGTACCTAGAAATACTGCCATCCGCATTGTGTTTAATTTTGTACACCCATTTACAGCCCATTGGGTGCCGCCCATGGGGATTAGGTACAAGAACCCAAGTTTTCTGATCAGTCAAAGTCTTAAACTCGTCATCCATAGCATGACGCCAATAAGCATTTTTTGAGGCAACAGAGTAGGTTGTTGGTTCACTATTGGGAAGGGGTGTATTTGGTAGTATGGTAGCCTGAAAGACTTTGGGTTTAAAGATACTGGCTTTGCCACGGGTTAACATGGGATGAGAATTGGGGGGTGGCACGGGCGGTGGTGATTCGGGGGTGGCCGAGAAGGACCCAAAGTAGATCGGGCTGGAGATGTTGTGGGTATGGGGTAGTTCGGGTTGGTTGTGAGTGTGGGTGGTGGTTGCGGGTGTATTGTGGGTGACGGTCGAAGGGGTGATGACGGCTAGTTGGGTAGTGGGTGGAGGTGTGGGAGAAGGTGGTGAGGGACCCTGTGAGTATGTTGGAAAAAGGGGAAGGACGCCAATGAATGATGTATTTGTGGAGGAGGAAATACACTCGTAGGGAAACTCATTTTCGACAAATTTGACATGACGAGATATGTATACTTTATGAGTTTGTGGGTCAAGGCAGCGATAACCCTTGGAGGTAAGATGATAGCCCAAAAAAATGCAAGGACGGGATCGGGGTTGTAATTTGTGAGTAATATGAGGGCGTAGCCAAGGGTAGGCGAGACACCCAAAGACGCGGAGGTTGGTATAATTGGGAAGTTCTTGGTAACGGAGTTGATAGGGTGACTTGTTGGAGAGAGTGTGACTGGGTATTCTGTTAATGAGGTAGTTTGCGGTGGCTAGAGCTTCTACCCAAAAGGAGACAGGGAGATGAGATTGATGTAGAAGAGTAACCATCGTTTCATGAGATGGCGATTCTTACGCTCTTCCACCCCATTCTGTTCGGGAGTGTATAGACAAGAGGTTTGAAGTATAATTCCCAGGGATTGCAGAAACTGGACAAAGATGTGATTGACATATTCCTTTCCATTGTCACTTCGAAAAAGTTTAACAAGAGAATTGAATTGTGTTTTGACTATTTTTTCAAAAGTGACAAAGGTGGTGTATGCCTGTGATTTGTGTTTTAGTGGATACAACCAAGTATATTTTGTAAAATCATCCACAAAACAAATATAATAGCGAAAACCAGCAAATGAAGGAACAGCAGTAGGACCCCACAGGTCAGAATGAATAAGTTGAAAAGGTGCAGTTGTACGCTTCTCAGATAAAGTAAAAGGCAATTTATGAGATTTAGCAATTGAACAGGAGTCACAATTGTTTACATAAATAGAAGAAAAACCTAATTGAGACATTAAAGAATTTATTATTTGAGTAGACGGGTGACCCAGACGACTATGCAACAACAGACTGTGGCCATCAGCCGAAAGAGCCACCGGAGCCACAGGAACGCTTTCTGAAACTGGGTGCGCAGACGAACTTGTGCAAGGAAGAATGTACAGAACATGCTCACAGGGGCCCTCAAAAATCACCCTCTTGGTAGTATTGTCTAGCATCTGAAAATCATTAGAGGTGAACAAGAGTGAGCAATTAATGTCTTTTGTGAATTGGTGAACTGAAAGGAGATTGGATTTAATAGAAGGGACGTGGGTAAGGTTACCTAGGTGAAAGATAGAGGTGGGGGTTTTAATGGTACCCGTACCAGTATAAGAAATATTAAGGGACTCACTGTTGCCAACAGTAATACCATTGGAGCCATGATATGGATTTGGAGTGTTAAGCTTGGATAGATCAGAAGTAACGTGCATGTTGGCCCCAGTATCCAACAGCCATTCAGAGGAAGGGCCGGCTTGAGATGCATAATTGGCACGGTTATCACTATTTCGGCTCTCCTCATACCGAAACCAGCAATGAACAGCGGTGTGTCCTGTTTTCTGACAGATTTGACAAGTTGGACGATCCCGCTCGTAAGTGCCCTGCCCGCCACTGGAAGATGACTGCCCGCCGCTGCCGAAGGAGTGCAGGCTGTTGTTGCTGCCGTGTTGCTGACCGTCGTACGGCGGACGACAGCCCTGCCGACCGCCGCGCCCACGGCCTCCGCTGTTTCTACCGTAGACGCCGCGGCTCCCCTGCCACCCGCCACAACGCCCCCCGCGATAGTTCTGGCTTGGGTGAGGTCGGTGGCCGGCTCCATAACAGCGGCTTCTCGGAGAAGAAGTTTGCTCTCTAGATCCACATTGATTTTTTCACTTTCTAGCCACGAGGAGAAAGTAGCCAGGTCAACGGGCGTTGGACTGATGCGAACCGCCTGTTTAATGGAGGAGTAAGCTGATGGGAGCCCCCGAACGACGCACATGATGAGATCTTTTTCGGGAATGATTTCGTTCACGGTGTCGAGGGCTGTGATGATTGTGGAGACCTCGTCTAAATACTCCGCCATAATTTTCGTGCCTTTGGTAATTGTGTGGAGACGATTACGAAATTGAAAAATATGAGAGTGGGAAATTGATGCATAGCGTGTTGCGAGGGCCGTCCACAGGGCTGAAGCAGTTGTGTAGGATCGAACGTGTTTCTAAACCGTCGGAGAGATGACCGCAATCAAACATGATCGGATCTGGGCATCCACTGCTTTCCAGGCGGCATGGGTCGGATTGGTTTTTTCTGATTTATCCGTGGCGGTGATGACTTCCGGCGGCGGTTCTGTGCTTCCATCGACCTATTTGAGAAGGTAATTAGCCTCAAGGGCTATAAGAACGGTGATTTTCCATGTAGGGTAATTTATGTCTGATAATTTTTCGGGAATCAGGGCAGGAATATGCCTGAGAAGGAGTTTAACGCCATAAGGAAGCGAATCGAGAGGATCCACCTCGGTTGTCATGTCTGCCGCCGCCCAAGAGAAGAGAGGGAACGATCGGTGCCCTAAAGAGAGAAAAAAAACGTTGAGAAAAGAAGATCTAGGTTTTCTGGCTCTTGATACCATGAAGGAATATTGATTGTATTGAAGTGTTAACCTAATAAGGGAATACATGGGAGATTTATATAGGAGATATAGGAAGGATTACTAATCCTAATAGGACTAGGATTAAGGAGTACTAATCCTAATAGGACTAGGATTAGTACAGAGTATATACTAATATTATTTAATACTATTTATTTAATACTATTTGTTATTACAGGCACTGACAAACGAATGATCAACTGACCGCTGATAACACCGCAAATTAAAGACGATTTATATTTAAATAGATGAGGTTAAATTCACACACACACACACACACACACATATATATATATATGTATATATATCTATATATATATTAAAAAATAAATTTTTTAAAAAAGGTTAAAATAACGTGCAAAAAAAAACAATAAAAAATAATTTTAAAAAAAAATAAAAGTAAAATCTTCTTTAAAAAATAGTTCTAAATCTCATTAAAACTAATTATAAATTTCATAAAATTTTGTCCTTATTCAAAATATAATTCAAAAAGCAATCCTAAAATTATCCGAATTCTAAAAGTCTCTTAAGTACATGAATTTTAATTCCTAACTATTAAATGCTTATATATTTTTACACATAATAACATAAAAAAAAATTAAAAGTACAAAGACACACAAAAAATAAAAAAATAAAAAAAGAAAATATGGATGTTTCAAGTTTCAAATTGATGGACATGGATTGAAAAAAAGACAATTTTAAATAGGTTTAAAATAAATAAGATAGTCTTAAATAAGTTTAAAATAACACGAATAAATAACTTTTTTTTATTAAGATAATAATATAATATTCAAAAATTAAGTCAAGTCATACTATAGTTAATAAAACAACTGTGTTAGAACCACGTGATTTGAGGGGTGCCTACAATTCAGTTAAAAGAATCCTTATCCGAATTTCTAGTTGGCAGAATAATAAAAATAGAGTCAAATTTCCTTTATTTGATTAGGGATTTAAAATAAAGTGATTTGAAACACTAAGGGTGTGTTTGGTATGAACGAAAATGTTTTCCATGAAAAATATTTTTCTAGAAAATGTTTTCATGGAAAACAAGTAGATTTTGGACTTATTTTCTCATGTTTGGTTGGTGAGTAGAAAATATCTTTCGAAAATTATATTTAGTGTTTGATTTATGAATGAAAAATATTTTTGAGAGATATCTTTTATTTTTACTAGAGTAGAAAATAATTTATGAAATTGAAAATATATTTTAAAAACAATTTTTTTGGGGTGGTGGGGGGGCAGGGGGGAGGGGGTAGGAGTGAAAAAAAATAAGAATTTGAAGTTTATAGTATTTTTAAAAACAAAATTAATTTTTGGGGGTTGGGGGTGGGTAAGGTGTTGGCCGGGGGTAAGAGTTTAAAAATAAAAATTTGAAGTTGAAAATATTTATAAAAAATAAAATTATTTTTTTGGAGAGGGGGTGGGGTGCTGATCGGTCGTGGGTGGGTGGAGGTCAGGTTTTGGGTAAAAAAATAACATTTCAAAATTGAATTTTTTTTTAAAATTGTTGTTTTTTCCAAAAAAAAATGTAATTTAAAGTTGGAGGAGAGTTTTGAAAAATATTTTCCTTAATTTTTGAAAGGAAGTCATTTCCTTAATTTTGAAGAAAATAAGTTGATTTGGAAAACATTTTCCAAAACTTTTGTCTCAACCAAACATGAGAAAATTGAAAAATATTTTCTGGAAAATATTTTTCTTCATACCAAATGCACTCTAAAACTCAATTCAAGTGGTGATTCTGAATAATAAAATAATTTATATTCACAGTATTATTTTAATCGAAAAACTCTTTTTTATTTTTTTATTTTTTTTAAAAAAAAGGAACTGTTTTGAGGAAAAAAAGGGTATGACACCTTGTGACACGCCAGTAGACATAGGATCAGAGTAGTTCTTGACAAAATTTTAATTATATTGAGAATTAATTGTCTTGATTAAAAATTAATTATCTTTTATGTTCCATTAATAATTAATCATCTTTAATCCAAATTAATTTGCATATTGTCTTCAACCAGCCTAATGAGAGCCTTTGAAAAAGTCCATTCTTCAAATTAATCTTAAAAAAACAGTGTTTAAATGTTTTAATCTATAGTTTCTTTATATGTCCGTGTTGTCAAGCCATGCTATAATACAACTTAATAAAATAATATTCGTATTACTCAAAAGAAATATTGAATAAACAATTATGCATAAAATTAAAAATAAAATAAAAATTACTATGAATGCTCCATGTGAATCAATTTATGGTAAACTATAAAATTATTTTTAATTTATTTATTTCTTCTATATAAACTCTTATAAGAGGTGAAACCTTCATCTATCATCAAGTTATGACCACTAACATACTTGGCATTATCACTCACCAAAAATAGAGCAGCATTAGCTACATCAATTGGCTCACAGTAGACTCCTTTCAATTCACTAGTTATTGATACAAGATCACTTTATTCTTTATTTTGGTAATCAAAATTAAACAAACCATATACTACCAAAAACAATGTAAAAATCGACAAATTGGATCGTTAACAAAAAATCAACGCAGTTTTTAAGTTTTTTCTTTTCTACTAGTTTTAAGTTTTGACTTTTTTAGAACTTCTCTTTGTTCATTCAAGTCAGATATTTAGGTCTTGGAAAACATCTGGATTATATTAGTATTCAACATCAGATCTAGGTTAATGGCAATTATAGGGGTGAACTCAGAATGTTCATCTTTATCTTATTCACTTGAAAAATTTTCCCATACCGCTAAAGCCTTCTTCACTACTAGAGCCAGTAAAATGAGCCCATATTTTAGTGATCCATATGAGTGACTTTTTACAAAGATAAAATATGGGTAAAATATTAATTTAACCAAATGGATTGAACTTCTAACTTTTATTCACACAAAATTCATGATATCACTAAAAATAGTCTAACTTCTCTTTTTCTATGTTATTCGATAGAACTAATAATTTAAATATACATTTCTTTTGTTACTTATAGTTACATTTTATTTTTATTTAATTTTATATTGAATACTCAATAATAGTGTAAAATAAGCAAATCATATATTAGTCTTTGACCCTCCAAAAATATATAATTTAAATATACATTTCTTTTGTTACTTATAGTTACATTTTATTTTTATTTAATTTTATATTGAATACTCAATAATAGTGTAAAATAAGCAAATCATATATTAGTCTTGACATTGCTTAAAGTGCATTAAGCGTGTTTTAGTCCTAAAATGCAAATATTCAAATACTTTGAAATTAAAAATATTTTTACTTGACATAAATTTATTTTATATTAAAAAGTTATAGAATTTTTTTTATGGAAAAGTATCTAAAATACCCTCAAAGTATTGGAAATGGTACAAAATTACCCTCCATCCACCTATTCGCTCCAAAATACCCTTCTCACCCACCTATTGGATCCAAAATACCCTTGTCATCTACCTTTTGGTTCAAAATTGACCACTTATTTAACGGTTTTATACTTAAGCTATTTAAATATTTTCTTAAATACGTGGAGCTAAACTATTTGTTATAATTTAACTTATTCGTATAATTTTTAAATCAATCCACTACCCACCCATTACTAATTAAACCCTCCAAATTAATAAATCAATCACATTATTAATGCAACAACAGAAAAGTTACTGCCAATTGAGTATTTGAGAAGAAAATATCTATAGAAGTAAATTATCATACATTCAAGTGTCTAAATAAAAATTACTGATAAACTTAAAGTCTGACTATGTTCATCTTAATTATTCTTACATTTCAATTATGTGATGTTACTTCATAGGTAGCTTATTTTCAAAATAATATATTAAAAGTTTTAAAACAAATCATAAATATTTATAAAATTATATTTTAAAAATTGCATGAATTAATTGGGGATGTATTACTGCTTTACCTTTAATCATAAATTTCTAATTCAATCTAGAAAGAGAATCAAATTGAAAGTATCCTCCTAAATAAGCGGCTCAACATAAATTTAATTGGGGCTTCAATTCGGATTCGAATAATTTTGGATGTCATTTTCATTAATTTATAATTTCATCGTGTTTTAGTAGTGTTTATGATGATTTTAATATTATAGTTGATTATTAATTGGGTTGGGTTTAGTTAGTAATGGGTGGGTAGTGGGTTGGTTTATAAAATATACAAATAAATTAAATTATAACCAATAGTTGAACATCAAGTATTTTAAAAATATTTAAATAGTTTAAATTTAAAATCATTAAATAAGTGGTCAATTTTGAACTCAAAGGTGGATGACAAAGGTATTTTGGAGCCAATAGGTGGATGAAAAGGGCATTTTGGAGCCAATAGGTGGATGAAGGGTAATTTTGTACCATTTTCAATACTTCAAGGGTATTTTAGACCCTTTTCCGTTTTTTTTTATGATACAATAAAACTAAATGAAGCATGTTCAACATTTTTCATCTAAAACAGACTAAATTATCTTCTCCATATTGATTTCTTAGATAAATTACTATTTTTTCATGAAAATATGAAAAAAATATGGCTAAACTAGTATTTACCCAACCCATTTATTACTCAATCAATTTATAGCCATATCAAATATGAGTGGGTTGAATTATTACCCATTTTATGTTTACCTATTTCAACCCACTCACTTTTGATCCAACCCGCTCATTTACCACCACTAGTCACAAACTAAATTAATTATCAAAAAATTACCCGTCGGTTAATTAAGTATAGTTAAATGAATAGTACAAAATTCTCAAACCAACTTCACTAACTATTAGAAATGACTCGGGTTAATTATTGGAAGGGGTAAAAATAGTAATTTTATAAAAATAACCTTTCGGGTCATTATATTATCCACCACTAAAAATCATGTTCTTCCTCGAACATAAAGAAGAAGAAGGAAGAATAACCGACGTTACCAAAAGTCTAAGTTATTTTGACCTACCATCGATGTTCATCTCTGTAAGTAAGCTCCTCCTTAAGACCATTCCATCAAGATCAACTAATAAGAACTGAATTTTCAAATAAAACTTTGGAATATTTGCAAATCAAGAGCGATTATCAAGCCACAGACTAATCCATGAATCTAATCTAAACTGAAACCCATGTGATCATAACACAACCATCAAAATAAATCTTTTCTTACATAACCAAACAACATTCTGAATCGATATAGCTACAACCAGAGATGAACTTTAACCAACCACCATACACTCATAATGCACATACCATCACATATTTTATCATAATTTTCTTTTTTCAACACAATCTTTTCATGAGTAAAAGTTTTAAGAGTTTGATATTTGGACATCAAATACTCATCAAAGAAAAATCAAAATTATCTAACCCAAAGAAGAAAATTATCGAGTAAACACCTAGAGAATGATACTTTGAACAATCTTGGTCGCCCTAGTACAATTAATTATTAACTATTGTAATATTTCCAATTACCAGTGTATTGATCATTGATCTATATAGGGATTCATAACTACTATGCATATGTCTCTATATATGTCCTCATATAGTTTCATACAAGTATCCCTTCCAAATCCTTTTAACTAAAGGATATTTCTCCCCTATTACTTTCAATTAACATTGTTGGTCCTCACTTAATTATATGGAAGACTCCTCACAATATGAATTTATCATAATTTATCATTAACCTTCAATTTAAGTATTTTTGCTAATTGATATCCTATTTAGCCTTTTATAATCTCTTGACGTATTAGACTTAACTCACCGTGTGGCTTCTATCAAATGAATATCAACATGGCTATAATTCTATCCAAGCTGAACTATTCAAATGGTCTTCAATATATCTCCGGTCCAAAGGATAAAAAGAAAATTTGCCACATGAGTCTTATAACAAGTATTACCCTCTCAAACGTCATTAGAATTTATTATGACAGTTTTATGACTTGTCACAACCCAAAAATGGACTTGTCTTATACTACAAAGATAAGCCATCCTAAAATCCTACTAGTATGGTGCATGCGGAAGTAAAACGAGAATAAAATATAATAAGGCAGAAATTTATAAATTATAATCAGTTCAAATATGCCTTCAGAATTTGATTGTAACATGTACAAGCCTCTAATGTGTTAAAACAATATTAAAAGGAAATACAAGTCTCAAATGACATTAATTCTAGAATAGAACAAGATCAGAAGTAAGGAGAAAGAAGGTCTGCTAAGATGAAAAAACAACTAACTAATAAATCTCCACAAAAAGCCTTCAACAAGAAGAGAAGAAAATGTATCACGATGGTCCAAGTTAGTAGCCTACAAAAATGTAGAAGCAATGGGTGAGTGTCAAACCACACGGTACTCAGCAAGTAAATTTCTAAACACAAGTTAAGGAAATAGAATACAGTTACTCCTTACTACCCCAATCGATACTCCACAACTACAACCTGCATAAAACCAGTCCAACCTAACAATTTAAAATTTACATAGAACATAGCTCAAAAACAACACTCTAACAATTACATATCCTTAACAACAAACTTAATATTCATCAATCACAAGATCCACAAAAATACACTCACAAGATCAATAACACACAAGATCAAATTCACCAACGATAAAGATGTGCAATGCAATTAAATGAAAATATCAAGTATAGTGATGCATGTTTGACCTAGCGACACATACAAGCTATCTCTCAGTCCAAGACCCAGAGTGAACATATTTGTCTATGCATCAATCGCAGCGTACGACATAACCCTTGATAGTAAAATCTGTCGCATAATGCAGTCATAATTTTCTCTGACTTTCCTTTTAAATCGCCATAGCATATACTTGGTTTAAAATCGGAACAAATGAGTGAGGAGAATCACACTTTTTACCTGCGCATAACTTTCATCTATTCCAACTACCAATCTTTATTCTTTGTCATGCTCCACATGAGCTTCAGACTCGACACATTCATATGATGAAGGTGGAACCATGACATCAATCTCATCCCAGAGGTCTCAAATTTAAGAGTAATATGCAGTCACTGAGTTCCTTACGTCAAATTGAAAATCTTTTTCCATAGATGAAAAATCCTTGTCAAGTTTGATTTATCAAACTTCTATTTGAATTCATTCCAGATCTTCTTCGAATTAGAAGCTTATACTATACTCATCATCTAGGGCTATACACTACTAATATTTTAACAAAAAGAGAGGGACAAAAGCGTCGCAGTCCGTCGCTTTTTTGGTAAAAGAGACGGCAACTGCGTCCAATCACGTCCGTTGCTTTTTAGCTTGACGATTTTCTAAAAGCGCTGACTTTGTCACGAAGTGATTTTTTTGTGAATTTTTTAAGAACTCCGTCGCTATATTATAATTTTCCTTTTTTAAAAAAAAATTCATAATACGACGCAGTCCATCACTTTGTTTTGAAATTTGATTTTTGAAAATCCCAGAAAAGCGATAGACAAGAGGACCATGTTTGTCACTTTTCTGGGTTTTAATTTTTTAAAAATTCAAAAAAGCGACGGACTAAACGATGTTGTTTGTTCCTCTTTCTACAATTTTTTTGCAAATTCAATTAAATCAATTTATGTATACTATTTAGCCTAATCCAACACACAATAATATAAATAATATACACAAAAAAAAATAAGAAACTTACAATAAAATTTGAAAGTATCTAAATAAAAATTTAAAGACTTATAAAGTCTTTCAAAACATGGTTTAGAATATGTTCAAATGTACAAATAAATGCATAAATGTCCAAGATGTAAAGGGAGTGGCTCCTACACAATCATCATCATCATCATAATTGTCACCGGTAGCTAATGTAGCAGGTCTATGAGAGAGGTTCATAAATTTTTCTTTGTTTTGTTGAACAATCGCACTCATTCTTTGTTATTCAGCTACTCTCTTTTACTCCGACTCTGCCAGTGCCGCTGTAAGTTACGCTATTTAATCCGACATAGCATTAATACGAACACCGTCAAGGGCCTCGGCTTGATTAGACTATCCAATTTCTTTTAAAAGCCTGACTGGAGACATTTTATGTCATATGAGAGTCTAGACCATAGAATTGTGTGTCCCCCTACCACTTTTTCTATCCAAATTTTGGTGGAAAGTTGAGGTGTCATTTAAGACAAACTATCTACATTCTCATCGACGTAATTTTGAAATTGATTCTACATATTAAATATAAAAAATTACATCAATATATATACACATTGAAAAATATATTCACTATTACTATATATTATTTATATTAAATAACTTACAAAATTTTGTTAGACTTTTTCCCCCACTCGTACATCTGAATCCGACTCATTTTCTTTCCTCATGACATAAGTCTTCTTGAAGCCAATTCTTTTTTTCTATAAATAAAAAATTGAAATTTACAGCGATATATATGAATTAACTAATTATTTGTTTAAAAATTTGAGAACTTACCATCTTTCTTATAATTGTTCCAATGGACTTTGCACCTCTGGTGTGCAACGAGCCTCCTTTAAGTCTGTCTCTAGCATTTTTGTCTTGGTCTCATGTTTCCTTAAACATGTCTGTATTTCAATATAAACCCAGTTCATCATGAACATGCGACAACATCCAATCCGACCGTTCACCATCATCCCGAACTTTCTTTAGCCAGGAAGACAGTCTAGCAGATGCCTTCCTCTCAAATATGGTCGAGATGACTTGATTGTGTCTCAGCTCCCAAGTACACATAGTCTGAATAAAAAATTGAGCAACGTTAATTAGATAGTAAAAAAAGTAAGTATACTAATTAAACTTAACTAAAAAATGTGTATCTTAAAGTTATTAAATATCGCTTGACGCGTATACCGTTTGGGATATTCCCAAGAGTGATTAGCATGTGTATAGAGTCCTCTAACACTTTTTTTTAAATCCCCAACAACATTCTTTGCCGGATGCCACCTGCAAAATCGATAATAAAAATGTTAGTTCATGAATAATATTTTTAAAGTATAAGAAACAAATAAAATAATCTAACAAATAGATAACAAAATAAACTTACGATTAACCATCACGCTCAATCATGACTCTACTAAGTTTGTTCTTCTAGACAGGAACTAGAAGAGGCATCCCATCATCTGGAGTAGCACTAGGTGTAGATGTAGATGTAGTTGTAGCTGAGGCTGGTACATGCTTATAGCGCTCACACAATGGAGGCGTACCTGTCATAACATCTCTAATCCTCATGGTAGATAACTGAGGAGATGCACATATGGGAGATGGAGTACCTGCTGACAAAGGTTTTCCTCGATGAATAGCCTGTAAAGGTAGGTCCTCGAGGCGTACTGAAAGCAAGGCATGTGATGAAGAGGAAACATCCACTGGTTTTTATAATTGATAATACACTCGAGGATCAGCCATACCAAACAGAACAACAAGTACATGTATATCATGGCTGATGTGTTTTGGCGTAGAAGAAATAGATCCTGCAATATACTCAGGATCTATGACTCTTAGACTTCTTCTTTTTAGCTTGTTTATGCTGACTAACTCCAAGATGCTCGCCATGTCTATCATTGTCACCTTTTGACGACATCTATGCAAATTACATGTATAATATACATAAAAATTATAAAATTAACATTTACAAAACATACAGTAACTTAGAATATATGATGCTGAATGTTGAGGAAGAAATGTCCGAGAATGAGGAAAATGAACCGTTTAATGACGAAGAATGGAACTATAATGTAAATGAAATAACTGAGTAAGAATGGTAGGATGATGGAATTTAGACAAGCAAGGAGGAATAGTCTAGGATATATGAAAGCTATATATATATATATATATATATATATATACATATATATATATATATATATATATGTTAATAAAAGAATCGGTGAATATATGTAACTTAGAGAATATTTCAAATGGATACCTCTCAAATTGATGCATCCATCTTGTTTGAACTGGACCTCCAATTCGGGCCTCTTGTACAAGGTAAATTGGAAGATGCTCAATCACTTCAAAGAAACCATATGGAAATATCTTCTCCAACTTAGTAGTAATAACAACAATATTTTTCTCCATCGGATCTAAACTACTCTCGAACAATTTTCTAGAACACAAGTCTTTAAAAAGAAGACTTACCTCTGTGATTAGTTTCCAAATCTTTTTTGGTAGATGACTAAAAGCAATAGGAAGTAAAGTTTCCATGAAAACATTATAATAATTGTAACATTCAGGAAAATCATATGTCTAATGAAAAGCCAGTATGCCCTTAGGATAGCCTATTAGGGGTACATAAGCACCCCAAAGCCCAATATTGAGAAATATTGGGGATAGTATAGAAAATTGGCTAAGGGATATTAGCCAATTTTCTATATACGAATAAGAAATATACTTTTTGGGTTGTCATACCCCAATCCAAGATTGATGTTCAATAAATGTACCTGCAATAAAGACCCTAAGCTAAAAGAAAATCCGTTATGAATAGTTTCACATGAAATACTAGTCATCCAAGTGTCAATCCTAGTACCATTCCACACGACCATTTAAAATGATCATGTAAATTAAGCAGTACCCAAGCACATAGTGGGGGTCCTTGGGACAATAAGTAAACATTTTCATAGGAACTATAAATTAATAGTTAGTTAGGAAAGTACAACCGACCCATGTGAAAGGACATGTGCAAGACATGTGAAGAGCCACCGAAGGAGGACCACCCTAACCGAATTCGGTTAGGGTAGTTAAGGGGACAAAAACGTGCATAAGGGACCACTCCATGTGGGGCCTAACTTCCTAACCAATTTTAGAATCTAACCTACTGCCCCAAATAGATAACTAACCTAGGACTAATCGAAATGGACCCACTAGTGCACCCGACAACCTAGGACTAAATTCGAGTTGACACTAACCTAGTACTAGTTAAAGAGACAACCTAGTACCGAACCTAGGATGGTCCAAAAGGTTAGTTATGGTCCTATAAACTAAGGGGTAATTTAGTAATTCCCCAGGTTACCTAATAAATTTATTTAGAAAATTAATCAATTAATTTAAAAGGGATAAAACTAAAACTACAAAGGAAATTTTCAGATTTTGGTTAAGACAAGAAAGAGACAACCTAGTACCTAACCTAGGATGGTCCAAAGAGTTAGTTAAAGTCCTAACAACTTACGGAAACTTTAGTAAGTACCCTAGGCTACTTAATTAATGAATTTAGCAACCTAGTTAATTAATTTAAAGGGTCAAAACTTAAATCACAAATAAGTTTTATGTTTTCGGTTGAGACAAGAAAAAGATAACCTAGTATTTAACCTAGGATGGTCCAAAAGATTAGTTATGGTTATAACGACTTACGAGTACTTAAGTAATTACCCTAGATTACTTAATTAATTAAATTATCTATTTACTGAATTAAATTAAAGGGTTCAAACTGAAATTCTTATGCTAACCTAGTATAATGTAAGAAACATCCTAGTACTTAACCTAGGATGGTCCTAAAGGGTTGATTATGGTTCCACTGACTTAGGATACTTTAGTACTTACCCTAGGTCCTTAAATTAATTAAATTAAGAATTTAATTAATTAATATAAAGTCAAAATGTTGACCTAAACCATAGTAAGGACCAAAATTTTAGATTTTAGGTCAAGTCAACATTCTCCTATGTTTAGTCAACTTATGAGGTTTTTTTAGCAATTAGTTAATTAATTAATTTAATTAACTTATTAAACCCTAAGTTGAATAAGTCAAGGTAAGTTCCTACACCTAAAAACCACGTTCAAACTCAAACAAATACACAACTAAAACCAGAAAACAAGCGTGAGAAAAATAGTGAACAAAATGCAAGAAAAAATAAAAACAGAAAATTTCTTAGATGATTTTCAAGGTTTCTTCAAGGTTCGTTCAAGGTGGTAATCGTAGATTAAGTTCTACTTAAGGTATGAATTTCTCTCCTAGACTTCTTTCCCCAAGAGAACTTTCTTTTGAACAATTAAAAGATCTTGAAAACTAGGGTTGCTTCCTGTCATTCTTGTCGAACTCCTTTCCCTAGTATCCTTGTTACAATTTCAAATGTTGAATAGGTTAGAAATCATGTTGTTGGTATGTGGTGCTGGCTGTTATTAACATGTATTGTTCTTGAATGATGAGTATCGAATGAACTAATGAACTTGTAATTGCGTAAAGTAATCTTATCATGAAAATTAAGGATCAATAACATGCTAAGTTAAGTCCCTGATGTGTTAAGTGAATATGTGTCTTTGGCTGAATGTTGACTTGCTGTTGTTGTGATGTTATGAAGATGATAAAGCCATCAAATGTTAATATAATTCTTTCTAATATGTTCTCACTAAAATTCCTAAACTAATAATTGACTCAAAGACATCTATAAAATCATATCTTGAATAAATTGACTATCTGGTTCCAATAAAGTTGGCTAACTCTATTTGTTTAACATGAATATATGCTAATGTCTAGGAACTTATGTAAATGATTAAAATATTGTCTAAGGGTTCATACATATGGAAATTTAAATATGAAAATACGTAAAATTGACTTACGTCAACAAGAATGAGTTTGCTAGTCTAACATCCCAAATCTTGAGCCAATACTAAACATATGTCAATTCTTGTGTAGTAAGAGTATCAAATATATATTAAGCAATTCTAAAGTAATATAAATGAATCCATAACCAAGGGCATGACATTCATTGAGACAACTCCCAACATGCTCCACAAGAATGAACTATGAACACATGAAACTCATTGAATGAAGTGCTCATCGTCCATAAACAGTAATATGAAGCTACTACACTAAAGTAAAATAGTAAAATGAGTTATAACATAATTAAAGGGTCCTAAATTAAGTAAGTGACCATAATGGGGTTTTAAAGAAACTGATACAACTCTTACTTACACCAAAGCTAATTTGTTAAAAGAATACTCACGAGTGAAGGTGTTAAAATGTGTGAAACTAGTCTCATTAACTCCTAAGGATGATAAGTAAGGAAAATTCACATTCATCAATGTAAATTAATGATGATATGAAAGAACAATTCACATTTCATCAACGTACAGTAAGGATGACCAGTAATCAATAGAGTAAGTAGATCTCAATGTAGAAGCAAGCCTCCATAATGCTTGAGTCAACGCTAAAAGATGATGAAATGAACATTCACGTAAGAAGGGATGAGTAACTAAGATGTTTGTAATGAAATGATGAAACCTTAGAAGGGTTAAATAAGAGAGTGAAACACAATAAATGACCAAGTGCATTGGTATATGATGAAGTGACCATTCACGTAAAAGGAATGAGTAATTATGAAAAACAAATGTGCTAATGCTAATGAATGTGGTGACAATAAGAGGATAATGTGAAATATGAGAGCAATCTCAAATGATCCTAAGTAAATGTTACCAAAACGTACTCACCTATGAGAGTATAAAGCTAAGGAAAAGACCAGTCTCTATGTACACTCTAACGAAAGTATTGAGATTATGTATACTTAATACTAATGATGAGATGAGAAATCATCTATTGAGCTATGGTGTCCTCATACTAGAAGTCAGCTTTTATCACCTATGAGTTGAATAAAATGGAACTTTATACTAAGCACTGATAGGATAGCTATGAGCAATGATGCCTTCTTTTGGGAAGGGCGGAGGTTCACGTAACTCTCATGAGATGAGACTGTTCGGCACGTCGGGTATGGGTCTCCTTATATCTCCTAGTCTTCGAACCTATACTGCCAATATAGGGATCTGGCGAGGTTCAATTCCCATGTACGCTAGCATGTTTTAGGTCACTTTGGCCGATGATTCCACCTCTTTTCGGTGTAGGGTAGACAACTAGATTTCATGATTCTCACATGATCTATGTCGGTTAAGGTTGGAGTTCCTCAATGTATGAAAGATAATGAAATGAATGATATCGAAGGTGTTTGTGCAAGACAATCAGGAGGTGAAATGAGATTCAAGTAATTACATTTGTTCATTCTTGGTCATTGCACTTCATGATCCCAATGAGAGTCTTAAACTTCATCCTAGGTATAGCTGGTGTTTACATCAGCCTACAAATGAATAAAATGAATAATGTGAAGTACGAATGAACGAATGAAGCAGACTCTATGTTTGCTAAAAAAGGCCCTCGGCTTGAGGTCCCATATGTTGGGACCTCATTTGAGATGTCTTAATGCTACATCAACGATTCCAATGTCTCATATATATGAAATCTATAATATATAAAACATTAAAGTAATGAAATCAATGGCATGATCAATAGAGAACTTCTTATGAAAGGTAATGAATCTATAGTGTAAAGAATGACTCACTATAAGGTACGAAAATCATTCCTTAGTCCTTGGATTACTTATATCGATTCATTGTGGGTATGAGACTACAATGAATCAATGTGCTTATAAGTAAAACATAGTACCAAAATAATTATTGAACTACACAACAACAAGAATAAAAAGACTGAAAAATAATCCAAGTGTACAAAAAGTAGCTCTCGGCCTAAGAGGATCAAAAATCTCAAATCTTTGCTCGAGTTGTTTTAAAATTATGTTGATGATACTAATGTTTTGTAATCATATAGAAAATGAGTTGTGTGCTTTGAATGCATTAAAATACATCATATTCATACCACAATTCATAACTAATGAATTAAGAAAGTCTAATGACTAGACTTTCTACAAATGACATGTTTCTTAGGAAAAACTTTCATTGATCATGCATAGCTTTATATGTATGTGTGCATACACCCATACTTAGTACAAGTGGTGTACTAACCCGATACTTTTTACTATTTTTATAGGTGCAGGTAAGAGGATAGGTTGACAACACTTGCAGCGGTTTGGACTTCAGCGTTTGTCCAAACCATTTGGTAAGTCCTCGTGATTTCGAGGATGCTACAGATTTAGTCTAGACTTAGTTTTAGACATAGCTATTAGATGTTTTTCCTAGTGTTTCTTTTGCACCTTTATTTCGGAACTTTGTAATAAGGTCGTGTTTGGCGAACTATTTATGAGATATTCATCTTCAGTTTCGAATTGATTCTTATGATAGATGGTTGTTACGTTTATGTTGAGCTTAGTATATGATGAATTCATGAAATAACTATATGAAGTCTATGTATACTTCATACATTGAAAAGTTTTAATTTTTTTCCGTTAAAAATAACTATATGAATGTGATGAATGCAAGATGAGGCTTGTCTGCGACCTCTAAGAGGTCAACGACGCCAGTCTCAATCTAGATTCTAGAATATGGGTCGTGACAATAATGACTTTTCATACCTATCAATTTTCCTTCATTCATATCTTCCGCTTTCCTAAATTCAAAGCGTACCCTTCGGCATCCTCAAATTTTTAACTCTTTCATAAATTTCACGTTTCTCATTCAGTGTGAATGAAAAGCTGGCTTTTCGCTTAACTATTCTACAATTAGGTAATTCATTTAGCCATAACTCTTTTCTCCTACAATATTCCTTTAAGTCCATTCTTGCTTTTGGATTGTGTTTTGTCTTACCCTTAACATCCAGCACTGTGTTAAACAAATTATCAAAATATATTTTTCAATAGGCATCAAATCAAGATTATGTCATAGAATGTTGTCCCGTGGAATGTTGTCCCTCCAATACGGCAACTCCCAAAATATACTTTGTTTGGTCCAATTATGTTCAACACCATATTCATGAAGTTTAGAAGGTGAAACTTCTATAACGTTAGGTAATTGAGAAACCCTCTCCCAAGTTTGATGCCCTGTGAGTAATGGAGCTAGGGGTCATTTCAAACCTTATTTTTCCTAAATGCATTTTTCATATTTCTAAACTCATGGTCCAGTGGGAAGAACTGACGATGATAATCAAACCATGTATTTTTTTTATATGCTTTAAAGTGAATGCCTTACTATTTTCCATGCAATACGGACATGCTAGCTTTCCAGTCGTCACCCAGCCAAACTATCAAAATGTTTAATAAAATTATGCTTAATTGATATGTCATAAATCAAAACTCCTTCAAACCATAATTGTTTAGAATCATCTATCAATGGTTGTACATAGACATCAATCAAACCTTTTGAATTACAAGGACCTGGAATAACATAACTTAGAAAGATGTAGGGATTGTTCGTGCACATTCAGGAGGAAGATTATATAGAATAAGATATACTGGCCAGCATGAATAAGGCGAAGCTGCAAAACACAACCCCGATCTAACATTTCTTGGTTCACTAACAAAATCAGGATACACATTATCAAAATTTTTCATGCTTCACCATCATATGGATGAGATAAGACGCCCATCAACCTTTTATATTCACGATGTCATCTCATATGTGGCGCAGACCTCATCGATGCGTCTAACCTCTTTAACTTAGAAATGAAAGGTATATAATGTATCGCCTGAATTAGGACCATCTTTCCAGCAGGAGTCCTCTTATAACGAGCATGTAAACAAAACTTACAATTTTCTAAATCACTATCAGTCTTGTAAAACAACATACAACCATTAACACAACAATGAATTCTATCATACGTCAATCCTAACTTGGACACCAAACACTTTGC
Source organism: Solanum lycopersicum (assembly GCF_036512215.1). Taxonomy (NCBI): domain Eukaryota; kingdom Viridiplantae; phylum Streptophyta; class Magnoliopsida; order Solanales; family Solanaceae; genus Solanum; species Solanum lycopersicum. Next base: position 53,329,431 of record NC_090811.1, read on the forward strand.
CTGATAGAAGTTCTTTGGTATGTTAAACTCGGGATTAACTAGTTCACCCAAAAGATCAACTATATAGTCCATAGATGCATTAGGAACATTCCAATAAACTATTTAGTCCATAGATGAATAGAGTCTTCTAATTTATCCTAGAAGCGACTTGATTCTTCATTAGGAGCTTCATCAAGATACTGTTCTGGTTCCATCCCACTTTGAATCCCAAAAACACCATTAATCATTTCATGAACCCTATCATATTCAACCCTTACTTGTTCAACCCTAAAATGTTCAACCCTAACCTATTCAACCCTAGTTTGAACATGTGGTCCAATCCTATTATATACATTCAGAGACATCGAATTATAAAACATTCCATCCAATCCATCCATTTCTCCATAATCAATCCATACAAAATATCTCTGCTTAAATCCATTACGGTACAAATGAATAATAACCTTATATGGGTCAAAAAAATTTAAACACTTACATGCACTACAAGGACACCTAACCAATCCATTATTTTTGAAAATATCAAGTGTCATTATATGGTCAATAAAATTTCTAACACCATAAATAGGCTCGAGTTTCAAACCAGCACTAGTTTCATAATGCATATTATACATTCACAAACAATGATCCTACAAAAATATAAATATTCAACTAGTTTTGACTTAATTCCATTAATTAAATCCACCAACTAAACCACATTATTTTTTATAACTTATTAAAACGACTTAACAATTTTTTTTTAACTTTAAATAGTTTAGTATATCCATGACTTAATTTCAACAACTACATCCACCAATTTCAAATCACGTTATTTTCTTAACTTATTAACAGCATTTTAACTTTAACTAGTGTTGTTTTTACTTAATCTTAACAACTAAATCCACCAACTAAATCATATTATTTACCTGACTTATTGAAACAACTTAACACTTATTTAACTTTAACTAGTTTAGTATATTCATGACTTAATTCCAACAACTACATCCACCAATTCTAAATCACATTATTTTCCTAACTTACTAACAACTTTTTAACTTTAAGTAGTTTAGTTTTCACTTAATTATAACAACTAAATCACATTATTTTCCTAACTTTTTAAAACAAGTTAACAATTTTTTTAACTTTAGCTAGTTTAGGATATTCATGACTTAATTCCAACAATTACATCCACCAGTTCTAAATCACATTATTTTCCTAACTTGTTAACAACTTTTTAACTTTAACTAGTTTAGTTTTGACTTAATTCAAACAACTCAATCCACCAACTAAATCATATTATTTCCTAACTTATTTAAACAACTTAGCAATTTTTTAACTTTAACTAGTTTAGTATATTCATGACTTAATTCCAACAACTACATCCATCAATTCAAAATCACATTATTTTCCTAACTTATTAAATACATTTTAACTTAATTAGTTTAGTTTTGAATTAACTCCAACAACTTAATACACCAACTAAATCACATTATTTTCCAAACTTGTTTAAACAACTTAACAATTCTTTAACTTTACGAGTTTAGTATATTCATGACTTAATTTCAAAAACTACATCCACCAATTCTAAATCACATTATTTTCCAAACTTTATTAACAACTTTTTGACTTAAATTAGTTTAGTTTTGACTTAATTCCAACAACTAAATCACATTATTTTCCTAACTAACTTAATAATTTTTTTAACCTTAACTAGTTTGGTATATTCATGACTTAATTTCAACAACTACATCCACCAATTCTAAATCACATTACATTATTTCCTAAATTATTAACAAATTTTAATTTTAACTAGTTTGGTTTTGACTTAAATCCAACAACTAAATCCACCAACTAGATCACATTATTTCCTAACTTATTTAAACAATGTAACAGTTATTTAACTTTAACTAGTTTAGTATATTCATGAATTAATTCCAAGAACTTCATCCACCAATTCTAAATCACATTATTTTCCTAACTTATTAACTTTATATAGTTTAGTTTTGACTTAATTCCAACAACTATTAGGCTAAAAAAATTATTGGAAGTTAAATCTTTATATCAAAGCTAGATGGACACAAATCGATCTTGCAAGAACATATTTTTGTCATCAATAAGATCAACTAGAGTTGGTACTTCTGTTAAACAAACACACTATTCTTAAATTAAAGATTAAGTTTCAACACTAGATGGATACAAATTGATCTTGCAAGAAAATCATTTTTGTCATCAATAGAATTAACTAGTGATGTTACTTATACTAAACAAACAATCGATGGACACTAATTAATAAATTATCACAAAATGAAAGTAAAGTATCAATACTAGCTATATGGACACAAACACATTATTGAAAATAATTGTAATTGAACTTTAGAAATTAAGAAGCACCAACCTTATCTCCTACTTTGATGAAAGAAACAATATAGTCTTGTATCATCTTTTTTAGATGATGAGCTTCCTTAGTAGCCTAGCACGAAAAGTTGCAAAATTAATTTAATATAAAATTCAAATACAATAATATTAAGTTCAAGTTCTATTTTATTAGTTGATCAAAATTAAGTTTATATTAATTCCTAACTAATTAAGGTCAATAAAAATTTTAAATACTACAAAATTATAATTAAGTTCAACTAAAATCCAAGTTCTAGTAAGAATAAAAATTATGTTACAATAAATTAAAGTCAAAAACATTTCAAGTTTATATTTCTAATTAAGTCAGTTATAGTAAATTCAAGTTATAATTAGTCAAACATCCAACATAAATTTCAAACTAGTCCTAAAATCCAAATTCAAACTAGTCTTAAAATCACAATTTTAAACTAATCCTATAATCATAAAATCTTACTAGTGTTAAAATCCTAAATTCAAATTAGCTAGCTATTCCTAATCCCCAATTCAAACTATAAAGCTAAAATCTCAATAATAATTCAAACACTAGTTAGTCCTAAAATCTGAAAATCAAACAAACTCAAATAATACCTAAATTCTAACAACTCCTTAAAATAATCTAATTCAAACTAATCCTACATTCAAAAATAAAACTAGTTAAATCAAAATTACACAAGTTCAAACAAATCCTAAGATCATTCACTAACTAACTAATAATCCTAATTCAGTCTAACAATCAATAAACCGATTACAATTACATATCTAACAAAATTAAAATATAATTCATTTTTTTTAAAAAAAAATGTTGAAGCAAAATTATAACCCTAACCTTAAAAGGAGATGGAGATATTGAAGAGAGAGGAGAGCAAGGGTGGTAGGAGGCGGAGGCAACGTCACCAGCGAACGGTGGGTCCGATAGTGGAGGTGGGGAAGATGGGGAAATTTTTGATTTGGGGAAATAGAGAAATGGGGGAAAATCGCGTATCAGTGTTATATATTTAACAAAAAACAACCGACTAAGCAACACTGTCCGCCACTTTTCTAATAATTGTTTGAACAGCATTTTGACCAAAAAGCAGCGGACATAGAGACGTTGTCCGCGCTTTCTTAAAAATTAATTAAACAATTAAAATTACTAAAAAGCGACGGACGCCGTGACTTTTTGTTAATTAATAAATATTTTTTAATAAAAAATATAATTAATTATTGATTATATATATTTGGCATAAAAATCCATGCAATAAAGCGACGGTCTACGTAATGATGTCCGTCCCCTTTTTTAATAAAATATTTTTAATTAAAAAGCGACAAACAGCGTGGCAAATGTCGTTGCTTTTTGTCGCAACACCGTCCGTTGCTTTTTTGTCTGTTATTTTTAGCTGATTTTTTGTAGTGACAGTTGAACTGATCCATGACAATACCACTGCGTTTCACCTCTCCCACTTTACTGCGAAAGTACATTACAGGAGTTTCTTATACAATTCATATCCATAAATCGAGTTTGTTGTTGACTAACAACGCCAATTGCAATGATCTACTCCATACATTGTAATTTTATGGACCTGTAAGTTTCATAGGAATCAAGGCAACACCCGGAGTGTATGACAAATTCAGAAATAATGGATGATTGTGATATGGTAATGAGCCTACAGGTGCAGAAACTTGGTCTTGAAGTGATATGCAGCTCTTCATGTTTAATTCTCACCCAAAAGTGTCAACACACTAATGAGTGCCTTTGAGTTGCTCACCTTATCTTATAGAACTCACCTGACTGATGCCACACATTATCGCCGAGTCTTGGGTAGGCTTAAATTCCTATTTTTCACAAAACCAAATATAGCCTATGCTGTAAACAAGTTGTCTCAATTCATGTAAGCATCATCAGACCTTTAATGGAAAGTTGTGAACCGTGTTCTCCAATACCTTTGTGGTACCATTCAACTTGGCCTACGAGTTAATCCCTTAAATGACTTTAATTACATGTTTACTCTGATGTGGATAGGGGTGGAGACATCTATTACGAAGTATCTACATCTGGCTACATCCTTTTTCTTGGTGAGAATCCTATTAGTTGGTCCTCAAAGTAACAAAATATTGTCTCACGCTGCTCCATCGAGTTTGAATATAAGGCATTGGCTAATGCCCCCTTTGAAACCTTGTGGATCACCAATCTCCTACATGAGCTACATTTTTTAGTACATGATCGAACAACAATATATTGTGACAATATTGAAGCCACATTTCTAAGCAAAAATCCTGTCCTCCATAGTCGTGTGAAGCATGCTGCAGTGCAACATCAAAAGGGATTTTGTTGTTCATGTCCATAGTGCTGATCAAAATCTCTCACCAAGACACTGCCTAAATCTTCATTTGAGCATAATCTATTCAAGTTAGGGTTAGTGATCCATCGTAACTTGACGGGGCATATTGGAGGATCAGAAGTCAGTTAAGACAATAGTAAATAATTCAGTATTAGTGTTTCATAATCCTTTCTTATTTAGAAATTTGCATTAGCTATATCAACAAATATTATTTATGTAGTTCAGTTAATTGAGGAGTCCTATTAAATCTTTATAACTCTATTTAATACCTTCATCCTTCATTAATATAATATCATTTTCTAAAACCTATTGAGTCTTTACAAAGCTAACCGACTTAACAAACTATGTCAGATGTGTTTTAAATCACATGGTTGGCACATTGCACATGGATCCTAACTAACTCTATAACAAATCTAGAAACGACTAATATCCTAATCAGACCAGAATGCAGATTTCCAAAAGTACAGGTGCCACATACGGAGGCCACCTACGAATCATAAGTTGGACCACGGTCCGTGGTACTTAGAAAAAACCCCAGAAAATCTAGACCATAGGTGGGAAAATGGCCCATGGACCAGGTCTGTGGAACTTGGTACGATAGAAAAATAAAACCTCGATCCACGGCCACAACCTATAGACCGTAGCTTGAACCAAAGTGCATGGACCAAGTCCATGAAACGTGGTTCGCATAACCCATCCTCTGAGCCGAACGATGGTTGAACAGGATATACCATAGGATGGAACATGGTGTGTGGACCAGTCCTTGGATCTTGTTTAATCAAATCCCAGTCTCTAAGACAAACAACGAAGGACCAGTACGGACTGTAGGTAGGACCTGGTCCGTCGGTCACTCTGATAACAATTAAGTCGGGGGTCTTTTGGTCTTTTTCCTATTTTGTTTTTAGCCCTAAGCTACGTCATTTAGATCCTAAATTATGAGGTTTCAGTTAGTTTAAGCCCAGAAACATAACAAGAACTTACCTAAGTAAAATCATTAATCATAACTAAGAAAATTAGAAGCAAGAGAGAGAAAAAGGTTGACCAACCCTAGTTAAACAAAAAAAAAGTTTCCATTAGTTCCCGCCCCGAAATATGAGATTTCATTAGTGGGTTCCTTTTGCCCATCAGGTCCCTAGAATTCAGTCAGTTTCTTGATTTCCCTATTATGAACAAACCTAGTGTCACTAGAATTTCAGTAGATTATCATGAATTACTTATGTATATGTTCCAAATCAAATTATCATGTTCGTACTCAGTTTATCGCATGAGTTTCAGAACCCTAGACTTGTATTTCTTTAGTTCTTGAATTGCACTTGCTAGGTCAGATATTTCAGTTATTCGGTTATACCTGCCTCATTTATTAATGAATCATTGTTAGATTAATTGTTGCATGCACAGTTTCCATGTTCAATTTTGAGTTGTCTAGTATTAAAGAAACTTAGTCATAATGTGTTAACCACTTAATCTATTGTGAGTAGCATAATATCGAGTTGGACTAGAGTTCAGTGTACCCCTATAGTCTTAGAATACTAGCCACGTAGGTCGTAAGTCCCCTCTATAGGCATCATTTTAGTGATCACGCCGACATGCCTCTAAACCTCTGGCAGGGTATATTGGCACCTATCGATAGCGGATATAGATCGGACTCCACATTTTCACTCATGTGATTTTATCATCAGTTATTAGTAGCTCCCACAGTTAAGTCAGATTCTATTGCATCTAGCATTTATCAGTACATTCGGTATTCAGTCTGAGCATGTTATAAATTGATCATTGTGTTCAGTTAGCTCAGTATTCAATATCTATGTCATGTTCAAATTATATCATTGCTTTGTTGCCTTGTTCACTTATATGTTAATTATTTGAGATTTATTCTATCTAGCATGCTCAGTACCTTTCAAGTAGTGACACATACTTTGGACTACATCTTCTCATGATGTAGGTTCAGGTTTTCAGCATCCAGATCACGCTTAGATCGGTTACCGATCTTCAGTTCATCAGCATTAACGGTGATTCCTCATTCTTCAAGGACTAGTGATATGTTCATCTTTATCACTTTTAGTTTTTAGTTTCAGTTTTGCTAGATCTAGTTGGGGCATGTCCCAACATTTCTAGTCTGTTTAGAATCCTATTTAAGATATAGTTAGATTCAGCTTAGACTTTCGAGTTTGATATTTCTTTGTATTGAAACTCTCAGATTTTATATATTCAGTTAGTATATAGGTATTCTCCATCATTTCAGATTTACTTATGATTAACTTCTGCATCAACTTTATTTCTCAGTTTATCTTTAGTATGCTTATGATTATGCTAGTAGGGTTATCTTGGGGTCACTTGTAATCCTAGGTCCCGTGTCCACATTCAGGGGGTAGACTCGGGGCGTGACGAAAAAACTTTACACTTTCAAAGCTAAAAAAATACCACTTTTTGAAATATTTCAAGTAAGGATCGGATTGATTTCATATTTCAGCGAGTTTACAGTGTTTAGCATTCTATTGATCTACATGTTGGAACTTTTCATGACATGTTTGAGGAATCTGTAGTGGCAACGATGAGACAAGCTATGGTTCTCAAAGGAGCTTTCAGTCTGATACTCACCACAGTTGGTAGGAACAACAAGTGGTTTTCTTTTGGTGTGTTCGGATTGAGAGTGGAACCATGTGGTTTTTTTTCCGTAAACAAATAACAGAACACTTAGTGAGCCAATGGATGAAGAGGAGAATAAGGATATAACATTTTTCTTTTCTGTATTGTTTCTGATTGCTGAGAAAATTAGGATATTTCAAGTTTGTTTACTTATTCATTTATGTTGTTGTCTCGTATTTTAATTAATGATGAGTTAATGGCAAAAAAACACACCTCAAAATTATACTCGGCATTTGTATTCCTCAAACCAGTTTTTCGTCAATGGAATCGGTGCCTGATCGATGAGTGAGATAAGCCGAAGGATTGTAGAATTGGTTCCAAATACAGATTTGATACCGATTAGTTTTCCATCATTATTAACACATAAAATACTGTAATCTGAAGAACTCAGCTCTCTCCCTGCAGATTCTAACTCATCAGAGACAAAAGTTTGATCGCCATTGGGAGGATTATAATTGTGTGACAGTGAGGTTGTTGGTTTTTTGATAAAGAAATTAAGAAAATACCAGAAAGACTTTTGAAAGAAAAAAATACTGCAAAATTGTCAAAGAGAATTATTTTATGAATAATTCATAAACATACATTTATATATATAATTCCTAACAAAAATTAGAAAAATACGCTACTAACTTATCAGTAAAATTTAAACAACAAATTAAAGAACTAACTCCTAAATTCAAGTCACATATGACTCTAATAAGATGATTTAAAAATCCTAAACGTAGCTAACTAATTTATTACTGCAATATCTTGAGGCATATTCTCAACAAAGGTCATCTTGATTGAGATTTTGCTACTGCATATGAAGGTTAAGGCTATACACATATTTTATGGATTGATACCAAAACCTTTGTATCATACAGAAAAATAATGTATAGAAGAGGATGCATGGGCTGCGTGGCTACTTGTGTATAAGAATGGCTGCATGATCCCATCTGTCTGCAATTGCAATGGTTACAGCCACCAGGCACATGCTTGATTCACATCTGCCGTGGATTTCACCGCCAACACTGTATTGTTATTAAATTAGAGGCCACATAGATACTCAAAAACAACACATAAGATTTTGTTTATACTTTGATAATGAGGTCAATACGATCGCATCCTTCAATATCTTACAATTGAAGTCTCTAGCAATTTGTTGTCTCACCAAATCAACTTAATCTGTTTCAGTGTTGGAATATCTGCAAAGCCAAGGGGAATCTCCTCGAGATTGTCACACCAGCTTATAACAAGTGTTTTGAGCAGAGGAAAGGATTCCTCTGAGGCATCCCACCTTGAGATATCTAAGACACCAGTTTCAAAAACTTTAGTTTATATGAATGTGATATCTCCGAAGCATTACTCTTCTGATTGACGAAATAGCCTCCGACACTGAACCGTCATGCTATACGAGTACTCATAAGTAAGGAAAGGTGAAGCATTTGAAGCTGGGTAAGAGTCAAATTTTTGACAAATTTCTGCCGAATCTTCATCCCGAAAAAATGATGTTGAGCAGTTGAAGATTAGGACACCTCTGTAATAACACATCAACCCTATCACCTTCATGAATTACAACTCGCCTTAAATGCTCAAATTTTCCAATTGAGAGGATTCTTCAAATATTCCCGTCTTATTGTTTTCCCATTTCAAGTCTAATTCAGATTCACCAATCTCAACATGCCTTAAATTTTCCATTTTCCAGAAAATCGCTTGGTAACACGATAAACTTGGATAAACCCTCCACAATTAAAGTTTCTAGATGGGGCAGATGTGGTACTGAATGAAAATAAAATTCTTTTATGGAAACTGTGAGGTACTTTGATGAATTAGTGGTTTGAATGTAACTGACGACAAAGCTCTCACTCCACAAGAACTCAAATCCAAGACCTTAAGAAGTCTCACTTCACTAACCAAACGGATGGGATTCCAACCATAAGATTCTGCTCGATTTGTCATTATCAGTGACCTCAAGTGTTTGTGGAAAGGCTTCGGTAATTTGGAGCCCAAAGATGTGAACTCGGAAAGCGTTTAATTGAAACTGAAGCTCACTCGACTTTCCTTCCATTGAGAATGTTGAAGCTGTCTATAATGCCCCTTCGCTGCCAACATAAATTTTTCTTCTCTTCTCTTCTCCAAACAAAATTGTGGCAGTACTTGACCTTACCGTTGTATTTTATATCTCAAACCATTACAAAGTTACTGCTAATGAGATCCATCAAGTAACATTCAGCTGCCTCTTCTATTAATCACCCAGATTCAATGTTCTGCACAAAGTCTTTTGCTATCCATAAACTTATCAATTTAGACACTGGAATTATTGTATTGTCCGGAAACATCCCCATATAAAGTAGTCAAGGATATAAACAATCAGGTAAGTTATCGTAACTCAGTTGCATTGTTGACAGACTATATTCTTCAAACATACCAAGATAGGAAAGTAGAGAATTCTTACCCTCATTCCACCAAGATTCTTCGTTTTACTTATTTTTTATCATTCCAGCTACCAAGACAACCATTAGAGGCAATCCTTTGATTTCTGCAACTGCTTGACTCACATCGTGCAGTTCTGGCCGACAATCTTCCTTTTGAAACACTTTTTTCCCCAGTAATTTACAACTCTCATCTAGTGGGAGGAATAAAAGAAAATAAGAATCGGTATGGTACTTGACTTGTCTACCCACTTCTTCAAGTCGAGTTGTTACTACTATTCTGCTTCTATTTTCCAAGGTCTGGAAAAGAAAGTCTTAAGTCATCCCATGCCATACAATCCCACATTTCATCCAATACAATGAGATATCTCTTGCCCATTAAGTTTTTCCTCAACATGTCAGCAAGGATATCATCCCTATCTCCCTCGTCCTTGGAACAGGTAACTTGACTAAAGATCTCTTGTAATAGCTCTCTCCAGTTATACGTTTGGGAAATGATGCACCATGCTCGAATATCAAAGCGTGAAACAATGATGTCATTATTGTACAACTTTCTAGCAATAGTCGTCTTCCCCTGTCCCCCCATGGCTACAATAAGGATGACATATAGCTCTCTTGTCCCTCGAGTCAGATAGTCAATTAGTTCTTCTACTTCATTCTCAAAACCCACTATATCCTCATCGTTCACGGGATTGCTATCTTGAGTTCGCAGATGCTTCGATGATTCTACCACCGAGAAGGTCTTAAGAGGAAGGTTCTTAAGCCTCATGTCCTTCACTTTCACACGAATATGCTTGATCTCTTTTATGATTGCAGGAAGCTAACAAAATAAATGCCAAAGAGCATTATACTGAACAAGAATAGAGTCGATAGATACGTCCGCTTGATATGCCAAATTTACATTACGCCTCTGAATATCTTTAAGAATTTCATCATTATTAAGAATCTGTGAGCAATAAGAATTCAGCCATGGATGAAGCCATGAAGTTCTTCAACTGGGAATTGAGAGAAAAAGAAATACAGAAATAAGATTGTATTTTGCAGAAAGATTAATAATCCATTCATCACTCATGAGATGCTTATATACATGTGTTTTAGATGAATCAATTAATCTGTTAGAGAAAGAAAATATCTAACTAACTACCTAATTAGTTATCTAACTAACTATAATGTCATTAACTATAAAATGGAATCTAACTAACTAAATGAAATAATTGATACACATGCTTTAATTATGATTGTTAATACCCCTCCTCAAGTAGAAGGTGATGATTTCACAGCCAACTTGTGCAAAATAGCTGAATGTTTGACGCCAGTGAGTGCCTTGGTAAGGATATCAGCAAGTTGGTCAGAAGAAGACACATGATGCATAGAAATGAGACCCTCCTGAACCTTATTGCGTACAAAATAACAATCTACCTCAATGTTTTTAGTTCTCTCATGAAACACAGGATTACGAGCAATGTGGATAGCAGATTGACTGTCACAATGAACACTAATAGGAGAAGAAATAGAAACAGTCAATTCAGTAAGCAACCTCTGAAGCCAAGTCAATTCTCCCACAACCTTTCTGAGTGATCTATACTCTGCTTCAGCTGATGATAGGGAAACAGTCTCTTGTTTCTTAGACTTCCAGCTAACGGGGCTATTTCCAAGTAATACTAAATAGCCACTGACTGATCTCCTTGGGTCTGGACATGATGCCCAATCTTAATCAAAAAATGCTTGAACTGTGCAGTCAGTATCCTTAGACAAATGAATACCTAAAGTAATATCCTTTTGGAGGTATCTAAGTAGATGATAAGCTGCTTGTAGATGTGGAGCTCGTGGATCCTACATTGAATTGGCTTAAGTGTTGTACACTGAAAGCTGTGTCTAATCTAGTATTAGTTAAGAAATTCAACTTGCCTATCAACTTTCTATATAAAGTGGGATCAGACAAAGGAGTTCCTTCATTGGCTCTTAATTTAACAGTAGGATCTAAAGGGGAAGACAAAGGTGTACAATTGAAGCAATCATATTCTTTGAGCAAGTCTAAAATAAACTTTCTCTGAGAAATGAGTACTCCATATGTTGTATCAAGAATCTCCAAGCCCAGAAAATAATGAAGTGCTCCAAGATCTTTGATTTTGAAAGTGTTCTCCAGGTACATTTTCAGTTGTATAATCTCAGTTGTGTCTGTGTCTGTCAAAATAACATCATCTACATATGCTGCAACAAATACTACCAAGGATCCTTCCTTTCTGTAAAATCATGAGTGATCATAATGTGAATGTGATTAGCCTCTGGACGGTAATGCCTCAGTTAGTTTAGAATACCACTGCCTACTTGCCTGTTTAAGACCATAAAGAGACTTTTTCAGCTTACAAACCAGTCCTGGATTAGGCACCTCAAGGCCTGGAGGTATTTTCATATAGACTTCTTCATGAAGATCTCCATTAAGGAATGCATTATTAACATCAAGTTGAAACATGCCCCAACCTTTCTTTACAGCACATGCTATTAAAGTTCTCACTGTAGTCATTTTAACCACAGGTGAATAGGTCTCAGTATAGTCAATTCCAGCCTGTTGTGTATATCCTTTCACTACCTGTCGTGCCAACAACCTTTCTAAGCTTCCATCTGCTTTATGTTTAACTTTGTACACCCACCTACATCCAACTGCTTGTTTGTTTGGTGGTAAAGCAACAAGATCCCAAGTGTTATTAGCATACAATGCTTCAAATTCTTGTGTCATGGCCTTTTGCCATGCAAGATTTAGTGATGCTTCCTCATATGATGATGGCTCACTGTCATGACAAATATTCTCAACCAGTGACTAACTATTAGATGCAATGACTTCAGGAGATATATGGTGGTGTTTGGTAAATAGTGCAGTAAGAGACAAGTTGGTGTTGAGTTGTGTGTTTTGTGTGTTGGTGTTAGCTGATTTCAAGTTAGGAATGTTAACAATATAGTCTTTCAAATGTGAAGGAATTTTATTTTCCCTATCAGACCTTCTCTGTACTATTGTGGAAGTATCATGTTGAGATGGTGTTGAAGATGTAATGGCAATGGTAGAAGGTGTATTAGGATTCTCAGTAGTGTGATTAGGTAGATGAGAAGGAGTTGTATCAGTCAAATTGTCACAATCATTTACATAATTTTTATATGAGTCCAATTCAGTATAATCAGGAGATTAAATAGACTTCAAAATAGAAGGAAAATAATTACTGTCAGGTGATAAAGTGAAAGGAAAAACATGTTCATGAAAAATCACATCCCTGGAGATGTGTATGTTCTTTGTAGCCAGATTCATTACCTTATAACCTTTTGTTCCAAAAAGATATCCCAAGAAAATATGTGGAGTGGTTCTTGCGCTTGTCTCCAAGTACTTTGGGGACAATAGGATAACAAAGGCACCCAAAGGATCTAAGTTGATTGTAGTTTGGTTTCTTTTTGTATAATATTTCATATGAACACTTATTTTTCAAGTGACTTGAGGGAATTTTATTAATAAGATGTGTAGCTGTCATAACACACTCTCCCCAATACCTTATAGGTAGTTTAGATTGAAACAAAAGAGCTCTGGCTGTTTCCAACAAATATTTATGTTTTCTTTCCACTACACTATTTTGTTGTGGTGTGTGTGGACAAGTTTTCTGATGAATAATCCCTTTGGATAAAAGAAATTGGTGTGTTTCATTACTAGTAAATTCCATCCCATTTTGTCTGTTCCAATGCGCTTGATTGTAGTACTAAATTGGTTTTCCACCATAGTTATGAAATTTTTCAAAACCTGTAGAGCATTGATCTTGGTACTTAAGAGATGTGTCCAAGTTGATCTGCTGTAATCATCTACCAATGTAATGAAATATTTGTCATTGTCATAGGCGGATACATGATATGGTCCCATAAGTCAATGTGTAGTATTTCAAAAATGGATTTGGTTTGGCTTATGCTATGACTAAAAGGCAATCTTTGTTGCCTTGCCATTGGACAAATGTTGCAGATAAAAGATTGTTTGGGAGAAAAAATGATTGGTAAGTCAGTGATGCTTTTCATTTTAACAAAAGGTACATGGCCAAGTCAATTGTGCCACAGTAAGTCTACATTATCTCCAGCAGTACTACAAGAGTTGTGATCAGACAAAATTAACATTATTGGAAGAAGATTAACACTTAAGAGGAACAGAATTAGAAATAGATTTGCAAACACCATGATATTTGTTTGTATTGAAAATAGGCATTTTGCATTGATCTGTAGGACAAGAATTGGCAGAAAATGAAGTACATGCTTTATTTTTCATGGAACTAGAAAGCAGACTATTATTAGGAAAATAGCAAAATATTTGACATGTATTGATTCTATCAGAAGTCTTCAGGCATTTTGTGCATAAGAAGTAAAGCCCATCTCTACAATTACCAAGAACCTGAGGCCTCTTCACTAAAGGGGCCTGCAACAGACACAATGCATTAGCGAACATGACTATGCATTTCATAGTAGTGGTCAGGGAATGAACTGAAACCAGATTATACTTAAAAGAAGGCACATATAATACTTGATGTAAAATGATGTTAGATGTGACTGGTACATCTCCAAACTCTGTTACTTTAACTTTGTATCCATTTGGAAGAGAAACTAGTATAGGAAAAGGTAAGGTTCTAATATTGATTAGAGAGTTTCTATTAAAGGTTATGTGGTTTGATGCTCCTGCATCAATGATCCACAAATTAGCACTTGATCCAAAACATTTGCATGAAGGATTGTCAAAATCAGTAGAGGAAGAACAAACCAGAATACCTGCAAAATTCACTGATCCAACAACCATACTAGAAGCATTATTAGCATCAGCATCTTCTCCCACATTCTCATTCTGGAATTGTTGCAATAGGTCCATGACCTTTGTTATCAACAGCTTTTGCATTCAAATAAACTGAACCTGTACGCATTCGACCAATAGGCTGAAATTCTCTTTGTTTTTCTTCTTGGATCAACAATGAGAAAGCCTGACCCATGGAAGGGAGTGGATTCATCATGAGAATATTTCCTCTCACCTGTGTATACTTCATTTAACCCCATAAGGAATTGAATTAGACGCCTATCTTGCTCAGCCTTGTGCATACCATCCTTTGCACCACACACACAAACACAACTACAATGATTTTTCACATTCAAAGTATTCAATTCTTCCTACAACTTCTTCATTCTTGTGTAATAGACAGTGATGTCTAAAACTCCTTGTATGAGATCATTGATTTCCTTTTGGATTTGGTACAATTTTTATCCATAGGTTTGATCATATCTATCTTCCAAATCCTTCCAAATTTCAGCAGAATTGTTTACATATTCCACACCGTCTGAAACTTCTTTGATTAATGAATTCAGAATCCAAGATATTACCATGTCATCACACCTTTGCCATTGATGTAATTGAGGTTAATTAGCATTTGGTTTCTCACAACTTCCATCGATAAAACACAAAATTATTTTTCACTAACAAAGCCCTCATGACACCTCTTCTCCAAGATCTATATCCTGTTGTATCAAACTGAACAGGGACAAGCATCATCCCTGGATTATCCGAGGGATGCACATACAAAACACCATTAGTATCACTTCCAGATGTGTTAGTTCCCTCAGATGTGGATGTATTATCTTCGATAGCCATGGATGTGCACAAAAAACTTATTGTGAATTACTCGACAAGGAAAAAAAAAGAAAACAGAGGTGAACCTCAGAATAGAAAGCTGTGATCAAAAACAGATCTGGATCAACACAGAAACTTCAAAACTTGTTATTAATTGAAGAAATCAATCAAAACAAATATCCATAAGCCGAAGAAGAGATCAATTAACCTTGCCCTGATACCATATTAAGAATCTGTGAGCAATAAGAATTCAGTCATGGACGAAGCCATGAAGTTCTTCAACTGGGAATTGAGAGAAAAAGCAATACAGAAATAAGATTGTATTTTGCAGAAAGATTAATAATCCATTCATCCCTCATGAGATGCTTATATACATGTGTTTTAGATGAATCAATTAATCTATTAGAGAAAGAAAATATCTAACTAACTAACTAATTAGTTATCTAATAAACTATGATGTCATTAACTATAAAATGGAATCTAACTAACTCAATGAAATAATTGATACACATGCTTTAATTATGATTGTTAATAATCATGTTTATGCTTTCCCTTTGCGACATCTCTGAACACAGATGTTTGACATGAAAGATCTTCCTCTAAAGTACAAATATGGGGCCTCATCAGAAATGTGAACTTGATTCAGTTTTCAGCATCTCTTTCAATTTCCTTAGAAGAGAATCAAGAAAGCTCAATCCACCAACTGTGGGGATTGATGGACTGTATTGTAAGGATTTGTGCCTCTCCTCCACTTGTTCTTTTAGATCTTTAATTTATTGCAATACTTGTATCATGGGAAGATCAATCTTGCTAGCATCATCTTTGATTTGGCACATCACTCAGAAAAACCTATCTTTTCTAATACTTCATTCAACCACTTGCCATTCATATCATGAATTGGCACATCAGTCAGAAAAACCAATAAGAACTCTATTGCCACATCAATATTTCGAGCACCGACAAAGTTCTTACGCTTTGCCCGTCGAAGATACATCAGCAGACTGTGGAGATGATGTGAAAATATCCTTTTGGTAATTTCTTGTCCTTTAAAGTTTTTGATTTTGTATACTTTGAAACCTTCAGTTCACGAAAAACAATCTTCTTCATTTCCATCTCCACTAGCACAACAAGGAATAGTAGATAAGGAGGCTTACTCTCGATTTTTAATACATCGTTTTCATCCTCATCAACCCAAAGAGCAAGACAGAAGTGTCCAACATTTTCAGCCATAAACATAATTCGAGTCTGCAAACCTTTCAACTTCACATGGTTGATGTAACCATTAATTATTGTGTCATATAAGTATCTTAGAAACCTTATTTTCTTTTGAATGAAGAGCAATTGCCTTAGATATCTATCTGTCTTCTGAAGCATTTTGATTTCTTTAATAAAAAAAGGGTCAGGCTTGACTAGATATCTCGGTGCATCACTTAGATGCTTGTCGAGGTGATCCATATATTCTAACAGATAGATATCATCGGTCAGCTCATAATTCAACCTTGAACTAGTATTACCTTCAATGAATTCATGCAATGTTGTTAATTGCCTTTCCACATTTATGTTAGTTCTGCATTTCTCTGGAATTCGACCAAAAAAAGATTGAAGCATTTCCACAATCAATGTGGCTTTCTCTTTTATTTTGACTAAGGAATTAGGCCAAAGAAGATGACTGTATTTGAGAAAAGTTTGAAAAATCATAGCTCCATTTCACGTGTCTCAATTTGATCAATCTCGACTCTATTCACATCATGTACACTTTATCTTTCTTAGGTGATCTAACACATCGTCAATGCCATTTCAAGACATATTCAGTAGAAAATCCCTGCAAGTTCACCAACTCTTGAAATATCAGTTTCATCATCATACTTATTCTATAAGTTGGAAGGTTTCAAGTCAAAAGTTGAATCATATCATCACTGTAAATTACTATCAGTAACATTTACTAACTTCATAATGTAATTTATTATGCATTCAACCTACTACCCAACTAAAATTAGATGCTCAAATTTATAGGTTTAGGCAACATGTGATCATTTTTCGTTCAATCAAGTTATTAAAATAAAACATAATGAATAGTAGTTGTCATCAAAATGGACTAACTAATAATTCAGCTGTTGCACCAAGCAAATCAAAAGTTAATATATCTTACAATTTGTGAGTGTTGATTGATCTTCTTTTGCCTTTTTGTATCTTTAAGTTGTGATCAAATCAAATAAAAACTATTCTTGATAACTAAATATAAGATTAGAAAAATATGTGTATTGATAAAGATTTGCAGTAGGAGAATGCTACCGAAAAAAGGACTGGATCTAAATACTACCAAAAAGTCAATGGTTGTTTTATTTAATGAAAAATATTATAAAACTAGTCACTGGACACGCGCGTTGCGTGTGTGCCACGCGTGAATGAGTATAAAAACATAAAAATATAATTACATAAATACAATTAAATATATATTTGAATTATTAAATGATATTTTGTTAAAAAAAAGTGTAAATTTTTTTTAAGTTGATGAATATATATATCATATTTAGTAATTAGATAGAGAAAAAACATTGTCATGCCAAATTCATCAGATCGATGTTTTATTGTCTTTAGTATGTGTAAGTTGTGTATGTACTTTTAAGTGCGTAAATAAAGTAACATAGTTAGTTTAGTCATATTTACATTGAACTTGATAGTACTTTTTGAGCATTTATTTATGGTTTTAAGATTTCTTTGATGAAATCACTTGCAAGTCCATACAAGAAGATGGAACAATATAATTAATAATTAAATATTATGATAGTACTTGTTAGTTTTGAAGTACAAAATTCAACTACTTTGTTATCAATGCGAATAATATAATATCTTCGGGAGGTTAGTCAGTAAAATTTCATTCAATTTGAGCACCAAATGGTGTTTCTTCGCTCAAAATACTTCTCTTTCTCTAATTTACGTAATATTATTATATTAAACAATTGTAGAGAATCTGAAAATTACTTTTAAGTGGAGATAAAATAAATTATCAATAAAATTTAATCTTTCAAATTATTTTATACTTATAAATTTTATGACAGTATTCAAATATTGTTATTAAGGTAGAAAAATTATGAAATACATCACACATACAACATAATAAATATTTGTTAACTTGAGATAAAAATGTTCAATTTATTTTATCTTATTTTTCAAGCGCGCGCGCACATACAGGTAGAAATTTTTTTAAAAAATTATTAAAGGAAGAGACATAAAATAGATTGTTAGATAGGAAAATAAAAAAAACGTCTTAAAACAAATAAAAATCACAATTATTAGCAATGGTAAATGTAACCAAAATACAGTAAGATTCATGATTAGTTGCAACATATGAATACTTACGACGAACAATTCATGGTGAAAGGGGATACAAGCATGCCAAACAAAAATATAGTTTGTCTGAGAAAAGAAGGGGAAAAAGAGTTAGTGAAACCTAAATAAAAAGAAATTGCCTGGCTTTTTCCTTATTTAAGAGACTTAAGACCTTTCTAATATCATAGAACTTTAAATAAGTTCTGAGAAAACAAATAGGTTGAAAGTTAATGTGGAAAACTAATAATATATGTAACTCATAATAATTTAAATTATTTTATTGATTAATATTGAATGAAACTAATTAAATAAGATAGAATATAGTTCATCTTTTAATTAATTAGAAAATAAGATTTTCCATTGGAAGATTTATACAAAGATTTTTCATTTATCTATGAGTTCTCAATTATATAGTACAGAGAAATGTAATGAAATTCAAGAGGAACTGAGCAAAAGAGTGTCATAAACATAATTAAAATAACATTTTTTATTTTAGAAGAAAATTTTGATTCATTTTCAAGTCATATTGAAATAAGCTATTAAAACAAATATTTAAAACTATAATTTTAGATGTTATAAAACTTTGCATAAATGTCATATTAAGTACTTAAACTCCTAGAAATATAGGCGATATATTGAAAATTAATGTTAAATGATATATTTTTTTCATAAAGGATATGAACCATTATTTTTTATTTACCACTAAATTGTTGGATTTTCTGTAATCATCATCCACGAAGAAATTAATTAGTCACCTAATATCATTCCATGACTAATTTAATACAAGAGATTCATGTACTATTAGTCTATTGACTAATTAGTTCAATCATAACTTTTCAAATTCATCCATTATGAGAATTATGATTATGATTTAAGCAATATAAATATGTTCATTTATTAAGAAAACAATAATTTGCATTATTAAAGGGCTTAAGGACATAAAATCTACCATAATGTAACAAATTTATTTATATTTAATTAAATAATTAACCAAAATTTAATTTAGTAAAAGGACAAAATGATAATTCAACTTTTCACTTAGGAGCTTCCCCCTTATAATTATATATGATAAAGAAATGTTTAACATAAATTGCAAGAGGAAAGAGAGAATAAATAAGTAAACTATAAAGATGGAAGTAAATTTTTGTTTTCACTTGTCTTTCATATCTTGCATTTGCATACCCTTTTATAGGGAAAATATTACTTGGAGAAGTGATGTTTCTACATTAAAAAAAGGTGGGTCCCATGATATCTATATAATTATTTATAATATGCATTTTTCCACCTCATTAAAAATCTTATCAAGAAAACGGTGGGATAAAACCTTGGATAAGGGAAAAAAAGTGCAACACGTATTTACTCTCCCTAATGATGATGTCACTTAATATATCGAAGATAACACATTCCAATCTTGTGTATCAACTTCTTAAAGTTTGACACTGGTAATGCCTTGGTGAATAAATCTGCTAAATTATCATTGGAATGAACTTGTCGAACATCTATTTTACCCTTCTTTTGTAGATCATGAGTGAAAAAGAATTTTGGTGAAATATTTTTTTGTTCTATTTCTTTTGATGTATCATCCTCTTAGTTGAGATATATAGGAAACATTGTCTTCATATAATGTTGTTGGGATGTCTTCTTTTAAGGGAAGACCACATGCTTCTTTGGATTTGTTAATTTACATATGTCAACCACATGCATTCTTGACTTGCTTCATTGATGACTATTATTTCTGCATGATTTGAAGAAGTAATAACCATAGTTTGTTTTGTTGAATGCCATGATATAGTTGTACCTCCACATGTAAATAAACAACTTGTCTGAGATAGACCTTTATGTGGGTCAGACAAATATCCATCATTTGCATAGCCAATTAATTGCGAATCAAATTATTTTGAATAAAGTAGTCCTATATCGATTGTCCCTTGAAGGTATCTAAATATATATTTAATATTGTTCCAGTGTGTTTTTGTATTGGGGAAGAACTAAATCTTGCAAATAAATTTACAGAAAAAAGATATATTTGATTGAGAATTACTAACAAGATACATCAGTGCACCAATTGCGCTAAGATATGATATTTCAGAACCAACAAGTTTTTCGTCATTTTCATGAAGTCGAAATGGATCTTTATTTATATCAAGTGGTCTCACAATCATTTGGGTACTTAATGGATGTACTTTATATCAATACCCGAGCCTATACCTAGGACGTGGCCGACACTCGAGAATTATTGCTGGTCCCAAGCGAACCCTCATCCTAGTTGAGTACAAACAGAAAACTAACTTACATATAGAAAGCTTAAAACAAAATGAAAATTCATGAAACTAAAATACAAAACTTTAACTCAAATGAAAAACTCTGAATAAAAATAATGTATTTAATTCACCTTAAAATAGGCTACTTAAATCTTTCAAACATCATATATTTATATAAAAGAGAACCCTAGGCCCGCCTATGTGGCGCCACCAAAAATCAGTATTCCCTTTTAACTTATTTATTTCAAAAATTAGCCTTACCTTTCATGAAAACTTGTGACTTTTATGAAAAACTGTGAATTTTATATAAAAAAAATTGTGACTTTTACAAAGAGTTGCAAGTTTTACAAAGAGTTACGGATTTTATGAAGAGTTACAACTTTAATAAAGAGTTGCAACTTTAAGGAAGAGTTGTGACTTCTATGAAGAATTGAAACTTTTATATAAAATTGTGAATTCTATGAAAGATTATGACTTTCCGATAAGACACAATAAACATTTATTCACACTATCTTTTGTTGTCTATAAATAGAGGATTTTCCCCTCATTTTCACAGAACAAAAATTCTTTTTTTGCTCAATTAAATATATATGCAGTTTGCTCCTGTTGAATGACTCACTGACACTATTATTTTTATTAGCACATGTGAATAAAATCGTTCTGTTTTGAGAGGATCTATTCCTTTAAAATTTGGGTACTAAAATGAAATAATTTCTTTAAGGGGACAATGTGCATTCAGTGAGCTCGACTTTTTCCTTTATGTTTTATTTATTATTAAAGATCCTTGTATACGGTGATTAATTTATGATTATTTTTATTAATTTTTGTGTTTGAGTACATGTTTGAAACTTTGTTGTTTATGTTTATACTTTTTATCATTATGTTGAAGTAAATATATGTTAAGCATGACTTTAATGTAATTATTCGAATTTTGATGTCATATAGATTAGAATTCTTAAACTTATAAAATAAGTGACTTTGGTTTATGAAACTATATAAATTTAGAAGAATAAAGTAGAGAGAAGAGAAAATACTTCTTATTCATTTTAAAGTATATTGAAGGTTTCATAAATCTTATTTATAATGAAGAAAAATTCCTTTATTTTTAGGAAAACTAACTTGGTCTCCAAGTAGGATTCCTAACCATATCCTAAAGGCTCCACATGATAGACATTCACATATGTTTATAACACTTCCCCTTGAATGTCGGTAGATTATATGCCTCGTTAGAACCTTACTAGATAAAACCCAGTGGAAAAATATTATTTAAGGAAAAAGAGTACACATATCTAATAATACGCATTATGGATGCCTCATTAAAAATCTTACGAGAAAAATCCAATGAGACAAAACCTTGTGAGAAAAAAAGAGTATATCACATATTAACTCCTCCTAATGAGAACATCAATCCACATACTTTAATCCCCATTTTCCAAACTTCTGCACCATCTTCTTGAAAGTTATAGTGGGTAGAGACTTGGTGAATAAATCAATTATAGTATTACTTGAAGAAACATGTTGCATGTTGATATCACCATTCTCGGGAGCTCATGAGTGTAAAAAATTTTGACGAAATATGTTTCCTTCTTTCTCCTTTGATGAATATCCTCTTCATGATCAAATATTTCTGGAAGTTCCTTACTTCAACTTCTTTAAGAAAATAATATATTGCCTTTTGAAAACATTTCAAGAATTTCAATTCTAGTCATCAATTTGCATAATAATACTTGTATATGCTCTATATATTTTAAATCTATTCAATCCTTATGAGGATGATAAACAAGTTCTCCAAAACTTGTATATGCTATAGATTTTGAACCCATTCGATATTTTCATATCCATTTTTTTAATTGACAACATTGAATGTTAGATATATGACATCTTCTAGTGCCTATATTGCAAGTCAAATAAGTTTTACGCTTACCAAGATGCATCATTCCACTTTTCACTTGATAATTATTTCTACACTAGCATGACTTAATAGATTTAGAACTGATATCCTCATAATCTTTTACGATATTGCACGCTATATCAAAGATATCATCCACAATATATCATTTTCCATTGATTCATAATACGACATAACTTATTGAGATCTCATCACTTCATTATTTTTAGGTACGTACCCCTCTCATGTGGTTTCATGAAGTGTTATGTCGTAACCTCTTTAACAACACATTGTCTCCTTATTGTGATCATTTGGATTCTTTGATCCTCCCCCCTTTTAAAGTATTATTTTACTTAGATTCGATTAGTCTATCATGGTTCATGCGTCTCGTAGACTTTATCTTTTAGAAACATTCAGTAAGAGCATTACAACTCTTGTGTTGTTTCTTATCTCCCCCTTATGTTAGAGAAACTAACATAGTCATTCTATTTTAGAGAATCCATCTTTGTGCATCATTAAATATTCATTCATCATATATTGCACATCAAAATTATCAGATGAAAACTATTTGTTCCTTGACCATAAACTAATTATCAGAAAAATTGATCATAATTTATTGATCTGATTCATACAATTACTTTTGTATGTAATATCGCATTTCAGATCAACATATGAAACTTTATTTTATAAGGCTTATGTCATATGTAGCCACTTAAAGTTGTCCATATATTTCACTTAGACATCTCATCTTAGGCTGATTCCTATTGAACATTTTTATTAGTTAAAAAAATGCCTACGAAATATTTTTTTGTAGTCAACTAAAAGCAAAATTGTGTGTCATACACGCGCGATGACGTGACATAGTAACTAGTCAAAAAAGGACATGTGACATTGGGACCATAATAATCATAAAAATATATATAAACAATAAAACAAAATTTTGTTTTTTTTGTCCAAAAAAGAATAAGAAAACTCTCTTATGCATTCTCTTCTTTGCCAAAACACTCACCCTGACTTTCATTCTATCTCATTTTCTTCGTCGCTGAAAAATACATAGCGACCTCTGACTTAAACCACATACTTCGATTATCGTACACCTATTTTATCTCCTTTATTCCAATTCGGTATTATAGTTTCCATTTTTCTCAATCTCACTTTTTGTCAAATAACAATCAAGATTTGTTGATATTTTTTTCTTATTCTCTGTTGTGGGTTCTTTAGAATTTGAATTCTTTAGCGATTTCAAAGAAAATAATTCCAGATTCATATTAGTATTTTTGAAAAAAATGAAGCGCCAAATTTATTTTTGACTCAATTTGATTTTTATTTCTTTAATTAATGCTTTTCTTCTGCCATTTCAAAGCTTTTGTTGAAAAAATTAATTAAAAAAATGAAGGTAGAAGCAAAAGAAAAACAAAAAGATTAGAGAAAGAGAGTTGCAGGCTTTTCAGTGATGAAGATGAAGACAAGTCTATTTTATTTTTATTTTTTTTAAACTTATCAAGTATATAAGCTGAAAAACTAAAAAAAATACGATTTTTAACTGCTATACGTGCTCAAGGTTCGTGGAAAATATTTTTTTTCCATGTCAACATTTTGTGTCTAATAAAAATGTTTTTTTTGAATAAATAAAGTGTTCAATAGGTACAAGCCCTAGTTGAGGTGTTCAACTGAAATATGCGCATAATTTTATGTGGTCATAGATGACTTAAGCCTTTTAATAAGCAAGGATTTCATTATGTGATATGTAATGCCATATCATATTTTATATTATCAAGATGATTATCTTGATTTCTTATTCTGAAAATTGTGCTTTTAACTCAATTATCTTGCACAAACAATTTT
Organism: Solanum lycopersicum; assembly: GCF_036512215.1. NCBI lineage: Eukaryota > Viridiplantae > Streptophyta > Magnoliopsida > Solanales > Solanaceae > Solanum > Solanum lycopersicum. The sequence continues at coordinate 53,354,129 of NC_090811.1, forward strand.
GGGAATGTCAAACTGCAAGTTGACAACAAATGCACATGTAATTATATTATAGATGCATCTCTTAAACATATCACATGATAGGTGAACGGGTCTATATTCACCTTTAATACTTGATCCCTTTCAATGATTGACATGTGGCAACAAAAATTTCAATTAATTTAAATTAAGCCGCCTTTCCATATATATATATACTAGAGAGGCCATGTCCCGTGCCTCGCACAGGCCCAACAATGTCAAATATATGACATTAAGCTCAAAATTACACTATATAGTAGAAATCTATCATAATCGATACTTACATGGCATAAATAAGTGCACACATAACAAAAGAGGTATAACTACTGGGTAGTATGACTTAACTAAAAACTATCCTTGCAAATGAAAATTGATATGCATGCAATTGAGCATTCTAAATTCATTCACATACAACATTACCAGAAAGTTGTTGTTAACATGTTAAAAATATCTTTTGTATACATAATTGTACTTAATGAGATTTATCTGTACTACATATAATAGATATAAGTACGTTATCAAAAAGTCTATTAGACATATCAAATGTATGTATCCCATGGTGCTAGAAGGTTGCTTTATTGGTCACTAATTTTTTTAAAAATTGATCAGTGTAATATTATAACCTAGAAGTGTAGCTGCACTTAAGACCTCATTTTATTTAGAAAATACAATAGATACCAAAGAAAATTTTGAAAAAGTAATTAATATATATATATATATATATATATATATATATATATATATATATATATATATATATATATTCTAGAAATCTCTTTTTATATACAAACTGCATAATAATCAAGGGCAAATATTTAATTTCATTCTAACAAAAATCTATCAATAATGATAACAAGAAAATTAAATATTTTAGAAACATATTAAGTTATTGTTATTATCATTAACTTATTTTGTTATTACTTTACTTTCTTTTCTTTTGTGAGTTATTGTGATATCTATTTTATTAGTGCTCTATTTTTCTATTATATAGAAGAGTGAAGTGAGAGGACGACCAAGGGTAAAAATTTAATTTCGTTCTAACAAAAAAAAATATTAAGAAAGATAATAAATAATTCTAGAAATCTCGTTTTATATATAAACTGAATAATGATCAAAGACAAAAATGTAATTTCACAATAAACACAAAATCAATCAATAATGATAACAAGAAAATTTAATATTTTAGAAACATATTTAGTTATTGTTATTACCATTAACTTATTTTGTCATTACTTTATTTCCTTTTCTTTTGTGAGTTATTGTAATATCTATTTTATTATTACTCTATTTTACTATTACTCTATTTTACTTTAGTTTGATTCTTAATATTTTTTCTATTCGTTATGCTTATTAAAAAATGTCTACTTTTTATATAAAACTTTATCATGAATTAATTATTTCCATCTTTATTTTGGTTTTAATTAATGTACTTGAAAATAAATTTCTATTATATGGAAGAGTGAAGTGGAAGGATGACCAAGGATAAAAATGTAATTTCATCCTAACAAAAATCAATTAAGAAAGATAAGAAATAATTTTAGAAATCTCTTTATATATATAAAGTGAATAATGATCAAGGCTTAAAATGTAATTTCACACTAACAAAAATATACCAACAATGATAACAAGAAAATCAAATATTTTAGAAACATATTGAGTTATTGTTATTACCATTAACTTATTTTGTTATTACTTTACTTTCTTTTCTTTTAAGAGTTATTGTGATATCTATTTCATTATTACTCTATTTTTCTATTATATAGAAGAGTGAAGTGGAAGGATCACAAAGGGTAAAAATGTAATTTCATTCTAACAAAAATCTATTAAGAAAGATAATAATATAATTCTAGAAATCTCTTTTTATATATAAACTGAATGATGGTAAAGGGTAAAAATATAATTTCAATCTAACAAAAATCTATTGAGAAAGATAATAAATAATTCTAGAAATCTCTCTCTATATATAAAGTGAATAATGATCAAGGACAAAAATGTTATTTCATACTAACAAAAATCTACCAATAATGATAACAAGAAAATTAAAGATTTTAGAAATATATTAAGTTATTGTTATCACTATTAACTTATTTTGTTATTACTTTACTCTTTTTCTTTTGTGAGATATTGTGATATCTATTTTATTATTAATCTATTTTATTATTACTCTATTTTACTTTAGTTTAATTCTTAATATTTTTTCTATTCATTATGCTTATAAAAAAATGTCTACTTTTTATTTTAAAATTTCTCATGAATTAATTGTTTTCATCTTTATTTTGGTTCTAATTAATATACTTGAAAATAACTAAGTGTGATAAAATTAATAATAAATATTAGATTGAAATTAAAGAAAAAAGATGTTAAAAGTAACTTTACAAATAAAAATAAATAGGATCATATATTTATATTAAATACGACCAATAATAAAAATGTAATTTCATCCTAACAAAAATCTATCAAGAATAATTAATTTTAGAAACATATTTCCATATATCAAGTGAATGATGATCAAAGGTACAAAAAATGTAATTTCATGCAAATAAAAATCTACCAAGAATGATAACAAGAAATTTAAATTCTTCTAGAAACATGGTTAGTTATTATTATTAGTACTACCTCATTTTTGTTATTTCTCCATTTTTATAAATTTGCGATATCTATTTATTATATGAAAGTAAATAAATTATGATTACGATTAGCTCTTAATAATTATATATCAAGTATAGTATTAGGTGGAATCAATCAAAAATAAAATGAAAATTTATATGTATATTTAAATTTTGTGTATTAAAATATTTTTAGATTATGTGATCTTAAATATGCTATATAAAAAAAATTTCCAAAGTTATATTCTTTTTTAGATGAAATAAAAAAATATTTTCATATAAATCAAAAATGAGGAATCATATATTAAAAATGAAATATATATGTGTTATTATTAAAATGAGCTTTGATATATTTTTTTAAAGAAATTCTTTTGGTTTTCTTCTATTAATTTGTGCATATATATGGAATTTTAAAGATTTGAATATATTAATATAAAAATATAATGATTTGACGTTAATTCTTCATTTTAATTTCTAATTTGATACATATTTAAAAATTACCTAAAAAAATCTTAAAATCTCAATGTAACAATTTAAGATATTTTTAGAAAAACATAGTTAAACATCATAATAAAATTTTGTTGATTCTCTTATATTTAACGAAAAAAAGAAAATTGCATATATTGTTTGAAGATGATGTAAGAACTAAAAAGTACTACAAATCATAGTAAAAAGACAACTAAAAATAGGCGAGAATCATACAAGAAATTTCGTTGACTATCCTAAAATCAATTGTATCATATAAATAAGTAACATATATTATTTGAAAATTGACATAAAAGGTACATAAATAAATAATTCAAAATATTGTTTAAAAAAATACATATAACAAATTTAGTTCAGTTTTTCAAATTTTATATGTGTCGCATAAATTAGAAGAAAAAAATTGACATACGTTGGGCCCGCATTGGCGCGGGCAGCTAATATCTAGTATTATATTTTATAGAAGAGTGAAGTGGTAGGATGATCAAGGGTAAAAATGTAATTTCATTCTAACAAAAATGTATTAAGAAAGATAGTAAATAATTTTAGAAACATCTTTCATATATATGAAGTGCATAATGATCAAGGGTAAAAATATAATTTTACGGTAACAAAAATCTACCAAGAATAATAACAAGAGAATCAATTAGTTCTAGAAAATCTTTAGCTATTGTTATTACTAATAAGTTATTTTGTTCTTACTTCACTTATTTTGTGAGTCATTGTAATATTTATTCTTACTCTATTTTACTATTACTATAATTTAACTCTTAATTTTTTTTCTATTCATTATGCTTATTAAAAATGCGCACTCTAATATTAAAATACATTATGAATTAATTATTTTCACCTTATTTTGACTCTAATTAATATATTTGAAAATAAATAAACGTGATAAAATTAATAATATATATTAGATTGAAATAAAGAAAAAAGATGTGAAAAATTATTCTACAAATAAAATGAATAGGATGATAGATTTGTATTTAAGACGATCACGAATAAAACTATAATTTCATTCTTACAAAAATCTATTAATTATTATTATTATTATATAGAAGAGTGAAATGCTAGGAAGACCAAGGGTAAAAATATAATTTCTTTCTAACAAAAATGTATCAAGAAAGATACTAAATAATTCTAGAAACATCTTTCAGATATATGAAGTGAATAATGATCAAGAGTCAAAATATAATTTCACGCTAACAAAAATCTACCAAGAATGATAACAAGAGAATCAAATAGTTCTAGAAACATGTTAAGCTATTGTTGTTACTAATAATTTATTTTGTTCTTACTTCACTTATTTTGTGAGTCATTGTAATCTCTATCATTACTCTATTTTACTATTACTATAATTTGACTATTAATATTTTTTATATTCATTATGCTTATCAAAAATGCGCACTTTAATATTAAATTACATAATGAATTAATTGTTTTCACCTTATTTTGACTCTAATTAATATATTTGAAAATAAATAAGTGTGATAAAATTAATAATATATATTAGATTGAAATAAAGAAAAAGATGTTAAAAATTATTCTACATATAAAATGAATACGATGATTGATTGGTATTTAAGACGATCTTGAATAAAACTATAACTTTATTCTTACAAAAATCTATTAATTATTTATTATATAGAAGTGTGAAGTCGTAGGACGACCAAGGGTAAAAATGTAATTTCATTCTAACAAAAATGAATTACGAAAGATAGTAAATAATTCTAGAAACAACTTTCATATATGAAGTGAATAATGATCAAGGGTAAAAATATCTACCAAGAATGATAACAAGAGAATCAAATAGTTCTAGAAACATCTTTAGCTATTATTATTACTAATATTTTATTTTATTATTATAATTAATTTTCTACTCCTTTTCGGCCTATGAGGCACTAGTTTGAAAAAAAAGTCAACCAGCGTTGGACCCACAAGATAGCGCCACATATGTCGAAAAGGGGTAGAAAATTACTTATAAAATAAGTCCAGGAGGGTAATACGACCTTAGTATAGTATAAGTGTGTCTCTGAGATCTTTTCGGGCATAGGTTGAGGGGTTACTTGTGCATTGTCTCAGTCACACATACATACATACATACACACATACATACATACATACACACACACACACATACATACACACACACATACATACCAACATACATACATACATACATACATACATATATATATATATATATATATATATATATATATATATATATATATATTGAAGGGTATATATGCTTTAGTTTTTAGACGGTAGGACATCAATGTCCCTAAAATATAACGAAGATATTTACACACCATTTACGATAATTTGGAGATATATTAATCATTTTCCCAAAAAAAAATGGAGAAAGAATAAAACATTGAGAATGAATGAGATGCACTAGGATAGAATAATTTTGACTCATATAGTGCATTTAATACTCTATATGAGTATGAAATTTAACGGTTGTTAAGATTTCATCCATTGCTAGTACACTTATTTAGTGTGCTATATATATATATATATATATATATATATATATATATATATATATATATATATATATATATATATATATATATATATATATATATATATATATATATATATATATATATCCACAGTCTTAAAAGCATGAACTCCCTAACATGAATGTTAAATTACTATAATATCTTTAACTTAAAACACTCAATTTATTATATATTCTATATTTAATATTATATTTTTATACACTTTACTATATTAAAAGTAAACATGTTATTACATTGATGGGTAGTTACTATTCGCAAAGATTGTGACTTTTTTTATAGAGTTGTGACCTTTTTGATAAGTTATTACATTTCAGAAAAAGTCGTGATTTTTATGAAGGTTTGTGACTTATCTAAAAAGACTCGCTAAACATATTTTCATACTAACCTTTGTTTTCTTAAAATATAGTCGTTTTTTCACACTTTAAAGAACGAATGTTGTTAGTTTTCTATTTTTCTACTTATAACAAGGAAAAGTTGTGAGAATTGTTCGAGTATGCAATTACAATATTTCTTGTAGGTAAATTAGATAGATCAAAAAAATTGATACACCAATAAAAATGAAATAACTCAAATTCAAACAAGAAGAGTATCGTGATAATTACTATGCTCTCATTTTCATAGACATAAAATATACTTTTAAAACAACTCTTACTTGACGGAAAATATAATGATTTTCGGTTGCACAAACTACAACATTCGTGTTCAGAATCTGAAAAATCTCAAACTAATGAAGAAAAGGTATTTAATAAAAAACTTTCTTTCAGAATCCAAACTATATTTAATTATTATTACTCTTTAGTTTTCAATTTATTTGTTGTCTTCTAATTACAATATTTTTTTTTGGGTAGAATAGATAGATCAACAAAAATTAATACAAGGAGAATAAAATAACTCAAATTCAAACGCGAAGATATTGTGATAATTAATACGCACTCATTTTCATAGCCATAAAATATACTTTTGCAACAACTCTTACTTTACAAGAAGTTTAACGATTTTCAATTGCACGGGCTACAAATTTGTGTTCAGAATCTGAAAAGTCTCAAACTAACGGACAAAAAACATTTGATAAAAAAACTTATCTGAAGAATCCAAACTATATTTAATAAGTAATCTTTCATTTTTATATTATTAGTTGTACTTTTATTTTTATTCAGTTTAATATAGAATGTTCTTATTTCTTGGGGGTGAGGACACATCTTTAAGACTACAAAATTAAAAGACATTTTTATATATTCTACATATGATCCTTAGATTAAAAGTCTTCTTTAGTCTTATATAAATTTAATAACAAATTAAAATTTGACAAATCTATATCTATCTTTTATTTTATATATACTACCTTAAAAGAATAAACTAATAACTTAAATGTTGAATTCTTATAATACCCCCAACTTACAACACTAAATGTAGTATACTATATCTTCTATATTTTATATTGTATTATATTTATTTATGTGTGTATTATATTATATTAAATAAAAGGCAACTTTTCATATTGAAGGTTGTGACAATTTCGAAGAGTTATAATTTTTCTGATGAGTTGCGACCTTTTTGAAAAGTTGTGACTATTCTATACGGTTTCAACTTTTCCAAAGCGTTGTGACTTTTTCGAAAGGCTGAAACTCCGAAGGGTTGCGACTTTTTCGAAGTTGCAACTCTAAAGAGTTGTGACTTCTTTGAAGGTTTGTGACTTTTTCGATGAGTTTTGACCTTTCTGAAGGGTTGTGACTATTCTAAAGAACAATGACTTCTTTTTGATAAGGCACCACAAGTTATTTTTCGTACTGTACCCTTTGTTGGCTGTAAAAAGAGAGGCTTCATCAAACTTTTGAAGTACATTTTAAAAAATATAATAATTATTATTGTTATTCTTAAAACACTCAATTTAGTATATCTTCTATATTTTTATGCTAAGAAACAATATGCACATACTAATACCACATATTTTAACTATAAATGGAGGGGTTATCACACAAATTTTAACTACGGTTTTTTTTGTTTTCTATTCTTCTCTTCTTAAAAACTCAAGTTTTATTTACAAACGTTGACAATCTCAAAGTTCAGTAATATTAGAACACTCCATAATATAAATGTTAATTAATCTAAATCCAGCTAAAATATCCAATTTAGTATATCTTTTATATTTGATATCAATATTTATTTATTTATAATATATTATATTAAAAGTAAAAACACCTACAAAGCAATAGTACAAAAGTAATTCACTATGGGGAAGGGAGTAGAGAGTTTATTTAACAGGTGTAACTAAGATATTAAGCGTAACTAATTTTTTATTTAGAAATATTCATATTTTTTTTATGAATAGTGTGGAACATGATTTAATTTTCACGTGCAACGCATGTGCGTCAATATATGTATATATATATATATATATATATATATATATATATATATATATATATATATATATATATTGCCAACACTATAGAAGCTTACATACCTCTTAGCGGTTTATCCCGTGGTGAAATTCTGTTACGAGACGCAAGAATCTCGACAAACGCTTGATCTTCTCCTCTTTTATCCTCTTTTCTCTTCTTTTCTCTTCTTGAACTCTTCACTAAAACCCTAGGCGTATATTAGGATTTTAAAACTGAACCTAAAAGTATTATACCCTTAAAGTATTACTAAATATGAATTAAATCTGATTGGGTAAAGAGAAGACCAAAACACCTCTCATTATTTTTGGCTAACTCTTTGACTGGACAACCTAACTTCAAAAAGGTCATATCTCACTCGTCCGGACTCGAAAATTTGCAAACTTTGTGGTGCTGGAAATATAATTCAAATATGTTTCCAAAGGTATCTTGTATCACACCTAACTCATCATTCTCTAGGAGATATGGTCATGTGGAGTTGACCCAAAACTCATACTTAGCTTAACTCTCCGAATTTCAGAACTTATGTTATTTCCAATTTAGTTCTTCTTGGTACTCAAGGTGCTACATATAGTGACCATACCTTAACAATAAAGAAATTTTAAATTTCTTGGCAAAAACTTACTCACTACGAAAGATGGTTCAAGTCTTAGCTCAAAAGATTTACGGGGTGTTACATTACCTCTCCCTTTGAATCATTCATCCTCGAATGACAGTTGGACTAGGTATGGAATAAGGCTACCTTTACTAAGGTCTGATTCTAATGGCACACTCTCACTAGATTCAAGCTTAACCCAAATCCTTATGTTCGGGTTCTATACCTCTTTATAGGAAATCATATCCCCAAACTATTACTCTTTACCACCATATTCAAGCTTAGTAATCTAACAACTCCATGAACTTTTACTAACCAACTCTTTCAAATCCAACTAAGGCTCTCATTTAACTATTTCTCATAGTAAAACTAATCCTCTTAGTCCTCCTTATTAATAACCTTAGATACAATTAACACACCATCACTAACACGATAAGAACATCAACTTCCTCTTTCTAACGTCACTCCATTAAAAAAAGGACCTATAAAAATATATCCCTCGAACTCTTTGGAATTTGTTACCATATTAATCTCATAAACTTCACTTGATTTCTCATCTCGCCATCTCCCCCTTAGGTCTAACACTGCCACTTGAAAGCTATTGACCTATTCCATTATCTCTAAATGGTATACATATTATTTTACTCTAAAACTCCATAAGCGGTACTAAAATTTCTTGCTATGGTGTTTTCTATTAACCTCTTATGATTGCATAGCCTCTTGGTACACCTCTTAGCAATCTTGTTACTCTTGTGATTTAGCTACACTTTATTGCCCTTATCTAAAGGTTTGGATTTGTCATTAGTGCCACTCATCTTTCATTGAAGAAAACAGATCAATTTCTCACCTTCTATATGTCAAGTATTCTAGCTCAAATATCTAGACTAACATCATCATCCTCATGTTTTCATTCTTTTGATCATTACACTCATCTCAAATTCAAAATTAATATTATTACTACACCCGAATATCAATATGATTGATATACTACACTATACATTATTACCAGATCACTTCTATAAACTTCTGAACATCATGACCCTCTCAAACAAATCATAAGCCTAACTTTGATCTATCACATTATGAATGCTTTTGCTCTTCTATTTAAAACTCTCTTGGTCATTACCTACACAATAAAACTTCATCACAAACTCCTTTCTAGCTAAAACACACTGTAACACCTCAGAACTACAAAGAACTACAAAATAGTTTTAAATCTAAAAATATTGATTTTTGGAAAGTGTAAGGAAACTTGGAAAATTTATCTAAGTAAGGAAAGTGAGTTTCGTTCATTTTCAAACAATCATAACTACTATATCAAGATGAATTAGGATTAGTTCCGGGATTGTAAATCCCTTACAATCATCTTTCCAACGCCATCGAGTTTGCATGATTTCGATATTATATGAGAGAGTTATGTTTGTTGGAGGTTGGACTGTTGAATTAAGGAAAGTTCAATCTAGATTTGGGAAGGGTATAATTGTCTTTTCCTTACTTGATTTAATTAATACTTTTAGGGATTAAATTGGGGGTAAAAAAAGAATTTATTTAGTCTAGAAAAAAAGAATTCACGCTAGCGATTGGACAAAGGAGAAGAGAAGGAGAAACAGGGCATGATTTGCCATGATCATCAAATTTAATTGAGGATTTGATCGGGGGTGATCCCTAAAAAAGGTGTGTGGGTCTATCTCAACATTGGGTTCGTTCACCCATGTGCCAAGCATGTTTGATTCAACGCGTTTTCATTCCACAAAGATTGGATTTTGTTATTGAATATGGTTTCTTAAATTGCTTTCGTTTTTAAACATGAGTTGAGATTTAGGATTTCTTTGATGATCTAAGTGTTGTTCTTGAATTCATTGAGTTAGATCCTTGTATATTTTATGGGGCACATAAATCTAAGGTGAATTTGAGAAAAAGAATCGAAGTAAAATGATTTAAGGTCAAGAAAATGATATGGAAATTCGCCAGTTATCACATCGGTAGAGCTAGGCATAGCGCGCCCCATCTGCGCTAGAGGTCCTGGGGCGGCGTGCTTACAGTGTGCCAGAATGAGGCCTCTGAACTTGAGGCCTGGAACGGCGCACCTAGAACGCGCCCGAATCAACGTTTTTCACCTAGTTTTCGTAATTTAGTCTATTTAAGCTTTTCCTAAGTGTTTTAACACTTCCTAATGATACTAACTATGTCACGCCCCAAGCCTACACCCTGAGCGGGACTGGCATTCGGAGAACATTATTGGTCCCAAGCAAACCCTTGGCCTGACTTACTTACTCAGCGGAAGACATAAAGCATTAATACAAAGATTAAGATGCTAACTAACTCAACTGTATGGATCTGAAATCAAAATGCTTTAAAAATAAACATTTACCTAAGCTAAAATGGCAACTCAAATCTGAATAAGTTAATAACAAAACTTTGACGAAAGAACTAACATCTGACTGACTATCTATGAAGCCTCTAATAACTCACATGAATTTTGGGACTGACACCACAACATCCTAATGAACTAAACTAGAAAGCAATGAAAATGGATCCTCCGAAAAGCAAGAAGGCTCACCAACTGAATCTGATCTGCTCTCAAGTGCGCTGGAATGTCAATCCTAGTTACCTGCCACTACATCATAACATGATGCAGAATAATTGACATCAATACATTGAATGTATGAGTATGCAAGTTGGAGTGCTAAACAACATAGGCTTGAAGGAAATTCTGAATGAAACACTTACCTTGGCTCTTCTCAACTCATGAATACTTAACTAAACTCATTTCAATATTAAGCAATTTAAAAGCAAGTGCATAATAAAGAAAAGTTGTTTAAAGAAACATGATGTAAACTATGTTGTATAAAAAATACATAATAACTCTGAGATGTATGTAAAAATACAAAATAATCTGCTGTCAATTCATAATCATAATTAAAGACATGTCTGCTTCCTCTCAAAGTCTACTCGTGCAATGCATGAATGAAGTCTCATATCCCCATTCATACTACACAGAACCGTTTGAGGAACCTTGCAACTAGTGTTGTGGGAGCTTCTCTATCACTTATTAGTTATAGTGATGATACAACATTACTCGGCCCACGTTGCCCAACCCATCCTAACCTTGCCAGAGTATAGGACCTAAACCGCCTAATGAATCCACTAGTGAACTGTGAAAAGGATTCATCTAAAAAGTATGATCCCTTTTCCACCCATGATGGCTACATGATTTCCATGGGGACTTGAGTAAATATAAAGCTCGCATCCCCACATCGGTGCTAAATACTACTCCAAAAAAATGTACTTAACTCAAACGTTTTAAAAATATTTTCTCCTGTTATTTGAGATTAGTGCTCAAAACTTAGTTGAAAGGCTATCTTGGAAATCTTAGTTTCCCTGCTTGCTTCATTTTATAAAGTTGTTACTCTTTTATGAAAACTTGTCTGAAGGCTCTTTAGAAATCTTAGTTTCCATTCTTACTAAAATGTGAAATCATTTTTAAATCTCTTTGGAATACATAGTCCCCATATATTTTTTTGAAGACAATGCTTCAACTTTATTCTTTACTGAACTCAATACTTAAGTCTTAAAACAAAGTTATAACATTTGAAGAAGACTTATCAATTGGAAATGAATTCCTCTTACTTGACTCTTGACCTCTTGTATTTGATCTTAACTGCTCTTGACTTGACTCTTAACTTATCTTAACTTGAATCTTAACTAATCTTTGAATTTAATTATGGATTCAAAGATTAAGATTGTATTTGGAAGGATCTGTTGTTGTTTAGGAATGATTTTAAATAGCTAAACATGAGAAAATACTGAAAATCAAGATTTGAAGGTGAGTCCACGACGCGGAGGCATGATTTAATTTTTGTTTCAAAAACTTCTTTTGAGGCAAAAAACCTCTTGTAAGTTGCGCAACGTAGAGCGAAATTTTCGATTCTGGGAATAGGTCGCATGATGCGTTCCCATGTCTAGATTTCGCTCGTCGAAATTTCTTCTTCGTTTTTCTTTCCCAATTCACCAAAACTCAATTCTTTTTTTCTTAAATCTCTCTTAGATACAGATACCAAACAAATGTACCTAAGAACCTAACCCGAAACGATCCTAAAATGTGATGTAACAAATTCAAGAACTTCATAACTCACGCAATTCAATAACAACACATGACTTCAAGAAAAGGGTATCAAGATATCAATATCCTAATGATTTTAGGACGAATCCAAATTGAAATAATATGCTTTACACGTGGGAGAACGATCCCAACGCTATGAGAGCCTCTCATACCTTTTTAGGGATCAACCCCAATGAATTCCACAAGCAGAACTTCGATGATCATGGATATTCTTGTTTCCTCTTCTCCTCTTTTCTCCTCTTCTCTCAAAACCCTGACTTGTTTTCTAAAAGCGTGAACTGAATAGGATCAGTTTAGACCCAAATTATTACCCCAAAATGAAATAAACTAATTGGGTAAGGAAAAGACAATTTTGGCCCTTTCCAAATTCGAATTTGACTATCCTAAATTCAACAGCCCAACTTCAGAAAAGCATAACTCACTTATATGATATCGAAACCGCACAAACTCGGAGGCATTGAAAAGATCTCTCCAAGGGATTGTCAACCATATCAAGAAATGCCTCTAACTCATTGTCAGCTACGAGTTATAGCTATTTGAAGTTGACCAAAAACTTATTTTTCCTAAACTTAAGAAAATTTCTAGACTTCAATTCTTTCAAAAAGTGACTATTTCCACCTTTAAGCTTCTTCCTAGCTATCTTAATTTGCGGGATATTACAAACTACTCTAAATAACTTCTAATCACTACGAAGGATGGTTCATGTCTTAGCTCAAAAAATGTACTAGGTGTTACAATATATATGCATCTATGTGTTAACTTCATAATAAAAAAATAAGAAAAAAACAAAAATACAACTAACATCAAATTTACAAAAAAGTACTTAACAATAAAACATAATTATATCCAATATCAAGACATAATTAATTTAAGCAAAGATAAACATAAATAATTATTCAAACACAAAGAGTATACTTCATATCTTTAAGCTTATAAAATTACATTGCAAATTGAATAGGGAAATACCTAAAAGTGCTGATGACGATCAATAATGAAAGTCAATGCTAGTCGAAGTTATACCCAAATAAACAATGAATATTTTTTTAAACTTTCTTAGCCTTCCTTTTTTTTCTTGATATTATTATTTTAATCTCAATTTTTTTCTAAGCATCTTTATATTTTCGTCCCTTGTTTTTTTTTTTAGGAAAATGAAAGAAGAAGGGGGTGTTAAATAGGTTTAGAAGATGAAGCACCACATCTTCTTGGAAACTTAACAATTAATGCATGAATGAATTTTTTTGTCTTCGTAAAGTACAAATGGAAATGGCTAGTGATTTTTTCCCTCTTCTAATATTAAGAAAAGTTAATTGAAAAGGACTTCGTTTCTCTTTAGAGTGTATCATTTTATTTTATTCATTAAATGCATAAAAATTTAATGGACCATTTGAAAAACTAAAAATAGGTCCATTTTGAAGAACACATTCGATTTTAGTCATCAAAATTCAATACTTAAAAGTAAATCAGGACACTGACACAAAAGTCAAAAATTTAACCTACTTTGAAGATCAAACACTATTAAATAAAAAAAATAACAAAAACAGTTAAATTCAAACAAAACTAGCCGACTAAATCACACAAAAAAAAAATAGAAATGCATAATCTGGCAATAAAATGACGTGTATGGTGAAAATGTAATGATCATGATAAATTTTAATAGATGCTGAGAGAATGAAAGATTGATATAGATATATTGGGGAAAATGAAGGTTGGCAAAATATTCATTAAAAATTTTCAACAGGGTTTTTGCACAAAACTTTTATCAAAAGATATCTCTTGAAGAACTTTATAGGTTTATGTAAAGGGTATAGGGTGGAGATACTGAAACTCCATAAATTTGAACAAAAAGTGATTATTAGTGTTTGATTTTTCTTAGATCCACGTCGTTTGGCTAGGAATAAGAGTACATGGTTTGTGGATTTGTGTAGAGGAGGGTGAAAGAAAAATGTGATGAAATTTTGAGTAATTTGCCACTGACGCTGGTAGCGACGACTGGCGACGACAGTAGTGGTTGGTGGCCAATGGTGGGGGGAAGAGAAGGGGAGAGAGGAGAAATAAAAATAAAATAGTAGGCTGAAAAATTTGATTTTTGAGGTCTTTTGTATTTGTGATAAAGTCAAATGAGAGTCATTAAATCAAAAAATATGGATGAATGAAATTAAATCGGAGCCATTCTTATTAGACTGGGTTGGATATTAATTGGGCTATCATAATTGAGTTTAAATTATCCCATTTCAATCAAAAGTGAATAATTTAGCCAATTTATTTTTTAGTTAAAATGGTTTGTTCGGGCGGGTCTAATTACCACCTATGCTATTTGATAGTCTAAACTTTTTCAAAAACTAATGTAACAATTTCAAACTTCGGGCTATGTTATGTGTCTGTGTGCGCCCTATGTTATTTAATAGTTTAAGCTTTCATTAAAATTGATGTAACAATCTCAAACTTCAAACGGGTTCTATTTTGTGTGTGTGTCATGCCCCAAGGCTACCCCCTTGACGTGAACATGGGACCTAAGATCACTAGTGACCCTAAGCTAACCTTAAAGCTGGAATATTATAAGCATACTAGAACAACTCTATAAATATACTATGTGGAACCTTAAAACAGTAGATAACTCAAAGTAGGGAATACTCAAAACTAATATGAATATATAAAAAGTACTATAAGTTTAGTGATACTGAACAATCACCAAAGACTAAAGTTGAATCTAATTCTATGTCTGAAAAGCCTCCACTGACTAGAGTTGTTGGGACATGGCCCCAACTAACTCTAGCAAGATTGAAACTGAAATAAAAGACTAAATGTGAAAAACATATCTATTATCCTCAAATTATGAGGACTGACCGCTGAAGTTATTGAATACTGATCTGGAACTGATCTATACATAATCTAGATGCTGAGTATCTGAACCTACATAGTGAAAGGATGTAGCACAGACTATGCGTCAATACTTGAAATGTACAAAGCATGCAAGATATAAATAATAGCTGAACAAAATACATAAGTAAAACAAATCATAACTAAGCAATGATATATCTAAATAGAATATAAACACTGAATTATAACTAAAAAGAACTTAATTGAATGCAATGACCAAATATTGATTTCTAACGCAACATGCTGAGACTAACTACTGGAGTATAACTGAAAACCTTGTCAAATGCACTAGAGTCTGATTTTGAGAGCTACTATTAACCGACACAAAACCACGTGAGCTAAATGTGGAGTACGATGTATGCGCCCCATCAGTAAGACCTAATATACCTTGTCAGGGGTATAAAGGTATGACTGGAGTGATCAATAATACTAATGCCTACAGAAAGGACTTATAAACCTACGGGGGCAGGTAGTTCTAGGACTATGAGGGTACGCTGAACCTTAGTCTAACTAGGTTCTAAGGCTACTCCCAACTGGAATGTTTGTGACACAACTTAACTGAAATACTGGATTAGCTCAATATTCTGACATGCTAACTGAGAACGCAACATTTTAGGTACTGATAATGAAATATTCGAAATATGAGGCATGTATATTTGTTTATCTGACTTAGCCAGTGTACTTCATAAAATAAATAAATCCATGCAACTAGGGTTCTGAGATTCATGCAAGAAACTAAGCAGTGACTCCACGGAAACATGCTAATCTGATTAAGAATACTATAACAACTAAATAACAACAATTATCTAAAGTTCTAGAAACCATAGGTCTAAACAATACATATGGAATAAAGAATTTGACTGAATTCTAGGGACCTAGCGGATGAAAGAAACCCATTAGTGAAATCCCACATACTTGGAACAAAATTCATGGAGAAAAATTTCATTTTGATGTCGGAACTTAAGTAACCCTGTTGCATTCTTGGAAGGCTTTGGTCAGATCTTTTCTCTTGTTTTGCTCAAAATTTCAATTGATGTTTGATAATAATAGATTGGGGAAAGATTTGATTAAGTTACTAGGCTTAAACATATCAAAACTACACAATTTAGGGGTAAAACGACATAGTTTAGATGTCAAATACATAGGGGAAAAGACTAAACAAACGCTAACTGAAAAATCTATGATAAATATTGCAACATGCATACATATAAAATATCACAACGAAGCAAAGCAAATTTAGATCACACAATCATAGAATCACAACCATCACCTACCTCGAAGTAAGTTTGAAACCTTAGACAACTTGATCCTTCCCTTTTTCAGATTTGTTCGGCTTGTTTGTGGTCTACAAAATATAATTTAAATACGGAATCAAATAAGAAACACTAAATTCCCATAATACTAACACACTATGAAGCCTAGTTCAAACTCATGACCCCAACTAATCAATCTAGGATTAATTCCATCATAGGATTCTCCAAAAAATCTTTCCCCATCAATATTGACCCATTCTAAAACGTTTCTTAACTCAAAAAAGTCAAAAAGTACAAAATAAAGTAGTGTAAGGGTTTTATTTACAATTTAAAAACTTGTCATCCCACTACAATGACACCCATCCCGTTGTAGTGGTGTCATTCCAGCGGCACTAATCCCGTTGTAATGTCAGAAAGTGAAACAGTTGGCTCCGCCATAAAGAATCCAAAAATCCTTTAATTTCATCTCCGCCTCGCCCGCTACAACGGCACCCATCTCGCTGTAGCGGCGTCGCTGCAGCGGCAGGAAGCGAGGCAGTGAGATTACAATAGATTTTCAACTTCTGGCTTTCATAACATACTCTTAGACCAGTACGCTCAGAAAGTTCCCTTAACGCCAAAGTCAATTCACGATGATCTACTTATCCAAATTCGATGCGGTAAAGTCGTAAGAATTCCTTAAATATTTATCTATCCATTCATGTAAGCAAATCCACATTTACTCCACCCGATTGCTACCGAATCTTGTGTAACGACCTGTTTAGTCGTTTTGAGTAGCAGATTTTTTTCCTGGAAAAACGGCTGAGACGACGAACCCAACGACGAACCGTCATGGGCACGACGGACCGTCGCAGGGTCTCGTTTCAAAACACTTAGAAAATCTGAAATTGGGTACCAAAAATCGACTCTCTGAACTTTGTAACGGAGTGGCAGGACGGACCGTCACAGGTGTGACGAACCGTCACAGGCCATTCACCCAAAAATCAAGTTTCTGAACTATGCGACGGACAGCAGGACAGACCGTCGCAGGCGCGACGGCCCGTCACAGCTTGCGTAATCCCAGTTGGAGTCGGATTTCTGGTTAAGTTTTAAGGGACGTTTTTGACTATTCTTGCTTTAATTATAAAGTTCGTGGGTTTATATTAATAACTCAAATTCTTGGGGGTTAAAAGAGGTAACCTTAAGTTAATTAGTGGGGTATTATTTCCATCGTTTATTCTTAAATATATACTAATTAGGGTAAAAGAAAGAGGGTTTGAATAAGAAAATAGAAAGAACAAGAAGGGAGAGAGAGAAACGATCGAGAGAAGAGGAAAGCACCAAGCTTTGAGGATTAACTTGCTTGATTTCAATTCTTCGGTGGAGGTAGGTTATGGTTTTCATGCTTTCATAGTAAACTCTTAATAGAGAATGATATGTATTGGTAGTATTGTAAAACCCTGCTATGTGCTTAATTGTATGCATGCATGAACGTGATTATATAATTGTGATTATATTAAGCATGATGAAGCTATTGAATCCCAAATCTTGATAAAAACCTAATCTCTTGTTAATGATGATGCCTTGATATAAAAGAAGGCTTGATGAACTAAAGTAATGAGATTGATGATGCCTTGGTGAGAAAGAAGGCTTGATGAATTGATAGAAAGATATTAGGGGATCGGGTGTCACGAACCGACACGTAGATTTATGGTATCGGGTGTCACGAACCGACACGTAGATTTAGGGGATCGGGTGTCACGAACCGACACGTAGAATTAGGGGATCGGGTGTCACGAACCGACATGTAGATTTAGGGGATCGGGTGTCACGAACTGACACGTAGAATTAGGGGATCGGGTGTCACGAACCGACACGTAGATTTAGGGGATCGGGTGTCACGAACCGACACGTAGATTTAGGGGATCGGAGTGTCACGTACCGACATAAGAGGATTAATGAATATGAGGGAGCGGAGTGTCACGTACCGACACAAGAGAAATAAAGATAATGAATCTTGAAAGGTGTTAATATACTCAATCTAAAGAACATAATTCCCAAATGAGTATGGTATTGAGGCTTGAGTCCTCATGTGTGAACTTGATGGTAATGGTAATGATATAGTACTTGTTGTTGCTACATGCTGAGTATCATAGTTGAGTTTATGATATTGCTTGTATATATTGTTTTCTATTTTGAGTTGGCCGATGATATCTACTCAGTACCCGTGTTTTGTACTGACCCCTACTTTTATGTTTTCTTCTTGTTTATTTGTGGAGTGCAGCAAACGTGCCATCGTCTTCAACTCAACAGTAATTCAAGCCAGTCTTACTATATCGGAAATTCAGGGTGAGCTAATGCTTCTAGCTTGGACTGGATCTCATTCTTCAAGTCTTGATGCCTTGAACTTCCGGCATGGACTAGCTTCTTATGTATTTTTAGCTTTTAGAATATTCTTAGTTTAGTCATTTGATCATAGATGTTCTTGTGATGATGACTTCCAGATTTTGGGGGAATAATAGATGTTGAATTTTAGAAGTTAATGAATTGGTCTTTATTTAATGAGTTTAAGTCTTCCGCATTACTTTCTGTTGATATTATATTGAAATATTAAGGTTAGATTGGTTGGTTCGCTCACATAGGAGGGAAAGTGTGGGTGCCAGTCGCAACCCGGTTTGGGTCGTGACAAACTTGGTATCAGAGCATTAGGTTCGTTGGTCTCATCACACAAGAACAGGTCTAGTAGAGTCTTAAGGAACGGTAGGGGGACGCCTTTACTTTTCCTTGAGAGGCTATAAGACTTTAGGAAAATTTCACTCTTTCATTCTTACTTTCGTGCTACTACATGAGTCCAATTGGTATTTAGGCGATACGAATTGGTATCTGACCATCTTCACTCTCTTTCGCAGATGGTTAGAACTAGAGCAACGACTACGCCAGCATCAACACCAGCACCGGCGGGACAGGGTGCGACTGAGCCAGCCACTGGGGTTGTAGCTCGAGGAAGAGCAGCGGCAAGAGGCCGTGGTAGAGGTCGTGGGAGGACGTCCTCTAGGGGAAGAGGACGAACACCTAGTCCATCTGATACTAGGGCAGTGACTCCTCCACCGACTGAGGAGGTAATAAGAGAAGGGGAGGATGGGGAAAATGAACAAGTGCAGAATGAGGAAATGCCACCCCAACCTACCCAAGGGATGATCAATCAAGTTCTGGCTTATCTTAGCAGGTTATCTGATCAGGGCCAGACACCCCCAGTGTTTTCTGCACCAGCACCTCAGGCTCCAGAGTTACAACATGCAGCCACTATGGCTCCTCGTATGGATGCCTCATTGGAAATAGGCACGTTTCCACGTCTGACTACTGGGCCTATAATGACAAATGATCAACATGAACTTTTCAGTAAGTTCTTGAAATTGAAACCTCCGGTCTTCAAGGGTGCTGAATCGGAGGATGCTTATGATTTTCTGGTTGGCTGTCACGAGCTACTACACAAGATGGGTATAGTAGAACGGTTTGGTGTGGAGTTTGTGACTTATCAGTTTCAAGGGAACGCCAAAATGTGGTGGCGGTCACATATTGAGTGTCAACCAACAGAGGCACCACCTATGACTTGGGCCTCATTCTCTAGCTTGTTTATAGAGAAGTATATCCCCCGAACTTTGAGGGATAGGAAAAGGGATGAGTTCTTGAGCCTAGAGCAAGGTAGGATGTCGGTCAATGCATATGAGGCTAAGTTTTGTGCATTATCCCGGTATGCCACCCAACTGTGTTTCAGTCCACAAGAGCGAATTCGCCGGTTTGTGAAGGGGTTGAGGTCAGAATTGCGGATTTCGGCCTTACAGATAGCGGCAACGGCAAAATCCTTCCAAGAGGTGGTAGACTTTGTGATAGAAGTGGAAGGAGTGAAGCCAGACGACTTCACTACGACATCGACATCAAAAAGGTTTCGAAAGGGAGGTGAGTTTAATGGTGCTTACACTAGAGGACAGGGTTTGGGAAGTTACTCAGTCCGACCAATTCAGTCTTCACTACAGACTGTAGTTGGGGGACCACCTCAGACCGGTCAACACTTCTCCGAGAGACCTATGCTTGACTCCATAGAGTGTTACGGATGTGGGGAGACTGGACATATTAGGAGAAATTGTCCAAAACAGAGTTACAGACCCCCAATAGCTAGAGGTAGAGGGGGTCATGGTAGAGGCCGTTTTTCTGGAGGGCGTGGTGGTCGAGGAAATGGTGGTCACCAAAACGGCCGAGGTGATAGGCAAACTGGAGCCACTACATCACAACATGGTAGGGGGCAACGGACAGACGAACGATAGGGCCCATTGTTACGCTTTCCCTGGGCGGTCTGAAGCGGAGGCATCTGATGTTGTCATCACAGGTAATCTTTTGGTTTGTGATTGCATGGCTTCTGTATTATTTGATCCCGGATCCACATTTTCTTATGTATCTTCCGCATTTGCTAATGGTATTAACTTACATTATGAATTGCTTGACATACCTATTCGTGTTTCTACTCCGGTGGTGAGTCTGTGATAGTTGAAAGGGTGTATAGGTCTTGTCTTGTAACTTTTGTGGGGAGCAATACTTATGTATACTTGGTTATCTTAGAAATGGTCGATTTTGATGTAATTCTGGGTATGACTTGGCTTTCTCCGCAATTTGCGATCTTGGATTGTAATGCTAAAACGGTGACGTTAGCCAAGCCTGGACAGATCCGTTAGTGTGGGAGGGTGACTACACTTCCAATCCGGTGCGTATAATCTCCTT
The DNA here is from genome assembly GCF_036512215.1 of Solanum lycopersicum. Classification (NCBI taxonomy): domain Eukaryota; kingdom Viridiplantae; phylum Streptophyta; class Magnoliopsida; order Solanales; family Solanaceae; genus Solanum; species Solanum lycopersicum. The sequence continues at coordinate 53,375,760 of NC_090811.1, forward strand.
TCTTCGTGCTAAGAAAATGGTTAGTAAAGGGTGTTTAGATTTCTTGGCACATCTCAAGGATGACACTACCCAAGTACCTTCGATTGAGTCGGTTTCGGTAGTCCGCGAGTTTTTGGATGTGTTCCCTGCAGATCTTCCTGGTATGCCACCAGATAGGGATATTGATTTCTGTATCGATCTTGAACCGGGTACTCGCCCCATTTCTATACCCCCTTATAGAATGGCTCCCGCAGAGTTAAGAGAGTTAAAGGCACAACTTCAAGAGTTATTGAACAAGGGCTTCATTAGGCCAAGTGCATCCCCTTGGGGTGCTCCGGTTTTGTTTGTGAAGAAGAAGGATGGGAGTTTTCGAATGTGTATAGACTACAGACAACTAAACAAGGTAACCATAAAGAACAAGTATCCTCTTCCCCGCATTGATGACTTGTTCGATCAGTTACAAGGTGCTTGTGTCTTCTCTAAGATTGACTTGAGATCCGGTTATCATCAATTGAAAATACGGGCAACGGATGTGCCAAAGACTGCTTTTCGAACGAGGTATGGGCATTACGAATTTGTAGTGATGTCTTTTGGTCTTACGAATGCCCCTGCTGCGTTCATGAGCTTGATGAACGAAATTTTTAAGCCATATTTGGACCTCTTCATGATCGTATTTATTGATGATATATTGGTATACTCAAAGAGCAAGAAGGAACATAAAGAGCATTTGAGAATGGTATTGTAAATGTTGAGGGAGAAAAAGCTTTATGCCAAGTTCTCTAAGTGTGAGTTTTGGCTAGATGCAGTGTCCTTCTTGGGGCACGTGGTTTCTAAGGATGGAGTAATGGTGGATCCTTCTAAGATAGAGAAAGTGAAGTCTATTCAAGAAAAGCTTCTAGCGGCGCAAAGTAGACAAAAAGAATATGCAGATCGAAAGGTTAGAGACTTAGAGTTTATGGAAGGTGAACAAGTCTTGTTGAAGGTTTCGCCCATGAAAGGGGTGATGCGGTTTGGAAAAAGGGGTAAGCTAAGTCCAAGGTACATTGGTCCCTTTGAAGTACTTAAGCGAGTAGGAGAGGTGGCTTATGAGTTAGCCTTGCCTCCAGGGCTGTCCGGAGTACATCCGGTATTCCATGTGTCGATGTTGAAAAGATACCATGGGGATGGAAACTACATTATCCGTTGGGATTCAGTTTTGCTTGATGAGAACTTGTCTTATGAGGAGGAGCCTGTTGCTATTTTAGATAGAGAAGTTCGCAAGTTGAGGTCAAGAGAGATTGCATCCATCAAGGTGCAATGGAAGAATCGACTCGTTGAAGAAGCCACTTGGGAGAAGGAGGCGGATATGCGAGAAAAATACCCACATCTGTTTACAGATTTAGGTACTCCTTTTCGCCCTTGTTTTCCTTCTTGTGATCGTTCGGGGACGAACGATGGGTAAATTGGTATCTATTGTAACGACCTGTTTAGTCGTTTTGAGCAGCAGATTTTATTCTTGGAAGAACAGGCTGAGGCGACGAACCCAACGACGGACCGTCATGGGCACGACGGACCGTCGCAGGGTCTCGTTTCAAAACACTTAGAAAATTTGAAATTGGGTACCGAAAATCGACTCTCTGAACTTCGTAATGGAGTGGCAGGACGGACCGTCACAGGCCATTCTCCCAAAAATCAAGTTTCTGAACCATGCGACGGACAGCAGGACAGACCGTCGCAGGCGCGACGGCTCGTCACAGCTTGTGTAATCCCAGTTGGAGTCAGATTTCTGGTTAAGTTTTAAGGGACGTTTTTGACTATTCTTGCCTTAATTATAAAGTTTGTGGGTTTATATTAATAACTCAAATTCTTGGGGGTTAAAAGAGGTAACCTTAAGTTAATTAGTGGGGTATTATTTCCATCTTTTATTCTTAATTATATACTAATTAGGTTAAAAGAGAGAGGGTTTTAATAAGAAAATAGAAAGAACAAGAAGGGAGAGAGAGAAACGATCGAGAGAAGAGGAAAGCACCAAGCTTTGAGGATTAACTTGCTTGATTTCAATTCTTCGGTGGAGGTAGGTTATAATTTTCATGCTTTCATAGTAAACTCTTAATAGAGAATGATATGTATTGGTAGTATTGTAAAACCCTGCTATGTGCTTAATTGTATGCATGCATGAACGTGATTATATAATTGTGATTATATTAAGCATGATGAAGCTATTGAATCCCAAATCTTGATAAAAACCTAATCTCTTCTTAATGATGATGCCTTGATATAAAAGAAGGCTTGATGAACTAAAGTAATGAGATTGATGATGCCTTGGTGAGAAAGAAGGCTTGATGAATTGATAGAAAGAGATTAGGGGATCGGGTGTCACGAACCTACACGTAGAATTAGGGGATCGGGTGTCACGAACCGACACATAGATTTAGGGGATCGGGTGTCACGAACCGACACGTAGATTTAGGGGATCGGGTGTCACGAACCGACACGTAGAATTAGGGGATCGGGTGTCACGAACCGACACGTAGATTTAGGGGATCGGGTGTCACGAACTGACACGTAGAATTAGGGGATCGGGTGTCACGAACCGACACGTAGATTTAGGGGATCAGGTGTCACGAACCGACACGTAGATTTAGGGGATCGGAGTGTCACGTATCGACACAAGAGGATTAATGAATATGAGGGAGCGGAGTGTCACGTACCGACACAAGAGAAATAAAGATAATGAATCTTGAAAGGTGTTAATATACTCAATCTAAAGAACATAATTCCCAAATGAGTATGGTATTGAGGCTTGAGTCCTCATGTGTGAACTTGATGGTAATGGTAATGATATAGTACTTGTTGTTGCTACATGCTGAGTATCATAGTTGAGTTTATGATATTGCTTGTATATATTATTTTCTATTTTGAGTTGGCCGATGATATCTACTCAGTACCCGTGTTTTGTACTGACCCCTACTTTTATGTTTTCTTCTTGTTTATTTGTGGAGTGCAGCAAACGTGTCATCGTCTTCAACTCAACAGTAATTCAAGCCAGTCTTACTATATTGGAAATTCAGGGTGAGCTAATGCTTCTAGCTTGGACTGGATCTCCTTCTTCAAGTCTTGATGCCTTGAACTTCCGGCATGGACTAGCTTCTTATGTATTTTTAGCTTTTAGAATATTCTTAGTTTTGTCATTTGATCGTAGATGTTCTTGTGATGATGACTTCCAGATTTTGGGGGAATAATAGATGTTGAATTTTAGAAGTTAATGAATTGGTCTTTATTTAATGAGTTTAAGTCTTCCGCATTACTTTCTGTTGATATTATATTGAAATGTTAAGGTTAGATTGGTTGGTTCGCTCACATAGGAGGGAAAGTGTGGGTGCCAGTCGCAACCCGGTTTGGGTCGTGACATCTTCATACCCTTTGATAACTTCAAGTTCCTCCAAATCTGGACAAGGTTGGGAAAATCCTAGTAATACGAAAAAGTTTTTCTGACCCAGATTTTTCCCCATTGTAACTTCTATAACGATGAAACTCGATCATTACAACTTTTAAGTTATAAAAGACTTTAACTCAATTTGGTGCTCGAGACTACTCCAAAAATAATCAATAACAACTATGTTCAATTCACCCTTTACAAAGAAGGGACTTTACTTTACTTGAGTACTTTTCAAGACGTCATACATATTTGCATTCTTAAAACATGCACTTATGAACTTATTTTTCAAGCCCAATATCAATATATGTATATATAACAACTGCAAGCCCTTATATTTTATAAAAATAAAGTGATTAAACTTTCCTCTTGAACTTACTTTATCTTTAAATGAACCTATAGATTTGTGATTAGGATATACAACGATTTTTAGAGATAAATGGATCGTATAGGATTAATAAAGAGAGGGGAAACATAACCACAACTCAAAGGAACACACGCCGGATGAAACAAGGAAAAATTGGCCTAGCAACTCTCGGAGTACTGCTACCGTGCCAGGCCAAAGTATTGGGACTAAGTTTGGGTGTATTGCTGGGGCGTTTCCCCAGCCCTTCCCCAACAACATCGATGAATTTTTTTTGTGAAATTCAAGCTTCAAACTAGTTTAGAATTGGGAAATTTCTCCTAAACTCTTCTTGTTTCTCAAACCCAAAGCCAATACATGAAAACTTTCATATGATTCCTTTTTAAACATAACTTAACAATCCATAGGGTACATGTGATTCAAAGCATGAACGACATTACAAGATTCTAACGAGAACAAGGAAATCAAACTTCAACCGTTAAAAAAAATTAATATCAAGATCATAAATGGATCCTTTAGATGTATGAATTTCTCGACTAAATTGAGATATATGGCGTGTGGAAGAACAAGTCCAAAGTGATAAGCCTTACATACATGGAAAGAACAATTCAACAATTCTTGAAGAATGTTGTATCTTATCTCTTCTTGGAACCTTGATCTAATTTTCTAAGCATTAAAGAACATGAAAAGATTTTATATAATCTGATTAGACCCGTAATTGGGTGAGGAAAACGTGTTAGGCCCAGTAGGAAAAGGAAAAGACTAAATTACCCTTCTAAAAATGAACGAGATGCCTTAAATAGAGAAGTTTCACTCAAAAGGGCATAAATTTTTACTCTGAGCTCAAAATTAAGCAAACCTGGTGATGTTGGAAAGAGGACTCGAAGACCCCTTCAACTTTATAGGTCATGGGTCACCTAATTCTTTATGTGTTAAAAGATATGATCGTTCGAAGTTGACCCAAAATGAAAAATTGATGGGTGACTTGTACGAACCTCTCTTTATTTATTTTCAAAGTCCGAGGTGTTACATCTAATGACCTTTACACCTAAGAAAATTTAGAATCACTTGGTACAATCTTATTCACAAATGAAGAATGATTCAAGTCTTAACTTAGAAATTTTTGGGATGTAACATATCCGAGTTGAAGTAGTTGTTTAAATTATGGCAAATATATTTGTTGGAGAGGATAGAATATCAAAGTTGCATGTACACATAATTCATTACATATTAAATTGGGTTTATTCAAACAGGCTTGAAGAAGAAGCTCGAACTTGTGTTTGGTTTCTTGAGGCCTTATATCAAGTACAACTTTAGAATTGAAACGCTCTACCTCCAACAACTTCATTCTTGAGAATTACCTTGTCACAGTCATGTCGATCGCTGGTTGGAACTGACTACTAAACTCTAGAATTGTTATAATGTCCAACTGATATTTTAAATGGTTATAAAACTTTAGAATATCTCCACTTGGAAGCTGCTACCATGACGGACCAGCAGTTTGAATATCAGTTATCCAGCCGTTGTAGCTTTAGAACTCGAAGGATACCATGTAATGAAAAAATATAAATGTTGAGAAATTCAGATTGTGGCATTGGCGGAATGACTAAATCTTATATATAGCCTTCGATTTGAGGGACTTAAAATGTCGTTTTTTAGTTACAAGTATGGTCTGTATGGTACCTCTAGATTTGTTCTATACATTACATGAGTCACCATCATATTGTGATTCAAAACACTTTCTGGGGTGAAAACTCCATGGCGCGTGTGATGGACAATGGTCCTTAACAATGGTACACATGCTACTCTTCATTATGCATATTTCCATACCATTGCTAGAGTATGGTTTGAAATTAGTCTGTGGTGGATCCATGATTTGATGGTTGTGGGTGCATTACTAATATTTTTATAGCTTAGTTAGTAATGAAATACGTAAAAAATTAGAAAAGTTAAAAATAATAAAAAGTTTAAGCAAAAAGTCAACAGATACAATTACAAGGATTCAAATCTAGTCAAGGGACCTCTGGGTGCATTACTAATATTATTATAGCTTAGTTAGTAATGAAATACGTAAAAAAAAATAGAAAAGTTAAAAATAATAAATAGTTTAAGCAAAAAGTCAACAGATACACTTACAAGGATTCAAATCTAGTCAAGGGACCTCAAAATTCTACTACAAAACCAAATTACCTACAAGAGATTTTGTTCAATGGGTGCTCGAGACTTGTTAATATCCATTTTCAATTACATTCAATAACTATATACAAAAACTTTGTCGGGGCCAATGGATGCTCGAGCACCCAAAACTCTCTACGTGGGTCCACCCCAGCAACCCTCCTCTTGGGGAAGCATACCTCTAAGGTGATGACTCGAGACAGAGTACTGTAGGTTTATATGTTGACTAAAAGACTGACATTAAATGTTGGGTCCATCTAAAAACTGAATAAAATTTTATAGAAATTGAATAAAAGTTATCTCCCTTAGCATTATTTTAAGGATTAATTACTTGGGTGGATCCCTTTTAAAAAATAATTACTTATTTTAATTATATTATTTAATTATTATTATTTATAGCAATATATAGCATTATTATGTATTATTTCATTTATGTTTCGCTCTCGCCTGTTTCTCCCTTTTTATTCTCTCTGTGCGAGGTATTATTGATATTCTAAAGATACAATTGAATGATCTCATTCTTTAACCACAAATACAATTCCTTTTTTTTATAGTTAAAACAGGACCAAAGGTCAACTCTATTACAAATGAAAATAGAGAGCCCAAATCTACAAACAAACAGACATAAAAACCAAAGACCACAAATTCAATTTGTTATGGCTCTAAAGGGAGAAGAAAATCCTTAGTTCCTTGTTTCTTTATCTGGCTCAGAAAATTAAGTTGTCAACCATTATAATGGTATTAAAGTTGTTGATCCTTCAATATTTAATGTGTTACAAGAAAAATGTGGATCAAAATAAACGTTAAAAAATTTGTAGCTCTTATAAAAAAAATTAGCCCTTAAAAGTTACCATGCATGTTGTATTTTAAAAATGTATTAAATTGGAATGATGTCTGCAATATGCATTAAAAATGTATTATAAGTGTATTATAAATTATTTGGGTTGGTATCACTAAAAGAGAGTGAAGTCTGCAAGTTGTATTACAAATATATTGTTAATGAATCAAACATATATTATAAATGTCTTATAAATTAAAGTAAATCAGCAGGACTAGATTAGTCATGATTTTTTCTATGCATCACCAATAAATTACAAAATGAATTAATCTTGAATTAAAAATATATTTCACACATTAAAATTGAATTAAAAGAGAAATAAACATGAATGTGAAATGTAGCAAACAAAAGAGCAGACAATTATTTGTAAACTGAGTAAAACTTGTATCAATAATGAGTCAGACAAGTAATTTGATTGTAACAAATGAAAAAACCTGATAAACTGCCAAATGAAGTAAATTTGAATTAAAAGTGTATTACAAACATACTAAAGTTGAATTAAAAGCGAATTAAACATGAATGCAAAAAATAGTATACGAAAAAATATTTTGTGATATGTAAGCTGAATAAAGTTTGTATCAATAACGAATTAAACAAGTAATTCAATCGTAACAAATTAATCAATAAACTGCAAAATGAATTAACTTATATTAAAAGTGTATTACACAAATATTAAAATTGAATTAGAAGAAAGAATTAAACATGAATACACAAATTTAACTGATGAAACACCAAACAATGATCTATAAAGTGAACTAAACTTATATCAATAATAATTAAACAAGTAATCTAATCGTAAGAAATAATAAATTGTAACATTATTTAAATTTTCATTAAAAGAATAAATGAAAAACGTAACTAACAAAAGCACGAAAACTGAATTAAACTTGTATTATTCTTGAATAAAATATATTATGTGTCGTATAAATTATTTTGGTTTGTATCACTAAGAACATGAGTGATGTTTGCAATATTATAGGTGTGTTACCAATTATAAACTTAACCAAACTTTCTTAAAATTGAGATATAGACTCCTAACAATATTTTCAATATTGTAGGAACAACCTATCTAAACTAATTACAAATTGTAAAATTTAAATAATGAATTGAAAAATTGAAACTTTATAATGACTATCATTAGTGAACTCTTGTTGATGTAGTTTTAGAGATTTCAAATTTTTTCTTGAGAACATGATTTTATACAAATATTTAATTTTCTCATCATATTTTTGGATAAAAATAGTGAAACATGAGCAAAAATTAATTCAAGGATATTTAGTTAAATGAAAATTTCAAAGAACAAGAAAAAGAAGAGGAATAAAAAAATGATAGAAAGAGACAAGGAAGAAAGATGACGAAGAATATAGAAAAAAAAAAGAGGAAGCGAACCGTAATGAAAAACTGTACGACTTTTTCAATTCCAAAAAATTATTATATTAAGTTAAAAAAGTTGTATTGCTATTTTTTAAATTTAGCATATTTATGTGATTTACTCTTATTTTAATCTAATCTTTTGTAATCTTTTTTGATGCACATTACTTACACTAATATATGTACTACATCATACAAATCTTGTTTTTATTGTTAGTTTAACCAATTAAAATTGAAATTTTTGTATTTCCTCTGTTCTTTTGTACTTGTCACAGTTTAACTTGGCACACTCATTAAAAATACAATTAGTAGTATAGGTATTTTACCAAACTATCTTTCATCATAAAAATTAAAAAATTCTTCAGCAACTAGCAAGATACTGAATTTCAAACTAGAAGAAATATTATATGTTTTAATAGAATTTCAAAATAATAAGATACATAAATTAGGTATTTGTGAGAGAAATTCAAAGGAAAAAGGAACACCAACAAAATTGGTGTTAGTGTGTTGGGGGTGGGTCGTTGACTGATAACAACCAAAAAAACATCATCTATTGATTGAGACAAAATCGTATGATTGATATATATTTTTAGTATTGCAACAATATGTTTAGGTAAAGTATATCAGTCAATTAGATATCATGCCAATTTTAAAACACTATATTATGAAAAGATATTGGGTAATCAAATACGTTTGGGAATAATTTAAGATGCTTCCTTTTTTTTTTTTAATTTCGTTTATTAGATTGTTAGGCATTGATAGAAATCTAAGATAAATGAGAGGTTAGATAAATTTAGACGTGGCTTTCTATTGTTGGGGATTAAAGAAAGTAAAAAGTATACACTTAATTAAATGGCAGTCAACCTTACTAAGAAAGAAGACAAGAGGACTTGGTATAAAAATCTGAAGGTCCAGAACAAAAATCTACTTTCTAAATGGCTTTGGAGATTTGTTGTTGAAGATCAGAAACTATGGAGAAGGGTAATTCTCAACAAGTATGGGAAAAACGAGGGGTAAGTGTCTAATGTAGTAGATAGCACGTATGGTGTATTAGTATATATGGAGATGAATAAGAAATTATGGTCTAGAATGAAGGAGAATTTGGAGTCTAAACTTGGAGAGGGTAACAAAATATTTTTTTGGAAAGACAAGTAGATTGGACAAGAGTGTCTAAAGTCGGTCTTGCCAAATTTCTTTACATTTTGTGTCAATTTTGATGCTGAAATTGTTGAGATCAATCTGGTCCTCTCAAGAATGAAACTTCATCTTCAAGAGAAATCTAAATGATTGAGAAGCGAATAGAATTGATGAATTGTTACTCTGATTAGGTGAATTCACATGCTTTGCTACAAAAACAGATAGAATAAGATGGAGACATGATTCTGATGACAGGTTCTCTATGTGTAGACCGTATAAGAAAGAGATTATGACTCATTTGAGGGAAGTTCTAGGTCCGTGTATATTAATATGGAAGTGCACCCCAACCATGGTGAAATGCTTTACCTTATCGGTTTCCAAAAGGGAATGTCTCACTTAAAAATAAACTAAAGAAAAAAAGAGGCTTTCGAATAGTCTTCAAATGTTTTTTTGGTCATACGAAGGAGGAAATTAATAGCCACTTATTTTTACACTATAGGTTTATTGTTCAGGTGTGGCATATGGTTCTCAACATTTCTCAAGAGCTCTTGGCGATCCCAGAACATACTGCTGATCTTTTGAGTTGTTGAATGGGGGAAGCAAGACCCAAAAAAGATGGTGGTCTATAGTACCTATTTGTGCTTGGTGGGCTATTTAGAGAGAAAGAAACCTCATGTGTCCTAAAATTACATTAACATGTTGTATTTTTGTATAAAGATTTAAAAGAAGTAGAACAGTCGGTGGATTTCCGAGGATCTATGTAATTATGGAAATCACTTTTAACTTTTTGGAGGTAGTCCTATTACACCCCCCCCCCCCTCCCCTTGCCCGACTTATCTTATAAGTAATTTTCTATTTTTTTTAACTACGTGGCACTATCAACTACGTAGTTTGACAAAATTATCAGCACGCGATGGGTCCAGAAGATAGTGTCACGTAGTCCGAAAAGGGGTAGAAAATTATTTATAAAATAAGTTCAGATGGTAATAGGACCTTAGTATAGTATAAGCACTGTCTTAAAAGGAGGGGGCGTCAGGCGAGCGTTTTATACAGTACGGGGCGAGTCGTAAGCCCCTTAACACAGGGCTTAAGTCCCATGGATCTACGGAGCGTAGTTTATATATATTCAATTTTATAGCTATATTACTAATAAAATTCCTTTCAATGACTTTACATTTATTTTTTTCTGAAAAACCTATATAATACATAGAAATTATATTATGATTTTTATTTGTGATAAAAATTGATAATCTATAATTATACCAATAGCAATAAAACATGACTATACAAGTATAAATAATCTAATATCTTAACTTTCTAATAATAAAAGAATCATTATTTCATATATATATATATATATATATATATATATGTATATCATACTATACAATTTACCCCCCCTCCCACCAAATCCTAAAAGAAAATAATTCATAAACTTACAAGTATTATAGTATAAACATCACTCTTTCATTAATAAAAATAAATTTACTTTCAAATAGTTAAATAAAATATGATACTTTTGAGACAAATGACAAAACCATGAAGACCAATGATAAGTGAAAAAGTAAAGTTTCACTACATATTTTAAAAAGAAATTTTACGTAATATATAATTACCTTCATAGTGTTACCAAATAGTAAATATGTGATACTACGTTTGTTATTTGAGTTACTCTCGATCTTGTTATATTTATAGATTAACAAGTTATGTATCATTCATTTATTCAAGAATTATGAGGGTCAACAATGTTAATCAAAGATTTTAGCACATAACTTGTGTGAGATCTGTTAGGCGAGTCCCGAGCATTGGGCGTACTTAGGTTGTACAGTCAGGCGCTTAGGGTGTAAGTCTTGCAGAACTACGTCCTATACTTGAGTCTCAAGGCATTTTGCTAGAATCGCGCCCTAGGGCGAGTCCCAGAAGAGTCTTTTAAACCACTGAGTATAAGTGTGTCTCTGAGATTTCGAGTATAGATTGGGGGATACTTATGCATTTTCCAAAATAAATAAATAATTCAAAGTTATTCATTGAAAACTAGAAAGTCTTGATTGCATGTCATGCCCCGAGCTACCCCCGAGACGCGGACACGAAATCTAGGACCACAAGTGATCCCAAGCTAACCCTGATGGCATGATCATGAGCATACAAAAGATAATAAACTGATGTGAAGCTAAATCATAATTTAATCTGAAACGATGGGGAATACCCATATTCTAAAACTAATATTATACGAAGATTGATGAGTTGAATACAATGAAGTTATTAACTCAACACTAAGCTGAAATTACTATGTATGAAAATAGCCTCAAAACTGGACTAGAAATACTGGGACAGGCCTCAGCTAAATCTAGCAAAAACAGAAATTAAATGACTATAAGAAAACTGAAATGAACTCATGACTGTTGTCCTCAGAAAAATGAGGACTCACCACTGAATCTGCTGAACTGGAGATCGGAAAATCGATCTATGCATGATGTGGGTGCTAAGAAGCTGAATCTACATCACAAGAAGATGTATCACACGTATGCGTCAGTACTTGAAAGGTACTAAGCATGTAGGATAGAGTAAAGCTGAAATAAATCATAACTGAACAAGCATAAAAGCAAGTATAATAATCTGACATGATAAACTGAATTCTGAGCTAACTGGATGCAATAACCAATTTATAATCATGCTAAAACTTAATACTGAATATACTGATAAATGGTCAATGCAGAGAGTCAGACTGATCTGTGGGAGCTATTAATAACTGATAATAAAACCACATGAGCTAAATTTGGAGTCCGATGTAAACGCCCCATTCAGAGGATCCAATATACCCTGCCAAAGGTATAGAGGCATGTTGGCGTGATCACTAAACTGATTGCCCACAGAAGAGACTTACAACCTACTTGACTAGTAAATCTGGGACTAATTGGGTACGCTAAACCCTAGTCAAAGTCGGTATTATGCTACTCCCAATGAATTTTGTAAATTTACTATTTTGTCTGAATTTCTATAAATACTGGATAGCTCGAAACTGAACATGCAAACTGAGAATGCAACAATTAATCTGGTAATTATGCTTTATAGTTGAGGCACGTATACCTGAAGTGTCTGAAATATCTGACCTAGCATGTGTAATTCAAGAACTAAAGAAATACAAAGTTAGAGTTCCTAAATTCATGAAATAAACAGAATAATAACATGACATTCTGATTTGGAACATAAAACTAATAAATTCATAAAGTTATGTTGAAGTTCTAGAAACTCTAGATCTACTCATGGCATAGGAATCAAGAATCTGACTGAAAACTAGGGACCCAATTGGTGAAAGGAACCCACTAGTGAAATCCCACATACCTGCTAATGAAATCCATGGAAAAATACTTAAGTTTCAAGGCTGGAACTACTGGAGCTTGTGCATTCTTGAACTAGGGTTCTTAAGTTTTTTTCTCCTGTCTTGCTTCTAATTTTCTATGTTTTAATTTAATGATTTGACTTGGATATGTTTTAATTATGTTTCTAAGCTTAAACTGACTAAAATATGGTGATTTAGGTCAAAAAGACGTAACTTAGGGTAAAAACGGAGTGAAAAAGGTCCAAAAGACCCCTGGGAAAGTTGTTGTCGGGCCAAACAATAGCCAGGACTAACGGTCCGTTGTCTGCCCGATGCCCCATCGTTGGGTCCGTCAGCAGGGCCTATTCGACAGGCATTTACCAGAATGGGCATAAATTTTTACTCGAAGGTTTGATTTTAGCAAGGTCGATGGCTATAGAAAGATAATTGAATTATCTATCTGTGTGTAGGTCATAGGACACCTAATTCATTTTGTACTTAGAGTTATGACAATTTGAATTTGACCCAACTGCATTTCTTCTTAATTGTCTGGAAATTTTCCACCTACGGTCAGACCTACACACCGTAGGTCAACCTACGGACTATGCTGGTCATCCATAGCTCTTGTCAGAGAGTAAGTGAATGGGGGTCTTGATCGACGGTCACGAACTATGGATCGTCGTATGAGCTATTTACCATCGATCCGTCCATCGATCAAGACTTAGCCAATTTTTTCCGGCTGAATTTTTGGCAATTTCTGATCCCATTGATGGTTGTACAGGACGAACCGTTGTCTGTCCTACGGACCATCGATTCCATTGTTGGTTGCACCTGTAGATTTTTCTTAAAAAAAAATTATTTTTGGTCTATGTTTGATACGGGGTGTTACATTATCTCCCCCTTGGGAACATTCGTCTTTGAATGAAGACTAAACTAGCTTAAATAGAGGGAGAGAGTTGCACACCCCACTACTAAACAATGAGAACTGAGTTTTTGACTGAATTGAGTTCTAAGTACATAAAAATACGCTGAAAATGCAAGTACAAACTGAAGGAACATGATTCTAAGACTGATTTTATGCATGAATGACTGCAAAACTGAAAAGGAACTATTACCTCAATTTGGAGTGGAATCGGAGGGAAAGATGTGAGGATATTGTGCTTTCATGGCTGCTTCTGCTTCCTAAGTAGCTCTCTCTATGGACTGACTTCTCCACAAAACGTTGACTAAAGTGATTTATTTGTTTCTCAACCTTCTAACCTGACGGTCAAGAATCTCAACTGGTACATCCTCATAAGAAATACTATCTTTCACCACCACACTTTCTAAAGGAACTACAGAGGCTGGATCACCCACACACTTCTTCAAGAGTGAGATGTGGAAGACCGAATGCACTGCTGCTAATTCTGCTGGCAACACTAACTCATATACCACCTTGCCAACCCTTTTCAAAATCTTGTATGTGACTACATATGTAGGGCTGAGCTTCCCTTTCTTTCCAAATTTCATCACCCCTTTCAAAGGTGAGACTTTTAGAAAAACCTAATCATCAACTTGTTACTCTAGTTCCCTTCTCCTTACATCTACATAAGAATTTTGACGACTTTGGGCTATCTTAAGTCTATCTCTAATGAGTTACACTTTATCCATAGCATAATTGACAGAATCTTTCCCTTTCAAAGCTACTACACCTACTTCAAACCAACCAACATGAGATCTACATCTGCGCCTATATAAAGCCTCATAAGGGGACATCTGAATGATGGAATGGTAGCTATTATTGTAGGCAAACTCAATAAGAGGAAGGTGATCATACCAACTACCTTTGAAATTGATCACACAAGTTCTTAACATATCCTCTAAGGTCTGAATGGTACGCTCTGCATGCCCATCCAACTGTGGATGAAATGTTGTACTAATGTTAACTTGAGTACCAAGACCTTTGACTTCCAGAAATGAGAGGTTAACTGAGGACCTCTATTTGAGATGATAGACAAAGGAACCCCATGCAACCTCAAAATTTCAGTGATGTAAATCTTGGCATAGTCCTTCGCCGAATCTGTAGTCTTGATCGCTAAAAATCGAGAAGACTTAGTCATCCTATCAACTATCACCCAAAAGGAGTCATATTGTCTGCGAGTATAAGGTAACCCTGTGATATAACCATATTGATCACATCCCACTTCGAAGTAGGAATATCGATCTCTTGAGTCATACCTCTTGGTTTCTGATGTTCTACCTTGACTTGTTGGCAATTGAGGCACTTACTCACAAAATCTGCTATATCCCTCTTCATTCCATTCCACCAATAGACTTCTCGCATATCGTGGTATATCTTAGTGGCACCTGGATGAATAGAATACCTAGAGTTATGGGCTTTTACAAGAATATGTAGTCACAACTCGCCTACATCAGGAACACACAATCTATCCTGGTAGAGAAGTACACCATCTCCCCCTTGGGAGAAAACCTCTACTCACTGATTATGGACTGCACCCTTAAGTTCAAGCAAGACTGGGTCACTGTCTTTCTTTTCCCTAACCTCCACAACCAAAGACGATTCTTCCCTATTCTGAACTGTTACACCGCTGTCTAATATGTTAATAAGGCGAACTCCCAATGAATTCTGTAAATTTACTGTTTATGTCTGACTTTTTGTAAATACTGGATAGCTCGAAACTGAACATGCAAACTAAGAATGCAACAATTAATCTGGTAATTATGCATTTATAACTGAGGCATGTATATCTGAAGTGTCTACAATATCTGACCTAGCATGTGTAATTCAAGAACTACAAAAATACAAAACTAGGGTTCTGAAATTCATGCAATAAACTGAATAATAACATGATATTCTGATTTGGAACATAAAACTAATAAATTCATAAGTTATGTTGAAGTTCTAGAAATTTTAGGTCTAATCATGGTATAGGAATCAAGAATCTGACTGAAAACTAGGGAACCAATGGGTGAAAGGAACCCCTGGTGAAATCCCACATACCTGGTGATGAAATCCACGAAAAAATACTTAAGTTTCGATGCTGGAACTACTGGAGCTTGTGGAGTTCTTGAACTAGGGTTCTTGAGTTTTTTTTCTACTCTCTTGCTTCTAAATTACTAAGTTTTGATTAAATGATTTGACTTGGATATGTTTTAATTATGTTTCTAGGCTTAAACTAACTAAAATATCATGATTTAGGTCAAAAGACGTAACTTAGGGTTAAAACGGAGTGGAAAAGGTCCAAAAGACCCCTGCGAAAGTTGTTGTCGGGCCAAACGACGGCCACGACTGATGGTCCGTCGTATGCCCGATGCCCCGTCGTTGGGTCTGTCTTCAGGGCCTGTTCGACAGGTATTTACTAAAATGAGCATAAGTTTTTACTCAGAGGTCTGATATTAGCAAGGTCGGTGGCTATGGAAGATAATTGAATTATCTATCTGTTTGTAGGTCATGGAACACCTAATTCATTTTGTGCTAAGAGTTATGACCATTTCAAGTTGACCCAACTGAATTTCCCCTTAACTATTTGCAAATTTTCCACCTACGGACCGTAGTTCAACCTATGAACTGTGCTGGTCAACCGTAGCTCTTGTCAGAGAGTGGGTGAATGGGGGTCTCGATCGATGGTAACAGACTACGGACCATCGTCTGACCTATGGACCGTCGATCCGTCTGTTGATCAAGACTTAACCAATTTTTCCCGACTAAATTTTTGGGAGTTTCTGATACCATCGACGGTTGTGCTGGACGGACCGTCGAGCCACCGTTGGTTGCACCTGCAGATTTTTCTGAAAGAAAAACTGATTTTTGGTCTATTTTGGCTACATGGTGTTACATTGAAAATATGTTATTTTAATTAATATTTTCTCTTATTGAAATATTTAGAATGATAATAAATTGAGAAAATTCTAATATTTATAAAATAAAAATAACTATCCATAAACTACATTTTAGTTAAAAGTATATACGTAAAAACAACATTTTATGTTATTTAATGAATTCAAAGCCTAAAAAATATTTTTAAAATGTGAGTTAAAATTAAGTATCAACAGCATGATTGCAATGAATTGCAAGTAAAGAATTTCAGATCACTCACTAATAAGAAATGAACGATTCACACACTCTCTGAAAGTCAGAGACTCAAATCGACTAATATAACCAATACTCTTGTCTTTCACTTTACAGTTTACACAAATGTAGTAATGAATATCCATTTGGAAGATTGTTGGGAAAGACAAGGCACTAACAAAGAAAATCTGACAGGATAACAGCGGAAGAATACCCAAGTCTATACTTTCCCTTCTCAATTTGAACCAAGAGAAGACAAACAACCACAAGCAATATGATAGTATGACAACAAGTAATTCAATCAAACAAATATAACAAGGCAATAATAAACCAATCACACAAGACACCAAGATTTACGTGGAAAACCCTTCGATGTGAAGAGTAAAAAACCACGGGACCAAAAGCTCCACTATAATCACCAAGAGTTACAATATTTTTCTCCAAAATTGGCCACAAAACAACTGTCAAACAGCGAGCAACAACAAAATAAGATTGCACCAAATCTAGAGAATTAAAGGAGCAAAATCACAAATTTCGCAGCTACTGTTCACGACAGCAAAACTGAAGCTGCAGGCCACCAAATCCAACTCTGTTAGTTCCTAATCAAAGATCGAGATGAAGATAATATGTTGTCCAAAAATCAGCTCAATCGGACAAGAAACGAAGCAGAAATCGCAATTTGAAGTTGGCTGTTAGGGCTGAATTTTGACTGCGAAAACTGCTCTCTTTCTCTCTTTTTGGCTGCTGAAAAAACTATCTGTATATATGAAAATAAGACCTAAATAGGCTTATATTTTCCTCATAAGAATGGGCCTATGGGCAAAAATGGGTTGGTCCAAATTGGGCTTTTATTTATCCACATAGGAAGGGAAAAAGGCCCATAACCCAACAATTCTCCCCCTCAGTACTATGTGGAGGAGACCGCCATCCCGGCGACCATGCAACAATCTTCAAACTTCCCTCTTGGCAAAGCTTTAGTCCTCATAACGGAACCATTGTCATTTTTATGAATCTTTTCAAGCTCAAGCAACTTAGAATCCAACACATCTCGAATCCAATGGTATCTCACATCAATGTGTTTAGACCGACCAAGGAACGTAGAATTCCTGCCAAGATGTATAGCACTTTGACTCTCACAATAAAGCATATACCTCTCTTGAGCACAACCAAGTTCCCCCTAGAATCTCTTCATCCAAAGCAATTCTTTACAAGCTTCAACGACAGCAATAAGCTCAGCTTCTGTAGTAGATAGAGCAACACATTTTTGCAACCTAGATTGCCAAGACACAGCTCCCCCTGCAAAAGTAACCAAGTACCCTGAAGTAGACTTGCGAGTATCAACATCACCAGCCATGTTTGAATCAGTATAACCACAAAGAATAGGCTTCCATGTACCAAAACACAAACTCAGACTAGAAGTGCCACAGAGATATCTCATAACCCACTTCACAGCATTCCAATGTTCTCTTCCCGGATTAGAAAGAAAACGGCTAACAACTCCAACAGCGTGAGCAATATCCGGTCTTGTACAAACCATCGCATACATCAAACTACTAACAGCTGAAGCATAAGAAGCTTTCTTCATATCTTCCTTCTCATCATCACTAGAAGGACACTGTTTCGTGCTCAATTTGAAGTGCATAGCTAAAGGTGTACTGACAACCTTAGCTTTGTCTATTCAGAATCTGCGAAGTACTTTCTGAATGTACTTCTCTTATGATAATACCAATTTCTTGGCCTTTCTATCACGGACAATCTGCATGCCAAAGAATCTGCCTTGCTGGTCCTAAGTCTTTCATAGCAAAAGACTTAGTCAACTCTTGCTTCAACTTCTGAATCCTGCAAGTATTATGACCAACAACAAGCATGTCATCAACATAAAGCAACACAATAATAAAGTTACCATCAGAGAACTTTTGCACAAAAACACAATGGTCTGAAGAAGTCTTCTTAAAGCTCGGCTGACTCATAAAAGAACCAAACTTCTTGTACCACTGCCTGGGAGCTTGTTTCAAACCATACAAGCTTTTCTTAAATTTGCAAACATAATTCTCTTTACCCTTGACTTCAAAACCTTCCGGTTGCTCCATATAAATTTCTTCTTCTAAGTCACCATGGAGGAAAGCAGTTTTAACATCCATTTGCTCAACCTCTAAATCTAGACTTGCAGCCAAGCCTAGAACCACACGAATGGATGACATCTTCACAACTGGAGGGAATATCTCATCAAAATCAACTCCCCTTTTCTGATTAAATCCATTGACAACTAATCTAGCTTTGTACCGTGGAACTGGATTACCATCTTCATGTTTCACCCGAAAAAACCACCTGTTTTTGAAAGCTATTCTGTCTTTAGGTAACTTAACCAAATCAAAGGTATGATTATCATGCAAGGATTTAATCTCATCTTCCATAGCATCAAACCACCTTTCTTTTTCTTCACTTTCCATGGCCTCATCAAGACTCTCAGGTTCTCCCCCGTCAGTCAAGAGTACATACTCATTGGGAGAATAACGAGATGAAGGAATTCTCTCTCTACTACATCGTCTGAGACAACTCTTTGGAGCATCTATAATTGGTTGTTGGACAACCACATCATCTTGCACTGGAGCATCAACAACATCATGCGGTCATTCTGAACATGATCACATCTTCATTATCAACTTGATTTTCATCATTATGAAGATTTTCTTCCGGTGCAATAGTCAAAGGAACTGGATCAACATCAACTTAGCTCTCACTACTCTGAAATCAGCCTTGTCAGTTTTGTCAAAATCTTCAATTGTTTGGTCTTCAAAGAACACAACATCACGGCTTCTAACAAGTTTCTTCTCAACAGATCATAGAAACGATAGCCAAATTCATCTTGACCATAACCAATGAAGATACACTGCCTAGTTTTAACATCCAACTTTGACCTTTCATCCTTAGGAACATGTACAAAGGCTTTACACCCAAAGACTCTAAGATGATCATAAGAAACATTCTTACCAGTCCAAACTCTGTCAGGGAAATCACCATCTAAAGCAACAACAGGAGATAAAATGATAACATAAGCAGCAGTATTAAGTGCTTCTGCCCAAAAGGAATCTGACAGCTTAGCATCTGAAAACATGCATCTAACCCTCTCAACTAGAGTTCTGTTCATCCTCTCCGCTAAACCATTTAACTGATGAGTCTTTGGAGGAGTTTTCTGATGCCTAATACCCTGCTCTCTGCAATATTTATCAAAAGGACCAATACACTCACCACCATTATCTAAGCGGATGCATTTCAATGTCTTCCTTGTTTGTCTTTCAACCAAGGCCTGAAAACTTTTGAACACATCAAGTACTTGATCCTTGGACTTCAAAGGAAATACCCAAAGTTTGCGAGAATGATAATCAATAAAAGTCACAAAGTAAAGTGCACCACCATGAGATCTTACCTTAAAAGGACCACACAAATCAGAATGTACCAACTCCAGCAAATCAAGCTTTCTTGAAGGTGGATGACTTTGAAAAGAAACTCTTTTCTGTTTACCTGTTAAGCAATGAACACATTTCTTCAACTTTTCTTGTTTCACTCCAGAAAGAAAATTTTTCTTAGCCAAACTATCAATCCCCTTCTCGCTCATATGACTCAGCCTTCTATGCCATAACTCTGATGAAGTATCATTCTCCACCAAATTTACTGAGTCTCTGGATATGGAGCCCTGAAATACATACAAGTTAGACAACTTGTCACCACGAGCCACAACCATCAAACCTCTAGTACGCTTCCACTGGCCAACACCAAGTGTATTAACATAACTCTCATCATCAAGATATCCCACAGAAATCAAATTCAAGCGAACATCTGGAGCATGCTTGACATTATTGAGAACTAGTTTGGAACCATTGGTACTTTCCAAACAAACTGTCCCAATGCCAATAACTTCAACTTCATGATTATTGCCCATTTTCAATGTTCCAAAATTACCTGGAGTATAAGAAGAAAATAATTCCTTCTTTGGCGTGACATGAGAAGTAGCACCAGAATCCACAAACCAGCTAGACTCATCACGAACAAGATAAATGGCATTTGCATCACAAGAAACAAGAAGATCATCATTAGCAACAACAGCAACACGATTTTCATTATCGTCTTCTCTCTTTTGTTGTCTCATATCTCTTTTGTGCTTGTAACAATATTTCATGATATGCCCATTCTTGTGGCAATAGTCACATGTAATATTCTTGTATTTAGACTTTGACTTGCTTCTACTTTTACCTCTATCATTCTGACCTCTGGACTTGTTTCTCCCCTATCTTCAGTAACCAAAACATCGGAATGTGAAGCTGAACAAGATGAGGTTTGAGATCTTCTTCTCATTTCTTCATTGAAGACACCACTCTTAGTATATTCCATGGTTACAACACCACTGGGAGCAGAATTAGTCAAAGAAACTCGAAGAGTTTCCCAAGAGTCTGGCAGAGTATTAAGAAGCCAAAGTCCTTGTATCTCATCATCAAACTTTACACCATTCCGGACAGCTGGTCAAGAACACCCTGAAAATCATTAATATGATCAGAAATAGGAGTGCCCTCTTTATACCTGATATTCATTAATTGTTTCAATAGGAACAACTTGTTGTTGACAGTCTTCGAAGCATAAAGTGTCTCGAGCTTGTCCCACAAACTTTTGGCATGTGTCTCATTCACAATATGATTTCTAACATTATCTTCAACCCATTGTCTAATATAGTCACAAACCTGCAGATGCTCAAATTCTCATTCTTCATCATTCAAAGACTGGGGCTTATTAGAAGCAAACACAGGTAAATGCATCTTCTTGACAAATAGAAGATCTTTCATCTTGCTTTTTCCAAATATGATAGTTACTACCATTTAAAAACACCATTTTGCTCATATTTGCCTCCATCATTCAAAACGACAATCAACAATAACCAATGCTCTGATACCACTTTGTTGGGAAAGACAAGGCACTAACAAAGAATGTCTAACAGGATAACAGCGGAAGAATACCCAAGTCTATACTTTCACTTCTCGATTTGAACCAAGAGAAGACAAACAACCACAAGCAATATGATAGTAAGGCAGCAAGTAATTCAACCAAACAAATATAACAAGGCAATAATAAACCAATCACACAAGACACCAAGATTTACGTGGAAAACCCTTCAATGTGAACCACAGGACCAAAAGCTCCACTATAATCACCAAGACTTACAATATTGTTCTCCAAAATTGGCCACAAAACAAGTGCCAAACAGCGAGCAACAACAAAATAAGATTGCACCAAATTTAGAGAATTAAAGGAGCAAAATCACCAATTTCGCAGCTACTATTCACGACAGCAAAACTGAAGCTGCAGGTCACCAAATCCAACTCTGTCAGTTCCTAATCAAAGATTGAGATGAAGATAATATGTTGTCCAAAAATCAGCTCAAACGGACAAGAAACGAAGCGGGAATCGCAATTTGAAGTTGGCTGTTAGGGCTGAATTTTGATTGCGAAAACTGCTCTCTTTCTCTCTTTTTGGCTGCTGAAAAAACTCTCTGTGTATATGAAAATAAGACCTAAATAGGCTTATACTTGCCTCATAAGAATGGGCTTATGGGCAAAAATGGGTTGCTCCAAATTGAACTTTTATTTATCCACATAGAAAGGGAAAAAGACCCATAACCCAGCAGAATTCATATGGCCTACCCTCAAGTTTAGCCTTTAAAGGTACAAAAAAAAATTCCACATTATAATTTGAAGCAGGAACAAAGTGTTATCTTTTCTCCTATGAGATCCATTATTGAAATTAATCTTCTAAAACTCTTGAAGACGGTGTATAACATGTCAAAGTTATGGCCTATGGACTCTGTCAACTACACGAATAAAAGGCAACAAAGAAATACTTCATTACGCGAGTAAAGCCTTCAAGAGTATGGAAGTAGTTATACAACAAGCCTCTAAACATGAAGCACCATGGAGATAATAGCTAAGCCTTCTAAAGATTGAGCTAATAGAATCCATCCTATTTTTCTCAGTACAAATGAAAATAAGCGAGCGCTAAGCTCAATAAGAGTGTAAAGGCAGCACCATTAGAAAATAACAGACATCGCATGGCATAAACTATAAAAGAACACTGAGGATAAAAATGAGCTTGTAGAAACAACCAAGGCAAAATTTTCTTGTGGACATGGGAACAAAAGTAGTAGAGTGTTCAACATTAAATTATCGCTCCTCTGTGGTAATGAGGAATAAGGAGTTACTGAGTCTTCTATCACATTTTGACAAGAAAAAATGGATCGAAAAAATAATGTAACAGTAACTTATGGTGGTTTCTGTAATATGCTAAGATGTTAATATAGATGATGCATATGTGAACTAAACCAAAATATTCCCCTCACATTACTTTAATGGGGAATACTTTGAGATCAACTTGTCAACATGAATTACGATATCATCTATGCGGGGTCGGACTGTTGGTTGAGGCTGAAGCATCCATGTCACAAACTGATTAAGGTCGTTTGGGTATTGAACATTAGGCTCAGTTGGCCACTTTATTTGTGCATTTACAATAGCCAATTGTGGACTTTCATCAGATTCCTCTAGTGCATACTCGAATGGAGATACACCATACCTGGACATAAAAGCCAAGATGTTAAAGATTAATAACTGCATTTCATGCAAACAGACCTGCTCAAAAACCAATTTCACTGTTAATTAATATCTGCACTCGGTAAATATATGCATGTCATGAAAATTTTTGTTTCTTATTCTGAAAAGAAAAAGAACTTTTACTGTGAATAATAATTGGCAAAATCAGCACCAGACAACACTTCAGTATGCTCATCAACACACTTATTTTAAGCATTGCAGGATATTTCACACTTGAGTTAGCTTAACTCATGACTAGATCGAACTGAATATCAATTTATTGGACAATGGTGATGCAACTAACAGACATGTCAACAAAAGAATAAAAATATTTTATTTTGCACAGAAAAAGCTACAAAAAGTAGGGAGAAGTCTTACATTATAGCAAATAATGTACAACCTAATGACCAGATATCAGTTCTTTCATCAATATCACATTGACTTGGGCAGTCCCACAATTCAGGTGCACGGAAAGGGGCTGAAATATGCTCAGATGCCCATTCCTGGATAACCAAAAACGTACATCAAACCAAAAAAATATGCATCAGAATGGGGTAAGTTGTGAACTGTAAGCAACAGAGCCAAGAAAAAGCAACATCCTTATGTTATTAATACAGTAATGGTGATAACATTCTCCCTGTTCAGGTTCAGAAGAAGAGAAAGATGAGAAGCTTGCAGGCATAACTATAGAAGAAGATAACGTCTACATAATAGAAGAAGCACAAGTACCTGCAACTGTAGAGCCTCTGAGCGAGAGCGAATTTGCCTTCTTGCAGGACATGCATTTCCAAAATCCATTAATTTTGCAAGAGGTGCCTGTCCTTTCCGATGTGTTAACAGGACATTACCAGGTTTGACATCATTATGTGCATACGGAGGATCAAAGCTATGCATATGCTTGAGACCTGCACAGAGCTGCATATAAAACATTTTTCAGTACATCATTTTTTGGCTCCACAATTCCATGTGCACTTGACCCTTACATTTTCCTTCAGAAAATGAAAAGATGCTCTTGTGCAGAACATACTGATTCTTGTTCACCTGATGAAATATTTGAAGCACCTCCAAAGTGGAAAAGAACTCCTGTTTTGCTTGCATGGCTTTCATACTGTCCAGTAATGTCCCATCCATATGGGCTGGAAATAACAAGTAAGCTTCCTGCTTCCTAGACTGGTCTTGTGAGGCCTGCCCATTATCCAATTAAATAAGATCTTTAGAGAAAATCAGTGGCAACTGAAGATATATCATAGAGGGAAGGCAACAAAGAAGATATAACTCAGCATGCTTATAGCATTCAGCAAAAGTAGAGCATGTTGACAAATGACAGTTTGCTTAAACACAGTTCTCACTCCCAGAAGCCAAAACTACCGGAAGAGATTCATCTCAATGAGACATGTGCACAGTAACCCTCTGCGACAGTGAGCAACTTCTCAACCCCCTTTCCTTTGCCTTTTGCGAAAGAAAGGAACTAAATGGTACACTTCTCTGTCCATTCACATGCATGTTCAAACTTCTTCAAATATATGGAAATAAAACTATTATGATGGGAATGAGTTCCTTGAACTCTTGAAGCACATATAAGATTCCTGGAACGGAAAAGGATCAATAATGGTTATGTGTTCGCCTTCTTTGCATGATATGCGCTCTCAATTTAATACGTGTGAATTAATTTTGAGAAGGCCTCTTGATAAGAGATAGCCTAGACGTGGAGCTGGTGAATTACTAAATGAAGAAATTAGAGACCACTTTAATTTTCTTTTTCATGTGCTGATCAAAGCAAGTGTGCGGGTTCTAGTAATTACCTTGACCGAAATGATGGCGTGATCCAGGAGAGGAAGCAGATTGGGATGGCTAAACAGAGACGAAACGCGGATCTCCTCTTTCACCAACTCTAACTCTTCATTGTTTTGAATAAGAACTTTCTTCATTGCATAAGTTCCATCATCTAAACATTCAGATACAATGCATTGCAAACACTATAATGTTAACATGATAATTTGATAAGTGTTAATAAGAACAAGAGAAGTATGAACTACAATAATTGTACAAGAATCTGCACTAATCTTTTCCTAGAGAAAGAATCATAAATCTGAGTGCACTAGATGGTTCAGGTCCATAAGCAAAAAAATATTTGAACTGATACATGGGGAAATTGTTGCAGGCCTAACTGAGCAATTGAAAAAAATTCATCGAGAGACAAAAAGAGAACATAAAAGGCAAAGGATAAGGTTTCATTGGACTTTCTTCTTTTCAATTGCAAACAATAGTAAATATATGTTTAGAAGTGTTCATTTTTGTGCCTTCTCTTTTCTTGATAAGATGTCGCACAAACCAGCAGTGAACTATTAGTAAATCAAGAAAAAGATATCTAATTGCACAAAATATAAGCAAATTTGGTAGTTAAAGTTCATATGTCAAGAGAATCACCCTATAGAAACACCCAGTAACCATACAAAATCACAGTTATTTAGCAGGTAAAGGAAAGAAAACATTGATAGTAGCAAACATCTCAGTTCTTCGCAAGTCACAGTTCACTAATTGGAACAACAGAGACACAAATACCTGTGGAGTGTAATTGATACAAAAACTCCCCCTATGATCATTGACAACTACAACCAAAGCAATTCGTGTAGAATTTGAAGCAGGCAAGAAACCTTTCATTGGCAAATCTGATCTAATAGTCAACAGCAACAACAACTACCAAGATCAACTATAAGAATTCCCATTATCCATTAAGCACAGTCTCAACATGTTTACAAATCTGACCTAATATAAGATCAACAACAAACCCATTATAATTCCACAAAATAGGGTCCCTGTAGAAAGTACAAGGTACGCACACCTTACCACAAATTTCTGTTTCCTATAGAGTCAGATCACAAGAGAGGAAACAGAAAAATGTCCACTAATATTATTCACAAATTTGACCCAATTGTCAACAACTACAACTATTCATAACTTAATTCAGCTCAAAACTCAACAAAACCTGATTCAATTGTCAATATGATTCAATTTTCAGATATCAAAAGAAAAGGAAAACGAAACTTGCTATTGCCACAAATTAATTTGAGTATTCCTCAAACCAATGTAGTAAGTATCTACTAATATGTACCAGAGACATGAGAAGGGTCCTTGATTTTATTTGGATCAGAAATGAGCTCCTTGACAAGGAAGACATTGGGAAAAGTGGCTTGACGAAGGATCCTGAAACGGTTCTCATTGATCCAAACATCTCCTCCGCCATTGGCATTGTCATACAAAGCATTGAGTCCCGAGAACGAGCATCCCATTTTTTCACTGTTAAATCAATGGGCAGCTCCTTCTCGTTGGTGATGGTGATGTTTCTCTCTCTGACTTTTGAGAGAGAAAGAGAAGAGAGATTTTTTTCCTTTCTCTTGGATCTCACAAAGTTGTCTTTAGTATTTCTTTTTTCTTTTGGCGCAGATTTTGATATCATGTGATGCTTGTAGTAGAAGTAGTACAAATGTACAACTTATCTTCTTTCTCGGATCTATCTCTATGCGCAACTTACTATTTGAGTTTCTTTCTTCTTTTACCAAAATGCACATACAAATTGGCTAAAAATCAAGTTAGGTCATCATTGTTCAATTTCATACGTTTAATCTCAATAATTTTAATATATTATTAGTTAATTTTTAAAATCGTTATTTAAATTTATAATTCAAGAAAAATATAAATTAATAGATAAATTCTAAAAGATATTTCCTATGTTCCTTGTCCATATTTTCTTTTTTAATTGTCCATATTTACTTGTCTATTTTTCCAAATTAAGAAAGGATAATTTCTTTTCCTATTCTACCTACATTTAAAATTTTTGAAATTTTCTAAGTTTTAATTCATTATTTTTGAAGTCATAATTAATAAAGGTAAAATTTTAACTTCACTATGCTAATTATTATTATCTAATTATGTGTGTCATTTCTAAAATAGGACAATTAAATAGGGATGGAGGGGGTAGTATAAGATAGATAGTGATTCATAACTTACTATAGAAACATATATTACATCAATACAAAATAAAGAGTCTAAAAATGGTTTAAAATTATAGATTAATTGGGCTCAATTGAAGATTCTTCTAAAATAAATTTAGGTATGAATAGTGCCGACAAAATGAGCAAATATTTTGATAACCCGCTTATATTTAATTGATTGGATAACTGACTTTTTACATGGATAAAATATGGGTTGATACTCATATTCAACTCATAAAAATATGGATAAAATATGAATTAGCCAAATGATTTAAGCTTCTAACTTTTATTCACTCAAATTTATGATGTTACCAAAAATATTCAAACTTCTCTTCCTTTTTATATTCTTTTATAAAATTAATTATTTTTCTCTATAATTGAAAATATGAAGTCTTTAGTCCTTCAAAAATATCTATTCTAAATGTACTTTTTTTTTAATTATATTATATTTTTTTATTTGTTTAATTTTATATTGAATAATAAATAATAGTGTAACATATACTAGTATTGACATTACTTAAAGTGCATTAAGCTTGTTTTAGGGTGTGCATGGTATGAAGGAAAATATTTTCACCTCCACCAAACAACCAATTACCGGCCACACCCAAAAAAAAAATTTAAGTTATTTTCAAAAAAAAATTGAACTTCAAAATTTTATTTTTTTCACCCCTACCCTCGATCCCACCCACCCACCCCCTACCAACCCCCCAACCCCAAAAGAATAATTTTAAGTTTGTTTGTAAAAATGATTTCAACTTTAAAATTTCATTTTTTTCTTTCCTACCATCCCTCCCCTCCCGCTAACCCCCTTATCAGCCCCCCCCCCTTCCCCAACCCCGAAAAAAAACTAATTTTGTTTTTTAAAATTATTTTCTACTCTAGTAATCAAACATTACAAATCTTTTCTAGAAAATATTTTTTACTCACTAACTTCTAACGGTCCTAACCGTCGTTATTTAGGAAAGACAAAAAATTATAAAAAAAATCTAGACCTCATCCCGCTACAGTGGGGTAAATACCGCAACAGCGGGATACGCGAGACAGGATGTAATTACAGGAAATTCTACTTTGTTCATCTTCCTAAAATACCTAGAAAAGTCGTAAATAACGTCCCTAGAAACCTCAACAAAGTTATTACAAGCTTGGAAAGAAAGGATAAGGATATTTCTAGCGTTGGGATGGTGGAATCTTGCAAAATTTTGGCCAAACTCACCGTTTCGAAGTGAAAAAGCTGGAAACAAAGTCAAAACCCCCGTATAACTGGTTGGCGTCCAGGTAGGCTAGGTTTATGCATTCAGTAGTTGTAAATGTAATGTATGAAACCAATAATATGAGTTATATGTAGACCTTCGTGCACCGAGTGAATTCCGTAGAAAATTGCTATTATTAAATCTAATTAGGTTAGTGCTTAAGAAGATATTTTGATGACTTGTCAAGGTTTCCGAAATTGCTTTCTTGAATAGAATTGCTTCAAGAACAACGATATCCGATAAAGTGGAACATGATCATGGGTGTGTGCTATATTCGATCTATTAAAGTTATAAAATTGATGAAATTTTAGTGAATTAAGATTAAACCCTAATGAAGAACTAGAACTAAGCTTGGTATATTTGTATGTTAGGAATTGAGAAGTACTTCATAGGTGATGGTTGTGATGTTATGATTATGTGATGTTTTTCTTGATTCATTATGATACTTGTATATTATGAATGTTGTAATATTGATCATGCTTGTTGTAAATGAGATATATGAATAATGATGTAAATATATAATCTTGATGATGTACTTGTGATTGTGGTTGTGTGATTGAGATCAGATTGCCACATTTCGGCATAACTAACTTGGATCGGTTGCCACGTTTTGACATAAATATGGGATCAATTATCATGTTCCGACATAAACATGGAATCAACTGCCACGTTCTATCCCATTAACAATGAGATCGATTGCCACATTTCGACATAAAATAGAAACGGCTGCCACATTTTGGCACACTAATAATGGAATCTGATTGCCATGTTCTGGTAAGCTTACTATTTGAGATTGAGTTCCGTGAGAGAACTTTTGAATTATGTTGTGTATCTAATTATGAGGATTACATTTATATTTATTGATAAGTGATATTGAAGACATATTTTGCTCCATAATTGATAACCGATGAATTTGTGATAAGTGTGTGTGAGTAGCTTGTTCTAATTATGGATATTCTTGAAGTATGCTTGTAAAAATAATATGGCATTGGTGGTAGAAGTTATAGTAGTGAACTCGAGTTATAATGACTTGTAGTTGGTGTGTCGTGAGGAATAAATGGTGAGAGTAAAGATAGTACATTCGATAAAACATATTAGGTGGATTTTACTTGGGGAAGTCAGATGGGGATTAGTATAACGAAAGTGAGTCTAATTATTTAATAGACAATGATGGGGTATTATGACAAGGCAAGTATATGACGTGAGTGGTTAGTTGAATTAGTGATGAGGGTACTTGAGGGTTGACTATGTGTTTAGAATGGTTAAGCCATGATCTAGAATTATGTAAGTGGGTGGCAAACAACGAGTTAGTAGCTAGAATGACAATATGATTTGGGGGAGGGGGGTAATTTAATGAAAGGGTTAGGTGGAGAAGCGAGTGGTTTATTTCATGATTCTTACTAGTTGGTTTCTTATATTGTGTTGTGGGTGTCGGGTTGACCGATGTGCCTACTAGTACGTGTTTTTGTACTGATACTACTCTTAGTATGTTTTTTGACATAGTCTGGTTGTAGAATTCGGTGATGTTTAGTTAGGTGGAAACGAAGAATCTCCATTACCTTCTACTTGTCCTTTCGTTTGGTGGAGTTATGTCATGTATTTTCTTGTCCATAATATCCTTAGTAGCTCTTGTGTCTGTTTAGACTAGATCCTTGGGGTTGTTAATTACTTTACAAGTCTTACTAGTTCGTTAAAAAAGATTCCATTTATAAAGATTTTTATCTCTATTATATCTATCTTTCATTAATTTTCCGCATGTTTTAACATTTGGGGTGTATGAGGTTCTCATACTCGGGTGTTAAAGTAAGTGCTCGCACGACCCGATGGGTTGGATCGTGACGAATTAGTATCAAGCCTAGGTTATTGATCTCCCAGTACAAGAGCAAAATGTGAACTAGACTCCTGCGGATTGGTGTGTTGACGTCCACACCTAATCTTCAGAAAATTAGAAATCATTCTAGGAAGTTGTTTCACCCAGTCTCTCCTTTATGTGAAGTGTGGCTTGTGATATGAGTTGAGTCCAATTGGTATCTCAACGAAGTGAACTAGACGTCCTATTTTCAACTAAAAGGATACAATCAAAAGTTAATCGAAATTAAGAAGGTTTCAATTGGTATCTGGTTTTAAGGGTAGTACGAGGCATAGATGACTAGTATTTGTTATCTATGGGACGAACTAACCTATAAAGTGAGGTTGTTATGATGCGTGATTTATGCTTGTAAATGTATGACTTTGTGTATGATTTATGGTTGTGAGTACGTGTGCTATTTGTTGTTTGAATTAGCTACGATTGTGTGCTCCTTGTTGTCTGAAAGGACTTGGTATATGGAGGTTTTACGAGGGATGTGTGTGACCTGAATAAAGACACAGTTTTGTGTGTTTGGATTTTGATGTTGTGTAAATTGCTGAAAAAATTGTTAAAGTATGCAAGTGTAATTCATGAATATCGAAAATTTGTTGAGATAGACTCTAATCATTAAGTATATGAATGTCTTGATGTATATTGGGCGGGTGTGGGCTATAATGTTGAAATTTTTATAACATTATGGGTTGAATATCATGTACCCTGGTTTGATAAATTTCGTAGTTCGATGGAATGGTAAAATGAGGACCCTGGAAAACTTGGGAAATGAAAAAGAACCAGAAAAGTTTGGCCTGGGTTTCCTCCTTTCCCTATTTTCAAAATGTGAACTTAAAAGGGATTCGAACAAATCCCTGCAACCGCAGATAGTGTTCAACAGACGTTATAGAGAATTATAACCTACTATTTAAAACAGGGTTGCATCAAACAGCCAAAACAAGCATCCATGTGCTACAAAAACTTAGAAAATATCGAAAGATAAAAATAAAACTTAGTTGTCTTAAATTTACAAGCCCAAGAGGGAAAAAGGGAAATAAAATTACGGATTCTCAGACTGGGTGGTTTCGATGTCTAAATCAAGGTCCTCTGGGGGCGTCATGCCATTCCAAGCCTCGTTCAACGTGGAGAAATTCTCGAAGTTCGGCGGCTCGAGTCTAGAAAGTTCCTTGTCGGAGCCCACGCAAGTGAAGATAGCCTTAACCGTCTTCTACATCCTCAGCATCAGACAATCCCTGATCACACCCTTCCTCCTCTCCTTGCGTAGCTGCATCGGAGCATCTCGACCTCCAAGGCAGTGCTAGGTGGGATCAGAATAAAATCAGTGTAAGATTTTATAGTATATGCTTGAAGTATATCCATAACTTAATAAGCGATGAATTCGTGATAAGTTTGTGTGAGGATCTTGTTGTTATGGTAGTATATGCTTGAAGTACGCTTGTAAAAACAGTGTGGCAGTGGTGGTAGAAGTCGTAGTAATGAACTCAGGTTATAATGACTTGTAGGTGTTGTGTCGTGAGGAGGAAATGGTGAGAGTAGAGTTAGTACATCTGGTAAATTATGTAAGGTGAATTTTACTTGGGAAAGTGCAAAGGAGGATTAGTATTACGAAAGTGAGTCTAATGATTTAAGAGACAATGGTGGAGTATTATGATAAGCCAAGGATATGAAGTGGACGGTTAGGGTACTAGGGGTTGACTATGTTTTAGAATGGTTAAGACCATATCTAGAATTCGGTAAGCGGGTGGCGAACAACGAGTTAGTATCTAGAATGACACTGTAATTGGTTTGGGGGGGGGGGGGGGGTAATTAAAGGGAAGGGTTAGATGGAGAAGCGAGTGGTTTATTTCATACTACTCTTGTTTGTACAAATACTACTTTTGCTATGTCTTTTGACATAGTCTGGATGCATGATTCGATGATGTTTCCTTAAGTGAAGATTAAGAATCTCCAACATCTTCTACTTGACATATCTGTTTTTTCGTTAATTTTCCACATGTTTTAGCCTTTGGGGTGTTAGGGTTCTCCTATTTAGAGTGGGTGTCCGCACGGCCAGGTGGGTTGGGTTGTGACATAACCAAACATGCGAAAATAAGTAAAAGATCTACTTATTTTTTAAGAAAATATTTTCTAGGAAAGCATAAATTTATTTTATATTGAAAAGTTATAGAATTTTTTTACTTTTATGATACAATAAAATTATTTGAAGGCGTTTTCAATATATTTCATCTAAAAAAAAGACTAAAATCTTTTCTCCATGTTGAATTCTTAAGTAAAGTACTATTTACGTATGAAAATATGGGTAAATTAGTATGTTACCTAATTCGTTTTTACCCATGTCAAATATGGGGCGGTTGAATTTTACCCATTTTATGTTGACCCATTTTCAATCTGCAAAAAATTAACACAACCCGAGCGTTTGCCACCAATAAGCGTGAATGAGTTGAGGTTAAACCCAAATTATATTATCTTGAGTTTAACCCATAAAATTATGGACGAGTTATCTATCGAGTAATTTAAAAAAATGACTCTATTTGTAGGGTTACTAAAGTTTAATATCTATAGCTTATAAGTTTGTTATTTAATATGATAAGAAAGGGCTACAACTTTTGTCTTTTTCTAGTTGTATTATTGTATATGTTTTTTTTTGTTTTTTTTTATATATACACGGATACAATTTAATTAGAATGAACTAAATAAGAAAATGTATTAATTGTACGAATTCAAATTGTTATCTTTATTTATAAAATTTTAAGTACTAATATATCAAGAATACTATTTGTAAAAACTTAATGTTAAATATATTAAACAAGGTAGAGTATAATAATGTAACATATGAACATGACAAATTGAAAAATTAATACATTGTTGTTAATTAAGAAAATGAATACTCCAAGATAATATATGAAGACAATATTGTTAGAACAAAAGATAAATACATTGGACAACCCCAAAAACAAGAAAAATGGAAAATAAAAGAATGTGTAGGTAGCAAAATGTGTAAGTATTCGGCTGTATAAGAAGCTGAAAAGACTCACAAACATCAATTTCTTTTTATCAAGTTTTTCTTGTAATACTTGAGATTTGGTGTTAACTCATGTATTTGTTCATAAAGTATAGTATTGATATATTTACTTGTTTGCCTAATCACCCTTTCAAATTGGATAGACTACTTATGTATCCAAATATACTTATATTCACAAATCATCATTTCAACTTGTGTTAATATTACAATACAAGTATCTATATATATAATTATTCTACTATATACTAAATTGACAATTACACAAACTTCAACCTCATTTTGCTCATGCTCTTCAGGTACTTTTTAAAAACTATAGCCATTGTAATGGAGGAATAAATAATTGTCCAATTGAAATCCTATAAAAAAAATAGATGAAAATATAGATATATACAAATATAATCTTTATAAAAACGAGGTCAAATATCAATTAAAAGATATATGATGAATTTTAATTACCAAACTTGATGGTAGAATCATCTGAAGGAACTTAAATTGGAAGAAATTCGGGAAAAGATACAAAAAAATGGTGATATTGAAATATTGAGGAAAGAGAGTATTAATGAAGATAAACATGGGAAACCAATCACATAAAACTTGTCTAGACATAATCAATTAGTTGTGTAATAATAATTTCCTATTTAATATTAATAAGTTTTCTGATTATTTTTATATAATTAACATTGTTATTCATTTAGTAGTTATTAACACCCAATTTTGATCGACCTTAACCATTTTTAGGAATACTAATCGATTAAATACGTATTTTTCAAAATTTATTTAAAGTTTAGAATTTCGTCGATTTTTCTTGAAAATTATATATATTAGTATGTTTACTTTATAAAATTATTGTAAATATTATTAAAATATTTAATGAATTTCGAATATTTTAATTTAAGTGATTTTCAATTATATAAAAATATTCTAATTTATGTACTATTTTAATTAAATAGTAATTCCTATTTTTTCTCAAAATTATTTAAATTCTAGCTTATTCTGTTATAGTTTCTTTTAAGTATAAATTATAGGAACCACATATTATAAATACAAAATGACCATTTGTCCCTTTAAGAATTGAAATTACTAAAAATCCCTTAAAAATCAAAGAAGCGGGATACATCACTCTGGCGCGGGATACATAAGTACTGATACATCCCATTTTAACAGCTGCTGCGATTAATTAGGATTAATTATCGTGATTTCTGTTATTATTAACTGAAATCACGTAATTAATGGTCATCAGATTGTGTAACTGATTAGTAAATTCAAATTTTAAATCAGATGAGCTTCATAATTCAAAAATATTCTTGTAAAGGTTGATCTGCATACTAAGAATTCAAAAAAAAAAAGGTTTTGAAGATGAATATCTCAATTCTGCTGCAGCATTCTGGAATTTGGGTAAGCGATATTAATTATGAAGGTTACAATTTGAATTTTGAGATATTCAAGTGTACAAAAAAATTGATTTGTTCAATTGTTTACTATATGGTTCGTGTATACATACTTATGAGTTATAAATTTGATATATTATATTCAACAGTGTTTGAGTTTCAGTGTAACAGTAATTCAACCTGAGTTTATTTGTGTAACTTATGTATCAGATACATTCATTTGAGTGAAAAATATATTATATTTTTCGTGTATACTCCATCATGAGTTATTCTAGTGTCCCAAAACTTGACTTGTTCAAATGTGTACGACATGTTTAGTGTGTAAAGCCTTATGAACTATAATTTTGATATAGTACATTCTAGTGGTGCGTTTCACTGTAATATTAATCAGGGTTAAGTTTGTTTATGTATATGATGTATCATATACATTCATATAATTCAAGTTGCTAAATATATAACTGCAATCTTTTTTCATGTATATATTATACTTATGTATCATATACATCATTTTTATAAGTGAAAAATACTTAATAATGTATCATACACATTAGAACTTAAGTGTCATATACTTCATTTTGTAAATTAAATGTCAAAATTACTTAAACTGAAACAGTTAAAATTTGTAAAGAAACAACTGTTTCTAAAACAATAACTTGAAAAAACATAACATTCATAGCTAACAAAAAATTGTAATACCAATAAGCTTTTAGAAAAACACAAAAGATAATTGTCTTCAACAAAAAACAACATATAAACTTGTTCATTCTGTCCCAGCTAATTACTAATCTATGTTAACAATGTCATCTTCAGTTGGTGTTGTGAATTGACCCTTAGGCTTTGGTGGATCGTCATTGTCACTTATGTATCCACCATTGACCTTGTCACTGCCGTATCTCCATAACAATGCAGCATATCTATTGCGTAGGTAATTTGCAAGATGTCCATCAGTATCAGGTGGTATAACAAGTTGGTCACTCAAAAACTCTGCAAATGTAGCTACGTATAACCCGCAGTCCCTACAATGGATGCGCCGGAATTTTTTTTTATAACATAATGCATGCCCTGTTTATACAAAAAATAAAATAACATAATTCATGCACTGCATTATATGAATGTATATGATACATTAAATTTTAATTTATAAGACAAAGGAATCATAATATGTATATGATACATCTTATTAACTAAACTTATAAACATTGTAAATAGACTTAGTGTATCTGATACATCCCACAACTGTACCACAGAATTTTATTTTACTAATAATAACCCACAAAATTATTACCATATTATAGACCTTAAAACTGAAAACCACGTAATGCTTTTAAGATGTATATGATACATTCTATAAGTGGTACCTATTATATTCTATAACAACCATCATATTAAGTTTTAATTGAATGTATATGATACATTAAAGTTAAATTATAAGACATAAGAATCATAATATGTGTATGATACATTTTATTAACTGAACTTATAAACATTGTAAATAGAGTTAATGTATCTGATACATCTCACAACTGTACCACACAGTTTTATTTTACTAATAACAACCCACAAAATTATTACCATATTATAGACCTTAAAACTGAAAACCACATAATGCTTTTACTAATCGAAATTTTACTGAAGAATCTTAAAATTTTACAGACACTGTGCTTTCAGTGATACACAACTCAAAATTATTGACAAAAATTATGAATCTGATACACACTATAAAATGTAAAGAAACATGTTGGTTGTACTTTAATTTGAATGTATCAATCTTCATTGTTAATTTCAGTTTACAAACACATACAACAGTTTATAATTAGGGTATAATAAACAAAAACACAAAATTATGAATTTTAAACACATACCTTAGGAAGTG
The DNA here is from genome assembly GCF_036512215.1 of Solanum lycopersicum. Classification (NCBI taxonomy): domain Eukaryota; kingdom Viridiplantae; phylum Streptophyta; class Magnoliopsida; order Solanales; family Solanaceae; genus Solanum; species Solanum lycopersicum. The sequence continues at coordinate 53,412,445 of NC_090811.1, forward strand.
TGGGTCTTGAAACAGTTGATGTAACTTTTCTTGGCCTTTTTTTCTTGATTTCTTCATTCTTCTTTGGCTCAAGTACATTGTTGTTCTTCATCAACAATGGGTCATGTAGTCTCTTAGATCTATTCTCAGCCCACAACTCATCATCAGAATCATAAACACGTTTGGAATTACCACAATCTTCCATGATATTTGTAAACTCACAAGATGAAGAGAATGAAGGAGAAAATCTGGTTAGATGGAAAGAGAGTCCTACAAAATATTAGATATGGATGAAAATTTGAACTGGAATTCAAAATTTACCTGCAAACGTGTGGAATGGGGAGTAGACAATTATACACCTACAATGTAGGGAAATAAAAAGGAAAGGAATAAAATTAATATGGTAAATTTTAATTGGGGATGTTAATGGGGAAGTGGGTAGCCTTGAAAATAGGATTTAGTTTTTGGTAAAGTAAAACTTGCCAATTGGGTGAAAAAAAGGTGGGAAATCTTGATGTATCTTTTATATTTTTTTAAATTGGGGGAATAAGGGATTTTTGAAATTTTTAAAATAAGTTGGGATAAATGGTTATTAAGATAATTAAAGTAGTGTATTTAAGTAATTTTTCCTTCTTTTAATTCTAATTCATCCAATTCCAATTCATTTTCAATTATAGTCACCCTTTCATTGTAATTCTAGCCATTTTTTATTACAAGTTTAGCCATTGCAATCCTCATTCAAATCGGATTTCAATATATCTCATTTTTTAATCTCATCTGTCTATTTAATTCATTAAATCCTGATCGTCTATATCTTTCAAATCCACGGTCAAGATTTAATCTCCCAAATTTTACTATTTTACACCTAAAGAACTCCTAACCCTTTGGTCTTTTTCCCTCTTTCTCCTCCTCATCGCTGCTCCTCCGACCAGAGCCAGGAGGTACCGCACTCTCCTTTCACATGTTCCCCCGGCGCCCCTCTAATCCTCTTCTCCTCCGTTTTTTCCTTTTAGTTCCAGCAGGAAGCGGCGAATGATGAAGCTGCCAGCAAAAGACAGAAGCCCTTGACACTAAACAACAGGAGCAGCAACAGACAATGCCAGAAGGCTCCACCGGTGTCAAATCAGCAGCGCCCAACGGCAGCAATAACTTCGAGAAGCAGCAGCAGCGACAATGGAGAGCAGCTGCCACGCCTCTGTTTGCCTCCGTCTTCTCTCTTCTCCAGCCAGCAGCAGCCGACAAGACCATCAGCAACTCTGACAAGTTGAATATTCGGTGACGCTCGAACTTTCAGGTTTGTTCGAAACGGATCTCGACAGATCCAGTGAGGTGTTTTCTATTTATTATCCATCTATCCCCTAACACTTTTTAGTGAATTTGATTATGATTTTCTGATATCCTCTATAAATGTTTACTTAAAAATAATTAAATAATTGGTTGTCAATTTAGTTTTTTTAGCATGATTTCTTGAATCCCTTGATTGCTAAGTTGACTCATATATTGCCTAAAGTCGCGATTTTGTGTTGTATGATTGATTTTATTTAATGTTAGTAGTCGATCCTAACTGAAATTGATAATGTACTTGTTTCAACATGAGATTGTTTGGAGGATCACTAATTTATTGTGTAAGTTTTGTCTCCAAATTTGCCCGTTAATATCTAAATGTGATGGTTGCATATTCCTCTCCTAATTGATAATTTGTGAATATTAGCTTGGTTAATTGTATCATAGACTATTTGATAATGGATTCACTTGATTAGAGTTTAGTCTTGGTAATTAAATGTATTTGATTTCGTGATTTGGTTAGTATATTGTTATATATTGTTATCCTCGATTGACCTCCATTAGAGGTTTTTACATGGTAAAATATGGTGTTATTATACAGAAGGTATATGTGCTTCATTACTTGTATAATATTGTAATGGTTTTACTAAAATATATTGGTCTTCTTAATTATATCGAATTAGTGTTTACTGGTTTAGTTAAGGTAAATAATTTTGCTGATTTTTAGTTTGAGTAGGTAAGGAACTATCATGCACTCATCTCATATTGGTCTAAAATATGAGTGTTTACTAAAATATATTGGTCTTCCTATTTCGTGCTCCTATCTAATTTCAAACGGCTAATGCTTGTAGTTATGATAAATTATGATTTGATTGAATCAGTGCGATTATGGTAACATTTGTTTTTTCTTTCTAGAGACAATTCTTTGTCCATATGTGTAGATTTTTAGTCATTTATTTTTGGTAAAGGACCTCTATTGATTGCTTTATATTATTTGCTTAAGAGAATTGCCAAGATATGCTCTTCTTAATTTATTTTCTCCCTTAATTATGTTCCCCTCTATGCTATATAAACTTGACTCATCTTTCATTCTTTTTCTCATCCATGCTCACTCTTACACTCTTGAATGGTTACTCACTCACGCTCTATAAGCTTTTATCATAAGAACACTATTACACACTGCTCACGGATTCAACATTTGCACATGCTAGCAAATCTATTCTTGAAGCACAGTTCATCTACATTGTTGACAGTAATTTTACCTATCTAGGTTTGTTTTCCGCATTAATCTCGTTCTTTACTTTGAATTATTTATCATGTATGTTTGTTGTGTGTTCAAAAACGAACAAAAGGAAGCATCCGGGTTAATTTCTTACCCCTTTTGCTCTATTTGTGATTTCATGCTGCTCCTGATTGTCAGAAATACTTGTATGTCTTGTATGTCTACTTTTTACTCATATATGTGAAACAATTATTATTGTTCAAGTGAGTTTGATAATTAGTATTATTATATCATTGTCTTTATGTATTGTATACGCTGGTATTTTCTTCTCCTTTAGCAGGTTTGGACTTTGTCCAAGTTGAAGAGTCGCCCGGTTAAGAGATTTGAATGAAGTTATTATTATTTATTATTATTTTTAAGTTTTTCTGATGTTGGGTTAGTTCCTATTTAGTTCTGTAATAATCCTTTAGTAACTCTTCAACTCTCGTATTTGAAATAATTTGGGGGATAAGCTATATAAGGGGAGGGGATATATGTATATGCTAATTATTTTCTTTGCTTATTATTATTTATTTTTTTACTATTTGATTGATACAAATATTCCGTCTATTACTAATGTCATTAGAATAGGCATCATATTGGAATCACCCAAATGATCTATTTAAAATCAATTATTTATTTGTCTTCTTTAATTAGTTTGAATCAATGAGAGCTTGATAAGTAAAGTTAGTAACCTAGATCTAGCTTTTATACGTTAATATTTTTTTTCAGCATGCTAATGAACTTCACAAGAGAAAGCGAACCTTTTAAAAGTATCGATGTCATGATTGATAATATAAACCTTACTAATTTCCACCTGTTCACCTAGAAATCATGTTTGTAGGTATTATGAATTAACAAGGTTTCTACATGCCTAATGTTGTTTAACAACTTCAACTTCGATAATAAGTTTTAAAATAATTAGATTCTAATAACTTTTGCATGATAAAATCCTATCTAATAATTTTAGTAGGTTAATTGGTTAGATGTTAATAACTCTTTGTATGTCAATCATTTTTCAGCATGTCTTATCACATAAAAATCATGCCTAAGGACTAAAAAATATTCTATATATCGTTTGGAGTTAAAAAAATCATGTTAATCACCAAATTTACAAGTTCTCTAATAATTTTCAGCATGTTTTAAAACTAGATAATCCGTCAATATTTTCAACTCTATGCAAAAGAACAATTTTCTATATACATTATTATTTTGTGTTTCTTCCTAAAAAAATTGTCATACTAATTTGCCTAAAAAAATATGCAAAAAAAATTTTTTTAAAAAATAATAGTTAATATTTTTCTGCATCATAATTAACCTCTTTTGCATCTAAAATTTGCTATTAATTAATTTTTTTTCATTGTAACTAATTTCTACCTAAAAATTTATATTTTTTATATTAATAACCAATATGTAAATCCATCAATATTCTAAAATTTTCTGCATTAATAATAAATTTGTCACTTAAAAAATATTTTTTTTTGTGTTACTAATAAATCTATTGGTGTCCTTAAAATAATTTTCTGCCCTAAACAAATTAAGCCTTTTGTTATAAAATATTATTTTCTGTCTTATTAATTAATTCGACTACTATTTTTAAAATATATGTGCATGTGTAATCACATTCTTTCCTATACTTGGATATCAAACAAAAGCTATTATTTCATTAATCATTGTTCACCCTAAAATTAGTTCAATACTAAATTTGCATCCATGTTATCATATTTGCCCCGTCATAATTAAATTGTTGCTATAATTTTTTCTGTTTGTATGTTCACATACTTAGCATGAAACATTCACAATTATGTGTTGTTTGCAAGCATGTCTAATTGATTTTTAGAGGCCAAATTGAGACTTGTATTGCTAAAATGACCGTCTTGTTTGCCTTGTTTGTTTGACTTGGTGTCTAGGAGGGCCTTATATTCTATTTTGTCTAAACCCACCTTTGAAGAGTGCAATGCCTCTTGATATTAAACTGGGATGACTAGGCACCTTTTAGGTACAAAATGCATGTGGTATTTGGGTAGGGGTAGTTGGCCCTACGGAGATGATGACATCGGCTCAGGCTTGAAAGACAAACCTTGCTTTTGTTTGTCCCTATACGGCAGCCTATCGAAAAATAAAAGAAAGTCGAGTGCTGATCCGAAAAAGTCTCTTAGAGTCTCCCTTTCATTTACCCCTTTATTTGTTTGTTTAATTATATTTATTTGGGGTAGATTAAAATAAAAATAAATTTGTTTCTTATTTATTTATCTCCTTTCTGTCCTCTCGCTTATCTTTTTTAAATGCTTGGTATATGTACTTCATTTAGTCTCGCATGCCTAATTCTTAATTAAAATAAGAATGTTATCTTAATTTTTTAATATCATATTATCACTTAGTCTTGCATGTTATATAATTAATAAAGTAGCTTTAATTGTTCAATAATTCTTATCACTTAGGTTATACATGTTTAATTAATAATAAATTAATTTTATTTTTTAATATTATGTTGTCACTTAGTGAGCATGCTAATTAATTAACTTATAAATGAGTGACCTTATTTGCTACTTGTAACCCCCACATAATTTGCATGAGATATGCCGAGACCCACATTTGTGAACCTTGATGGATGTCTAATACCTTCCCCTTGAGGTAATTCAAACCCTTACACATTTCTCCGGTTCGTTGACCTTAGCTAGACTAGTTAGGTTAGATAGGTTCCCTAATGCACCTTAATTTGTTAGGTGACGTCTCTTCAAAACTCAAAATCCCAAAAGAGTTGTTAGGTCATGCACAACATCTATTTTAATGAAAAATGAGGCGCGACAGTAGTCATATTTATATAACATAAAAAAATAAATTGTAGCTATTTATTTTAAATGTTTTTAAATGTTTGTCATATTCTTTAATTTTTCCTTATCGATATTTGAGCTCATTTTGACACCTATGTATGTGGAATATTTTATTTTGATCCTTAATATATTTCATTTGATTGAAATAATTTTTAATCTATAACAATAAAAGTTATTTATTTTGTTTCTTTACTATAAATATTTATCAAGAAAGGAAATGTTGAATATAATTGTGGTGTAACGATCCGATCCCAAGAGTATAGTGCAAGAATTTTAAAATATTGCATATGCTGTTTTATGAATTTTAACATCTGAAATTTCTCCTTGATTCAAAAGTTATTTTAAGTATTTTAAATATTATTTTATATGTTTTAACATCTGAAATTTGTAGAGTATTTTTAATAATCAATACTAATCCAGAATCATTCAAAGACGAATATCAGCTCTGGCGACACTTATATGTCATTACATAACACTGCATCAAACAATGTAGGTTGAGAAATTGAGACAATTTGAGGAGGAAGTAGACCAACTTAAGGGATAGGATGAATTACATTTAGTGTAAGAATAATTTAATAAATAGATGTAAGAATATATTGAACAATACTTATTTTTTTTTATAGAATTATTTTAAAACATTTATATTCATTTGTAATTATGACTTTCATTTACCACACAATTGAAACAATAAACATATAGTAATTAAGAGATCCCTTCCGTTAAAAATATATGCATACATTAATGTGACATTTTCTTCTCCCATATTTATCACATGAAAAAAAGTTAAGTGTGCGCTTATTTGTTTTTCATTATTCTCATTTTTGGATAATATTATATTTCACATAATAATAATACTATTACTTATGACAATACGAGTTAATTCAAGGTAATGAGATATTAACCATGTGCTTCCAATACATTACATCAGATTTATTGTAAAGATATTATTTATTACTTTGAAAATTTGCATAGTTTAGTTTAAAAATATTAAAATATTTTTGTTGAAAAATAATAGTTTTTTTATATTGATTTTTTTTTTACTATGCTTGGTGGCAAAACTATAGCCACATTATTTATTAAAAAATTATATTATTTATATATCAAATTTTGCGTTAAAAACATATTTTAAAATTTAATATCTTTGACAAAATGTACGACTCTGCGCACTGGTAAATGATGGCCATTTGAATAAAATAATTTTAGATTGAACCCTGTTATAGCACAAAAAAATTGCTTTATTTTGACAGATTACTTGTATATACACCATTATTCTTGCAACAAACAATATTTATTAAATTTTAATTCACCAAAATTCTTAAATATTTTTCAAATTTCTTGATTCTTAATATTACAATGTAAATTACTATAGAGTTCTATACATAAATTAATATTTATTCGAAATATATAATTAAATAGATATATAATAACAATTATATTTAGAATCTTATTCAATAGAGAGTGCACTTTAAAAGAAATAGTTTTTTCTTTTCTGAAGTTTTTTCCTTTGACTATGTGATTTGTGTTAGTACAAATCATGACTCTTTTGTTCAAATAGTATTTCGCTTTATACACAACAATTCATATACTTTCTAGATTTTAAAATCAACGCAGCAAAAAGAATAGTTGATGGTTGGTATTTGATAGAATTTTGAGATCATTTATAGTCAAATTGCTAGGCTAAATAAAATAATATTCAAATCACTTATCAAAAAAAATTATTTGATATTCTTGATAAAATTTTTGAATCGTTCCTAATTATACTTCAGTATATCTAAATAAATAGTAATGTTTTTAGTTTGGTAAACTCTGTACGAAATTAATTATTTCTAAAAAATAGTTTTACTAACGTACCTCTAATTAAATTTTTTGATGAATAAAATTAATTTTTTTAATGACGGAGAACTACATTATTTAAACAAAAATAATTTTGAAAGAATAAGATCCATTATTTCTTAAAACCTTAAAACACCACTTAGACTAAACAAAATGAAAACACTAAAATATCACTCACATAGAAATTAAAAAAGCATCTAATATTATTATCTAAGAGAGAATAAAATTAAAAAAATCACAATTAGATTTGTTTGAGCCCTCGAAATTTGGACGCTAAAGCAAATAATATTTTTTTGGGTCATGCGTAAAGTAAATAATTTACTTATCTTACGTTTAAGCTAATAACTCGTGTGAAAATGATCTACGAAACAAAATTAATACACAAATAACGATGCACATTCCTCTCATGAAAAAATGAAATTCAATTGACCATATTTTATTCACGCGGAATAGAATACTCAGTTGTTGACTATTAACATGACGTAGGAATTAAAAAGTAGTACTTAAATAATAAGTAATTCATTAATTTTATAAGTTGATCAAAGTATTATTAAATATCTTTAACATGACGTAGGAATTAAAAAGTAGTATTTAAATAATAAGAAATTTATTAAGTTTATAAGTTGATAAAAATATTATTAAACATCTTGACAAGTAAAGATGTGCAATACTAATATTTTCTAGCGATATGAGTTATGATATAATAATGAGACAGTTCTACTTTTAATCAAATAATTCGAATTCGAATCTTAAGTATGAAAAAATTCACAAATAAGTTTTGGAGTGCGCCATCTAAATAAAGTAGTAGCTTTAATGCGGATTTCTGAACAACGAGTGAAAAATAAAAGAATATACATTAATATTCTCATTTTTTCAATTGTCCATTATTTTAAAATAATTTTCATTTTCTATTTGTCGCTTCACATATAAAAGACAATATACATTTTTATTTGATATAAAATATAAATGTGCATTTTAACTTGATCTCCACTGATATCTATGTCCTTCAATTTTAAATGTACACAAGTAATCATTAATATAATGTTAAACAAGTAGACACACTCATCATAAATAACACAATATACATATTATGTCATGTAGGAAATGAATTAACATATAGAACGTTACACATAATATATGTCTAAGATTCAATTATATACATTAGTGTCTATTTCAAAAGATGGAGGACATGTATGCTAATATTAAAATAAAATTAAAAAACATTTTTATGCATTATTTCTTTTCTTAATTTCCTATTTTACCTTTTTTTTTTTTTTTAATTTTATAACTAACAATTTAAAAAATTAGAAAGCAGGAGAGAATTAGAAAGCAGCTAAGTCAACTCAACTAGCTATTCTAGAAACTAGACCTAATTAGAACCCAAATTCTACTAAATTGGAGATTAGCTCACACGAAGTTATCTCCTTATGTGCGAAGTCCCAATAATTCTTTGCAATCGCAGCTTTGTTCCACATATCCATATTGATCAGGTTAAGACCTTCTGTGGCTTTAGGAGCACATATTTTATCCCATACTATTAGTGCTTTCTTGGACATATATAGTGTGGGCTCCAGTCCAGATATAACAACGAGAATAAGCTTCTATAGTTTTCAGCTTTTTAGAACTCACAGGAAATAATTGAGTCCAATATGATTGAATTCTAAATGGAACAACCTGTACCAATCGTAATGAGAGTGTTTTTGCAGTCCAAACAGTAATCCTTGCAACAATTATCCTTATAAGAGGTTGTCAAGACAACTTTTTTTGGCAGCAATTTTCCTTATAAGAGGTTGTCATTGTACGATAAACAACTTTTTTTGACGATAATGGTATACCTAATTAAGTACTTAAAAGGAAGTTCCCCACACGAGTAGCTAAGTTGTTGAAAGATCAAGTGCCTTTCTAGCGACTTTACTCCACCGAAATACACTGCAGTTTTGTCTAGTTTGCCTCCGATCCAGATGCCTTTGAAAATAGGAGTAAACATTGGCTAATAGCCTCTATTGATTTTAAGTCACCTCTAGCAAATAACAACAAATCATCCGCAAAACAAAGGTGGCCTAATTGGACCTTAGAACATCTAGGGTGGAATTTGAATGTCTTCAGTTGAGGAAGACCATTCAAAGTCCTGCTGAGATATTCTATAGCAATGGCGAACAAATAGGTTAAACTAGAATCCCCCTGTCTTAACCCTTTAGCAGCATCAAAAGGAGGAGTAGGGTCCCCATTGATGATAATAGAATAGTTCACTGTTTGGACACATTTCATAATCTAAGTAGCAAACTTCTCGGGAAACCTGAGTCCCTCCGATATTTGTCTCAAGTACACCCATTCAACCGAATCATAAGCCTTTTTAAATCAATCTTGATCATGCTTCTGGTGGAAATATGTTTTCTGCTATAAGTTTTGACAAGCTCATGTGCCATGATGATAATGTCAGCTATCTTCCTACCTGGGACAAAACTTGTCTGCACCTCATTAATAATAGCATGCATTACTCTTTTTGTATCTAGCAGCCAACACCTTAGAGATAATTTTGTATAAGATAGTGCAACAAGCAGTAGGTAGGAACTCCTTCACATAACGAGGATTTGGGAGCTTTGGTACCAAAGTAATGGTTATACATTTTATAGTAGTATAACCTTCTAGTTTCAAGTAAATCTTGAACAGCACCCACAATGTCCGTTTTGATTATAGGCCAAGCCTTCTTAAAATTAAGCATTGTACCCATCAACCACTGGAGCTTTATTATCTTCAATTCCCTTTAAAACAAGATAAATCTCAGCTTCAGTAATACTTGCACACAAACTAAGTTGTTGTGCAGAGTCAAAACAATCTCATTTTTCATATTGTTTTTATATAATAGTAGTGTTGCACCTGTGCGATGAATCCTTGATAAAATTGTATAGTTTCTTCTTTAATATCCTTAGAATCTGTTTGTTTAGGTCCATGTAAAGTAGTAAGTTCAACAACTTGATTATGTTGTCATTTCTCTTTAACCACGGCTGAAAAGTATATTGTATTAGAGTCACCTAGCTTAATCCGTTTATCTTTGGATTTCTTCTTTAAAATGCTTTCCTCCATCAAAGACCACTCCTCAAGTTGCTGTAAAGTTTTCCTTTCCAAATCTATCAGTTGATCAGTGTTGTGTCGTGTTAACTGGCCCTGAATATTCCTCAAATCTATTCTAGTCTTTTCAAGCTTTTGAGTCAGACCTCTTTACTCTGTATCATTCAATTGTCTAAACAATGGCTTGAGGGATTTTAGTTTAAGCCAGAAATCCTTCATCCTCTAATTATCAAGTTTCATTGTCCAAACCTGTCCAACTATTGGAATTAATTCCTTATGATCAGCCCAAATATTGAAGTACGTGAAAGGACTTAGAATGATCCGACTCTGCATTTTAACTTTCAAGATCATTGGCAATGATCAGAAAAGTTTTGAAGGTCATATGCAGTTATCACATGTCCCCAGTTGAGCATTCATTCATCATTTCTAAGTGCTCTTCGTTTGTACTTTAAATTCTATCACAACCTTGTTGTTTATTAGTCCACGTATAGTAATTTCCGGTCCATGTCAATTCAGCTAGCCCCAGTTTACATATACATTCAGTAAAATCCTTTAGTTCAATATTTGTTTCTGGTTGGACAAATAGTCGATCATGTGAGTACAAGATAGTGTTCAAAATCCTCACAAATAAGCCAAGCATGGCTTGTTTGAGGAAGAGCCTTGAGACTTCTCCATAATATCCTTCTTTGTCCTATGGATTAAACCCATATACAAAGGTTATATGCCATTCATCACCGTCACTTCTACTTTGCACTACTGAACAATGAATAAACTGTGCGCATATATATATGTATTGGTTTCACATCATAATGCCTTTGATCCCATATCACCCATACTCTCCCATTAGAAGCAACAGAATAGTTATTAATACACATCCACTCTGGAAATACATTAGTTAAAATTACGTAGCTTTACAATCTCTTACTATGGTTTCCAAAAGACTAGCACGTTTATTAGGCTTAGTTCGCAGATAGTGTCTAAGCTCCTTTTGCTTATATCTTTTGTTGAAACCACGAACATTCCATATCAGCCATGACATGTAGAAGTTGAGGTTTCCCCTCTCCCTCCTCTGTCACTCAAGGAATGGCTAGGTCTGCTACGTTACACATTTCAATGAGCAGATTGCAGCTCAGGGAATTGATCCTCACTGAACACACTTGTGGTTGCTACCAACTTGCCTTTGTCATTCATTAGCCCTTGTTGCTCATTTACCTTCAGATTCTGTTGTAATCCCCTAGATCCAGGATCTAGCATAATTTGATGGGTTGGTATTGGTTCATTAGTCACAATTGCTACTATCGGATAAACAATCGTCTCCTCCTAAGATTCTGGATCCTTGTAGTTGCCCACGACACTATCATCTTTTGCTTTCCAAGCTTGAACTACCCTTCTAGGTCTGTGTCTTCTCCTTGGTTGCTCAAATAGATGTGGTGCTTTAGTCGTTGTCGTTAAGTGCAGATGTGCCCAATCTTTAAACATTTGATTCAAAATTAGGGCTTCAAATCATACTCAACTTCTTGTTCAAATTCTCTACCATATGGATCCATGACTGCCACTTCAGTAGGCAATGATTTAGTCACATTTACTGGGATCAACATTTTGGCAAAGGATATGCGGGCTGATTTGTAGTACATTCATATACAAAAAGCAGTGTCCCGATTCCACTAGCAATTCGACTCAAAGAATCACATCCCCTAACAACTCATATGTAGTTTTGGAAATTTCACCCATAGGGGATTCTTCGTCAAGAATTTCGCTGTGAAATTAAGCTCTGGAGTCCAAGGTTTCTAGATCATCGATTTGTAATAAATAGTATAGTGTATGTCCCGCCACTTCACAGTTAAATTTCGCATTTGAAAGGGGAAAAAGAGTCTAGAGTTATGGAGAGGTTTATGGAAAACTCTAAAATCCCCTAGATATTCTAAGAAGACTCTAGAATAACTTGGATGTTTTCTTGGAAATCTTTGGAATTTCCTAGAACTAATAGATAATTCTAGAACATAAACAAAAGTGTAATTATAAGAAAGACTTGTAAAGTATGCTTTATTTACACTTAGGCGCTTATGAGACAATATAAATAGAAGGGTCACTCATTTGTAAATCATCCAAGCAAGCATCCAAACTTGAAGCAAGCAATCTTCCAAACAATATAAAATTTTCTTCCAATTTTTTAAGTCTTTCATCACATTCTCTTAGTGATCTTAGCGTAAAGGTCTTACTTGAGCTTATAAGATCATGAAAGATTCGTGAGTAAGTTCTCAAGTGCAACATAGAAATTCATTAAGACTCTAAGTCCATGACAACGTGGTATCAGAGCCAGTTTTTCACTAAGGGAATGGATAACGAAGGAGAACTAAACACCCCTAGCATCAACAACGTCCAGCTGGAGGGTGGAAGGAAGAACCACAAGGGAAAGAAGCACAAAAAAGTAATGAGGAAATGTTTCTCGACCTCACACCAAGTGAGGTGCTAACATCTCACCCACCTTTGACCACTAAAACAAGCGATGATGACCGTGGATAGGAGCCCATTGACGTCACACCTGGAGAGATGCCCATTGACGTCACACATGGAGAGGAGTGAATCGTAATGGTTGAAACAGCGAGCCAGGCTGTGGAGATATTATATCGGCATTGGGATGTGGCCGACGACAAGTTCAAGACTCTCAAGGAGTTCATCCTTGAAGAGATAAACAACATAAGCAAGGAGTTGAGATATGCCAACGTGCCGAGTTTGAGATGAAGAAGGCTATCACTTCCTTGGAGTGTCGGCTCATGGAGGCGTTGAACACAATTGAGACCATTAAGGCTTAGATGAAAGCACTCAAGGAGGGCGTGAAAGTTAGAGGATCATCTTCGCTTGACCGCGATAGGGAGGTCAAGGTCAAGGCTCATAAGAAACATATGTTCAAAGGTGTACGTGACACACAAGAGGTGGAGAGTTTCCTGTAGCAGTTGGAGAATTACTTCAAGTGTAATTGAGTGAAGATCGACGAGAAAAAGATCAACATTGTTATGTTGTATCTTTCGGAGATGGCCATGTTGTGGTGGAGGCATAAACATTCAAAAATAGGGAAGGGACTTTGCATCATTGACATTCAAGACCAATTCCAAGTGGATTTCCAGAAGGCGTTCTTCTCTAACAACATCATCTTTCAGGCGAAGTGCAAGTTTAGGGAGTGGAAGCAGGCAGGTAGCATTCGGGCATATATGAAGGAGTTCACCATCCTCATGCTTCAGATTTTCTAACCTCATGAATGAATATATGTTGTTATATATCATGGGATGGGCTGCCAAATTGGTCAGGACGGAGTTGGAACGCCGATAGGTCAGGACTATCGATGAAGCCATCACGAAGGCCAAAGCTTTGACAGACTTTAGGCATGAAAAGCCTGACAGAGCCGGATGAGAGGTGCTCATGACCATGGTGGGAGAGATCGTGGAAAAGTTGAGGAGCAGCGGCCACGTCCAAAGAATCATGATACCTATAGGTCTGATGGCAAGAAGTTTGGATGCCATGGCGACATGGAGAGAAAGGTCAGAAACCACCAAAAAAAGGTTGCTACATATTTGGTGGACCTCATTGCAAGGTGCCCTGAATTGAAGAGCCTTGGTTCTATCCTACGAGAGCGGAAAGAGAAGGATGCACAAGAGCAAGGAGAAGGCGCCGCGACCACACAGTTGGGTCCAACATGATAGGACTCTGCGGAGCTATTACCAAGAAACCAAGGAAGTCAAAAGATTATGGCGAGCAATATGTCGACATCACGATCAATGGAAGACCCACTCGTGCTATGGTCGACACGGGTGTAGAGACCAATATCATGAAAAAGAGGGCAGAGATAAGGTTGGGGTTGAGTTATAGTCTAAGAAACGCACAACTCAGGATTGTCAATGCACCACCAACTCCTGGTCGCGCATGGAGTAAGCATCACACTAGGCGAGTGGAAAGGTAACACTAAATCTGTTGTCGCTCATTTAGATCTCTTTGACATAATTCTTGGGCAAGAGTTCTTCAAAGAGTATTACACAATGATAGAACCTTACCTTCAATGACTTCTAGCCATGAATCAAGGAGGATCATAGATGGTGCCTTTGGTTAAGGTACCGAAGATGGAAGAGCATGTTTGTCTAACAACCATTCATCTTATAAGAGGCCCTAAGGAAAAGGATTCAGCGCTTATAGACACCATTTCAAGTTTGAAAGAAGACAATGGTGCAAAAGGGTCCCTGCTACCACGCACAAAGAAGGTCCTAATAAAGAACAATGTTGTGGTGCCAACAAAGCCGCTCAGGTGCTTGCCTCCTAGGAAGGACGTAGATCATAAGGCTGAGCTAGAAAAGTTAAAAGAGGCACCTAAGGAAGTTTCACAAGAGCCTTGATCAAGTCAATGGACTATAGGTCGCGCACGCGAGAAGACAAGACTCAGTTGTTGATGCAGTGACGATGCGACGCGGTCGTTGCATTGTTGACATCCAATTTTGGACCTCCACCATAAAAATTAATCATTTCAAGCTTCTTCGATCTCAAACGATTTAAAATGATTAGTTTATAAAATTTTAAGAAAAAAATATAAATTTTGCAAGTTATTTTAAATAAGTTTTGTCACTTTTTATAATTTTAAGTAATATTTATGTTTTATATAATTTTGTACATAATTAGTAAATTTTATAAAGACTTCAAAATTCATCTAAAATAGATTTTAATTTTAGTAAGTATTTTATTAAATTAGTTTAGTTTAAATAACGATTATATTTTTGAATCAGTAGTTTACAATTAAGTTAATTATTTTATTTCGTTAAGATTAAAGAAGCTCATTAATTAATTTATATTAATTCATTTTATTTAGTTTTTAGACGAATCATCAACTAAACCAATCTGGTTAAAATCTTAACTCTAAATGACTACAATTAAAATTTGTATGGTCATTTTGTTAATAGTAATTCTAATCATTGATTACTTTGTCTTCAACTCATTTAAAAGACAATATTTTGGGCCCCTTAACACTGAATCTCAGCAGCCCATCCCAAATACCAACGGACACAACTCTTAACCAGCCCAATTCTGTCAACATTACAACACCATCCGATATTCTTCTTCTACTTCCTTGCAGCAAAATCCAGAAGCAAAGCAGTCGCGAACTAGCCCAGAAATCAACCCAGAATTGCGACCCTTGTCTAGCGGCGTGGCTCTCTCCTCTCTCCTTATTATATCTGTGAAAGAATGTTCTCAAGTAGCTAGGAATTTTTTAAAAAAAAAGTGAAATTAAGATTTCAAAACAAATGGGTGGTGACATAAGTCTTAAGTATTGGGTGTAGGAGACAATTATGTGATTAATGATTAAGGATTGTGGAGTTGCCCTCCAGTTTATAAGTTGACAGTTTGGTCCACTGAATTAAATGAAGGATAAAAAGATAATTTAACAATACCTAATTTAACCAACTTTTGGTGGGAATTAAATGAGGGGTAAAATGGTAAATTGACTATACCAAGCCTAACTTAACCAATTTTGGTGGGAAAATATCGAGACAAAAGAGGAAATAAAAGCTTTTTTCCCCACCTCCAGCCGTCGTATTCGTCCTTCTCTTCTTCTTCTGCTCTCGTCTTTGCTTTCTTTCTATCCTTTCTTCATGCTCTTTTCATCTTCTCTTATTCTTCTTCTTCTTCTTCTTCTTTTTGTACATTGCGGGTCTTCGATGGTAGTGCTTGTGCTTTATTCTTCTTGAATCAGTTTTTTACCTAATCTGTAACTGGTGGACCAAATTTTGTTTGTTCAGTTAGAATTACTGCATAAGCGTTATACACCATTGTTTCTGGTAAGTACAATTAATAGTTATTTAAAATCAATTCATTATCATCTGATTTGGGTACCTACATTTTTTTTCAATAATTTGCATTCGCGTTTTCAACATATTGTTATGTATGTTGCAACAGTTGACTATTATAACATATTATAGTCATATGTAGCAACATGTGATTTATTTTCACAACAGAACAAGTCATATGTATTACATCTTGCAACAGAATAGTCATATGTAGCAACATGTGATTTATTTTCACAACAGAATAGTCATATGTAGCTTATGACTTAATCTCGCAGCAGAATAGTGATATTTTGCTACATATGATATAACTAAAAAATGTATCAACATGTTGATTTATTTTTCACAACAAAACAGTCATATATAGTAACATATGACTTACATCTCGCAATAGAATAGTCATATGTTGCTACATATGATATAACTAAAAAATGTAGCAACATGTGATTTATTTTTTACAACAGAATAGTCATATGTAGCAACATATGACTTACATCTCGCAACAGAATAGTCATGTGTTGCTATATATGATATAACTAAAAAATGTAGCAGCATGTGATTTATTTTTCACAACAGAACAGTCATATGTAGCAACATATGACTTACATCTCACAATAGAATAGTCATATGTTGCTACATATAATATAACTAAAAAATGTATCAACATGTTGATTTATTTTTCACAACAGAAGTCATATGTAGCAAAATATGACTTACATCTCGCAATAGAATAGTCATATATTGCTACATATGATATAACTAATAAATGTAGCAGCATGTGATTTATTTTTTCACAACAGAACAGTCATATGTAGCAACATATGACTCAAATATTGCCGCAGAATAGTCATATGTTGCTACAAATGCTTATTCTTCATAATTAGTAATTGTTTTTTTTAAATTATTTTCTTCAGGTACAATGTCATTATTTGTAGGAATTAATTATCATGGTAAATGGGTCGAGAAGAAAAATTAATTCATATGGTGTTGGGAGGATAGTAATAAATGAGGAGTCGGTTCAGTAGGGATGTATGTCAAAAGAAACACTTTGTATGATGAATTCTTTAATTTAGTTGAGCAAAAGTCTAGATAAAATTGTAAACCGCAAGATCTTGTCATGAGTTACATTGCCCATTTTTATCATAATGAGAAGATTTTAACTTTTAAAATAACTGATCAATCTAGTTTGAGTGTTTATTTGGGCGGAACAGAGAAACCACCAAGATTAAGAGTCTACATGGAAGAAACTCCTATCGAAAAGGATCATCATGTAGACCAAGGCCAACAAGATATGTTTAATGATGAATTTCATATTGCAAACATGAATAATCCTGATGATGAAATTGGAATAACTGAAGGTGAAGCTCAAGCTGAAGGATCGAACCTTGAGAGCAAGTTTCCTCCCATACCTATAGTTGGCAGCAATAATCCATGTGCTTCTCAAACTTCACGTGTAAATAATGTTAGATATGATAAAACATGATTTTATAAGGGAATGACATTCAAGAACAAGCAAGGAGTAGCAAACTCATTGAAAATTGCTTGCTTGAAAAAAGATTTTAGACTTAAAAAGGTGATCAATTCTCGTAATGTGTTTTCCTTTAAATGTTCATATCCGGATTGCAATTGGTGGCTGAGGGTTGTGAATTTACAAGTAGTGACAGGTTTTGCCTTAGAATCTATGAAAAGTACCATACGTGTGGTTCAGAGCATCTTACAAGCCATAATCCCCACGCCACGGTAAAAGTCATAGGTAAGTACTTTAAAAATAGGTTTTCCAATGGTGAAGGCCCATCCACAAGAGACATGTCAAATCAACTCAGCACACAATTAAGTTATAAGGTAAGCTATTGAAAGATTTATAAAGGCATGGACCATGCTAAGTCTAATGTTAGGGGAACACATGAGCACGGGGACGCAATGCTTAATGCGTACCGGTATGTGCTTGAAGTTGCGAATCCATGAAGCAAGACGACATTGTCGCTTGATGAAAATGAGAGGTTCCAGTACTTCTTTGTATCATATTGTGCTTGGATAACTGGTTTTCAAGAAATGATAAAAGTAATAGCCATTGATGGTACATTTCTAAGGAGCAAGTATGGAGGAGTTCTGCTATCGGCGGTGGCACAAGATGCCGATAATCATATACTTCTAGTGGCTTTCTACCCTGCATCTCATTATGGTTGTTGCATGAGACACCTTGGGGAAAATATTAGAAATAACTTTCACAATTCAAAGGTAGTGTCCCATTTTTATAAAGCAGCAAAGGCCTAAAATATATCTGAGTTCAATGACCATTTCAATCAAATAAGAGATCGGTACCAAAGGACGTTAAAGCCCTTGAACGTGTTGTATTTCACACATGGAGTAGGGCATTTTGCCTAGGAAATAGGTATCATCTCAATTGAGTTTATTTTTACTTTATGTGTTTTGTTTGATTTTTACTGTTGTTGTGTAGATATAACATTATGACGTCAAACATTGCGGAATCGGTGAATGCTATGTTTGATGTTGAAAGAGAATTTTTCATTGTCGCTCTATTTGATGAAACAGACAGGATATTTGCATTGTTATTTCAGCAGAGGCGTATTGAACTGGTGCACTCTGCAAATAGATTTGTTCCTTCAATTGAAAAAGACATATCAGAGTATGTCAACGCGGGCAACAAGTTGTTGGCCCATCAAATCGCTAACTACAAGTTCAGTATCATTGGTCATGGAGATGTTCCTACTGTGGATCTTCAAAGAAGAACTTGTACTTGTAAAATTTGTGATTTGGACAAAATACCTTGTCCACATGTCATGGCAGCGATTCGATCCCAACATGGTGATATTTTGGAAATCAGATACTCCTCTCCATATTATTCAGTGAAAAAATACATAATGACATATTGTCAGGATATTCACTCGGTGCCAACTGAAGATTCTTGGATTATCCCTTTGGATATCATATAGAGAGAAATACCTCCTTCATATGTTGATCCAATTAAACCCGGAAGAAGGACATATAAGACACGGCGTGTACTTGACGAATCATTTCCAATAAGAAAAAATAAGTTTCAGTATGTAGAGACTTTGACCACAAAAAAACTACATGCCCAAATCAAAATGCCTCATAAGAAGTGTTAAGCATTGTGTTGTTGAATTTTAATGAATGTTCTTTCTTATTTGAGGATGATCTCTATTATATAATCTTATTTAGAAATTCCCCAATGCGTGATTTGTTGCTCTTTTTTGTTTCTGTGTCAACACATGTCAAATGTTGCTACATGATATATTAGATGTGGCAACATATGAAACAAATATCGCTACAGGTGAATCATCTGTAGCAACTCATGCCACATGTTGTGATTCACCTGTAGAAACATTTGTTGCATATGCTGCCACATATAATATATCTAAAAGCACACTCCAACATAATCATTACTTAAAAGTATATGTTGACATAAATTATTATATGCATCAACATATGACTAAAATGTTGCTACATATAATCATCTGTAGCAACATATGACTCAAATGTTGTGACAGACGAATGTTGCGATATACGAATCAGCTGTAGCAATATTTGACTCAAATGTTTCTACATATAATTATTTGTAGCAACATATATTTTTAAATAATGATTACGTGGGACTGTGCTTTTAGATATATTAAAAGTGACAACATATGCAATAATTGTTGCTAGAGACGAATCAGCCGTAGCAACATATACCACATGTTGTGACGGACGAATGTTGCTACATATAATCATCTGTAGCAACATATGACTCAAATGTTGATACATATAATCATCTGTAGCAACATATACTTTTAAATAATGATTATGTGGGACTGTGCTTTTAGATATATTAGATGTGACAACATATGCAATAAATGTTGCTACAGACGAATCAGCTGTAGTAAAATATGCCACATGTTGTGATGGACGAATGTTACTACATATAATCATCTCTAGCAACATATGACTCAAATGTTGCTACATATAATCATCTGTAGCAACATATACTTTCAAATAATGATTACGTGGGAGAGTGCTTTTAGATATATTAGATGTGGCAACACATGCAACAAATGTTATTAGATAATACCTTTTGTTTAATAATTACGACTCTTCAGTTCACTCTGTTGAAACGTCATGTCTTGAAACATTTCAAAATTGTTGGCCTTTATAAGAACACAAGAAGGGAGAGATAGGTCAAAAGTTGTCTTTTCTTCTTCTCTTCTTCTTCATTCTCAAAAATGACTTCAATGAGTTTAAACCTCTTCGAATCCCTCCCAACTGAACTAGTAATTCTTATCATTGAAAGGGTTGCTTCCTACTTTCTAGAAAATTTAGTTACTGTTAAATTATGTTTTAGGTTCCTTAATGAATTTGGTAATGAACGTTCTGTATATCAGAAGGTTACATTAGCCAGCTTTCCCACTGAGCCTACATGGACGAGGAATCAACATGCCGTGTCTTTCATGAATATTTGCATAGCATCGAAGAAATTAAGAGCCTTTTACAGAAAAGGTGTGGTAATTTAACTGTTTTTAGTTCTTTTTCACCTTGCATCAATTTATTTTGTAATCATAATGTGTTGTTTCTTTTATAGTTTAATTTTTTCAATCGTAATGATCCAACTGCATTGAGAATGGTTAAAAAAGCAGCAGAAGGTGGCCACCGTGGTGCAGAGTATGTGCTTGCCATAATTTCAATATTTGAAGGCGGTATTTCCATGAGAAAAGGCTTGATGTACATTGCCAACATGTAAAAAACATGTCAGTAATAGTGAGAAGATGTCGACACCATTTGTGGTGCATTTTAAATTGAATGTGGGTTGCAAGAACCTAATATTTTTAGTTTAAGACCCATTTGTTGCACTGTGCATCAACCCCAACAACCCGCATAATTAGTTGGCACAGAGGAAGTGACGATGAAGACGATATTCATCGTGAATTGTATATTTGTGATTTAGAACTAGATTATCGAGTTAAATTTCATCCGCATACTACTATGTGGGAATAATTTAATTAAATCTATGTTGAAAACAATGTTGATTTTATTATTTTTTTGTATTTATTTTGAAATTATTTATGTGGCAGCATATTATATTACATATGGTGAAAATGTTGCATTCACTTGTTTTGTACTTATTTTCGAATTATGATATACCAAATTATGATCGTACACAATGTTGGTCATTGTTATACCTTATTATTATTGATTATTTATGTTCTAAATCACTAAACTTTTGTTCAAATTTCTGTTTTTCCTTTCCTAAATCGATCGAATCGTCTATTTGTGTCCCCTTGATTTTTCATCTGTAGCAACATATGGAGTTTCTGTTGTTAAATTCGCAAAATATAATGAAACTGTTGCAACATATAATTATAAGCAATGACTTTTTTAGGGCTTAATTCAATTAAATTGTCACATAATTCGATATGGAACACCAATATATAGTCCTATAACATGTCTAAGAAACAAATTATAGTCGTTAACACTCTCCATTGGATTATAGCAATTATATTTATAAAGACAATCATTTCACTAGTTCATCATACATTGTTCTAGTAAATCCATATGATAGTTATATAACACCCTTCTAAATCGTTGTTCGAAATGTTATACCTTATTATTATTGATTATTTATATTCTATATCACTAAAATTTGGTTCAAATTTCCTTTTTCCTTTCCTAAATCGATCAAATCGTCTATTAGTCTCCTTGATTTTTCATCTGTAGCAACATATGCAGTTTTTGTTGTTAAGTTCGCAACATATAACGAAACTGTTGCAACATATAATTATAACAAATGACTTTTTTGGAGCTTTATTCAATTTAATTGTTACATAATTTGATATGTAACACCAATATATAGTCCTACAACATGTCTAAGTAACAAATTATGGTCGTTAACAACACTCTCTATTGGATTATAGCAATTATATTTATAAAGACAATCATCTCACTAGTTCATCATACATTGTCCTAGTAAATCCATATGATAGTTATACAACACCCTTCTAAATCGTTGTTTCAAATGTTATACCTTATCATTATTGATTATTTTTGTTCTAAATCACTAAAATGAGGTTCAAATTTCCAATTTTCCTTTCCTAAATTGATTGAATCGTCTATTAGTGTCTCCTTGATTTTTCATCTGTCGCAACATATGCAGTTTCTGTTGTTAAATTCGCAACATATAACGAAACTGTTGCAACATATAATTATAACAAATGACTTTTTTGGAGTTTAATTCAATTAAATTGTCACGTAATTTGATATGTAACACCAATATATAGTCCTACAACATGTCTAAGTAACAAATTATAGTCGTTAACAACACTCTCCATTGGATTATAGCAATTATATTTATAAAGACAATCATCTCACTAGTTCATCATACATTGTCCTAGTAAATCCATATGATAGTTACATAACACCCTTCTAAATCGTTGTTCCAAATGTTATACCTTATTATTATTGATTTTTTTTTTATAAATCACTAAAATGAGGTTCAAATTTCCATTTTTCCTTTCCTAAATTGACCGAATCGTCTATTAGTGTCTCCTGAATTTTTTATCTGTAGCAACTATGCAGTTTCTGTTGTTAAATTCGCAACATATAACGAAACAGTTGCAACATATAATTATAACAAATAACTTTTTTGGGGTTTAATTCAATTTAATTGTCACGTAATTCGATATGTAACACCAATGTATAGTCCTACAACATATCTAAGTAACAAATTATAGTCGTTAACAACACTCTCCATTGGATTATAGCAATTATATTTAGAAAGACAATCATCTCACTAGTTCATCATACATTGTCCTAGTAAATCCATATGATTGTTATACAACACCCTTCTGAATCGTTGTTCCAAATGTTATAACTTATTATTATTGATTATTTATGCTCTAAATCACTAAAATTTGGTTAAAATTTCCATTATTCCTTTTCTAAATCGACCGAATTGTCTATTAGTGTCTCCTTGATTTTTCATCTGTAGCAACTTATGCAGTTTCTGTTGTTAAATTCGCACATATAACGAAACTGTTGCAACATATAATTATAACAAATGACTATTTTGGGGCTTAATTCAATTAAATTGTCACGTAATTCGATTTGTAACACCAATATATAGTCCTACAACATGTCTAAGTAACAAATTATGGTCGTTATTAGCACTCTCTATTGGATTATAACAATTATATTAATAAAGACAATCATCTCACTAGTTCATCATTCATTGTCCTAGTAAATTCATATGATAGCTATATAACACCCTTCTAAATCGTTGTTCCAAATGTTATACCGTATTATTATTGATTTTTTTTTTATAAATCACTAAAATGAGGTTCAAATTTCCATTTTTCCTTTCCTAAATTGACCGAATCGTCTATTAGTGTCTCCTGAATTTTTTATCTGTAGCAACTATGCAGTTTCTGTTGTTAAATTCGCAACATATAACGAAACAGTTGCAACATATAATTATAACAAATAACTTTTTTGGGGTTTAATTCAATTTAATTGTCACGTAATTCGATATGTAACACCAATGTATAGTCCTACAACATATCTAAGTAACAAATTATAGTCGTTAACAACACTCTCCATTGGATTATAGCAATTATATTTAGAAAGACAATCATCTCACTAGTTCATCATACATTGTCCTAGTAAATTCATATGATAGTTATATAACACCCTTCTAAATCGTTGTTCCAAATGTTATACCTTATTATTATTGAATATTTATGTTCTAAATCACTAAAATCAGGTTCAAGTTTTCATTTTTCCTTTCCTAATTCGATCGAATTGTCTATTAGTGTCTCCTTGATTTTTCATCTGTAGCAACATATGCAGTTTCTGTTGTTAAATTCGCAACATATAACGAAACTGTTGCAACATATAATTATAACAAATGACTCTTTTTTAAAAGTAGTCCAATGATAGGCAAAACCCATTCTGTTTAACAAAGAGTAAAATAGGCCCAACCCATTCTAGAATACATTTTAATTTTAATTTCAAGAATAGAGTTTTCAAATTTTCATCTTTGTCGCTTCAGTTTTGGCGCTTTTTTCAAATCTAATTTGATTTTATATCAGTCACATTGTTCTATATTTGATTCTACTTTGGTTAAACCAAATTTCGGCACTCCAATGGTATGATGTCAAATGCTATATTAAGTCGAATATGTGATGATGAAAATGATACTATGTTGAATGTTAAAATGTATTGCAAACACGGAGATCTACTTTCAATGCAAACTTCATGGTCATAAGACAATCCATGTCGCAGATTTTGGTCTTGTCCACTATATCGTGTATGTATGTTTATTTCTAAAATATCTTGGAGATTTCAGATCTTTTTATTTTTTTATTTAAAATTTATTTCTTTATGGTATTTTAGGAGAATTCATGCAACTTCTTTAGATGGAGCGATCGTGAAGATATTGATATACGATCCAAGTTCGTTTCTGATTGGCAAACAAAATTAAGGAGTTAGACACTGCTGATGAAAGTCATATCAAAAGAAGTATCAAATGGGGAATGAAGGAGAAGAAAAAGATCAAATGTTAAATTTCGCATCTGAATAGGAGCTAAAAAGTCTAGAGTTATGGAGAGGTTTATAGAAAACTCTAGAAGTCGTTAGATATTTCAAGAAGACTCTAGAATAACTTAGTGGCTTTCTTGTTAAGCTTTGGAATTTCTTAGAATTAGTAGATAATTCTAGAACATGAACTAAAGTGTAATTATTAGAAGGACTTATTAAGTAAATTTTATTTACACTTAGGCCCTTAGGAGGTAGTATAACTAGAAGGATCACGCATTTGTAAATCATCCAAGCTTGAAGCAAGCAATCTTCCAAGCAATATAAAGCCTTCTTCTAAATTTTCTAGTCTTCTTTTATGTTCTTTTAGCGATCTAGCAGAAAGGACTTACTGGAGTTCACAAGATCATGATACATTCATGAGTAAGTTGTCAAGTGCCGCAAAAAGCTTTAGTAAGACTCTAAGTCTGTAACATTAGGTGTCTTGCATGAAACAGCCTCTGCATATCCTCCATCGACTAAAATTTGACTATGTAATATCCATCTTCGTGCAAGAATATAACTGGGGTTTTCCCCAATTATAATGACAATCACTACACACTTCCATTTCTCTGCTTCCTATTCAACCTCATTTTTGTCCAATTGGACCACAATCTTCCCATTTACAATTTGAGGATGAATATAAGTCAACTTCATACCATTTTGAGCTGATGGATTGTCTTTAAACAAGCTCACCCAAGTTGCTCGTGGTTCACCAGTTTCCATTTCATTCGCTAGATCCATACTATGAGGTTGTATATGAGTCTGCTCACCGATTACCAAATCAGTGGATGGACCCACGGGAGAGCTTAGATCCATCTCTTTCATATGATTACTTCCCTCCGAGGTTCCTAGCTGCACTTTCAGTTGCATAACTGATGACAATGGTGTAATCATTTTTTTCCATACTTACCAATCAAAAGTTGTAATAAGTTCTTTTTGAGGTCATCCCCATCCTTGATCGTGTCCTCTACCTCGTCCCCTCACCATGATAACCACGACAGTGCAGGTGAACTACCTTACGTTGTGCTCATGAGAGAGAAAGAAAAGGCCTCAGTTTATTTGTTTCTCTACTTTTTAGTCAATTTTACAACTATTCATCAAACACAACGGGAACTTTTTTTATTTTACGTTTAATATATAATATTATGCAATATTTATATATTATAACTAATCATCTTTTTTAATTAATTATTTTTTCTTAATCGTGACTATCTCAAATCTCTTCTAAATATTTGATCCATGAAAATGAATAGCAGGTTTTAAAAGGCAGGGACATGACGCGAGATGTTTTACTTAGTATAGGGCGATGTCTAAGTCTTGAGACATAGGGTGTAAGCCCTATATATAGGGGTGTGCAAAAACCGAACCGACCAATAAACCGAACCGATAAAATGTTATTGGGTTATTGGGATTTTAATGGGTTTAGAAAAATAATTATTGGGTTATTGGGTCGATTTCGGTTTTTCCTATTGGGTTATTGGGTAAACCGATAACCCAATAAGACGATAGTTATTTAGTACTTTACCCTTCCTCAATATTAAATATACATAATTTAATACATAAATAGATTCAATATTAGCTTTTCAGGCTATGTAATTTTTTGGTTAGGAAATTGGTGAGAACTTTGTTGATTATCTGGTGGATCAAGCAACTATTCAAGATTGTCTCATTGAAATATTTTATTTTAGTTTTAATTCTAGTTCGTAATTGTAGGCGATAGCTTTTGCAATTGTGAATGTTAGTAATTTGATCAACATTCAAAGTTTTCTATTATGTTTTGGCGGTAAGTTGGTAACATGTAATTATAACATACGTACTATTATATATTATTTGATCGACATTTTCTTATTGGGTTAACCGAAATCGAACCGATAACATCAAAAGCCGATAAACCGATAAAAAATTTCTTATTGGTTTGTTATTGGGTTAGCATATTTTAAAACCGAAAACCGATAAACCGAACCGATTGTATGTAAAACCGAATCGAACCGACCGATGCACATCCCTACCTATATATCTTTAAATTTTTAATTTACAATATAGTATGATAATGTAATAACACAAAATTATAAAAATACATCAATAGTTTGAAATAATTACAAACATGATTAAGGGAACTCATAAAAAAAATTTCTTACATGATTATACAAGTATAAATAATCTAATATCTTAACTTTCTAATAATAAAAGAATCATTATTTCTAAAAAAAATATTATTATTATACTATATAATTTACCTCCCTAAGAAAATAATCAATAACACTTACAAGTATTATATAAAAAAGATAACGTTCCATCATGGATAAAAACAGAAAATAATTCAAATAACTAAATAAAATATGATAATTTTGAGACATATGACAAAAACGTGAAAACCAACAATATGTAAACAAGTTAAAATTTCGCTATATAATTTAAAAATAAATGTTATGTAATACATAATAACCCTCAAAATCAGGGGCAGATTTATTATGTCAGGTAGAGGTGTCACGTCATCCACAACCTTCGATTGAAATCTGACGTATGCGTAGGTGTGTGTATATGTAATATAATGTATAAATAAGCAATTGGCAACTACAAAACTAAAAAGTCCGGTGGTGCCAGGGTGAAACACCCTTCTACAAGACAATGCGGGATTGAAACTAAGAGTGTGTTTGGTATGAAGGAAAATATTTTCTGGAAAATATTTTCCAATTTTCTCATATTTGGTTGGGACAAAAATTTTGGAAAATGTTTTCCAAATCAACTCATTTTCCTCAAAATTAAGGAAAGTGACTTCCCTTCAAAAATTAAGGAAAACATTTTCCAAAACTTTCCTTCAATTTCAAATTACATTTTTTTTGGGGGGGGGGGGGGGGGGGGACGTCAATTTTAAAAAAAATATTTTTAATTTAAAAAATTTATTTATTCACCCGATCCCTGACCCACCCACCCACCCACCATCGGCCAGCCCCCAGCCCCCCTCCCCAAAAAAATATTTTTGTTTTTTATAAATATTTCCAACTTCAAATTTTTATTTTTAAACTCCTACCCCCCCTCCGGTCACCCCCCCCCCCCTTCCCCAAAAAAAAAATTTGTTATTTAAAAATACTATCAACTTCAAATTTTTATTTTCTCACTCCTACCCCCTCGCCCTTCCCACTACCCACCACCACTCCATAAAATAGTAATATTGTTTTTAAGAAATATTTTCAATTTCATAAATTATTTTTTATTCTAGTAAAAATAAAAGATGTCTCTCAAAAACATTTTTCATTCATAAATCAAACACTCATTTTCGGAAAATATTTTCTATTCACGAACCAAACATGAGAAAATAAGTCCAAAATCTACTTGTTTTCCACGAAAATATTTTCTAGGAAAACATTTTCCATGGAAAACATTTTCCTTCATACCAAACACACCCTAAGCGTTGACATTTTTATTGAAAAATAATAATCAACTTGCTGCCTGAAGAGTGAAGAGAATAGTGAATTCAGCTTCAGAATGGATAATTTTTAAGATTATATTTTCTTTTTTCTTTCTAATTTTAGTTGGCTTAGTTTTAATTAGTAACTATTGTTGACTGATTTAATTTATTAATTTTTATTTTTTTATTTAGTTGTTTGTTTGATGGAGAAATATTAAAGTTAGCTTCAACTATGTCATATTGAATAAAAATATTCTCCGTTAATAATCTCTTACCATTAATCACTTATTTTTAAATTATTCTTCAAGATTTAAAATGCGTGGATTAATTTGAATATCATTATAAAATTATTATATTAATTATTATTTTTTAAACATGTAAGATTTGAGAAGGACAAGTAAAAATAAGTGAAAGGAGTAACAAAATACACACTTATGTCTCAGTTTCTGACATAGATTATTTATAATATAAGTTCATTATTGACTAAAGTGATCAAATCTTACTTGGCTGAACGTAACTTATAAAAAATTAACTTTGTAAATTAGGGTTTAGGATGGAGAAAGTCTTGACATTTGCAATAATAAGATCAAGCTACAATTATGCAGAATATTATGGGTTAAGGAAAGAAAAAATAAAATAAGAGTTGATTATTGCAAATCAGATGGAACAATTTTTCCAGAAATAAATAAAAAACATTATTTTTCCATTTCCAAGAAATTCAAATTACAACAAGCAAAAACACAAAGTAAAAGAGTTGTTCATATGAGAGCTGAGAAAGTAGAGGAGGAGGAGGAGTTGGAGAATTGAATTGATTGACCATTTTCTCGAGTTGATAAAATTAAATAGTTATTACAAATAATGTAAATAATAAAAGGAGATAATAAAATATTACACAATCTTCTCACTATCTAATTAAAGGAATTATGAAATATTCTTATATCTTGATTATTTAATCATATTATATTTACATATTTCCATATCTACGCTATTCATATATACCATAATTAAAGCTCCTCCTTAACATGGAGCGTATAAGTCATATGCTCCTACTTTATCACAAATATAGTCAATTTTGGATCCTTAGAATGATTTTGTAAAAAATATCTGCAAGTTGATCTTTTGAGTTGACGAAACTTGTGGTGATGCATCTAGACTCATTCTCCTCTCGAAAGAATTGTCAATTTATCTCAATGCGTTTCGTGCTTTCATAGAACAATGCATTAGAAGCGATTTATAGTGAAACTTAATTATCACAAATCAATGTCATCGGTTCCACTCCTCCTATTTTCAATTCTTGGAGAAGTTTTCTCAAAACTGTAAAGCTCACACGTCGCTAGTTTCATAGCGGGATATTCTACCTCTGCGCTTGATCTAGTTGGAACAACTTGCTTTTTTACTCTTAAAGGGTATTATAACGCCTCTCATTAGAACATAATAACATGAAGTGCACCGCCTATAAGAAGGAGATCCTGCCCAATTTGCATCAGAATATCCGAGAATGATAGTGTGTCCCTTATCTTCATACAACAAACCTTGTCCTGGAGAGCCTTTGATATATCTAAGGATGTCACTGCATTTTAGTGACTATCAAAACGTGATTGCAAAAACTGACTAACTACACTAACAACAAATGATATGTTTGATAATGTGACTGTAATATAGTTGAGTATGCTAACAAGTCTTGTATGAGGATCCATTGGACTGTCCACATATTTGCAATTCAACCCTTTCTTGATTAGTTAGGAATAAACATCGAAATCCACCTACGAAAGAAAGATTAACATACCAACATCTTTCAAAATGTCTAAGACATAATTCCTTTGAGTAATAACAATATCATGGCCAGATTATGCCACTTCAATGCCTAAAATGTATTTCAACTTGCCCAAATCCTTAGTTTGAATGTGAGTTGAGAGGTGTTGTTTGAGTTGAGCAATACATTCATGATCATCCCCACTATCAAGAATACTAGTATATGTATTCACGCATTTCACAAATATTTTAAGATATAATAATTTTTAAATTTAAAATAAGCAATATGAATTATTATCAAGTAACAATGTGCATGTATAGTATGTAATGTCTTAATTTTTTGTATACATTTAATGCGAACAAATGTTTACCCTAATTTATGTGCAATGAGTGTGTGTTCTTCAAAGACACTAAACATTATTCTAACTTATCCTTCTTCTAGTATATGAAGACTGATAATATATGTAACATGTGTTCAATTGATATTTATTATAGATAATTTAATTATAAATTCATAGATCAATCACTTTACTTTTAGTTAACATCTAAAAATAATTTACAAAGTATGTAACGACCTCTTTAATACATTCTTCTTTTATTTAATCTTGCCACATAAGACGATTTCATTTAATCTTAATACAATCTCATAAAATAAGAATGTTCAAAATACTAAATACGTGCATTGAGTTGATTTGTATTTTTTTAGTATTTTTTAATTAATAATTTTTTAGAAAGTTTGCAAATTATTAATAATGTATATATTTCTTTTAAGAAAATCTGCAAGTTATTAATGTTGGGAAAGACAAGGCACTAACAAAGAATGCCTGACAGGATAACAACGGAAGAATACCCAAGTCTATACTTTCCCTTCTCGATTTGAACCAAGAGAAGACAAACAACCAAAAGCAATATGATAGTAAGGCAGCAAGTAATTCAACCAAACAAATATAACAAGACAATAATAAACCAATCACACAAGACACCAAGATTTACGTGGAAAACCCTTCGATGTGAAGAGTAAGAAACCACGGGACCAAAAGCTCCACTATAATCACCAAGAGTTACAATATTGTTCTCCAAAATTGGCCACAAAACAAGTGCCAAATAACGAGCAACAACAAAATAAGATTGCACCAAATCTAGAGAATTAAAGGAGCAAAATCACCAATTTCGCAGCTACTGTTCACGACAGCAAAACTGAAGCTGCAGGCCACCAAATCCAACTCTGTTAGTTCCTAATCAAATATTGAGATGAATATAATATTCTGTCCAAAAATCAGCTCAATCGGAGAAGAAACGAAGCGGGAATCACAATTTGAAGTTGGCTGTTAGGGCTGAATTTTTGACTGCGAAAAACTGCTCTCTTTTTTTCCTTTTTGGCTGCTGAAAAACTCTTTTTATATCTGAAAATAAGACCTAAATAGGCTTATATTTACCTCATAAGAATGAGCTTATGGGAAAAAAAATGGGTTGGTCCAAATTGGACTTTTATTTATCCACATAGGAAGGGAAAAAAGTCCATAACCCAACAATTCGCCCCCTCACGACTATGGGGAGGAGACCGCCATCCCGGCGACCATGCAACAATCTTCAAACTTTCCTCTTGGCAAAGCTTTAGTCATCATATCGGAACTATTGTCATTTGTATGAATCTTTTCAAGCTCAAGCAACTTAGAATCCAACACATCTCGAATCCAATGGTATCTCACATCAATGTGTTTAGACCGACCATGGAACGTTGAATTCTTGCCAAGATGTATAGCACTTTGACTGTCACAATAAAGCACATACCTCTCTTGAGCACAACCAAGTCCCCCCAAGAATCTCTTCATCCAAAGCAATTCTTTACAAGCTTCAACGACAGCAATAAGCTCAGCTTCTGTAGTAGATAGAGCAACACCTTTTTGCAACCTAGATTGCCAAGACACAGCTCCCCCTACAAAAGTAACCAAGTACCCTGAAGTAGACTTGCGAGTATCAACATCACCAGCCATATCTGAATCAGTATAACCACAAAGAATAGGCTTCCCTGTACCAAAACACAAACTCAAACTAGAAGTGCCACAGAGATATCTCATAACCCACTTCACAGCATTCCAATGTTCTCTTCCCGGATTAGAAAGAAAACGGCTAACAAATCCAACAGCGTGAGCAATATCCGGTCTTGTACAAACCATCGCATACATCAAACTACCAACAGCTGAAGCATAAGGAACTTTCTTCATATTTTCCTTCTCATCATCACTAGAAGGACACTGTTTCGTGCTCAATTTGAAGTGCATAGCTAAAGGTGTACTGACAACCTTAGCTTTGTCCATGCTGAATCTGCGAAGTACTTTCTGAATGTACTTCTCTTGTGATAATACCAATTTCTTGACCTTTCTATTACGGACAATCTGCATGCCAAGAATCTGTCTTGCTGGTCCTAAGTCTTTCATAGCAAAAGACTTACTCAACTCTTGCTTCAACTTCTGAATCCTGCAAGTATTA
The DNA here is from genome assembly GCF_036512215.1 of Solanum lycopersicum. Classification (NCBI taxonomy): domain Eukaryota; kingdom Viridiplantae; phylum Streptophyta; class Magnoliopsida; order Solanales; family Solanaceae; genus Solanum; species Solanum lycopersicum. Next base: position 53,444,764 of record NC_090811.1, read on the forward strand.
TGACCAACAACAAGCATGTCATCAACATAAAGCAACACAATAATAAAGTCACCATTAGAGAAATTTTGCACAAAAACACAATGGTCTGAAGAAGTCTTCTTGAAGCCCTGCTGACTCAAAAAAGAACCAAACTTCCTGTACCACTGCCTGGGAGCTTGTTTCAAACCATATAAGTTCTTCTTCAATTTGCAAACATAATTCTCTTTACCCTTGACTTCAAAACCTTCCAGTTGCTCCATATAAATTTCTTCATCTAAGTCACCATGGAGGAAAGCAGTTTTAACATCCATTTGCTCAACCTCTAAATCTAGACTTGCAGCCAAGCCTAGAACCACACGAATGGATGACATCTTCAAAACTGGAGAGAATATCTCATCAAAATCAACTCCCTTTTTCTGATTAAATCCCTTGACGACTAATCTAGCTTTGTACCGTGGAACTGGATTACCATCTTCATGTTTCACCCGAAAAACCCACCTGTTTTTCAAAGCTTTTCTGTCTTTAGGTAACTTAACCAAATCAAAGGTATGATTATCATGCAAGGGTATAATCTCATCTTCCATAGCATCAAACCACCTTTGTTTTTCTTCATTTTCCATGGCCTCATCAAGACTCTCAGGTTCTCCCCCGTCAGTCAAGAGTACATACTCATTGGGAGAATAACGAGATGAAGGAATTCTCTCTCTACTAGATCGTCTGAGAGAACTCTCTAGAGCATCTATAATTGGTTGTTGGACAATCACATCATCTTGCACTGGAGAATCAACAACATCATGCCGGTCATTCTGAACATGATCAACATCTTCATTATCAACTTGATTTTCATCATTATGAAGATTTTCTTCCGGTGCGATAGTCAAAGGAACTGGATTAACATCAACTAAGCTCTCACTACTCTGAAAATCAGCCTTGTCAGCTTTGTAAAAATCTTTAATTGTTTGGTCTTCAAAGAACACAACATCACGGCTTCTAACAAGTTTCTTCTCAACAGGATCATAGAAATGATAGTCAAATTCATCTGGACCATAACCAATGAAGATACACTGCCTAGTTTTAACATCCAACTTTGACCTTTCATCCTTAGGAACATGTACAAAGGCTTTACACCCAAAAACTCTAAGATGATCATAAGAAGCATTCTTACCAGTCCAAACTCTGTCAGGGACATCAACATCTAAAGCAACAACAGGAGATAAATTGATAACATAAGCAGCAGTATTAAGTGCTTCTGCCCAAAAAGAATCTGACAGCTTAGCATCTGAAAGCATACATCTAACCCTCTCAACTAGAGTTCTGTTCATCCTCTCTGCTAAACAATTTAACTGAGGAGTCTTTGGAGGAGTTTTCTGATGCCTAATACCCTGCTCTCTGCAATATCTATCAAAAGGACCAATATACTCACCACCATTATCTGAGCGGATGCATTTCAATGTCTTCCCTGTTTGTCTTTCAACCACGGCCTGAAAACTCTTGAACACATCAAGTACTTGATCCTTGGACTTCAAAGGAAATACCCAGAGTTTGCGAGAATGATCATCAATAAAAGTCACAAAGTAAAGTGCACCACCATGAGATCTTATCTTTAAAGGACCACACAAATCAGAATGTACCAACTCCAGCAGATCAAGCTTTCTTGAAGGAGGATGACTCTGAAAAGAAACTCTTTTCTGTTTACCGCCTAAGCAATGAACACATTTCTTCAACTTTGCTTGTTTCACTCCAGAAAGCAAATTTTTCTTAGCCAAACTATCAATCCTCTTCTCGCTCATATGACTCAGCCTTCTATGCCATAACTCTGATGAAGTATCATTCTCCACCAAATTTACTGAGTCTCTAGAGATGGAGCCCTGAAATACATACAAGTTAGACAACTTGTTACCACGGGCCACAACCATCAAGCCTCTAGTAAGCTTCAACTGGCCAACACCAAGTGTATTAACATAACCCTCATCATCAAGATATCCCACAGAAATCAAATTCAAGCGAACATCTGGAGCATGCTTGACATTATTGAGAACTAGTTTGGAACCATTGTTACTTTCCAAACAAACTGTCCCAATGCCAATAACTTCAACTTCATGATTATTGCCCATTTTCAACGTTCCAAAATTACCTGGAGTATAAGAAGAAAATAATTCCTTCTTTGGCGTGACATGAGAAGTAGCACCAGAATCCACAAACCAGCTAGACTCATCATGAACAAGATTAATGGCATTTGCATCACAAGAAACAAGAAGATCATCATTAGCAACAACAACAACACGATTTTCATTATCGCCTTCTCTCTTTTGTTGTCTCATATCTTTCTTGTGCTTGTAACAATATTTCATGATTTTCCCATTCTTGTGGCAATAGTCACATGTAATATTCTTGTATTTAGACTTTGACTTGCTTCTACTTTTACCTCTATCATTCTGACCTCTGGACTTGTTTCTCCCCCTATCTTCAGTAACCAAAACATCGGAGTGTGAAGATGAAGAAGATGAGGCTTGAGATCTTCTTCTCATTTCTTCATTCAAGACACCACTCTTAGTATATTCCATGGTTACAACACCACTGGGAGCAGAATTAGTCAAAGAAACTCGAAGAGTTTCCCAAGAGTCTGGCAGAGTATTAAGAAGCCAAAGTCCCTGTATCTCATCATCAAACTTTACACCCATTCCGGACAGCTGGTCAAGAATACCCTGAAAATCATTAATATGATCAGAAATAGGAGTGCCCTCTTTATACCTGATATTCATTAATTGTTTCAATAGGAACAACTTGTTGTTGCCAGTCTTCGAAGCATAAAGTGTCTGAAGCTTGTCCCATAAACTTTTGGCATGTGTCTCATTCACAATATGATTTCTAACATTATCTTCAACCCATTGTCTAATATAGCCAAAAACCTGCAGATGCTCAAATTCCCATTCTTCATCATTCAAAGACTGAGGCTTATTAGAAGCAAACACAGGTAAATGCATCTTCTTGACAAATAGAAGATCTTTCATCTTGCCTTTCCAAATATGATAGTTACTACCAGTTAAATACACCATTTTACTCATATTTGCCTCCATCATTCAAAACGATAATCAACAATAACCAATGCTCTGATACCACTTTGTTGGGAAAGACAAGGCACTAACAAAGAATGCCTGACAGGATAACAGCGGAAGAATACCCAAGTCTATACTTTCCCTTCTCGATTTGAACCAAGAGAAGACAAACAACCACAAGCAATATGATAGTAAGGCAACAAGTAATTCAACCAAACAAATATAACAAGATAATAATAAACCAATCACACAAGACACCAAGATTTACGTGGAAAACCCTTCGATGTGAAGAGTAAAAAACCACGGGACCAAAAGCTCCACTATAATTACCAAGAGTTACAATATTATTCTCCAAAATTGGCCACAAAACAAGTGCCAAACAACGAGCAACAACAAAATAAGATTGCACCAAATCTAGAGAATTAAAGGAGCAAAATCACAAATTTCGCAGCTACTGTTCACGACAGCAAAACTGAAGCTGCAGGCCACCAAATTCAACTCTGTTAGTTCCTAATCAAAGATTGAGATGAATATAATATGCTGTCCAAAAATCAGCTCAATCGGACAAGAAACGAAGCGGGAATCGCAATTTGAAGTTGGCTGTTAGGGCTGAATTTTTTACTGCGAAAAACTGCTCTCTTTTTTTCCTTTTTGGCTGCTGAAAAACTCTTTTTATATATGAAAATAAGACCTAAATAGGCTTATATTTGCCTCATAAGAATGGGCTTATGGGAAAAAAATGGGTTGGTCCAAATTGGACTTTTATTTATCCACGGGAAAAAGGTCCATAACCCAACAATTAATGATATATAACCATCCGTTTTTGTTTTTGGCACTTTTATGTATATATTTTTTGGATATAATTTTTTAAAACAAATATTCAAACTGAAAATTTGATAAATTTTTTATGAGGACATGCGGCACTATTTTGGAAAATATGGATTTATAATATTCTCAATTTATTTTTAAAAAAATGATTTAAAAACATTTCTAGTTTGCAAATAAATTTCAGTGTATTTTTATTTTTAAGAAATCTAGTTTAAATTATCTTATTCATTTTTTGTTAATACGTTTTTAGAGCTTGTTTATAGTGAGAAGTTTTAAAACTACATGTTTAAATTCTAATTGTAATTTAAAAAATTATTTTGAAGGGAAAGTACGTTAATAGTTAGTTTGTTAGTCAAATTTATATTATTATTATTATTATTACTATTATTGTTAATGAAAGAGTCTAAAGTTTTTAAACTTTTCCATTTTAAAATAGATCATTTAATTTTTTTAAATATATCACATTATTTTAAGTAATTGATTAATAAAGTATTATTTTACGAAATTATTTTCTAATTTAATTTATTTGCTATACAATTTTAATATTGAGTTACGCCACACATTTTTACTTCCTATAAAATTATATTATAATTTAATATAAATATTTTAAATTACTTGATTGTCTAAATTTATCAACAATATACAAATTTTTGTTATAATGTTTGTGTCATCTTTAATGTATTTTATTTTTTTCGTAATACTCTAATTAGTTTTTCAGTATTACTATTATGTCATCCATAACTTAAAATATCATGTTCACATTTCTGAATCGAATTCGTATTAAATATAAACAATTTTCTAAAAAAAATATTATTATGTGTACATCTTCTAGGCATATTTTAAAGATTAAATTGACACTTTTAATTTTAATATCCATTAATGAGTTCTAATCTTAATTATTAATAATATTTTATATGAAAGTTTGTTTTCAAAAAATTAGTTTGTTGCGTATGTTTTTCCATTTTTTGAATGAATAATATTTACACATAAATCTTTAAAAAATACACAAAATAAGGTACATGAAATAATGGCATTCTAAAATCTCAGTGAGTAATTTTATTACAATTTGGTCACATAACTTACAAAATTCTGATTATTGTTGCAACTTGAAAAACATAACAAATAATTATTATCAAAAGAGTAGTATTCATAAAGCATACTTTAAACACTAAAAAATAACTTAAGCAGAAGATCTAAAGATAACTGTTGCATTTCGATAAACTAATTTTACAAATTTAAAAGATAACTTTCACGAAAAAATCTTTCAAAAAAATAATAATTAGTTAATCAGTTCTGATATAATACAAAAGAGAACTTTAAAATCAACAGATGAAAGAATAATTTTTCAAAACTGATATTCTATCTTCTCATCTTGAAGAATCAATTCAATAAAAAATAAGGTAGGTATATATTTGCAATGTGCTACTTTCCATTATTGTATAACTCCATTCTTCATTACTTATCATCGATGAGTTCACATTGAGTAGATATATTTGTATAAAAAGATGGAAGATTTCAAAATTATTGATACTTACCTATTTAAATTATAAATTTACAATAGGTAACTATATTTCAAAAGATTGTATATTACATAGTAGTAGATGTTAGAAAATTTATATGCACAGCGGAAGCATATTAGGATCTTTACTGCTTACATTAATAATAGATAACAAATACGTTTATGTTATAACATATATCATGCTAAAACACATAAACATATTGAAATTTAATTCGATAAATACCTCTTGAAGAGTGAACAGATACCTTCAAGCCAATCTACAAGAAAAACGGATCTTCAAACGAATCTACAAGATAAACAATAGCTATGATTTTCTACAGTGATCACAAGTCACATCTGAACTCTCTCAATAATTGAGTGGACAAGTATGAATAGAAAACTAATCCTCATCTTTTCTAGGTTAGGAGAATCCCTATATATAGAGATTTCTTCCTAATTCAAAATAGACTAGAAAATCTAGTTAGTCTAGAAGACTAGAAAAACTCGTATTATTCTTCCTTTTTTCATAGAAATATGATTCTGAGTAATAGTTAAATGTGGGCACTATAGGGACCACATAATTAATTATCGCGGTTTTCTATTATGGTAATAATTTTAAATAATTAATTTAGATTATTCTTACCATAATAAATTACAAATCATTCCACTAGAAATTCATAATTGCACTCCTCTATTTCGTAATTCCCCATTAAACACTTATGTAATTTTTCATGTTAAGATTTCAGCTATTAGTCAATAAATTAAATTACTGACGAATTTTACTTAATGCTTAATTTCCTTTAGAGCACTACTTAACTTATTTCATATGTCGGATTCATAAATCCACTTGCAAGATTTGACATGATGAAAACTTATAAGTTTCTCAAAAAGGCATATTAATCAATCTTCATAACGAGACATGTATTCCATCAACAAACTTATTATTTCACCAATATACATTATTTTCATCCAACTTACCAGGTATATTGACCTATCTCAGAATCTCAACTTTTAATAAATCAAAACGATAATTAATATATACAGATCATAATAGTTATATCAGGATTAAGAATATAAGTACATTTAATAGTTTAGAGAATATGTTTTTGTCAGTCAGTCTAAAAAGCTATCTCTAATCGGTCCTGTTCCATACATACAAAATGTACTAGCACAAGAAGTTGGAACTATACCTTCCCATAATTAGGACAAATTACATATAATCTTGTGTTACAATCGTACCCGATGACATGTCCAATTTCCATCCTAGATTGTGAACCAAAAACTTTATACTTATAAGAATCGATGAATCCTCTGTGTATGAACTAAAACTCTACACACTAAATCATCTACTATATAAGTAAATAGACACCATAAATGAATATATGATCTATTGAAATTGAGAAAATATTTATAATCTAATAAATATTATTTCTTAACACATGATTAATAATATATATCCCAACAATAGAATAATATAACTTTTTTGAATAGTTGTCTTGAATTCACTCCCCCTACTATAAACCAAATTCTGACAAAGGAAACTACATAAAGATATAAAGTATGTATAATTAGTGTGTTGCTTGATTTTTCAAATGAACCTTTTGAAAAAGTAAATAATATAATGTTGCCAACATAATTTTTAATTAAATAACCACTAAATAAAAGTAAAAGTTGAGATCAATAACGGCTAGGAAGTTATAATAGAAATTAAAGCATTATTTAAAAAGGTGAAAAAACTTTAAATTATTATTTAAAAAAATAGTTTTTTTAGTGTCTTTTAAGTTATATCACGTGATTTATAAAAACACTTATAAATTATATAACTGTTATGAAGTATCTGTATTATAGTGAATGTCTATCACGTGGAGTCCTTTTTAGGATATGGTTAAAGAGTCCTATTTGGGACCAAGTTAAATTTCTCCTATAAATAGAGTGATTTTCTTCATTGTAAATTGATTCATCAAGAGAAATAATAAGTCTTTTCCTATTTTCTCTCTAGTTTCTTCTTCTTATTCTATAGTTTTATAACACGTTATCAGCACAAGACTCTAATTTCTCAAAAGTGAAAGTTAGATTTGAAGAATTAATAAAGGTATTATTTATTCTTTTGTTCTTAATTTTAATGGCCAATCTTACAAAACTAGAGTTCAGTGCCCTTCAAAGTTCGGGCAGGAACTACCTCTCATGGGTATTGGATGCTGAAATCCACCTTGATGCAATGGGTCTTGGAGACACTATAAAAGAAGAAAATAAGGTATCAAATCAAAACTGTGCACAAGCAATGATATTCTTGCGTCATCATCTTGACGAGATTCTAAAAATCGAATATCTGACAGTTAAGGATCCACTTGTTTTGTGGAAAAATCTAAAAGAAAGATTTGACCACTTGAAGATGGTTATACATCCAAAGGCACGATATGATTGGATGCATCTAAGGCTACAGAACTTTAAGTCTATACATGAGTACAATTCTGCCATGTTCAGAATCACTTCTCAATAGAAATTATGTGGAGAAACGGTTAGTGAGATTGATATGATAGAAAAGACGTTCTCCACTTTTCATGCCTCGAATGTGCTCTTGCAGCAACAATATCGAGAGAAAGGTTTCAAAAAGTATTCTGAACTAATTTCTCATCTTCTTGTGGCCGAGCAAAATAATGATTTATTATTGAAAAATCATGAGAATGGACCTACTGGATCTGAACCACTTCCTGAAGTGTATGAGGCGTACGCCTACCATGCTAGGCGTGAAAAAGGTCGCGGTCCTAATTGTGGTCGTGAATGTGGACGTGGTCTTGATTATGGTCAAGAACGTAATTCTATTCCTGGCATTAATCATTCATCAAATAAAAAGGAAAAAACAAAGGATAAGAAACGTGAAGCAACTAGGGAAGGTTGTTTTCGATGCGGTGGAAGAGGTCATTATGCATGTGATTGTCGTACTCCCAAACACTTGGTAGAGCTTTATCAAGAATCACTAAAGAAGAAAGAGAAATAATAAGTCTTTTTCTCTTTTCTCTCTAGTTTCTTCTTCTTATTCTGAGACAAATTTTATCTCTGAAAATCAAGTTGACATCACGCACTTGGATGTAGCAGATTTCTTCGCACATCCTGAAGGAAAAATAGATCACTTAATTGGTAATGGTTCTGTGAACATGGAAGAGTGATAATTTATTTATATTATTCTAATATAATAGAGTTAGTCAAATACTAAACTTTATCACGTGTTTATATTATATTAGGTCTTTAACTTGGTCTATGTTAAAAAAACAAAACATAAATTCTGATATTAACTAGGATTTATCATGTGTTTGTATTATCTTAGGTCTTTAATTTGATCTAATGTTAAAAACATGCAGTCTGTTATTAATCAGGATTCAATAATGATTTTATTTTATTTTCCTAACAACTGGTTTTTGACTTAGAGGAAACAATAAATTAAGGCTCAATTTGTAATATTTAATATTAATTTATTTCTTTGAATATATTCTACCCTTTTGACAACACTAATATTTAATATGGAAAAGGGTCTAAAATACCCTCACAGTATTGGAAATGGTACAAAATTACCCTCCACCCACCTATTGGCTCCAAAATACCCTTCTCACCCACCTATTGGGTCCAAAATACCCTTGTCATCCACCTTTTGGTTCAAAATTGACCACTTATTTAACAATTTTATATTTAAACTATTTAAGTATTTTTTAAATACGTGACACTCAACTATTTCGTATAATTTAACTTATTAGTATAATTTATAAATCAATCTACTACCCATCCATTACTAATTAAACATTCCAAATTAATAAATCACTCACATTATTAATGCAACAATAGAAAAGCTACTGCCAATTAAGTGTTTTATAAAATTTGAGACGAAAATATCTATAGAAGTAAATTATAATACATTCAATTGTCTAAATAAAAATTACCGATAAACTTAAAAGTCTGATTATGTTCATCTTAATTATTCTAACATCTCAATTATGTGATGTTACTTCATAGATAACTTTTTTTTCAAAATAATATATTAAAAGTTTTAAAACTAATCATAAATGTTTATAAAATTATATTTTAAAAAACTGCATGAATTAATTCGGGATGTATTACTTCTTTACCTTTAATCATAAATTTCTAATTCAATCTTGAAAGAGAATCAAATTGAATGTTTCCTCCTAAATAAGCGGCTCAACATAAATTTAATTGGGGCTTCGATTCGGACTAGAATAATTTGGGATGTCATTTTCATTAATCTATAATTTCAACGTGTTTTAGTAGTGTTTATGACGATTTTTATATTATAGTTGGATTATTAATTGGGTGGGGTTTAGTTAGTAATGGGTGGGTAGTGGGTTGGTTTATAAATAATACAAATAAATTAAATTATAATCAATAGTTGAACATCAAGTATATTATAAATATTTAAATAGTTTAAATTTAAAATTATTAAATAAGTGGTCAATTTTGAACTCAAAGGTGGATGACAAGGGTATTTTGGAGCCAATAGGTGGATGAAAAGGGCATTTTGGAGCCAATAAGTGGATGAAGGGTAATTCTGTACCATTTTCAATACTTCGAGGGTATTCTAGACCCTTTTCCGTATTTAATATATATTTATTTTGTGTATGTCATTTCATGTGAAGATATGGATAATTCTAAGAACATATTATCGAAATATGAAGATATTTGTTTGATTGATTTGGTACAACACATATGATATTCAAAAATAAAAAATATTTTTCTCATTTAAGTATGGGTAAAATAAATGTTACTACAATTTTTGGTAGTACTAATATGATTGAGGGTTTTGGAAGAGCCATTGTAATTTTGCACAAGGAAACTAAACTCATTATTAATAATGCTATGTTTTCTACAAAATCTAAAAGAAACTTGTTGAGTTTTAAAGATATCCGTGAAAATGGTTATCCTATCCAATCAATGGATGAAATAAATCTTGAATATCTTGGTATGACCAAGAATGTCTCTGGCAGACATGTGTCATAGAAAAGTTTCCTACTTTAGCTTCTTGCTTGTATTGAACAAAAATTAGTGCAAATGAGGCACATTTTATAGTAAATAAGAAGTTTACTGATTCCAATACATTTGTACTTTGGCATGATCGTCTAGGACATCCTGGGTCAAGAATGATGAGACGAATTATAGAAAATTCGAATGGACATCCACTAAAAGACCTAAAAGTTCTTTTAATTGGTGAATTTTCTTGTAGTGCTTGTTATGAAGGCAAGTTAATTGTGAGACCATTACTAATGAAAGTTAAGATTAAGTCCCCTGCGTTCTTGGAACGTATACATGGGGATATTTGTGGAACTATTCACCCACCTAGTAGATATTTTATCGTTCTAATAGATGCTTCTTCTAGATGGTCTCATGTGTGCCTATTGTCATCTCGTAACTTGACATTTGCAAAATTATTGGCACAAAAAATAAGTTTAAGGGCACACTTTCCTGATAATCAGATTAAGTCCATTCGTCTTTATAATGTTGTAGAGTTTTCATCCCAATTATTTAATGATTATTGTTTATCAATTGGAATAAGAGTTGAACACTCTGTTGCTCATGTTTATACTCAGAATGGTCTCGCTGAGTCATTAATTAAACGTATGCAATTAATAGCAAGACCATTGCTTATGAAAACTAAGTTTCCCACTTCTGTGTGGGGACATGCAATTTTGCACGTTGCAACACTTATTCGTCTTAGACCGACAAGTTATCATAAGGTTTCTCCATTGCAATTGGTTATGGGTCAAGAACCTAATATATCCCATCTATGAATTTTTGCAAGTGCTGTACATGTGCCTGTGGTACCACCAAACCGCACTAAGATTTGCTCTAAAAGAAGGTTAGGAATATATGTTGGGTTTGAGTCACCCTCCATTATCCGCTATCTTGAACCATTGACTGGAGACATGTTTACTGCTAGATTTGCAGATTGTCGATTTGATGAGACAATTTTTCCAAAATTAGGGGGAGAGAATAGTGGAAAAAAACGAGAAATTTTGTGAAAGTTTTTATCATTGTCTCATCTTGATCCATATTTTTTTACTTGCGAACAAGAAATACAAAAGATTATTCATCTGTAGAAAATTGCAAATCAAATGCCAGACGCATTTACAGATTTGAAAAGGATTACTAAATCACATATTCTTGTAGAGAATGTCCCAATTCGAATTGATGTCCCTAAAGGACCATCCACTAGTGTCATAGCTAATGAGTCAAAAACACACCTAAAGCGTGGTAGACCATTGAGGTCTAAGGATCAAATTACTAGAAAAACAAAGATTAAATGTCAAGATGACACTATGAAAGAATCTCATATGAAAGTCAAAATTTGAATAAGTCTGATATTCATGAAAGAATCAATGAACTTGAAATTCAAAGAAATAATGAACTATCCATAAATTCAAGAGATGTTGAAACTAATATGAATCGATTAGAAATAGTGTTTGATTATGTCTTTGCATATAATGTTGCAACAAATATAATGCAAGATAATGAGGATCATGAACCTCAATCTGTTATAGAATGTCGACAACCAAATGATTGGCCAAAATGGCAAGAAGCAATTCAATCAGAGTTGAATTCACTTGCCAAGCGTGAAGTTTTTGGACCTATATTTCAGAACCCTAATGGTATTAAACCTTTTTGTTACAAATGGATTTTTGTGCAAAAAAGAAAGGAGAAAAATTAAATACAAAGGTATAAAGCACGCCTTGTGGCACAATGATTTTCTCAAAGGACTGGTGTCGACTATGAACAGACAAATTCACCCGTTATGGATGAAATAACATTGCGTTATCTCATTAGTTTCACCGTCCATGAGCAACTTGATATGAATTTGATGGATGTGGTTACAACCAACCTTTATGGATCACTTGATAAAGAGATATACATGAAAATTCCTGTAGGATTTGCGATGTCTAAATCATGTAATTCAAAATCTCGAGAAATGTATTCAATTATATTGCAAAGATCATTATATGGTTTGAAGCAATCTGGGCGCATGTGGTATAACCGTCTTAGTGAGTATTTAATTAAGGAAGGTTATACAAATGATGCAATTTGTCCATGTGTCTTTATAAAGAAAACAATATCAGAATTTGTTGTACTTGCTATTTATGTTGATGACATAAATCTTATTGGAACTCCAATAGAGATTCAAAAGGCAATTGATTATTTAAAGAATGAATTTGAGATGAAAGATCTGGGAAGGACAAAATTATATCTTGATTTGCAAATTGAGCATTTGACAATGGTAATTTTGTTCATCAATCTGCCTATATAGAAAAAGTGTTGAAAAGATTCTGTGTGGATGAAGCGCATCCATTAAGTACTCCAATGGTTGTTGGTTCACTTGATGTGAATAAGGATCCATTCCGACCTCAAGAAAAGGATGAAGAAATTCTTGGTTCTGAAGTACCATATCTTAGTGCAATTGGTGCACTAATGTATCTTGATAAAACTACGAGGCCTAATATAGCTTTTGCTGTTAACTTGTTAGCAAGGTATAGTTCTGCTCCTACTAGGAGACATTGGAATGGGATCAAACACATTGTGCGATATCTTAAAGGGAAAACTGATATGGGCTTATTTTATTCTGTTAATTGTAGCCCAAATCTTGTTGGTTATGCTGATGCAGGATATTTATCTGATCCACACAAAGCTCGATTCCAAACAGTCTATGTGTTTATATGTGGGGGGACTGCCATATCTTGGAGATCTACAAAGCAGTCCATCGTAGCCACTTCATCTAATCATGCTGAAATAATAGCTATTCATCAAGCAAGTACAGAATGTGTGTGGTTAAGGTCTATGATACATCTCATTCGAGAGAAATGTGGTTTGGAATGTGATAAAGTACCCACCACTTTATATGAAGATAATGCAGCATGCATAGCACAACTTAAGGGAGGATTCATAAAATGAGATAGAACAAAACATATTTCACCGAAGCTTTTCTATACACATGAACTTCAAAAGAATGGTGATATAAATGTGCAACAGATTCGTTCAAGTGACAATGTGGCTAATCTATTCACCAAGTCTCTACCAACTGCAACTTTCAAGAAGATGGTGCACAAGCTTGGAATGCGAAGATTCAACTCTCTGGATTGATGTTCTCATTAGGGAGAGTTAATACGCGCTGTACTCTTTTTCCCTGACGAGGTTTTGTCCCATTGAGTTTTCCTTGTAAGGTTTTTAATGAGGCGGCCTAGATGCGTATTAATAGATATGTGTACTTTTTTCCTTTACTAGAGTTTTTCTTTTCTTAAAGTTTTTTTAATAAGGTTTTTGACGAGGCACATCATCTATGAATTAGACATTCAGGGGGAGTGTTATGAAGTATTTGTATTATAGTGAATGTCTATCATGTTAAGTCCTTTTTATGATATGGTTAAAGAGTCCTACTTGGGGACCAAGTTAGATTTCTCCTATAAATAGAGTGCTCCTCTTCATTGTAAATTGATTCATCAAGAGAAATAATAAGTCTTTTCCTCTTTTCTCCATAGTTTCTTCTTCTTATTCTATAGTTTTATAACAATAACATTAATTTTAAAACCTGTTTTAAGTTTCTATTTTTTTGAAAAATAAGTTTTTATTAAAATTGACTACAAATAATTAATTTTAAGGTTATTTTTAGTTTTAATTTTAATTTTAATTCGAGCAATTTTTTAGTTTTAATTTTAATTCTAATTCTAATTCGAGCAATTTTCTTAGAAATTATATTTATAAGCTTATTGATAACTAAAAATCATTAAAAAACATGAGAACATTACCTTGTGAACTCCTGGTATTGACCAAGTTGTGTTGTCACAACGCAGAAAGATTAAATGACTTTCCAATTTAAATTCAAAATAGAATAAAAAATATCTATCTGTTGTAAATCCATTGTATAGTATATGTGGATTATCCATAAGATTTATCCGCTATTAAATGAGTTCATGTATAGGTGCTTCGAAGGTGATATGAACTTCCAAGATAACTATGTATCTATTAATTAGATGATTTTTGGAGTGATATCTCAACACTATAAATAGAGAACCCCTCACCATTTGGAAGATGCACTTGAATAAGAAAAATTATCTCCTCTATCTTATACTTCTTGTCTTTTTCTTCTTATATTTTGAACTTTCTTTACAACACGTTATCAACACGAAGTTGCTACTTGCAAAGGTATTATATAAATATTTTTATTTAATTCACATATTTTCTCATAATTTCATTATGTCGAATTTTTCCAAACTTGAGTTTGTGGCATTAGATATTTCAGGAAAGAATTATCTTTCATGGGTACTCGATGCAGAGATTCACTTGACTGCTAAAGGTCTTGATGCCACTATTACTCAGGGAAATGAAGCATCTAGTCATGATAAGGCGAAGGCTATGATTTTCCTTCGTCATCATCTTGATGAGGGCCTGAAGATTGAATATTTGACGGTAAAAAATCCACTTGAATTGTGGACTAGTTTAAGAGGGAGATATGACAACCTAAAGGCAACAGTATTGCCAAGATCTCGTTATGAGTGGATGCATTTACGGTTTCAAGATTTTAAGACTGTAATTGAATACAACTCTGTTGTATTCAGGATAACCTCCCAGTTGAAATTATGTAGGGAGGCTATAAAAGATGAGGACATGTTGGAAAAGACACTTACTACTTTTCATGCCTCAAATGTGATATTGCAACAACAATATCGTGAAAAAGGTTTTTAGAAATATTCTGAACTAATCTCATGTCTTTTTGGTGGCTGAGCAACATAATTCTCTTTTAATGAAAAATCATGAAGATCGTCCCACTAGAGCTGCTCCATTACCGGAGGCAAATGTGGTGGGAGAACGTGATCAATCTGAAGTAAAAAGAGATGATCATCGGGGTTATAATAATGCACGGGGACGTGCCAAAGATAAAAGACGATACACTAATCATCAAGGTGATGGTCATAATAAAAGGGAGAACAACACGAGTTCTCAAAATAACCCCTGAAAAAGTAATTGTCGTCGTTGTGGCATGAAATGTCATTGAATAATGAATGTCGCACACATGAGCATTTTGTAAGGCTCTATCAAAATTCGTTTAAAAAGAAAGAAAATAAAAGTGGTGCTTCCTCTTTCAATGCTCGAGCTGAGTTACATATGACTCTTAAGATGATGATAAGCCGGGAACATCTCATAAATATGATAAGGATGTTGATGTAAATTGGGCTTTAAAGGATAATGTTTTGGATGGCCTTGGTGACATTACTCATATGGAAGTTGATGACTTCTTTGGAGATCGAAACTGATGTTCGATCTTTTAGCTGGGAAATGAAGTCTGTTAATATTTTACATAATATTATACTTATGTGTTTTTAATTATTATGTTATTCATGTTGAAGTATTTAAATTTTCTTAGTTAATTTTGTTTCTTCCTTCTTTTAATGTATTTTATTTTAATGAAAATTAATAGAAATCCCCAGTTGTCAGTTGAATTCAAGATGAGTAATGGAGATTTATGTCTTCTTGATAGTGCTAAAACGCATACAATATTAAAAGAAAAGAAATATTTTTCTAATTTGATTATGAAAATGGCATATGTCAACACAATATCAGGTAGTACAAAATTAATTGATGGCTCTTGAAGAGCGACCTTATTACTACCTGGAGGACAATATTAAGCATTGATAATGCATTATATTGTAGTAAGTCTCAAAGAAACTTATTAAGTTTCAAAGTTATTCGCCAAAATAACTATCATGTTGAGACGGCTAATGAAGGAAAGGTTGAATACCTTTATATTACTACAGTTAACGTAGAAAAGAAAATTGTGCATGAAAAATCACCTGCACTTTCTTCTAGGTTGTACTACACAAATATAAGTACAGTTGAATCAAATGCCATAGTAAATAAAAGGTTTACTAATTTTAATGATTTTATCATTTGGCATGACCGGTTGGGCCATCCAGGATTTAATATGATGCGCAAAATCATTGAGAATTCACATGGGCACACCTTAAAGAGCCCAAATATCCTTCAATCAAAGGAAGTATCTTGTGCTGCTTGTTCTCAAGGAAAGTTGATCATTAAACCATCAACATTTAAGGTTGGAATTGAATCCCCTGCGTTTCTGGAACGTATACAGGGTAATATATGTGGACCAATTCAATCTGCATGTGGATCCTTAAAATATTACATAGTCTTGATAGATGCTTCTACAAGATGGTCACATGTGTGTTTATTATCAATTCGCAACATGTCTTTTGCGAGATTGTTGGCTCAAATAATAACATTGAAAGCACAATTTCCAGAATATACAATAAAGACAATCCGTCTAGATAATGTTGGTGGGTTTACATCTCAGGCATTTAATGATTATTGTATGTCTACTGGTATAACAGTTGAACATCCAGTTGCGCATGCTCACACTCAAAACGGTCTAGCAGAATCATTGATTAAACGTATGCAATTGATAGCTAGACCATTACTAATGAGAACAAAGTTATTTGTGTCTATGTGGGGGCATGCTATTTTGCATGCAGCAACACTTGTGCGCATAAGGTCGACCAATTATCATGAGTTCTCTCCATTACAATAGTCTTTTGGTCAAGAGACAAATGTTTCCCATCTTAGAATTTTTGGATGTAAGGTGTATGTCCCAATTGCTCCACCACAACGCACAAAGATGGGGGCCCAAAGAAGGTTGGGGATGTATGTTGGGTATGAATCTCCTTCAATCATAAAATATTTGGAGCCTATGACTAGAGATTTATTTAAGGCAAGATTTGTTGATTTTTATTTTGATGAATCAGTCTACCCACCATTAGGGGGAGAACATAAGTCGTTGGGAAAATAGATAGATTGGAATTCATCATCTCTATCTCATATGGATCCTCGAACAAACCAATGTGATCAAGAAGTTCAAAGAATAATTTATTTGTAGGACATTGGAAATAAGCTACCAGATGCATTTACTAATCTTCCAAGGATTACTAAATCGCATATTCCAGCTGTTAATGCTCCTGTTCGAGTTGATATCCCGACGGGACAAATTGTTAAGACAAAAGAGTCTAGACCACATTTGAAGCGTGGTAGACCAATCGGTTCCCAGGATAAAAATCCTCGAAACAGAAAAGGAATAAATGATTAAGATGATCATGGGTTAAAAGAAATATCTCAAGATAAGACCCAAGTCATAACATAATGATGAGGAGGTTCTAACTTCTGAAAACAATGAAATTTCAATGAATTATGTATCAACTAGAAAGTTGTGGAATCGAAATAATGTTGTGATTGACAACATATTTGCCTATGATGTTACTATTTACATAATGCAACAAGATGAAGATTTTGAGCTAAAATATGTTCACGAATGTAGACAGAGAAAAGATTGACCAAAATGGAAGGATGCAATTCAAGCTGAATTGACTTCACTAGAAAATCCTAAAGTTTTTGGACCAATAATCCGAACACCTGAAGGTATCAAGCCAGTGGGGTACAAATGGATTTTTGTACTAAAAAAGAAATGATAAAGTTGAAGTCATGAGATATAAGGACCTACTCGTTGCTCAAGGTTTTTCTCAAAGACCTGGAATTGATTAAATGGAGACATATTCTCGAGTGGTAGATGCAATCACCTTCAGATATCTCATAAATCTGGCAGTTCATGAAAAACATGAAATGTGTCTAATGGACATTGTCACAGCCTATCTATATGGCTCATTGGACCACAACATTTTCATGAAAATTCCTGACACATTCAAAGTGCCTGAAGCATACAAAGATTCAAGAGAAACCTGTTCAATAAAGCTTCAGAAATCTCTTTATAGATTGAAACAATCAGGAAAGATGTGGTACAATCGTCTGAGTGAATATTTGTTAAAGAAAGGGTACAAAAATGACCCGATTTGTCCCTGCATTTTCATTAAATGGTCGGGGTTTGAATTTGTTATAATAGCTGTGTATGTTGATGATTTGAACATTATTGGCACTCGTAAAGAGCTTTTAGAAGCTGTTGAGTGTCTGAAAAAAGAATTTTAAATGAAAGATCTTGGCAAGACAAAATTTTGTCCCAGCCAACAGATTAACAGTTTGTCAAATGGAATACTTGTTCATTAATCAACATACACAAAAAAGATACTAAAGTGTTTTTACATGGATAACTCACATCCATTGAGTACTGCAATGGTGGTAAGATCGTTTGACATCAATATAGATCCATTTCAAACCTCAAGAGAATGATGAAAATCTTCTTGGTGATGGAACTCCTTATCTTAGTGCGGTCGGGGCACTAATGTACCTTGCTATCAATACTCGACCAGATATCTGTTTTGCAGTAAGTCTGCTGGCAAGATTCAGCTCCTCCCCAACAAAAAGACATTGGAATGGTGTTAAACACATACTTCCATATCTTCGAGGGACCATGGACATGGGTCTATTCTATTCCAATGAATCCAAGTCAGAACTGATTGGTTACGCAGATGCAAGGTATTTATCTTATCCACATAAAGATCGATCACAAACAGGCTATTTGCTTACATGTGGAGACATGGCAATATCTTGGCGATCAATGAAGCAAACTTTTGTAGCCACTTCTTCAAATCATGCAGAAATAATAGCCATCTATGAAGCAAATCGAGAGTGCATCTGGTTGAGATCAATGACCCATCATATTCAGGAAATGTGTGGTTTTTCTTTGAAAAAGAATATACCAACCACAATATACGAAGATAAAGCAGCATGTATAACTCAATTGAAAGGAGGATACATCAAAGGAGATCAGACAAAGCATATCTCACCAAAGTTCATTTTCACGCATGATCTTCAACAAAATGGTGAAATAGAAGTTCAATAAATTCATTCAAGTGATAATCTTGCTGATTTACTCACTAAGGCATTTCCAACATCAACGTTTGAGAAGTTGAGATACAAGATTGGGATGCGCCGTCTCCGAGATATCAAGTAAAGTTTTCATCGGGGGGGGGGGGGGGATATGCGTATACTCTTTTCCTTAACTATGGTTTTGTACCAAGTTGGGTTTTCCTGGTAAGGTTTTTAACGAGGCAACATTCAAAGCGTATTATGAGATATGTGTACTCTTTTTTCTTCACTAGGCTTTTTTCCACTGGGTTTTTCCTAGTAAGGTTTTAACGAGGCACATAATCTATGGATATCCAAGGGGGAGTGTTGTAAATCCATTGTATAGTATATGTGGATTATCCATTAGATTTATCCACTATTAAATGAGTTCATGTATAGGTGCTTCCAAGGTGATCAGAACTTCCAAGATAACTATGTATCTATTAATTAGATGACTTTTGGAGTGATATCTCAATACTATAAAGAGAGAATCAGTCACCATTTGGAAGATGCACTTGAATAAGAAAAAATATGTCCTCTATCTTATACTTCTTGTCTTTTTCTTCTTATATTTTGACCTTTCTTTACAACACTATTGGATAAAAACAAAAAAGAAAAGGATACTAAAAGGACTACCTCATGTTTTCTATTATATGTTTCTAAATTTATTTATTTATCACTGTTTTGTTCATAAGTTTTTAGAGTTTGTGCATATGTAGGAGTGTAATGAAAAGTTTTAGAACTGTCTATTTAAATTTAAGTGGTAAATAATGATCTTTGTATATTTTTTTAAAACTAAAATTAAGTCACATTTGAACATCCGTTTCAGAAGATTGCGGTAGGGGGTGAGGTAAAGTTCTTCAACATTAATCATTAAAATAGTGAAAATCCAAGGAAGAACTGACACGACTTGGAGTCCATATATTCTAATGAATGATTTCAAATATAGATGTGGCCTTATTATTGACGTGTTTTGGGAAATCGACATGAGTATGCTTACCAAGATGACATACCTCACATTTTAACAAAGATAAAATAGATAAATTGGGACCATCTTATGGAACACTACACCAGTTTAGGCCTAAAGCCACACTAAATCAAGATAACGCTAGTAAAAAGTTTCCTAAACCTTTAAAGGCTATATTTTAAAAGTGCAGCCTTAGTTTTTAGCTTTTGACCATAGTAATATTGACAACACTTGTAAAGCGTGCTCTTTAGTAGTATAGGCTATACACTTTATACATGTAGTGTTATCATGATATAATTAGCTACACCTATTCATATAAATGACTACCCTTTTAAAGTGTGCTATTTTTATAATTAGAAAAACAACACTTGTCAAGTGCAGCCTTATCGTTTTCACTAAAATATTATATTCCCTCCAACAAATTTAACTCTCCCTCCCATTTTTATTTGACGAAAAATAAAATTAACAAAGAACTAAAAAAACACTCTTACTTTTTGAAAGAGTCCTTTCATCGTCATCCTCAAAACCCTAGTTGTAGTCACTTGGGATTTTTTAAAAAAAGGTGACAGTAAGGTTTCAAAATAAATGGGCGGTGACATAAGTCTTAAGTATTGGATGTAAGTGACAATTATATGATTAATGATTAAGGATTATGGAGTTGCCTTCAGGTTTATAAGTTGTCAGTTTGATCAATTGAATTAAATGAAGGGTAAAAGGGTAAACTGATTAAAACCTAATTTAACCAATTTTGGTGGAATTTAAAATTGGGGGAAGCCACCAGCAAGGTGTACCAAAAGGGAAAATAAAATATCCCCCCCTACTTCTCGTCGTATTCTTCTTCTTCTTCTTCTTCTTCTTCTTCTTCTTTCTTCTTTCTTCCTTCCTTTCTTTCTTTTTTTCTTGCTTGCTTGCTTGCCTTTCTTCCCGTTCTCTTTATATTTTTCTTCTCTTTTCGTACAATATTGGTCTTGGTTGCTAGTACTTGAACTTTCTTCTTTTCTTCTTCTTGAATCAAATTTAACTAATTTAATAAATGGACCAGATTTCATTTTGTATCAATTGAAATTAATTCATAAATGAGTGGGTCACATACCATTGTTTTGATATGTAAAATTAATAGTTTTTTTAAATTATTCATCATCATCTAGGTACCTGGGTACCTGCAAGTTTTACAATAATTTGCAACTGCATTTATCAACAGATTTGTTATATGTTGCAACAATTGACTAGTGAAACAAATTAACTATAGCCATATGTAGCAACAGAAATGTTATTTCAATAGCAACATAATAGACATATGTTGCAACATATAGCTCACAAAAGTTGTAACATATAAGTTAAGACATATAGCAACATATGACTTACATGTCGCAACATGCATTATAGTTATATAACACCTTTGTAAATCATTTTTTCAAGTGTTGTATCATCTTTTTATTGCTTAATAATGGTTCAAAGTACTAAAATTTTGTCCAATAAAATATTTTTCCATTCCTAAATCGCTTCATTTATCGATTAATTCATCCTCAAAGTGACATATATGACAATATATGCACCTTCTGTTGGAAAAATTGGAACAAAAATATCATATGTGACAACATATGTGTATCATAAAATGATCTTTTGGGGATTAATTCAATTAAATTGTGATCTTATTCAACATGTAACACTAATATATAGTACTACAACATGTCTAATTACAAAATTATGGTCTAGTACAACAACCTTTATCAATTCTATCAATTATTTTTACAAAGATTATCATACTACTAATTCATCATACAATGACCAAGTAACTACATATTAATAGTAATATAACACCCTTGTAAATCGTTATTTCAGGTGTTAGAACATATTTTTATTGCATAATTATTGTCCAAAGTACTAAAACATGGTCCAATTCAACTTTTTTTCTTTATAAATTGCTTGATTTATCGATCAAGCCATCATTGAAATGGCATATGTGACAACATTGCACATTCTGTTGGAAAAATTGCAACAAACATGTCACATGTGACAACATATGTATATCATAAAATGATCTTTGAGGGGCTAATTCAATTAAATTGTCACCTAATTGAACATTTAACACTAATATTTAATCCTACAACATGTCTAATTACAAAATTATAGTCTAATATAACAACCTTCCTCAATTCTATCAATTATTTTTACAAAGATTATCATATCACTAGTTCATCATATAATGACCAAGTAACTTCATATAATAGTTGTATAACACCCTTATAAATCGTTGTCCCAAGTGTTATAGAATATTTTTATTGCTTAATTATGGTCCAAAGTACTAAAATTTGATCAAATTTGACATTTTTTCATTCCTAAATCATTCAATTTATCGATTTACTCATTCTTGAAGTGAAATATGTGACAACATATGCATGCCCTATTGAAAAAATTGCAACACACATGTCATATGTGACAACATATGTATATCATAAAATGGTCTTCTTGCGATTAATTCAATTAAATTGTCACCTTATTTCAACATGTAACACTAATATATATTCATACAACATGTCTAAGTATAAAAATATGATCAAATGCAACAACTTTCATCCATTTTATCAATTATTTTTATAAAAAATATCATACCACTAGTTCATCATATAATGACCAAGTAATTTCATATGATAGTTATATAACACCTATGTAAATCGTTGTTCCAAGTGTTATAACATATTTTATTGTTTAATTAGGGTCCACAGTACTAAAATTTGGTCCATTTTGACATTTTTTCATTCCTAAATTGTTCAATTTATCGATTAAGTCAACCTTGAAGTAACATATGTGACAACATATGCACGTTCTGTTGGAAAAATTGCAACAGACATGTCATATGTGGCAACATGTACATCGTAAAATATATATTTTTTAATCAGATAATATTTCAAAATAAATAACAACCCAACCATCCTACAAATAAATAAGTGATAAAACCAGTAAAAATGTTCTTATTGAATACCAATAAGTATTTCAAAGTCCTAATTAAATTTTACCTTAGAAGATATCAATGATAAACTAGAAATGATAAGGGCAATGACGCTTTGTTGTAAAAGAAAATCGCAACATATTACCACTAATATTGTAGAAAACATTGAAACAATTTGAACTGTAAAGAAATAATGGAATGAGAGAACAGAAAGAAGAGGAAAAAAAATGAAATTAGTAAAAATAAATTAAATTTGAAATATGAAATAAAACGACCTTTTATAGAGGAGAGGGGAGATGGAAAATGAAGGGACGATTGTTTTAGACATTTTTATTTTACTTTTAAAAAGTCTTTTTGACAATTCATAGTGTGACATTTGTTTCCACATATCTGTTGGGGCACATGCAAATAATTCTATTGTTTTTTACAACAAAGGTTATATATGTGTCCATATACACCACATTGGTAAAAATGAAATGTTTGTCACATATCTCCTTTCTGTGACATATGTTGCCACATATATTCTTTTGTTGGGGCACATATAGATAATTCTATGGTGTTTTTGTATATATTACACATTTCCATCATAATTGCCATTTGTCAACAAAATAATAATAATAATAATAATAATAATAATAATAATAATAATAATAATAATAACAATAATAACAATAATAATAATAACAACAATAACAATAATAATAATAATAATAATAAAACTATCAACAAAAAAAAACAATTGGTGACAATATAATATTGTCACATATCTCATTTCTGTGACATATATTATAAGATATCTTCTTTCTGTGACATAAGTTGCCACACATATGATTTATGTTGGGGCACATGTAGATAATTCTGTGGTGTTTTTTACAACATAGGTTATATATGTTGCCACATGCACCACATTTCTTCTTTTTCCATCATAATTGATATTTGTTCTAACAAAAAAATCATTAATATTATCAGCAAAATAAACACTTCACCAATTGTTTTATACAACTTATCAACAAAAAATGTAATTCACATAGGTATACTAACTATCAATCTAATCAATGATGGATACTGTTGCTTCATATCACAATTGACGACTTCAACTTTTTTCTCTTTCTTTTTCGCTTTCTTTTTCACTTTCTCCTTCTCCATCTCCTTCTCCTTCTATAGGTCCTTCTGCGTCTCCTCTTGTTCTCCTTGCCTTTTGGGTTTGATTGTGATACAAAGTAGTAGTCATTTTTTAAAACTAATTATAGATATTGATTGAGAAATAGATTTTTTCAACCTCCTACACTTCAAATATATGCTGGGCAACTGAACAAGACTATATTTCTTAAATCATATGAACAAAATGGTCACAAAAAGAACCACAAAAGCAACAAAAAATGAATTCTCACTGAATATTAACAATACATATACATTTTTCAAAATTAGGGCTTTTTAGGTTTGTTTATTTTCTTTCTAAAACAATAAATAATAGGTACCATTATGATATTATTTATTTTTCACATTTATAGAATGATTTATTCTTCATTAACCCAAGAAAAAAGCTTAGTACTGTTCCAAAATTGTAAAATCTCTCAAAAAATGACTTAACATATTAAGTCGAACACAATATTCAGTTTAGAAAGAGGAGAGAGTCACGACCGGAGATTAGGAGAAAGATAAGATAATAGGGGAGAGTCTTTGTTTTGATAGTCGGATTTTTTCGAATTTTCTAACGAAGAAGAAGAGAACAGAGAACATTGGGAGAAGAGGAAGAGAAAATCCTATTTTCATTTACTTTTTTTTTTAATAAAATGGTTTTGATGGAGTTATAAAACTTGAAAAATGAAGTGTTTTTTTGTACTTTACAAAAGATTAGAAAGTTTTGAAAATATTAATTCGGTCTCAAATTTACTTAACATTTTAAAGAGAATTTGACAAACTTTTGGTCAATTTGTCATCAAAAACCAAACCAAGACTTATTTGACACCTTTCATTTAATTTTCTCCAGTCACTTCCATAAGAGCTTATCAGCCAATTCATTCTCGAAGCCATGACAAAAGCTGAAGCTAATGTTGCTACCTGACAACCAAGAAAGATAACACTTAAGAAGTTTAGCTGCAGAGGAGTAGATCTGGATTCCTTCTTTACATGTCTACAAATGAGCTTGTTAAGATTACCCTGCTCGTCCTCGAAGAATATTCCAGAGGTGTTTGAAGAGGAAGTCTATGGATTTGATCAAGAATTCCACAAGGCGAAATGTGAGGCCCCACCTGATGAAAAGCCAGAGGTTGTGAGAACACCTTTGAGGAACGTGATCATTGTTCCTGAGATCATTGGAAGTGTTATTGTAATCTACAAAGAAAAAGCTTTCAATCAAATTGAGGTCAATCCTGAGGTTTTTGGTCACTACTTAGCTGGGTTCTTAATCTCTTACAAGCCTGTCAAGCACGGTAGGCTTGGCATTGGTGCTACTCACTCTTCAAGGTTCATTCCATTGCCTGTCTTCATGATTTCTAGTAATACTAATACTTCTGTTTTACTAAAAGTTTGATGATAACAATGGATAATGAATGGTTCATTTTTTGAGACTAGTAATTTGTTTATAAAAAATAATAAGATTTCGATTGAATCAACACAAAAATTAACAAAAAAGAGATTGTAACGATCGGAATCTAGACCCAGACGAGACCGGCGTCGTTGACCTCCAGAGGTCGCAGACAAGCCTACATACGTCATTCTTACTTCATCTAGATTAATTTTAGCGGAAAATTTGAACTTTTTATTTTCTTATTTCATGATAAACATTTTGAACTTAATATCATAGGCGTTCACTAATCAACCATCTAATATAGAGATAATCAAATGAAAGAAACAATTCATAATTGCATTACAACTATCTTTCCCAAAACGACACCAATACAAAGTCTGAAATAAAAATGGAATGAAACACTAGTGGAACATGATACACTAGATAAAGCCTACATCTAAGCTAGGTAATAACAGTAGACAGCCTTGAAAGCATGAGGGCTAGCCAAGTCGGGATGAAAGCTCCACGTCTCAATAGATGCAACGTCGTACTGTAAGATCTAACGTCCACCTGTGCCTGCACCTAAAAGTAGATATTTGTGTGGAATTAGTACACACTTGTACTAAGTAGGGTATATGCAAGCACACACCAAGGATATGCATGAGAAGGAATAGGTCTTTCCTAACAACATGATTTATGGAATGTCAAGTCAGTGGACTTGCCAAATTTGGTTTTAGAACGTCATGTCATGAGCATAACATGCATCATCAAACTTATCATTTTGCAAACAACACATAAAATATTTCACATATCATATCACGTAGTTCATACCATTCGTTCATATTCCATGATACCTTAGAATCATGGGCATGATGTTAGGACTTCCCAAAATGAGGGCTTAACATATAAGACCTCAGCTAGGGATCCTTCTTTAGAAAACACAGAGTCTGCTTCATTCATTCATACGTACTC
This sequence comes from Solanum lycopersicum, assembly GCF_036512215.1. Classification (NCBI taxonomy): domain Eukaryota; kingdom Viridiplantae; phylum Streptophyta; class Magnoliopsida; order Solanales; family Solanaceae; genus Solanum; species Solanum lycopersicum. Next base: position 53,471,374 of record NC_090811.1, read on the forward strand.
CATTTTATTTCATTCATGGGCCAGTGTAAACATACTTTCATAGGGTTCGTTGTGCAATGACCAAGAATGACCTAATGTCATTACTTGAATCTAACTCACTTTTTGATTATCCTATCCTAACACCTTTGATGTCATTCATTTCATTATGTACATTATTTGAGGTTGTCCTCATTCATTTATTCATTGGGAACTTTAACTTTAATCAACATAGATCATGTGAGCATCATGAAATCCAGTGTCATTAAACCCCACACCGAAAAGAGGTGGAATCACTGGCCAAAGTGACCCAAAACATGCTAGCGTACATGGTAATTGAACCCCGCCAGATTCCTATATTGGCAGTTTAGGTTCGAATATTAAGAGATATAAGGAGACCCATACCCGGAATGTCGAACAATCTCATCTCGTGAGAGTCATGTGAACCTCCGCCCTTCCTGAAAGAAGGCATCACCGCTCATAGCTAGTCTATCGGTGCTCAGAATAAAGTTCCATTTCATTCAACTCATACGTCATGGAAGATGGCTTCTAGTATGAGGACATCATAGCTTAATAGATGATTTCTCATCCCATCATTGGTATTAAGTGTGTTGATCTCAATACTTTCATTAGAGTGTTCATAGAGACTGGTCTCGTCATTAACTTTACACTCTCATAAGTGAGTATGTTTCGGTAATATTTACTTAGGCTCATTTGAGGTTGCTCTCATCTTTTACATTAGCCTCATATCATGTTGTCACCACATTCATTAACATTAGCACATTTTCTTTTCATAATTACTCACCCCTTTTTACGTGAATGTTCATTTCATCATATGCCATGCACTTGCCATTTGTGTGTTTCACACTCTTACTTAACCCTTCTAGGGTTTTATCGTTTCATTGTTTATTTCATCATTTCATAGTTGATTTCGTCATATGCCAATGCACTTGGCCATTTAGTGTATCTTACGCTCGTACTTAACCCTTATAGGGTTTCATCATTTCATTGCATACATCTTAGGTTCACTTGTTTTTAATCGTATGATAGACTTATGGGTCTATACATACAAGCCATGAGGATTCATTCATTGTCCATTTAAGTGATTCATATATTCCTAAGATTATGTAGTACAAGACCTATGCATCTTGTATTTATGCGAATATCTCGATTTCAATCTAAGTGGGCAGCATTATTCTTGAAGATTTAACTCACGTATGACTTATGCATCTATACGAAATTTGGGCAAGGGAACCCGGTTGTCAAATCTCTTGATTAACACTTGCATTTTTTTATTCATTTTTGTTTGATCCATACGGCTTGGGGACCCAAGTTCGAGCCCCAATGCCTTCATTTTATTTTCCCCTTAATTTCTCTCTTCATTTTTCGCTTAATGGAACTAAGAGGATGTGGGATTGAACCCCCACAACCTCATTTACTTTTTACTTTCGTTGCCTTTAAATTTCTCTCCTTTGGCCGAGGGGTTGTGGGTTCGAACCCCCACAGCCCCTCTTTAATTTCTTTTAATTTTTCTCCTTTAATCTGCCTAAATGGTCGTGGGTTCGATTCCCACACGCCTCCCCCTTTATTTTTTTTATTCTCCTCCTTAAATATGATTAAAAGGTGGTGGATTTGAATCCCACTTCTCTCATTTCTTATTTTTTTTCTTTTAAGTTACATTTTTCAGCCAATACAACGGTTCGAATCCCCTTCACCATATTTCTTTTTACTTCTTTATTTTCATGGTTTTTAACATGGTGAGGTCACAGGTTCAATCCTTCATGACCTAACTTGTTTTAATTCATTTTTTTTGAACATTTTGAACCTTCTTTGCTGGCCTAAATTCATCACTAGAAGCTGGAAATTTTCTTTTAATTTTTCAGCATCCTTTCATCAAGTTACACCTTAGTTCTTAGGGGAATTTCGTAGTGCATTTAGAACGTTTTAGATGCGTTTTTATGGATTCGTTTAGATAAGAGATTATCCCTCAAATCAGCCACATTTCTTCTCATATTATAATAACATTTACATCAAAATGTGTACATAAAATATAAAGAACTATCATACAATTACAAGTCCTAAACCACGAACAATAGCCACGACAACACACACATACACACGTAGTTACATTTTTGGAGACATCAACATAAGTCACATAATTCCACACATACATATAAACACATAATCCGCACGAAAACATGTTTCATCCCTAGTTTTATACTAACAAACATAACCAAACAATGATTCAATGGGAGCTAGTGACAAGGACATGCAACGGGGAACAATCCTAGTTTTCGAATGAATATTCTGAACCTTAAGGGGTCTCTTGGGAAAGGGACAAATAGAGAAGAGACCCCATACCTTTTTGACGTTAAAATCTTGACTTTCGGCCCAGAAACTTCACCCAAGAACATGTCTAAGCCTCCTCAATATCAACTCCACTAGAATGACAACCTCACTTAACCTAGTATGCGATTAACGTTTGTTTTCTTGTGATTTCGCGTGGGTTCTTCAAGGGGGAATAACTTGGTTTTTTTATGCTTTTGTATCTTATTTTGGCAGATAAAAACGTGAGAAAGAATAAGTATAGATTAAGCGTGAGAGCGGAGAGACGAACGTGAGAGAGTGGGAGTTGTAGGAGGCTTAGGAGTCTAGTTTTTTTTTTTTTTTGAGTCTAGTTTTAGGACTTAGTAAATAAGGTTTTGTTTATTTAATAAAAATCTAATTTTTATTTTATTTTAAATCAGATAATGAATAATATTTATTAATAAATTACATTAATTCAATAGCTTAAATAAAAAATTACCTTAATTCATTGCTTCCACCTAGGTTCGAACTCGGGTGGTGCAAGACTTCACATCAAGAGCCCAATTTCGGCCCTATCTCCCCAAAATACCCCTCCACATATTTAATTAAATAATTAATTTTATATTTAGGGTAATTACGGTACCAACCTTAGCCTAGAAAAAGACCATTTTATCCCTAGACCCTCCAAACCTAAGATTTTCCCTTTTTAAGTTCGGTAAAGACTCATTCAAGTAAATCTTCGTATTCGAGAGCCCTACATGGTTGGAAACAACCTTTACAAGCTCAACTAAATACCAAAGTTAGTTGGCTCGGCTGTAGAAAGGTTTCAGAGGTCTGGTTCTATGCGCATCAATCCGTGTGAACCCTGGTCTAATCATAGGCATTCTTGACATATTAAATATTTCTTCTTTTATTCATTTTTAGAGTTTTTACATTATCCCCCCTTAGGAACATTTGTCGCTGAATGAAAATACTCTTTACTTACAATAAGTAAGTCATCTATAAAACGTACACATGCATAGGTAATGTGATACTCCCCATTGGTGAATATCTAATTCACATATTAACATGATGGTGCACATCCTTGAAACCTACAAGTAGTTTCAAATTAATGGACTAAGGAAGTCTTTCCTAAACTAGTCTCATCAAAGCATACAACATAAGTAAACATATAAATCATACAAATCAGCAACCAACATGATGTCTCAAAAATATTTTAATCTCATACTAGTGCATACTCACCATTAGCAGTCAAATCCCTGAAGGAATAATTAAGGCTACTCACCTAAGACTTCACCAGAGGTTCCTTCCCCTGCACCCCTAGACTTGATTACGAAGAATCTTTGCCTCCTTAGAGCCTCTTCAGTTGGACCATTAGGATGAACTCTCTCCTTCCCTTGTTCTTGACTTCTCCTATTCGGAAAAAGATTTCACCATGTGACCCGGTTTGCCACAACTTTAACAAGCGTTAGTGCCATTATACACTCTCCTCCATGTAGTTTCCCTCACTTCCGGCAAGATGGTCTCTCTTGAGGTGTATCTACTTCATTGGTTCTCTCCACTCTAGATTTGGAATTCCTATCATAGAGACCCTTGGATGAACTTGACTCCCCTTGGTAGGTGAGTCCCTTCTTAAACCTGCGCTTATCCCTGGTTGCAGTACTACTCTTCCTTGAAAAATTCTCCTCGGCTTGCCTTGACCTGTTCCCTGCCCTACTGTGCTTCCTTTTCCTGCTTTCCTCCACTTGCTGTACATGGACCATAATCCTGGAAAGGTCCATGACATAGCTTCCCTACCCTCCTCCTCGAGATCCTCAACAATCTTATATCCATTGTAAACGGGAGGATTCATCTTTGTGAAGTCCCTTAACCTACTATACATGGAGTTGGCAGGGGGATTTTTCCTGGGAACACCTTGTTGCTCAGCCTGTGCTATCATAGCCTGAGCTTGTAAGGTGATGTCTTGGGCCATTTGTACCAAGGTTGTCGTTACTTCTCTATCTGTCAACCTAGCTAGGTTAACAGGCATCTCCATTTCAGCAGCAGGGGCCTGGGGAGGAACTTGGTTTACTTCAGAAGTTGCTCCTCCAATCTCTCCGTCTGCATTTCTCCTTGTATTCATCTTTCTGAATCTCAAGAATTTATGTAAGATACAATCATAACACCAAGAAATCAGACATTGATAAGGCACGATAAGATCAGAAGAAGGGAAATTTTCCTATGCATTATGCAATCTCTAATCCAGGATAGTGGTGCACTTCACTACCATGACTTAGAAACTACTCAATGTGGTTGATGTGAACTTATTATTTCTGTAATTTAACCTAGTGCTCTAATACCAACATTGTCACGACCGAAATCTAGAACCCAAACGAGACCGGCGTCTTTGATCTCTCAGAGGTGGCAGACAAGCCTACCTACGTCATTCTTACTTCATCTAGGATAATTTTAGCAGAAAATTTGAACTTAATATTTTATTATTTGATGATAAACATTTTTAACTTAACATCATAGAAGTTCACTAATCAACTATCTAATATAGAGATAATCAAATGAAAGAAACAATTCATAATTGCATTAAAAGAATTTTTGCCAAAACGGCACCAATACAAAGTCTGAAATAAAAGTGGACAGAAACACTAGTGGAACATGATCCACTAGCTAAAACCTACAACTAAGCTATATAATAACAGTAGACAGCCTCGAAAGCATGAGGTCCTACCAGGTCCGGATTAAAGCTCCACATTAGAATAGCTGCAACGTCGTACTGTAAGATCTAACATCCACCTATGCCTGCACCTAAAAGTAGATATTTGTATGGAATTAGTACACACTTGTACTAAGTAGGGTATATGCAAGCACACACCAAGGACATGTATGAGAAGGAATAGCTCTTTCTTAACAACATGATTTATGGAATGTCAAGTCAATGGACTTGCCAAATTTGGTTTTGGAACGTCATGTCATGAGCGTAACATGCATCATCAAACTTATCATTTTGCAAACAGCACATAAAATATTTCACATATCATATCACGTTGTTCATATCATTCTTTCATATGCCATGATACCTTGGGATCATGGACTTGACATTAGGACTTCCCAAAATGAGGGCTCAACATATGGGACCTCAACTAGGGATACTTCTTTAGCAAACAAAGAGTCTTCTTCATTCGTTCATACGTACTTCATTTCATTTCATTCATGGGCCAGTGTAAACACCAGCTATACCTAGGATGATGTTTAAGACTTTTATCGGGTTTGTTGTGCAAAGATCAAGAATGACCTAATGTCATTACTTGAATCTAACTCTCCTTTTGATTATCCTATCTTAACACCTTTGGTATCATTCATTTCATTATGTACATCGTTTGAGACTGACCTCACTCATTCATTGAGAACTTTAACTTTAACCGACATCGATCATGTGAGCATCATGAAATCCAGTATCATGAAACCATACACCGAATAGAGGTGGAATCACCGGCCAAAGTGACCCAAAACACTCTAGCGTACATGGGAATTGAACCCTGCCAGATCCCTATATTGGCAGTATAGGTTCGAAGACTAGGAGATATAAGGAGACCCATACCCACATATCGGAGAGTCTCATCTCATGAGAGTTACGTAAACCTCCGCCATTCCCGGAAGAAGGCATCACCGCTCATAGCTAGTCTATTGGTGCTCAATATAAAGTTCCATTACATTCAACTAATGCGTCATGGAAGCTGGCTTTTAGTATGAGGACATCATAGCTCAATAAATGATTTCTCATCTCATCATTTGTATTAAGTGTGTTAATCTCAATACTTTTATTAGAATATTAATAGAGACTGGTCTCTTAATTAACTTTACACTCGCATAGGTGAGTACGTTTTGGTAACATTTACTTAGGCTCATTTGAGATTGCTGTCATCTTTTACATTAGCCTCATATCTTGTTGTCACCACATTCATTAACATTAGCACATTTGCTCTTCATAATTGTTCACCCCTTTTTATGTGAATGTTGATTTCATCATATGCCAATGCACTTGGCCATTTGTGTGTTTCACTCTTACTTAACTCTTCTAGGGTTTTATTGTTTCATTGTTCATTTCGTCATATGCCAATGCACTTGGCCATTTAGTGTATCTTACACTTGTACTTAACCCTTGTAGGGTTTCATTATTTCATTTCATACATCTTAGGTTCACTTGTTTTTAATCGTATGATAGACTTATGGGTCTATACATACAATCCATGAGGCTTCATTCAAAGTTCTTTTAAGTGATTCATATCTTCCTATGATTATGCACTACAAGACTTATGCATCTTGTATGTATATGCCAATATATTGATTTTGATCTAAGTGGGTAGCATTATTCTTGAAGATTTAACTCAAGAATGACTTATGCATCTATACGGAATTTGGGCAAGGTAACCCGGCTGTCAAATCTCTTGAACAACACTTACATTTTCTTTTATTCATTTTTGTTTGATCCATACGGCTTGAGGACCCAAGTTCGAGCCCCAATGCTTTCATTTTATTTTTTTTCTTAATTTCTCTCTTCATTTTTCGTTTAATGGAACTAAGAGGATGTGGGATCGAACCCCCACAACCTCATTTACTTTTTTATTTTCATTGCCTTTAAATTTCTCTCCTTTGGAATTGTGGGTTAGAACCCTCACAACCCCTTTTTGATTTCTTCTAATTTTTCTCCTTAAATCTGCCTAGGAGGTCGTGGGTTCGATTCCCACACGCCTTTCCCTTTATTTTTCATCTATTATCCTCCTTAAATAAGATTTAGCGGTTGTGGGTTCGAATCCCATTCCTCTCATTTTTTATTTTTTTTCTTTTAAGTTACATTGTCGAGCCAATACCATGGTTCGAATCCCCTTTACCACATTTCTTTTTACTTCTTTATTTTCATGTTTTTTAACATGGTGAGGTCACGGGTTCAATCATCCATGACTTCATTTGTTTTAATTTATTTTTTCAACATTTTGAACCCTCTTTGCTGTTCATCACTAGAGCTGGAAATTTTCTTTTAATTTTTAAGCATCCTTTCATCAAGTTACACCTTAGTTCTTAGGGGAATTTCATAGTGCATTTAGAACGTTTTAGGTTCGTTTTCATGGATTCGTTTAGACAAAAGATTATCCCTCAAATCTGCCACATTTAAACTCATATGAACATCACATTTACATCAACATGTGTACATTAAATATAAAGAACTATCATGCATTTTGAAGTCCGAAACCACGAACAATAGCCACAGCAATACACACATACACACGTAGTTACATTTTCAGAGACATCAACATACGTCACATAATTCAAAACATACATATAAACACATAATCATCATGAAAACACGTCTCATTCCTAGTTTTCTACTAGCAAACATAACCAACCTATGATTCAATGGGAGCTAGTGGCACAGACATGCAACGGGGAACAATCCTAGTTTTCGGAATGAATATTCTGAACCTTAAGGGGTCTCTTGGGAAAGGGACCAAGAGAGAAGAGAACCCATACCTTTTTATGTTAAAATCTTGTTTTGATGACCAAAAACTTCACTTAAGAACATGTCTAAGCCTCCTCAATATCAATTTCACTCGAATGACAACCTCCCTTAGCCTAGTGTGTGATTAACATTTGTTTTCTTATTACTTTGCGTGAGTTCTTCAAGGGGGAAGAACTTGGTTTATTTTTATGCTTTTGTATCTTATTTTGGAAGACAAAAACGTGAGAAAGAATAAGAGAGATTGAGCGTGAGTGTGGAGAGACGAACATGAGAGAGTGGGAGTTGTAGAAGGCTTAGGAGTCTAGTTTTAGGACTTAGTCAATTAGGTTTTGTTTATTTAATAAAAATCTGATTTTATTTTATTTTAAATCAGATAATGAATAATAATCGTTAATAAATTACACTAATTCAATAGCTTAAATAAAAAATAATTCATTGCTTCCACTTAGGTTCGAACCCGGGTGGAGCAAGACTTCACTTCAAGAGCCCTTCAACCCTCTCTCCCCAAAACACCCCTCCACTTTTTTTTTAATTAAATAATTAATTGTATATTTAGGGTAATTACGATACTAACCTTAGCCTGGAAAAAGACCATTCTATCCCTATACCCTCCAAACCTAAGATTTCCCCTTTTTAAGTTCGGTAAAGACTCCTTCAAGTAAATCTTCATATTCGAGAGCCCTACATGGTTGGACCCAACCTTTACAAGCTCAACTAAATCCCAAAGTTAGTTGGCTTGTCTCTAGCAAGAGTTATGAGGTCTGGTTCTATGCGCATCTATCCGTGTGAACCCTTGTCTAATCATAGACATTATTGACACATTAAGCATTTCTGATCTTATCCATTTTTAGGATTGTTACAGGGATGCACATCAGCATAGAAGAGTGACCACACTAGTAGTAATGATAGTTGTTTTATGGATAGATTATACCTAATCCATTTGAAAAAAAATTCCTAAATATATGAATAAATGACACTCCATTAGATCAAAGTTGAAACTTTTAATGTTGTGATATCTCATTGATTGTACAATATGAAATGTTCCAGCAAGTAGATTCAATGATGTCTAAAGTACAATAACATTTTTACAACTTAATTCTGAAACGATGAAAGAGAACTTCTATTTTACCAGTTGCAGGTCATACACTTCTATTTATTAGATGGTGCTTGAATTTGTTTAAGTGTCTAGACATGCACTATTCGTCTGATGTTTTTCCAAAGGCCAAGGGATCAACATAAACTACTTCAGTGTATGCATTCAGGTGAACCAACGTTGTCTACTTGTGCAAATAACTTATGGATAAGACAATATTGAGATACACAAAAGATGGTTATGTTGTTAACTGTTTCTTCATGTTTCCTGGAGATTGTTAATTGTTTCTATTATCTTCATGTTTGCAGGAGATTGTTAACTGTTAACTATCACAAGTTCAAAACCAAGTTTTCTTTTCATCACAACTTTCTGGTTATACTTATTTAGGTAGAATAACTAAAAACAAAACAATCACTAGTGCAATAAACAATAGCACAATCACTAGTGCAATAGATAATAGAAAATCATAACTTTCCCCTTCTCTTATGGGCTATGGTGAAAACAGATGTAATTTATTTGATGGTTGACGAAAAGCGTCAAGCAAATGATGGAAATAATTGATCTGTATCATGTTGTGGAGTTTCTGTGATTGTATTTGACATAAAAAAGAAAATTCTTTATGTGGTGTCATATGTGATAGCCATATTCGAAATGAAAAACATGATCGGATGCATATCTTAGAAAAGGAAGGTTTGGTGTCATTCTGCGCGATAACCTGTCATGTTAAAGACATAGTAAAGATGAAATTTTGGGTATTTGGAAGATCAATGCTATTGGAGTCAAATTAGTGACAATCATTCTTCATTATATGGGTATTAGATGATTTCCCTTTACTGATAGTATGCATTTTAATGTAAAAGTGGTGGGCACACTAAATAGGGAGTTGATAATTAGTTGTTTTTGGAGAGTAGTCTTTTCTTACCATCTCCGGCTAAGAACTGTACGAAAAGTGGAGTTTGATAGCATGACATGCTTCCAGTTTTTGTCTTGTGGCTTACAGGTAATCCGCAATCATCTATGTGATGCCTTGTTTGCTTACCATTTTTCTCTAGTTTTCACCATTATTAAGTTATTATGTTTGTAAGCTGATTAATGATTGTTTAATAGGAACATCAAGCATGGTGAAAACTCGCTATAAAGAAACAAAATGATTTCCTGTTGTAGCTGACTGCTTGAGTTCTTTATTTCCTCTCCTCATTGATCGGATTTAAAGGGTTGTTATTCTGTAAATAGTACTAATTAGGGGTACCAAATGGGAGGGTTGAGTTGAAATTGGAAATATTAAAATGGGTTGAATAGAAATTGTGTTGGGTCTTGACCCGCTCAAGTTTAGTTTGGGGTCAAATGAGCTAAAAAACGGTTTGGGTCTTGACCCGCCCAATTTGACCCGATGAATCTCAATAATTTAACATATTGAGATTTAACTTTTATAATCACAATTTAAATTTTCTCTTGAGAATTTTTTGTTAAAAAAGTAACAAATCGATAAATAAATTCTAAAAGATATTAATAATTAATAGTTCATACCTTCAATATAAAAATATATGTTAATAAAAAGTTTTCAAACGGGTGATTGGAGATTGAATTGGGATCAATTGAGAATTCTTTTCAAATGGGTTAAGATTGAATGGGTTGAGACTGAACCCATTTCAAATTATCTTGAGTCCAACCCTTCAAATTCTAGGCGGGTTACCTATGTTTAGGTATCCTAAGATCATAATTCTGCAAAACTTGATGACTGGCCCACTGGAAAATTGCAGTCAGACTGTCGAGAGATTTTTGAGACAAAAATTATTTTCTCTATCCTATTAAGCCTGAAGTTTGAGCAGAAACTAATATCAGCTGCCGATCATCTTTTCCAGGAATTCAGCTTGCTCGGGGAAGTATGCCAATAGTTCACTTTTAGTCACCCAGAAAAAATCATTACACTCTCTAATATCAAATTTGTTGGCTGTAATAACTTGTGATTGGACGAATAAGCGCTGGATTGACGGGATTTTCTTGTCTTCAGTGGATTGCATGACCATCTCACCCAAAGGGTGGTACCATGGGATAGAAGATAGAGTCTCCTTTTTGATGCTTTATGTAATGTCCTTTGATCATTAGTATTATCTGTTGGGTATGTAGCAAGAATTGATGGGAAATAGAGGGAAGGAGAGGAATTTGAAAAGTTTAGAACTTGAAAGGTTGGGAACTTGAAAAGTCCTCTAATGCTTTAATAAAAGAAAAGGTAATAGTCCCTCATTGGTAATGGAAATGAAAATAGGAGAGTTTAAATAAATAAACACTCCTATTAATTATTAAAAGGGTTGGAAAGAGGGACCCCCCTCGCACCGTCGTCGTCGCTCGCTCGCTTCGGCTTTGGCTTCGGCTTTGGCTTTGGCTTTGCCAAATGATCGATCGAAAGATAATTCATTGGACAAATTTATTTTAATTATTTATTTAATTAATTAAATGGCCAAAAATTATTTTCAATTAATCAGTTGATAACAGAAATTAACCGAAATATTTTCAACTTTTTAGTTAACCCGACCCGACTCGGATCCGCGCGTGTGACCCGTTTGAAATTTCATTATATTTAAATATTCCCGTCACTGTTCTGAAAGGTTGCAACTTTCAGGAACAGTCAATACCATTTGAAAGTTTGTAACCTTTCATTAATGGTTGTGTCAATTCTGAAAAGGTTGCAACCTTTCAGAATATATTATTCTTGCCTATAAATACCATTCAGTCTTCAGAATATTTACTAACGAATTTTCTGATCTTCCTTCTTCTTAAAAAACACATTTTCTTCGTGTACTTTCCTGCTGTGGAATTGATTCGCTGACAGTAGAGTTTTTGATATCTATACTCTACTGATTAAGATCATTTTACCCTGTGAGGTTAATTTCCAAATCAAACCTCGGATACTAGAGGGGAATAATTTCCTTAAGGGGGTACTGTGAATTCAGTGGACTTGATTTTCTTCCTAAATTATCAAAATGAGTATTCTAGATTCTGGTAAGTTTTACAGATTAAATTATTTTCACAAATAAATTTCTGTTCATCTTATTTACTGGTTCTAAAAATCTCGGTTACTTCGTGTTTCTGAATGATTTATTACAACCAGTAATTTCTGATTTTCTTAACACAGATTGGCAACAACCTTAAGGAAATTATTGAATCTGTGTTTCTGGTGGAGACAAAAATCTTTGTGATTTTATACTCCTTTAAGTCTGCAATTATAATTTATTGCTTACTTATATTGTATCAATTTTGTTTATCATAAATGGATAACACTGGTGTTACAGTGGCTATTGCTGCACCAACCCGAACTCTTGTATCATAAGCAGAAAAACCGGGTAAATTCACAGGTGTGAATTTCAAAGGATGGCAGCAACGAGTATTTTTCTGGCTTACCACTCTTGGTCTGCAGAAATTTACAAGTGAAGATACTCCAGTACCTGCTGATGATATGCCATATAGGGAAAAATTTATGATTGTTGAAGCATGGAAACAGTCAGACTTCCTATGTAAAGGTTACATTTTGAGTGCTTTAGAGGATGACTTATATAATGTCTATAGTGCAATAACAACTTCAAAAGAGTTGTGGAATGCACTTGAGAAGAAATATAAGATAGAAGATGCATGCTTGAAAAAATTTGTGGTCGCAAAGTTTTTAGACTATAAAATAGTAGATAGTAAAACTGTTGGATCACAAGTGCAGGAACTTCAACTTGTTCTCCATGATCTGATTGTTGAAGATATGGTAGTAAATGAAGCTTTTCAAGTGGCTGCAATGATCGAGAAGTTTCCTCCTTCGTGGAATGATTTCAAGAATTATCTAAAGCACAAGCGTAAAGAAATGAAGCCTGAAGATCTTGTGATTCGTCTCAAGATTGAGGAAGATAACAGAAATGTCGAAAAGAAGTCGTGTAAGAGTTCAACAATCATTGGAGTTAATATTGTTGAAGAAGCTCCTACCAAAGACAAAAAGAGAAAGAAGTCCAACGGGCAGAAGTCAGAACAGGCCAAGAAGAAATTCAAAGGCAACTGTTATAATTGTGGCAAGGCTGGTCATAGATCTTCTGATTTTCATGCTCCAAGAAAGGACAAAAATAAAGGCAAAGACAAAAGTCAAGCAAACATCATGGAAAAGATGGAAGATGCAGATGACTTGTGTGCAATGATATCAGAGTGTAACTTAGTTGGAAATTCCAAGGAGTGGTTTCTCGACTCAGGTGATACTAGATATATTTGCTCTGCAAAAGAAGCCTTTGCAACGTACACTCCTGCTGAGTACGATGAAGATTTATTCATGGGAAACACAGCAACAGCAAGGATTGCAGGAACTGGGAAAGTAATGCTGAAAATGACATTCGGCAAAGTGTTGACTTTAAACAATGTTCTGCATGTCCCTACTATTAGGAAGAATTTAGTTTCTGCTGCACTACTCGTTAAGAACGGGTTTAAGTGTGTCCTAGTTAGTGATAAAGCTGTAATAAGTAAGAATGAAATGTTTATAGGAAAGAGCTACCTCAATGAGGGTCTTTTCAAACTAAATGTAATGGTTATTGACAGTATTAATAAAAATTCTGTTTCTGTTTACTTATTGGAGTTAAGTGATTTATGGCATGCCCGTTTGGGACATGTAAATTACAAAGCCTTGCGAAAATTGGTTAATCTAGAAGTATTGCCTGATTTTAAATGCGATAAGTCGAAATGTGAAATTTGTGTGGAAAGTAAGTTTGTTAAAAATCCTTACAAGTCTGTTGAAAGAAATTCTAAAACTTTAGACTTAATTCACACAGATATATGCGATATGAAGTCAACACCATCTCGTGGTGGGAAAAAGTATTTTATAACTTTTATTAATGATTGCACTCGATTTTGTTATGTATATTTGCTTAATAGTAAGGATGAAGCAATTGATGCATTTAAGCAATACAAAAATGAAGTGGAAAAATTGAATCTAAAGATAAAAATGATTCGGAGTGATAGGGGTGGAGAATATGAATCTCCTTTTGCAGAGATATGTTTGGAATATGGTATTATTCATCAAACTACTGCACCTTATACACCACAGTCAAATGGTTTGGCAGAACAGAAGAACAGAACATTAAAGGAAATGATGAATGCCTTAATGATCAATTCTGGTTCACCGCGAAATCTTTGGGGGGAAGCCATCCTTACAGCTAATAAAATACTCAATAGAGTACCCCATCGAAAAACACAATCAATTCTATATGAGTTGTGGAAAGGAAGAAAACCCAACTTGAAATATTTCAAAGTGTGGGGGTGTTTAGCCAAGGTAGAGGTTCATTTACCTAAGAGGGTTAAAATTGGACCCAAAACAATAGATTGTGTCTTTATTGGGTATGCTGTGAATAGTAAAGCCTGTCGATTTTTGGTTCACAAATTTGATAATCCTGAGATTCATGTTAATACGATAATTGAATCAGATAATGAAGAGATTTTTGAAAACATTTATCCGTATAAAACTGAAAGTGAGTCAACAAGTGAAAGACCTAAACGACCATGAGAAGAATCAATGGAAAATATTCTAACTAGTGAGGAACCTAGGCGAAGTACTCGACAACGAAAATCTGTTTCTTTCGGACCAGATTTTGTAGTACTATTGCTTGAAAATGAGCCTCAAACATTTAAAGCAGCTATGTCTTCATCAGAGTCAACTTATTGGAAAGAAGCAGTCAATAGTGAGATTGAATCAATTTTAAGCAATCACACTTGGGAATTGACTGATCTTCCTCCAGGAAATAAACCTTTAGGATCAAAATGGATCTTTAAAAAGAAAATGAAATCTGATGGGACTATTGACAAATATAAGGCTAGACTGGTAGTCAAAGGGTATAGACAAAAGGAAGGTCTGGACTACTATGACACATACTCTCCAGTAACAAGGATAACATCAATTAGGATGTTAATAGCACTAGCAGCAGTGCATGATCTTAAAATCCACCAAATGGATGTAAAGATAGCCTTCTTAAATGGAGAGTTAGAGGAAGAAATTTACATGGAACAACCTAAAGGGTTTATAGCTCCTGGTAAAGAAAAGAAAGTGTGCAGACTTGTGAAGTCACTTTATGGACTCATGTAAGCACCCAAACAATGGCATGCTAAATTTGATCAAGTAATGTTAGCAAATGGATTCAAGATTAACGAATGTGATAAATGTGTTTACATTAAAAACATTATAAATCATGAAGTCATTGTTTGTTTGTATGTTGATGACATGTTAATAATGAGTAAAGAAATTGACGATATAAATGCTACTAAGCGCATGTTGTCCAGCAAGTTCGATATGAAAGACTTAGGAGTTGCTGATTTGATCTTAGGGGTCAGGATTATCAAAACTCCCTAGGGACTATCATTATCTCAATCTCATTATATTGAAAAAGTATTGGATAAGTTCAATTACTTGAATTTCAATGTAGTCAAAACTCCAATTGATTTAAGTTGTACATTTGAAAAGAATGAAGGTCAAAGTGACTCTCAATTGGAATATGCCAGAGTGTTGAGAAGTTTGATGTATATTATGAATTGCACACGACCAGATATAGCATGTGCCATTAGTAAACTGAGTCGGTACACTAGTAATCTGAATCAAACTCACTGATGGCTATGAAACGTATGTTGGGTTATTTAAAATGGACACAACATTATGCTTTGCATTATAATAAATATCCTGCTGTGATTGAAGGATATAGTGAAGCAAATTGGATCACCGGGTTAAATGATGTAAAATCCACGAGTGGTTATGTATTCATACTTGGTGGAGGAGCTGTCTCTTTGAAATCTTCCAAACAGACATGTATTGCTCGCTCCACAATGGAATCTGAATTCATTGCTTTGGATAAGGCTGGTGAAGAAGCGGAATGGCTCCGGAATTTCCTAGAGGATATTCCATTCTGGCCCAAACCTGTTGGACCAATTTGCATACATTGCGATAGTCAAGCAGCAATAGGTAGGGCATGGAGCGTTATGTACAACGGGAAGTCTCGTCATATACGACGTAGACATAACACCATAAGACAACTGTTCTCTAGTGGAATTATCACAATTGACTATGTAAAGTTAAGCGATAATGTGTCAGATCCACTAACGAAAGGCCTAGTGAGAGAGACAGTTGAAAGATCATCTAAGGGAATGGGTTTATGGCTTAGGACAAGTCAGCATGACGGTAACTCTATCTAGCGGACTGGAGATCCCAAGAGCTTGATTCAAGGAGAAAAACAAAGTTGTGGCTTACGGTTCGACATTGTCAATTAACTCAATCCATTCTCATAATGAAGACAATGTTCAGGAAAAGGTTAAGACTTTAAGGCTTGTTAATGAGGTAATAAAGCTTAAAGTTTTTAATGATTTGCTAAGTTTGGTAGATTTGACCAAATAGTGTATCTACGAGATGACAGGGTTAGAAATCACCTATGTGAGTGTGAAGTGGAAGTCGCTTCAAAGAGAATTTTATGTCAAAAGCCTATTCTCTATACACTCATGAAACCAGGAGGTGTTCATGGCTGAAACGAACACAACCGAAGAATCACAAACAGTAAAGGGTTAATTGTGTGACATATGGTTGTCTAGGTATACACCAAAGTTCAACGGTTCAAAGATATCACATCTACCGATTGACCGAGTATATCCGACATATGTTCACTACGGAAAGTCCAAGGGGAAACCTACTTATCCAGATGCAATTAATCCTTGCTTGTAAAGTACACAATTGTCCGTGTATTCCTATGTTATAACTATTCCCCATCAATGTGGGGATTGTTGGGTATGTAGCAAGAATTGATGGGAAATAGAGGGAAGGAGAGGAATTTGAAAAGTTTAGAACTTGAAAGGTTGGGAACTTGAAAAGTCCTCTAATGCTTTAATAAAAAAAAAAGGCAATAGTCCCTCATTGGTAATGGAAATGAAAATAGGAGAGTTTAAATAAATAAACACTCCTATTAATTATTAAAAGGGTTGGAAAGAGGGACCCCCCTCGCGCCGTCGTCGCTCGCTTCGGCTTCGGCTTTGGCAATCGATCGAGAGATAATTTTTTGGACAAATTTATTTTAATTATTTATTTAATTAATTAAATGGCCAAAAAATTATTTTCAATTAATCAGTTGATAACAGAAATTAACCGAAATCCCGACTCAGATCCGCGCGCGTGACCCGTTTTAAATTCCGTTATATTTAAAAATTCCCGCCACTGTTCTGAAAGGTTGCAACTTTCAGGAACAGTCAATACCATTTGAAAGTTTGCAACCTTTCATTAATGGTTGTGTCAATTCAGCCTTTCAGAATATATTGTTTTTGCCTATAAATACCACTCAGTCTTCAGAATATTTACTGACGAATTTTCTGATCTTCATTCTTCTTAAAAAAGCACATTTTTCTTCGTGTACTTTCCTGCTGTGGATTGATTCGCTGACAGTAGAGTTTTTTGGTATCTATACTCTACTGATTAAGATCATTTTACCCTGTGAGGTTATATTCCAAATCAAACCTCGGATACTAGAGGGGAATAATTTCCTTAAGGGGGCACTGTGAATTCAGTGGACTTGATTTTCTTCCTAAATTATCAAAAAGAGTATTCTAGATTCTGGTAAGTTTTACAGATTAAATTATTTTTACAAATAAATTTATGTTCATCTTATTTACTGGTTCTAAAAATCTCGGTTACTTCGTGTTTCTGAATTATTTATTATAACCAGTGATTTCTGATTTTTTTAACACAGATTGGCAACATTATCTGCTTCTAGATTCGAGGAGCTGGTTTATAATAAATTTGATAATCACCTTTTTCCCTAGTATAAGACTTCTTTTAAAAACTTTCTCGAAGTGAAATGAAATTTGAAAAAAAAGGAACTCTAATGTTTGTAAGCGTTCTGCAGCTGCTCTCTGCACCTCTAAATAAACAAATTCAATCAACTCAACAAGTAGTGGGATACCACCTTCAATGCCATAATCACAAAATATAGATGAAGTAAGCCGAAGAGGTTTTTTTTCCGTACATTCTGCAATAACAATGTTATCAGATAAGAATAATCTAACCTAACAATTTTGATTTTATTGGTTCAGGAGGATGGTGTGTGCCTTTTCAGGAGACTTAAAGGATGAAGAAAAACTCCATCATCAACAATCAATTGTTTGTGTTCTACATGGTAGGTCGATTACTACAACTTGATTTTTAAAATTATTTTTGCCACTTACTATACTGATATACGACTTCTAGAATATTCTACGAACTTTAAAACATGAAGTTTTTCAAAATTGGAGGTGTTACATAAGGTCTATACAGAGTGAAGTGAAGAAGAAAAATGCTTTACAACATACAAAAATATAAGGAAGTATATTCCAATGAAATCTCTTTTCTTAGGGAAGAAATGTGTGAAATGATACAAGTAGTGCACGAGCAAACCTCCTTTACCAGGGTGTGAACATTCGTTGACATGTTGATGCAATTAATGCACCATCTGTAAAAGGGCAAAATCTTCCAAATTCCTCCAACTCAACTCATGCTTCTACTTTGGAAAAGATATTTCTTATTTGATATTGAAAACAAACTTAAATGTCAAAGAACAGTGACTGGCCTTTGATTAAAATAATCATCTATAATCATGTCTTCTAGTGTGTAATTCATTACCAGTAATTCTCCTTCTTTTTTATGGTATTTCATGGAATTTTCATTTTTTGTGAGTTCACAAGTATTTTGGATAGATAGTTTTGACCTTATACAAAGGAAACTACAAAAAAGATTTAGCATAAAACTTTTGCGTTTTACCTTATATTTGTTTCTGTCTTTTGCCTATTTAGCCATATTGCCTTCAATAAATTTATCTACAGAGCACTTTCTACTATATGTTGTATAACACAGAGCACTTTAAAACAATAGATAGAGTGATAATTTAACTACACCTGCGCATCTTAGAATCAATGTTTTGTCAATTTTAAAACTAAATATTCAAAAAATGAAGTGGGCTAGCAACTCATTCCTCCGATTTTTGGTGTCTGGTAAAAAACTTTGTTGTACAAAATGTTGTTGGAGAATGTTCCCCAACTTACTGATGCTATCAGATATTCGTCGTCCTCATGTTATCCCATTTTTCTGTCAATGTATAATAGGAAAGGAACCAAAGCTACAATTACAACATTATTCTTGGTAGTAGGCATTTTCTTCCCGTTAACAAAAGTAAGACTTTTATCTTCAGTAACAATTTCTTTTCTAAAACCTATTATTCTATAAGATAAGAGAAGAGGTAAGGGATCTTTTCTAGAGCGTTATGCAATTGAAAGTTTCACACATATGGTACGATTATTCGCCATATAGAATAAAAATGCAAGAGCTAGATTTTAATACTATAAAAGGAAAAAGAGTAGAAGATAAGATAGATTGATTCCTTTCTTTGGATGAAGCAAAGCTTACAAACTAGAGGTTCGATCTCAAGTTGACATTTTTTTTGCTAACGTATTACTATATAAGATTAGAGATAAGGTAAAGGATTTTATACTAGAGCATTATGCAATTGAAAATGGCCCACACAAGTTGAATTTGTTTTCCTGATTACTCAGTAGTGTTTTTTCTTACAGTTGCTACAGACTAAAATCTGAATCAAACGAAGTGACAAGCCACCCACATGCTCATAAAAGAGAAATGATATTTTCATCATGTTATATGAAAACATATCTTGCAACTTTTTTTTTATTTACATATCCACTATCTCACAAACATATAACTTATATTAAATTTCAAGTTATAAGTTCTTATTTGTACTCTTCTCGTACTTCAGTCATGTATCACTTGTAAATAGCATAACATTGTATTGCTGCTTACATCCTCATTAGTTTTTGATTTTGATGTATCTCAATTCAACTACTTGTTCAGACTCTCTGTGTTTTGAGAAGCTGTATAACTATTATACCATTGAACGGGTTATGACTTTTGAATTATAATTTCTCCTAATTGGTTTATCTAATATAATAAGAATACATTCATTCTTCAATAGGCTTGGCATCTTTGTGATACAGAAGCCGAGAGGGTATTACAAAGGTTAGATACAACATGATGTAGTTTCAGCTCACCCGACATATGAACATAGATAACAGATTATGGACAACTCGAATTAGGATAAAAGGTTAGTTACGTTGTCGAGTGTTATTTTTATTACTTTGTAGTTTCTTGTTGCTTGATTTTCTTTCACTATTTGACATTTTTTGTACTTCGATTATTGTATTACTTTATTGTAGTTATTATTACATTTTAATGTTCTAGATTATGAGAGACAGCCTAATGATATGCCTGAAGTGGACTACGAAATTATGAATGTTTTGTGGCCATTAAATTTTGATTTGTGAACTATAATATGCAATTTGCAATTTGGAACCTGCAATCTTGAACAACAATCTACAATCTGGAATCTGGAACCTGCAATCTGTAATTGTAATTTGTAATCTGCAATAATTTGAAACTATAATCTATAATCTACAATAACTTAAAATCTAGAACTGTAATCTCTAATATGCAATAGTTTGTAATGTGTAATCTGCAATCTGGAACCTGAAATATTGAACTATAATCTGCATTCAGCGATTTGGAATCTTGAACCTACAATGTGGAAATCACGTAATATGTGCTCTACAATAATCTGGAATCTGAAATTTTAATTGGAACTCAAAAAGTCTGCAACCTACAATTTGCAATCTAGAACTTCTTGACTCTTCTATGATGTACTGTTGCAATCTGATTTCTTGTATATTTTTTAGATTTACAGGGAAATGGAGGTGATCAAATTTGAAGGATCGCCACAAGTCAATTTGATCTTATTAAAGTGGATAATGAAGAGTTTTTGAACTATTGTAAAAGTTTGAGTACATTATCTTTGATTTTGTGCAATATATTCATTGCTAGAATTAATTGAACTATTGTAAGAATACTTTTTGTACTATTATTTAGACATATTTAGATTATTAATTTATAGGTATGTGCATGTACACAAGACATGCTATTCTTTGAAGTTTATTGTAAATCTATATATTTGAATTACTTCCTAGCTAATTTAATGCTTGAGAGTATTTATTGCAAAGTAATATTGGTGTTTTTTAATTAAAAGTTGTGGCATATAAATATTTTATCGTCAAAATAGTATTACCACACTTAAAAGTGTAGTCATAGGGCTGTAAATTGTGGTATGCACATGGGCAAGGACTATACTTCAAAGTGTTGTCATACATTAGATAGAAAAGGCAACACTTTAAAATTATTGTCATACATTAGATAGAAAAGACAACACTTTAAAATCGTGGGCAATAAGGAAGCAAAGGCCACACTTGAAAGTGTAGTTGTATGAGATAAAAATGTTGCTATATGAGGTACATAAAAGCGTTGCCATTTTGCCTTTTAGTCTACGCTTTTAAGTGTAATTGATAAGGCAAAGTGTTGCCTAAACTCTAAGGTTACACTTCTTTTGGGCACCCCTGGAAAATTGTTGCTTAAAAGCCAAAAATGTCGCTTTTTATCAAAGACCACACTTTTTGCTAGTTTAGACTATAATTACTGGGGTGGCCGTAGGCCTTAAATGTTGTAGTGTAATTTGAAGAGACTTAGAAGACCTAATTGGCTATGGATCAATTCAGAGAAACATCGAAAGTGAAAGCAATATGTAGTGTTGGGATCGAGAGTAGGTACAATACCTATGACTCATGCCCTTTTTGGATTTACTTGTCCCATACTCAAATCCTGCACAAGAACAAAGTCATCGAAGAAGGTTATAACACATTTTAAGTTTAATTTTTGTTAATTTTTTTATTGGAAGCATGATTATATGGACATTTGGGAGCAAAAATGATTGATTTTAAAGGCATGGAAGGGGGAGGGTGAGCTATACCTATCACTTTTACAATTGTCTTTGATCCTTTCGTCAAAGTAACAGTAGAGAAAGTGTTTTTGTTACTAGAAATATAATTAGAAGCGTCAGTATCAAGAATATATTATTCCTGGGGAAGAATGTGTCACATAAGCAAAAGAGTTATCAGGTTATTTTGTGCAAGTAGTTGATGATTGCTGCCTTGATGTTCGATAATGAAGGTAGTCATTATAGTCTTCTCCAGTTAAAGTGATATATTGAGATGATCCATCTATTATAAGCTTTTTTTCCCAAAAAGAAGTATTGGAGAAAGAAATGGATGAGACTTGACATATATATTTTGTGATATGGTTGATTTAGCATCTAATTGATCAATCCCCTCTGTCTTTTTCCAATTTATGAGAGAGAGGGTTAAAAAACCCAATGACGCTTGATACCATGAGATAGAAGAGATAGAAGAATAAGAGATATTAAGAATTGAATTAATAAACATGAATGGAGGTCATATAGAGGTATCACATCAAATTGTTTCATATTTAGTTTTAAATATATACTGAAGCATGTGTAGTGGTATTGTAATGACGCGGAAAGCAAAAAAAAACTTGCATGAAGGACATTTTCTTGTCTGCCCTCTCCTTTCCAAAGGGAAAGGGAGAGATTGCGTCGCTTTCCTTCGGTAGTTCTTTTGGTGGTAATGGTCGTAGTAGTAGTAGAAGCAACAACAACACCAACTTTTCTCTATTATTGAATGTTTTTCTTTTCACTTACTGTTGTCTTATGCTTCTTACATTTTTTAGAAAAGAAGGGGTATATATCATCATCATCTATTATTATAAGTGGGAAGCTACTAACTTAGAAGTTGAATTACCATTTTGTCCTTATTTTTATTTCTAATTCGAATTAAATATTAATATATAATTAATTTAATATTAAATAATCATATTTAAATACATGCATCTAGATACAGTGGTTCAAATTCCAATTATTTAAATACTAATAATAATTATATTATATTATACTAAATACTAAAAATAAGAAGGTGTAAAGTCAAACTTTGAAAGACAAAAATATTTCATAGAAAATTGTTAGAAATTATTTCATAGAAAATTGGTAGGAATTACTTCCTTTTTTTTTAATAAAAATTCTCTATTCTTTCTCTATAATTAGTATGGTTAAATGGATTAAATTTGTGATCCTTTCTCTATAAAATTAAATGTATTGAATTATTAGTAAAAACAATCAACCTTTCCTCTCCCCCATGATCACAACTTCTAAAAATTAATTGAAACAACTATTCACCTTTTCATCTTATCCTATAAATCTTTAGCTATATATATGTATCATGAAAAAATAATTTTTGTTTACCAGTTGCCTCTTGTTGTTGTGAATCATTAGGTAATTTAATGTACTTTTTTTGTTTTATATATTAATATTTGTTTGATTTTAATTAGAATGATATTTTATACCATGTTTTTATCTTTACCATTTTAGATGATTTTTTTTGTTAAGGGTGAAGGTATCATCAAGAACTCTACTCATTATCTATTTCTTTTTACTATATATATTGCCATAATTAAAGTCTTAAAAAGGATATGAATATTGTATTTGTTCTTATCTGTTTGATTTTTTTTGTATTATTTATGAATATACTTTTTTAATATAATCTACTATGTAATTATGAATGTTATAAGTCTATTTTTATTAGTGCTGAAATTACTAATTTATGACTTTTATATTCGTTTTTAATGTACTTTTATAATATTTTTTTCTTTCATCTTTTCCTTACTATGTGTGTGTGTGTGTAGCTTAATGACAGCTTATTAAGGATAAATCATATTGATATATTCATATTATTAGATGTTATAGTAATTGTATTATTTTTCAAATTTTATTTAATAAATAAAATATAAATTGGTAAAGCTAATATTTTCTCAACATTTTCTTCATAATAATTCAAATTTAAAATATTTGTATGGGACAAACGTGCAACGCACATTCCGCGAACTAGAATATTACAAGTGGAAAGATCCAAATTGCAAAGTTCAATTATCATTTTGCCCCTTTACTAAATTAATAAATGAGTACATTGATATTGTTTTTAATCGTAATCATAAATTTCATAATGGAAAATTTTGATAAGTTATGATATGGAAAGTCATTCGTCACTTTAATGTACAAATCATGTAGCCTTTAATTATAATCATCTATTTCATAATGGAAGAATTTGAAAAGTTATGATATGAAAAGTCATTCATCACTTTAAGGTAGAAATCAATTTTAGAATGAAAATTTAAATTTAAAGGGTCATTTCTTAATGTTATTTAAGAACCAACTTACAAAGATGGAAGCTCACAATCGAAAATCGAATCAGGAAAATTGCACAATTCAACATGAGAAGATAAGAGAGTTAGAAGTTGCAAGTGAGGATAATAAAAAAAATGTTGAAAATTGTTAATCAAAAAGAAAAAAATAGCAGCGAAAAAAGAGAGAGTAAATTTAATACACGTGTTGTATTAAACAATGGATTGTGTTATGCTTATTTGGTAACAAATATTCTATCAATCCACTTTTTCATTGTCACATTGCGCTTTTCGAAAGTCATTTTGACTAATTTTCAAAGTTAAATTAGATTACATTAATTGGATATTTTAAATAAAAATTAGATATTCAAAACTTATACGAAAAGTATAAAAAAATACATGTTATTGTGAAACTTGAAAGTAAAATAAACAAATTTGCGTAAGATTGTACATGTTTCACTTACGAAAAAAGTGAAGAACAAAGGAAATAAAATTTATTATAATACAATTAGTCTATGTGGGAATTATTTAATTATTTGATAGTTTTGATCCTTAGTAATAGTTGTGAAGTGAAATAATTTATTGATTTGATAGTTCTGATACTTATTAAGAGTAGTGAAGTTAAAGTGAAATATATGGAGACATTCTCCCACATCGGATAGTGAGTAGGATAAATAGTGGTTTAAAAGTAATAGAAGGGAAAGTGGACAGTTCACTGTTGGGATGTGGAGCTGAGAATTACACACGATGCACCAACCTTTGAATCAGTAATCAAAAGATTAATTATAAAGGGAGTGGTTTGCCCGACGTTTTACCCCAGTTGTGACAAATAAAAATAACATTGATGCCTACGCGTGTCAATTTTTAGAGTAGTTTATCTCCTTACTAGCTAGAAGGTAGTGCCCATTGATATGGACATGTCTGATGCTCCCTTTGTCCTTGATTATCAAGCACCCCCAAGTTTTTGACGAAAATGATCATATATGTTTCCTATGTTGGTTTTAAAAGAATCGTGGATGTCGACACGTGTCACTTTTCATAGTTAATAGACCCATTGGGTGCAGTTACAAAAGGAGAAAGAACCACACATGTTTAAAACTCGAAAATTCATTCAAAAAGAGTGAAATTTGAATGCTCTACAAAATTAATGAGATCATCCTAAAGAAGCAGTTTCAAACTCTAACATACAAAATTAAGTTTTTCTAACATATATATACTTGGGCATCTAAGAATATTCCATGAATATCTATTTGCCATGTATATTCTTGAGAACAAAGTATATTTATATGGATACATAGTTTACAACACTTTGTATAATATGTGTATGTATATATCTAATACACAATTGATCGTGTGTACATGTATATTACCAAAAAATATATTTGTGTAGACACCCATTTTACAATAAAATGTTACTTATTCAAATAAAATCTGTAATTGTTGATATATATTATTAAAACCTAAAAAAGAACAAATATACCAACAACTAGTTGAATTCTAAATGATTGCGCTTTGGTTTTCTTTCACTTTTCATTAAAAATTTTAAATAAAACTTAGAAACAGTTCTATGACACTAAGATTGAAAGTGAAAATTTTCCACAAATAGTCTTTTTAAAAAATTGTTTTGATTCTAATCTTTGTTCTTTATGTTTTGCGATCATTATCTTGTCAGAGGTCAATAAAATCTTTAAACTTAAAAGTGATTTTTTTTCTCGATTGAATTATTTTTTCTTTCTCTTTTATTTTTTGCTTCGTCCATTCATATTCTACTAAATATGAACTCATTTTTGGTGTATCTATTTTTCAAATAAAACAAACAAACAAACTGGGACACCCTTTATAAATTTTCTGGCTACGCCGCTGAACAAGTGTATAGTATACGTTCCGACATTTCTTATGATGTGATTCTTGTATGTCATTATCAGTCCAATTCAATACTTACACATTGATAATGCTCAAAATGTCCTCAAAACAAGTAAGAAAATACGTCACCGTTATCGATAAAATTACCCAACTTAAAATTGGAGTCGAATCCCACATAGATTGGTGTAATAATAAGATGCAAAAAGAAAATTATGACGCGACTAATTCATTGTAGTGACTAAAGAAAGTGGGTGAATTATTCCACCAAAGATAATCAAGAAACTTTGAAATCAGTTTGAACAATTGACTAAAGAAAACATGGTTTAGATGATTTGAATTAGACCTAGGAGTGTGGGGGTTTGTATTAATGCTAACTAGGGGTACAATTTTTTGCCCAATAAATCTCAACAACCATGTATAAGCGAAAGCCATCATTAGTAACACTAATATTCTTTTGATCTTATAACATTATTTCATAGAATCTCCTTTCGGTCTCACTTATGTAATTCAAAAATCAACTCATTACCTTGCTTTTACAATTACATTCAGATAAATTGGACACATTGAGCTAATTATCCACTCCTATTTGTCACTTTCAAGCACCACTAATTTAAAACAACACCTTACCCCCATAATTACACCTCTAGAAATGGAAATTTTAGCTACACATCATAACACACAAAGAAAGTATATCTATTACGATAACAACGATGGATGTGATGAGATTAAGCAATTATAATCAGCACTCACTTTGAATTCAACTTTCAATTGTCAATCTCAAGAGTGAAATTGAGAACCCCAAAACTAATTAAGAAGAAAACTTAATAATTGCTAAGTAAAAGTGACCAAAAGATAAGATTCAAATATGCTTTCTCTCTCTTCCAAGCTATTTATACTTTTCCCAAAATTCTTTCGCAACTCATTCAGTGACATTAGTTGAGATCGCCGAGCTTATTCGTAAAATCACCATTTTGATCATTCAGCTTATCCTTTACTGATTTCAGGTGTTTGAGCTCAATTGGGAGGACCCGATGGAAAACACACTTCACGGTTGGCGAGTCGCCTAATTTCATATTTCTTGCCTAATTTAACTTTAGTTTTACTAAGCACTGTGTCACTTTCTATGATGCATGTGATTTCACCTTTAATAGTTTGTTTAATCACCGTGTGACTCTTCTTCACCCAACTAACTTGACACTTGGACATCAAATACTGTCAACCTTGGCGATATTCAGATCATTTGGTGATACGCCCTTTTGTTTAGGTGATTACCAGTTTAGGGATTTCTATTCTTTTAAGCATTTTTGGTATTTCTTTCATCTATTCATTCTTGTCTTGTCCTTTAATATTCATAGCTGCAAAACATGAAGGTATCATCAGAATAGAACATAATTAGGCATTAAGGACAATAATTGTTGAATTAAAAATATCTCAAATGAATTTAAAATTATCACTTTATTACACATTAGAAAGTTATTAATAGAATGTTGAGATATTTAAGAGGCACTGCTAATTATAAATTATGTTATCAAGAGGGTGATTTACAGCTAGTGGGTTACTCTGATGCTGATGGGAGAGAAGAATTGGATGAAGAGAAGTCCATTTCTAGGTATGTGTTTTTGGTTAATAATGGTATCATTTGAGGGGGGGGGGGGGACGGGGTAAGAAATAAATAAATATGTATAACTTTATCAAATATGAAAGTAGAGTTTATCGCATGCTTTACAACAATATATTTTCTTATTTGAACATCTTGATCATGATGTATGTATATTTCTTTCTAAAAGAATGCACACATTTTTTTATGAGAGTTTAAGACATGATTATTTATTAACAACATTGAAAATACTATAGTATGTGTCATAGAAGTTTAGAAGTGAAATCCTAAGGTTCAAGCAAAGGAGAGAATATTTATTAAGTTTGAGATAGGTTTAAACAATTGATAATCGTGTATCCATATCATTATCAAACCAATGCAGTATTGGTTTGATCACACATTCATAGAGGCCTGGACCATAATGCGAAAGCACTTATAAACTGCATTGACTGCAAACATAGTTGCTTGGCAAACCATATAACAATGCAAACCAATAAGCTCACACTAGGGAAACACATGCGGAAAATAAAGACAGTACATAAACCCTAAGGATATAGCAAAGTTTGTGGTAGTGTGAATATTGCATTTGGATAACTATGTTGATAATTCACAAAGAGGTGGAGGAATACAATATTATGGAAACCATATAACCCAATCTAGAGAAATCACCCAAACTTCTCATAGGGTGGTAATCAAAACCAAAATCAGGCTCATGGGCAAAATCAATACCGACTGCAAGAAAACGGGCTGCAAGGCGACTGTTATTTGTAGTTTTGATAATATAACAAATCCATGGACCTTGTAAAGGGAATTACTCCCAAGTGGAAATATACACACAAACTGTTACAATGATTAACTCAAATCAGAAAGAGCTAGAAGTTTTTGCAACTTGAAAACATTTCAAGAACTCTTTCAAAGGTGAGAAAAAGAAGTAAAAAAACATTCCAATGATTAACTCAAATCAGAAAGAGCTAGAAGTTTAGTTGTCTTAGGAGTATTTTTTCTAAACGTATATTGAAAATTTGTTCCTAAATATATAAAGGACTCAGATATTTTGATTTGTAATTGAAAAGTTTAATTTAGTTGAGTCCAACTGATTAAGTGGGTAACCCTGTGTGTTCCTTAGTCAAATTCTAAGTCATCTGGAGCGTGGTTATTTAGTGGGCAACTTGCGTGTTGCTTAGTTGAATCCTAATTTGTCTAGTGGTGATAGCTTAGTGGGCATAGTAAAATCTGCTTAAGCTCTTCAAGCAATAGAGTTATTGCTTGGTTGTGAGATTAGTAGAGTTTCCTCACGTTGTCATAATCGGGTTTCACTTTTATTGTGAAGATTAGTGAAAACGGTTAAAATCCTATGTGACAGGTGGTAGTTTTACTTCCTTGAGCAATGGGGTTTCCACGTAAATTGCTTGTGCTATTTTTTGTGTTTTCTTAATCTTTTTTCTTACTTAAAGTGTGTCAAGGGACCTAGTCCGTTGACTGATAGTGGACGCACGTATTCTATCAATTGGTGTCAGAGCAAATACTCTTTAGCTGGTCAACACCAATAGAGTGGTTCCTACATCAGAATAGCTGCTCCACTTAACATAGAAGAGGGTCAATTCTCAAATCGAGCACCGCATTTTAATGGATAGTTCTATAGATAGTGGAAAATAAGAATGCACTACTATCTTATGGCTGAGCATAGTGAGTTATGGGACATTATCTTGGATGGGCCTTTCTTTCAAACTTCTGAAGTAAAGGATGGTGAAATAACTAGAATTGTTCTAAAAAATCATCAACAATACATCGAAGCGAAGAAAAAGAATATTGAGAAAGGCTATAAGGCTAAGAAGCTATTGGTTTGTGCTATAGGTTCTAAAGAATACAATCATATTTCTGCTTATGAATTAGCAAAGGACATCTGCGATTGTCTTAAGACTGCTCATGAAGGTACTAAGCAGGTGAAGGAATCAAAGGTGGACATGCTCACTTCTCAATATGAAAAATTCTGATTGAAAGAAGGGGAAACTATTCATGAAATGTATACTTAGCTTTCCTTCATAACCAATGAGCTTCGAAGTCTTGGAGAGAAAATCAGTACTAGCAAGCAAGTTAGGATAGTTCTTTGAATTCTTCCTAAGTCATGGGAAAGCAAGGTAGATATTATAACTGAAGCCAAGGATCAAAAAGTTCTGAAGGTGGATGCTCTTATTGGAAATCTCAAGACACCTGAAATGAACAGAAGTCAAGACCTCTCAAAGAAGGAGGCCAAGAAAAACAAGTCTCTAGTACTCAAATTTACTCTTGGAGAAGAGTCTAGTGAAGAAAATGATATGACATATCTTACCAAAGAGATTTTCAGAAGATCCGAGGGTTTAGAAATGGAGGGAACCCTCCTCGAGCTGCAACGACTAGTGACACCTGTCACAAATGTGGAATGGCTGGGCATTTTATAAAGGTTTGTCTAATGCTCAAAGCTGAAAACAAGGAGTATCAAAGGCCAAGACGAAAGGACATGGTACCTGACAAAAAAGCCATAAAATCTGCTGCTGACTACGCAGTGAAGAAATCTCTTGCTGCAGAGGGAGACTATTCAGGCAAGTTGAGAGATTCTAATTGTCTCAAAGATGTATGAATACTGGTGATTCAAGATGAGACAAAAGTATTCGATAGGATGTTTGCTTTCATGGCTAAGTCAGATGAAGATGATGATGAAGATAAGGTAACTCTTCTTGACTTTAAGAAAAACTTGAATACGTACTCTATTAAAAGGTTGAGAAAGCTTGAAAATGTCATGATTGACTCTTTTATAGAGTTAACTACTGAAAAGGACTCTATGAACACAAATCTTGATAGTCTTAAATAAATAGAGAGGTAATGATAGTCTTAGTAAGAATGTCTGTCATTGAGGAACAACAGGTAGTTTTGAATCTGAAAAACTAGAACTCAAAAACCAACTGGACATAATGATTCTAAAATATGGGAAAAGAAAGGGGGAGTTTACTAGCTTACAAGCTGAACTGGAAGCAAACTTAAAATTGTTGAGACCCAACTTGCTCTAGCATTGGAAAGAAATAATCATTTGGAGAGGGACTTGGTCCATCTTACGGAAGAATTCAATAATTCTGTTAAATGGACCAAATCCTCTAAATTTACTCTCCAATATCACTAGTAAAAGCAATTACAACAAAAAGGGTCTAGGTAATTTGAACATTACTCCTCCCTACAATCCCCACAGTAAATATGTATATGTGTCAGATAATTTGTTTTGTCTTCACTGTGGTACCAATGGACATTTGAAAAAAATAATTTGAGTCTTGGAAAGAGTCACGAGAAAACTTCTCGATCTATGCTAGACAAAAAAGGGTACTAAAATGGGGACCTGGTCCTGTAACTAAGCCATTGATCAAGAAAAGAATCAAATTGCCTCAATGGTCAAGAAACACTCTGAGTACTCCTCTATATTTTATTGGGGACTAAAGTTAAAATGGGTTCTTAAGTCTAACAAGTGATATTTGTTGCAGGGAAGTGAAGGAAGTAGGAATTAGTTCTGGTTTATGGACAGTGGATTCTCAAATTAAAGCACATGACTGGAAACACAAAAAAATTTCTCACTCAAGGCACTTCAAGGGGGAGGTGTCTCTTTTGGTGATTGAAAGAAGGAATATATTCTGGGTGTTGGCAGTGTTGGAAAATCTATTGAAGAATCCATTGAAAATGTTTACCATGTGAGCAGATTAAAGTACAGTCTTCTTAGTGTCTCCCTGATTTGTGACAAGGGAAATGAAGTAAACTTAACATCAGAAAATGCACTATGACCAACTTTTATACCAAGAAGGTGGTCCTTACAACTCGAATGCATAAAAATATGTATGTGGTAGACCTAGAAATGTCTCACAGAGATGATCTGACATGACTGAGTGCTCAAAGAGAAAATGCAGACTAGTGGCGTCAGATCCTAAGCCATGTTAGATCGTTTTTGCTGAACAAACTAGTTCTACGGACCTGGTTCGTGGTCTGCCACAATCGAATTTCAGTGAAAGCAAAGTGTGATGCATGTGTCAAAGGGAACAAACGAGATCCACAGTCAAGTCAGAAAAGCAAGTAAGCTCATTAAGGACTCTTGAACAGTTACACATGGATTTATGTTGACCCTTGAAAGTTCAGAGTAGAAATAGAAAGAAATACATTTTGGTGATTGTTGACGATTAGTCAAGGTTCACATGGACAATGTTCCTCAAGTCAAAATCTAAGATAGTTGATATGCTTATTATCTTTTTCAAGATGATCCAAATAAAATTGAATTAATTGATAGCTGGGATTAAGTCCGACAATGGAATAGATTTTGAGAATGCAAATATTGATGTGTTTTGCTTAGAAAATGGCATCAGTCATAACTTCTCAGCGTCTAGAACACCCCAATAAAATGGTGTAGTAGAGAAGAAGAACAAAACATTAGTGAATACCACTGGAACTATGCTCATTGAGTCAAATCTTCCTAAAAACTTCTGGATTGAAGTAGTCAACACGGCATGCTATGTGACCAACAAATGCTTGATCCGGTCGCTGCTGAACAAAACACCCTACGAATACTCAACAACAAGAAAACCAAGCTTAGTTATCTAAGAGCTTTTGGGTGCAAGTTTTGTTCTGAACAATGGAAAGGATAATCATAGGAAGTTTAATCCCAGAAGTGATGGAGGCATCTTTGTAGGATACTCATCCTCAAGCAAAGCCTACAAAGTATTCAACAGAAGAACGTTATGCATTTAAGAAAGTGTTAATGTAATATTTGATGAAGATGGTGACATGAAGAACCTGAAAATAAAGGATGAAGATGACCTAAATGAATTGTTTCAAGCCCACAAAAATCAAGTTAGCATGATTGAAGCACCAGTAAATTCGAAGCCTGATGATAGTTGTCCAGGTTCATCCAAAAAAACAAAAGAGATGATCAGTCTGTAGAGGGACCTGGTCGAATACGAAATGAAAATCAAGAGGACACTCATTCTCCTGAAGATGATGATTCAGAAGATGAAGAAAAATAGAAAATTCAACCCCAACACGCTCTTTAAACCAGGGTGGAAGCACAATTCATTGCATCCTCTTGAGAATCTCATCTCTCCATTGAATTCTAGAATCAAACTAGATCAAAATCAAGAAATTTGGTTGCATTTTTTGCTTTCATCTCGACCATTGAGCCTAAAAAGGCGAAGGAGTCCTCGAATGATGTTGACTAGGTAAACTCAATGCAAGATGAACTAGATCAGTTCGAAAGGATTAATGGGTGATACCTGGTCCCCAAACCTGCTGATAGAGCCATCATAGAGACCCTATGGGTTTTTAGAAACAAGATTGATGAAAGTGGTGCTATCACTAGAAATAAGTCTAGGTTGGTTGTTTAAGGCTATAATTAGGAAAAAGGTATATAGACTATGGCGAGACCTTTGTTCTTGTTGCTCTAAAGGAGTCCATCAGAATTCTCATACCTTTTGCTACCTTCTTGGGATTCAAATTCTACCAAATAGATGTCAAAAGTGCCTTCTTATATAGAGATTTGAAGGAGAAGCTTATGTGAAACAACCACTAGCGTTCGAGGATGTTGAGCGAACAAATCATGTTTTCAAACTCAATAAGGCTCTATATGGATTAAAATAAGCTCCTAGATCTTGGTATGTGAGGTTTTCCAAATTCTTGCTGAAGAATGGTTTTAAAAAGGGCAAAATAGACAACTCCTTTTTCTAATGAAAACAGAATAAGAATTGCTCATCATCCAAGTGTATGTGGATGATATCATCTTTGGAGTTACCTCTGAATATCTGTGTGAATAATTTGTTACTCTAATGGGAAATAAATTCGAAATGAGCATGGTGGGAGCGATAACCTTCTTCTTGGGGCTACAAATTAAACAAACACCAGGTGGTACCTCAATCAGTCAAGAAAAGTATACAAAGGAGATGTTGAAGAAGTTTAACATGGTGGATTCTAAGCCTATCGACACACCTATGGAACTAACTCCAAAATGGGAGTAGATGAAGTTGATTCTCCAGTGAATCAACCATGTATAGAGGAATTATTGGCTATTTATTGTACTTAACAACTAGCAGACCTGACATTGTTTTTAGCATTGAAATGTGTGCTAGATTCGAAGCATGTCCAAGGGAATCACATCTGAAGGTGTCCAAGAAGATAATGAGGTATCTAAAGAAAACAGGGGATCTGGTCCTATTCTACCCAGCAGGCAATTCTTTTGAACTGGTTATATTTACAGATGCTGATTTTTCTGGATATCACGCGGACAGAAAGATTACTTCTGGTATGGAACATTTCCTTAAATCCTCACTCATTTATTGGGGAATCAAGAAGCAAAACTCTGTAGCCCTCTCAATAGTTAAGGCTTAATATGTAGATGTTGCATGATATTATACACAACTTCTCTAGATCAAGCAACAACTAGAGGACTCAGAATCCATATACACACCATTCCTCTCATATGTGATAATACCAGTGATGTGAATATGGGGAAGAATCCAGTTCAACATAAGATAATAAAACATATTGATGTTAGACATCTCTTTTTGAGAGGCTGAAAAGGGAAACAACATCTTAAAGTATTGCAAAACTGAAGATCAAATTGCTGACATCTTGACCAGAGATCTTAGCAAGGAATAGTTTGAGAGAAAAAGGCTAAAGTTGGGAATGATGACTTTGAATTGACCTAATCACATTCAAAAGCATTTAATTCTCGTATTAGCAATGATTTGTAGGGCAAGTATCCTCATTACTGGTAATACTTTGTTTGAGTAATATCAATCATGAACCTGTTACAGGTATACACTCATGAAAATTAGGGGAGTAAAGAATGGTCAGAACCATTCAGGAATTGAATTCCATTTGCAATAATGGACCTGGTCCCTCTCAAGGTTAAAATTCTTTACATTTCTTTTAACTGATTAAATTAGAACGTTAAGATCCCCATGTGTCAATTATCAGTCCTTCTGAAGTTGTCGTAAATCCAAATGACACGTCTACTCAAGGGATCTGACACACCATTTCACTCATTTTTATACACCTACTTTTTAATCCATTTCTCATTTTTTCAAATGTTCACTCTTATGTTTCCTTTCAAAACCCTATATATCTTCATCTATCTCATATTATCTCCATCTCGCCTCATCTCTTCTTCTAAAAATAATGATGTCTCACTCATCCTCATCCTCAAAGAAGATAGTAGACTCTTTGAATAAAATAGACCCTGTGTCCTTCTACACATTTTCGTCTGCCCTGCCTCTGTATAAGATGTCGACCATCTCTCCGGTCAACATTAGTGAAAACAATCCTCCTAATACCATATCAACATTTGATCTCAATAAACCTGCACCTTCTCAGCAACCTGGTCCCCAGTTTGACATGCTATCTGATCATTGGTTTGAGGGCGACCTTCATGAGAACAAGACTTCTAAATACATCATTCTCACTGCTAGTGGAAATATTATTATATAGAGTTTGACACTGATGAGGGAAGAAGTTATGAATGAAGAAGATGAACATTTTGTGGACAACTTGTTGGAAGGTCTCGACCAGTTTTCGATAAAACTCCAGAAGTTGGTGGATATCCCTTATCTGAATCAACGTGCACAGATTAGGATGACCTCCCTCTTCAATGGTTGGGTCAAAAGAGAGTGGTTCCCACATCCACAAAAGGAAAAGAAAATGTACTTAAAGAGAAATCCCACAGAAGAACTTTTACTACATCTGATTCTAAGAAAGTAATAGGCGAGGCTATGAAGGTAAATGCAACTGCTACTGTTGATAACAGAAAGAAAAGGAAATTTATAGTTGCTCGGTTCCAGATGCCTACTGATGTGGTGGATATTTCTAGTGTAGAATCTGAAAAGGAGTTAAAGAGAGAAAAGTCAGAAGAAGAAAGCCCCTAAGAGAAAGAACAAGAGTAAATCTAAGACATATGTGGGCAAGAAGGTGGTTTGTGAAAAGGGTAAGGGAGATGATCCACAAGTGAAAAGGGAGTTATCAAATAGGAAGGGTGAAACCTCTCCTGCTGAACCAGAAATACCTGAACAGAGACTTGGTCCCAACATGAATCTGGATGATGAAGATACAACCAAGCAAACAATTATTGACAATCTGCATGTACAAATCATCTTGGGAGGTAAGGTATTTGACATGGACATCATTCAAAGTCTTGGGATAGATTCCTTGCATTACATTGCATATACTCAGTCCTGGATACACTAATTTGATACTAAATTTCCCATTCTCAATTAGGAAGAGGTACAAGAATTCTACTATAACATTGAGTTCTCTGGGGATGGTAGTATAACTACCAAGGTGAAAGATGTAAGCTTGTATCTAGATGAGGAATTATTGGGGAACATTTTGGGAGTGCCCAGGGAAGGGATCAGGTCCGCAGTTTGAAGGACCTGCAGTGTAGAATTTGACAAGGAAAGTTCTAAACTTCCCACCATTCTCTTGCTAGGCTTCTTAAGAAAATCATGAATGGTGAGTATCAGTTGATGTTCAAATTTTTCAACAAAGTCCTGCTTCCTAAAATAGAAAATAGGATCTCTGCCACTTCAATTGACTTATCCATCATGGAATCCTTGTGCAAATTTAATCCATTTGACCTCCCGAGTCTTATGCTCAAACATATGTATAGGACTATCATCGAACGCAAAGGCAAGCATGGGATAGGGTATGGTTACCTGCTAACCAAAGTGTTTCGTCATCTGAATGTCCCTTGGGAATGGGTAAACTGGAGAATGTAAAGCAATCATTCACCCTTAGCACTCTAGTGGAATGCAAGTGTATCAAAGGCAAGGGAAATTCACTGAGCAAGGTTTCCAGTTGATAGCTGAGCAGTTGAAGCACAAATTGGAAGAAATGAATGTGAAGGTTAGCAACAAAGATGATGAAATTGCTATACTCAATGCTGAGTTGCTTAAGACGCAGACTGATATACTAGATAATTCTGAAGTTAGAAAACTTCATAGGCAGAATAAGGAACTAAGGGTCAAGAATTTTGAATTGCAAGAGAAGGAAATGAAGGACAATGCTGAATCCAATGCTAGACTTACCCTCATCATCAATCTATCTCCCATCAGCCTCCCTCATCATAGTCCTCTTTTCTTTGTTCTTGTGTCTTTTCTTTTGTGTGGAAAATTTCAGGGTTCTCTTCATTCAACATAATTTTAATGTATTGAATGTTCCTTTTGTGCAATGGAATAGATTCGTGTTTTGTTCTGCCTAATATCTCTTGTCTACTTTTTTTGTGTTGCCCTAAGCCTGTGATATTGCTTAACCATATTACTTGTTTTGTTTGTAACTGTGATGCCAAAGTGGGGAAGTCATTGGGTGTTTACGTTGTGATCGATAGGGCAACAGGGGGAACTGAGATATTGTGTGGAGGAGAACTTAAAGTATTGTGTGGAGGAACTGAAATAGGGGGAACTGAAGGTGGATTGTGTGTATAATTTGTCATCATCAAAAAAAGGGAGAAATTTATTTGTAGTTTTGATATATAACAAACGCAGGGACCTTGTAAAGGGACCTGATTCCAAGTGTTAATATAAACACAAATTGTCTGGTTGGGAAAAGTACAAAATGTTGGTGCACAGTCTCCAATAGTGCCAGGAACCTCAACCAATCACATAGCCATAAAGATTGTGACTATTCTACATAAATATGATTTCCAATAGTCACAATCTCAGTTTTTGCAACATAAAAACATCTCAAAAACTCTTACAAAGGCTGAGAAAAAGAAGTGAAGAAGCATCCCAAAGATCAACTCAAATCAAAAGGAGCTGGAAGCTTAGTAGTCTTAGAAGTATTTCTTCTGAACGTGTATTGTAAATATGTTTCTAAATATAGAAAGGACTCAGATCTTTTGGTTTATTGAAAAGTCTAAGTTAGTTGAGTCTAACTAATTTTGTGGGCAACATTGTGTGTTTCTTAGTCAAATTTTAAATCATTTGGAGAGTGGTGATTTAGTAGGCAATCTGTGTGTTGCTTAGTTGAATCCTAAGTTTTCTAGTGGTGATAGCTTAGTGGACAAAGTGAAATCTACTTAGGCTCTTCAAGCAATAGATTTATTCCTTGGTTATGAGATTAATATCTTGTTCTCACGTTGTTGTAATCGGGTTTCACTTTTGCTTGTGAAGATTAGTGAAAAAGGTTGAAAATCCTGTGTAATAGGTCGTGGTTTTACACTCTTGAGCAAGGAGGTTTCCTCGTAAATTACTTGTGCTATTTTCTGTGTTTTCTGTCACATCCCTAGAGTACACCATAGAAGATAAAACTCTCGAAGTGTGACATGGTGTACTTGACGTCTCGAAGGTCTTGTATAAGTCCTTTGACATAATTCATTGCATACATGTATGAAAATTAGTGCGGAATTAAAACTTTTCACACAAAATATCTTAATAATCTTTCATATAAAACCACATAAATATACTAAATCTCAACATATGTGTATCTTAGACTAAAGAATACTTGGGATACGGCCCATACAATATGAAATATAAGAACTCAGTCTATTACAATACTTTGAATAAAAGAAGTCTAAACATAGTTATGTCCTCAAGTCAAGTCAAGACATACTTCAACTTGCTTAAAAGAGTCATAGTTTCTCAGGCTTTACTTCAAGATGCTTCTCACCATCCACCTACAACTTTAGATATGGATAAAAATGTATGGAATTAGTACGACGCGTGTAATAAGTATGGCATAATGCATAAAAACATGAAAAATGGACATTAATGAAAATATTCTCTTTTTTTTTAATTAAAACTTCACATAATAGAATATTTACAATATGACATTCTCCTCCCAAAGGTTATCAAAAGACTTGCTTAAGTAATTCAAGAAGAGACCCCCCATACACCCTCTCAGAGCTTACATAAATATTCCTTAAGACAACCAAAGTTTAGATCATGTCTACTTTATCAATTTAATTTCCTCTCTAGAGTTGTTCTTAGGACTTCCCTAAAGGCATGAACACCATTCATATTCCCCTTCACACCTTAACTAGACAATCCTTAAACTACTCTAGGTAAGCACTTATTCATTAATATGCTTTCTAACTTAAGTCAATATTTCATTAGTTCATTAAGAGATATTCAACATTTAAGGTTATTCAAATAATGGTCTTCGAGAAGACCTAGGGACTCACTCACTTACATCTTTAAAGCCTAGTCGTGCAATGCGTAGATAATGTCACATACCACTTACTAAACTTTATAGAACGTCTCCAACACTAGTCGGTATCCCATATGATGAGAATAGACAATAACCGACATAGACCATGGTAGTTAAGCATAGAATCAGGAGTCAACCCAATTCTGATAAAGGGTGTTCTATTTGCCAATGGTAGAACTAAGACACAAACCATGTAGGCATATGGTTAAGGAAATATTAAGGGTTTCTTTGTTCTCTAATATGATCTTATTTTAAGAAACTCCCAGAGCATACTTACTCAGTGCTAGCCTAAGTTCTCATAGAGTAATTCACATAAAGGATTAGATGAAGAGGTTCCATATCTTGTTCACAACCCAATCGCATTACACCTTACCAAAGATGGTCCACTAAGGCTACTTACAATGATCAAAAGGATAATTCAATGACTTTCCTAAATATGATGTCACGTCGTCCCATCCAATTAACCCTAAGTCAATATTTCACACAAGAAGGATACAATTATGACTTTCAACTTCAAGGATTTCATAACCTTCCATCTAGTACAAAGGTTCCACATAAAGGACCTTCTTAACTATGTTCAAGGTCACATGTTAATCACACATATAAGAACAATAAGCTTTAGCAAACAAAGTCAAGAATTCATATTCACATTTTACATGTATCAAGTAAGGGACACAAGTCTAACAAAACAAGACACACACACATACTTCACCATATCATATATAACATATCATTCAAGAGGCACGTAGGGACAACACATGTCAACTATAAGTCACCCTACTCAGTACCATAGTATCATTAATCTAAGTTATCACAAGTCTCATACAATACATCAAGAAACATCATACTTCAAAACCAAGTTATCCACATAATGACTTCACTATAGCCTACTAGATATACTCATCAACTAGAAGAACTTGTTATTTGACTCCACATAAAAACATAAGTCATCATGTAATTCACAAAATTCAAATATTAAAGTTATAGTATGATAAAGCCATAATTCATAAAGTAATGTCGACAAGGCCACATTAGTCACAAGTTTAGCACATATGCACCGCCACCATAAGTGGATCATACCAAACATCATTATTAACTAAGACCTATACTACACGATGTAGAAAAATTTAGGTCAACATACCATCAATACAACCTCACAACTTCAATCCATATCCAATTCAACCAAATCAATATACCAAGGCTCTTACCAATAGTCATAATAAACAATTCAATTCAATAATCACAATATACGATGAACTCAAGGTAATACAACATGAAATTTTATCTAATTAGGGAAGCTCACTTACAATTCTAGCATAATTTATTCATAATTCAATAGCTCTAATCAAACCACACAAGAATTCAATAGCATAATGACAATAATCAAATCACCCATAAAACAATCAAATCTAGGATTTCATGAATTACATAAGTTCATATATCTTGTAGGTTAAATTCATCTGATCAACATCAATTGAATCAATATTAAATGATTCATAATGTTTTATGCAAGAACCCATGGCTTGATATCAAAATAGGTTAATTTCATCTCTTAAAAGACTTTAGAAATCATTTTGAAGATTGGTTCCTTGAATAAAAGAGATTCAAAGATGAATACCATACCTGAATTTATGCTAGACCACAAAAACTGAGAAGAATTGATGGAGAATTCAACCTTCAAGCTTAAATCTCCCGTCAAGCTTCAATGGTGTTCTAGAGAGTTCTTTAGAGGTTTTGGATTTTGATTTTGGAATAATGAATTCATCTAAGTGTTTTAGACTTATAAACCCACTTAAAATACCCAAAATAACCATAATAAGTCTCCCAACTAATTTTAGGAAGGCTAGGTGAAAACCCCAAACTACCCTCCGCTTGGCCGAGATGTTACACGAATTTGCAGACCCATCGACGACTCTCTAACAACGGAGCATCGACCCATCGACGAGCCGTATTGGCAAGTCTCTAATTGGGTCAGAGCCTCACGTTTAGGATCTTAGGCTTCTTCAACCAGTTGTTAACCTAAGCCTCCATCAACGAGGCGTCGACCAGCCTACTGGACGTCGATTGCCTCCGCCGTTTGGGGCTGGTTTTGACAGCTTTTGGCTCTTGAGTAGGGTCCTCCTCAAGGGCCCTTGGTTGGTCCTTGGGGAGTTTTTCCTGAACGTTTCCAACCAGAATATGATTATATACATGTTTAGGACCTTTCATATCAATTTCATCCAAATCAAACACGTAAAACTTGATCAAACACACTAAGGCACACAAGCACGTTTCAAGGCAAACCTTTCTAACGTCATGGACGTTCTTAGATGATTGACCTCCAAATTTAATGAAACTTGTTCTTGGACGTTTGACTACAAATTTCATGAAACTTTAAACACTACATCCTAACACCATTATAACCTATTTTAGGACTTCAAAACTCTAAGACACAAGTGTTATTCTCTAGTTTCACCTAAGTCATTTTAGAGGTGTTACAATCTCCCCTAATTGGACAATATTCGTCCTTGAATGACACTTGCTTCTTTTTAAACACTTTCAAGAGATAAGAAACTCAAGTCTAGCAGAAAATAACCACAACACACCATACACAATATACAATTTGGAATAATACCAATTTCACATTATCAAGAGACTCAAAACACAACAAGAGGATAGAAACAATCTACGACTGATTATGCAACAAGACTCACATGCTTCATTTCAAATGGAAATTACTCCTTATAAATTCATTATAATGCTTATATACATCAATTATATACACATTACATCCATTTTCAACCAAAGAACAATTTAGGAAAAATTTAAAAATCTTCACATTGAACTATGCTCGAATTTCCAAAAATGCAACTCTTAAGTAATTTATGATGAAAGCATGACAGTTTGAAAGATAAAATCATATAGACTCATTTTACAACATAACTATAACTTCATAAAATGCATAATGCAAGAAATCAATGAAATTTAATTCCAACAAGACTGCTAAACACAATGCAACATTCAACATGCTACTATGACATTCTAACTCTCAAGCTTGAGTTGAATAGAAGAGATGAGATAGTCAATAATAAAGCTCCACTACCCACTATCCTCCACTTAGAAGGAACCCATCACTACACAAGAGAGAAAATTATAACTTACCGGTATCCTCATCCGGATTTTTTTTCCTTGCCAATTCTCATTAACTCTTGTTAGGACCCTTACCAAGCACCCTCAAGGCCCCATGCTACATAAACCACTATACCCCTCCTAAGGTAATAACTCATACAAACTTAACTTATGAACATCAAGACTATTAAATAGCTTTACTACTAGGCATAACACCCTTCTCTTGGTATTTACGGTTAGATAATCTCCTTTAGACATTACCTCCTACCTACATAGCACACAACTATAAGGTAACTCATTGTCCCCAAAGGACCCATGCAACTATCATAACCTTACCATGCTAGAACTAAATCACCATAACACTACCCAACCAACCTTCACATATACTCATCTAGTCACAAACCATAATAAGCATCAAAACTCACCTCCTACTCCCTCAAACCTTGCAACATCACCCTTCCAAGTAATTCCATCTAGAAGGCCACCAGGCAAGGGAAATAAGAGAGAGATCATATGGATTTAAGCTGTATGGCACTACACAAGAGTAATGAAGAAAGTGAAACTCTGTTGTCCTGTAGCCTCTCGCTCATAGATGTGTCGCGACTCACACCGATGAACATGACTCTACTAGGCGTAGCTTAATGAGACTTTTTGATTTCTAAGACCACTTTCATAACCTATGCTTTGTTACCAAGTTTTGTCACATTCAAGAGTACACCCTAGAAGATATGGCTTTCTTTGATTGCGACATGGCGTACTTGACCTCTCGGAGGTCTTGTACAAACCCTTTGACATCATTAATTGCATACATGTATGAAAAATAATGTGGAATTAACACTTTTCACACGAAATATCTTAAAACATCTTTCATATAAAATCATAAGAAAATACTAATTCTCAACATATGACAATCTTAGACACAAGAATACTTGGGACACTGCCCATACAATACGAAATATAGAAACTTAGTATATTGCAATACTTTGAATAAAAGAAGTCTAAAGATAGTTATGTCATCGAATCAAGTAGGGACATACTTCAACTTGCTTGAAAGAGTCCTTATTTCCAAGCTTTGCTTCAAGACACTTTTTACCTTCCATCTACAACTTTAGATATTGA
The DNA here is from genome assembly GCF_036512215.1 of Solanum lycopersicum. Taxonomy (NCBI): domain Eukaryota; kingdom Viridiplantae; phylum Streptophyta; class Magnoliopsida; order Solanales; family Solanaceae; genus Solanum; species Solanum lycopersicum. The sequence continues at coordinate 53,514,296 of NC_090811.1, forward strand.
TAAAATGTATGGAGTTAGAACAATGCATGTACTAAGTATGGCATAATACATAAAGTCACGACAAATGGACATTTATGAGAAATATGATTTTTTTGTTAAAACATCATATTATAAGTATAAGAATCACATTTAAACATCAAACATCATATTTAGAATACATTCCAAGACATATCTAATTATATGAAATTATAAAATCTAACTTTACAGTGAGTAGTGATTTCATGTAACTTCAAATGAAACTCACACATCACAATATAGCATCAATAATATATTGAAACACATAAACATGAGATCCTCCTACCAAAGGTGATTTCAAGGCTCACTTAAGTGATTTATGAAGCAACCTCCCATACAATCCCTTCATACACACCTAAGAGATCCTTTAGACTACCTAAGATAAGATCATTCTTACTTCACATAGTAGTATATTTATAATAAGACATTCTTCTCCAAAAGGTTATCAAAAGACACACTTAAGTAATTTAAGAAGAGACCGCCCATACACCCTCTACAAGCCTACCTAAATAATACTTTAGACTACCTAAGTTTAGACCATGTATACTTTATCAATTTACTTTCCTATGTAGATATTTCTTAAGATTTACCTAGGTAAAATATGAAGAGACCATTCATATGCCCCCTTCACACCTTAAACTACTCTAGGTAAGTACTTATTCAGTAACATGGTTTCTAACTTAAGTCAATATCTTCATTAGTTCATTAAGAGACATTCAATATTTAAGGTCATCCAAATAAGGGTCTTGGAGAAGACCTAGGGACTCACTCACTAACATCTTCAAAGCCTAGTCGTGCAATGCGTAGATAGCATCCCATACCACTACCTAAACTTCATAGAACTTCTCCAACACTAGTAGGTATCTCAGATGATGAGAATAAGCAATAATCAACATAGACCATGGTAGCTAAGCATGGAATCCGGAATCAAACCTACTCCAATAAAGGGTGTTCTACTTGCCAATGGTAAAACTAGGACACAACTCATGCAGGACAATGGTTAAGAAACTTTGAAGGGTTTCTTTGTTCTATAATGTCATCATATTTAGAGCAACTCACCAAGAATACTCACTTGGTATTATTCTTTGTTGTCATAAAGTAATTCTAATAAAGGAGTATATGAAGAGGTTTTATATCTAGTTCACAACCCAATCACATTACACCTTACCTAAAAGGGTACATTAAGGCTACCTACAATGGTCAAAAGGATAGATCAATGACTTTCCTAAGGATGATTTCATGTCTTTTCAGCCAATCAACCCTAAGTCAACATTTCACACAAGAAGGATACCATTACGACTTTCAACTTCAAGGATATCATAACCTTCCATCTAGGACGAAGGTTTCACATAAGGACCTTCTTAACTATGTTCAAGGTCGCATGTCAATCACACACAAAAGAATAAGAAGCTTTAGCATACTAAGTCAAGAAGTGATGTTCACATTTTACATGTATCAAGTAAGGGACAAAAGTCTACCAAAACAAGACACACACATACTTCAACATATCATATATAGCATATCATTCAAGAGGCACATGGGGACAACCAATTTAAACTACAGGTCACCCTAATCACTAGTATAGTATCATCAATCTAAGTTATCACAAGTCTCATACAATAAATCAAGAAACATCATACTTCAAAACAAAGTAATCCACATAATGACTTCACTATAGCCTACTAGAGATACACATATCATCAACTAGAAGAAATCATGTTTTGACTCCACAGAGATACATAAGTCCTAATGACATTCACATATTCAAGTTATAACATGATAAAGCCATAATTCATAAAGTAATGCCGACAAGGCCACAATAGTCACTAGTATAGCACATAAGCACCGCCACCATAAGTGGCCCATACCAAACATCATTATCAACTAAGACCTATACTACACAATATAAAAAAATTTAGGTTAACATACCATTAATACAACCTCACAACTTCAATCCATATCCAATTCAACCAAATCAATATACCAAGGCTCTTACCAATAGTCATAATCAACAATTCAATTCAATAATCACATATACAATGAACTCAAGGTAATACAACATGAAATTTATCTAATTAGGGAAGCCTACTTACAATTCTAGCATGATTCATTCATAATTCAATAGCTCTAATCAAACTATAAGAATTCAATAGCTAAATGACATAGTCAAATCACCCATAAAATAATCAAAACTAGGATTTCATGAATTACATGGGTTTAAAGAGTTTTAGGTTAAATCATCAAGTTAACATCAATTCAATCAATATACAATTATTCAAAACGTTTTATGCAAGAACCCATGGTTGGATATCACAATAGGACAATTTCATCTTTTGAAAGACTTTGGAAATCACTTTGAACATTGGATCCTTCAAGAAAAGAGATTCAAGGATGAAGGTCATACCTCAATTAATGCTAGACCATGAAAATTGAGAATAATTGATGGAGAATTCAACCTTCAAGCTTAAATCTCCCTTCAAGCTTCAATGGTGTTCTATAGAGTTCTTTAGAGATTTTGGAATAATGAATTCATCTACGTTTTGGACTTTAAAACCATTTACAATATCAAAAATAACCTTAAGAAGTCGCCCAACTAATTTTAGGAAGGCTAGGTGATAATCCCACACTACCCTCCACTTGGCCGAGATGTTGCCGGAATTTGCAGACCCATCTACGGCTCCCCAACAACGGAGCGTTGACCCATCGACGAGCCTGTCACATCCAGGAATGCCTCGTAGACGTAACCGGCATTGTTGTCATCTTTGAGGACCAAGAGTATCCTCTTAGCTTACATCATTACATTCATAGGTCAAATTTAGCTGAAATATAATTTTTTTTACTACTTCTACATTGAGGTTTACATAGAACTCTACATACACATAACACATATATATTGAGTATACATAGACCCTTCATATAGGAAGATTACTTAGTCTTCTACTTTTATTGCACATAAATATATAGAAGATAACATAGTCTCAAATAGTTGTCTCATCTCTAATAAGAGTATATCAATTTGGACCTACAACCATACATCAATGAAACAAGACCACATATAGGTCATACAAAGTTTAATATCCAAATGAAAAGGAAAGAAACACAAGAGTTTTGAACACAAATAATATAATAGGCTTGATAGTGACATCGCCCTCGGATAGTGAGGACCTACCCTACTTGGATGATTAAGAAAACCAAGTCTTCTTCAAGTCGTCTCCAAAAGCCCTTCAACGACCGAAACCTAAAATGTTGAGAAAAAGGAAGAAATGGGGTTAGTACACCACTTGTACTAAGTATGAGACCAATAGGCACACATATCATGAAAACATGCTAAAAGGGACATTTCATTAAGTATGCAATTTACTTTGAATTCCTTTATGCATATTCAACAAGACCATACCAAATCAACAAGACATATTTATTATGTCATAGGCATGTTCATCACAAGACCAACAACATCAAAACTATTCAAGTTAACATGCATATCATGTAATTGAATACATAGTCAAGTAACTCTATCATCAAGTCATAAAAAACTACAAACATGAACAAGAGTTCATTATAACATAACCAAAGCAAGACAATTACCCATGAACCCCTATCAAGTCAACAAGTGCAAGGACCAAGAAAAACCCCAAAATCTTACTCAATCAAGTAACCCAACAAGAATCATGACCAACCTCCTACTTCACATAGCATGGAATTTAAGAGTACATATCATCATACTTCAACAATGTACACCAACACATATTCATAAGTGACACCAATCAACATATAGTATGAACAATGTGCAAGTTTATCATATACATATCATGTACCATTATGAGCATATTCATACATAAAAACATCCTCCTAAGACTCCCTTCAAGTCTAACTAGTGCAATGTTTAGGTACAGTCTCATACCCCTACTTAGACTAAGCTACACCTCTTAGGTCATCTTAGTTAGAGTTCAACCCTTTAGTTCATTTTACCTTTTTGGGAACATCTTGCCCTAACCGACATAGAACATATGAGCTAACGTGGAATCTGGTGTCATGGAACCCTAAACCGAAAGAAGGCGGGCTACTTGCCAAGGTAGTACCAAGACATGAACATAGCAACTACGTGGATTCACTAGCTAGTAATCCTATGGGGGCAACATAATTCAAGAACTAGGAGATATAGTTGGGACCATCTTTATGCTACATGCATTATATTCTCCAATCTCAATAACACGTTCGTGATCCTACCTTCCCGATGTGGGAAGGGACACTCCTCACTCTAGTTCATTCAGTGCTAAGTTAGAGTCCCTTTTTGAAATGTCTTTAATGTTTTTATCAATCATCATAGGTTATTGTAGGTCATATGTTCTAGCCCTTGTATAATCATCATTATCATCATAGCTCAATAAGAATTGCATGAGTATAATCCTTTCATTACAATTCGTATAAGTGAGGTTAGCACATTAGCATTTTCATATCATGATAAGGCACATTGGTAAAACATTTACCATCCTTATAACATTTACATCTTATCCAAAACCTCACAAACCATAGTCAAGACATTTCAATTCAACATCATACCAACCCTATAAATCCTAACACAAGGCATACTCCAATACAATATCATGACTTAATCACAATTAACCATAATTGAAGTAAAGAATAGGGATCACAAGACTTATCAGGTCTTCTTCATAAATTCATCATCAAGGTCTTACCATCAACCCTTACTCAACGCAATTAGGGTGTAGTATCATCATATAACCATAACCAACATGATAACAAAGCTAATTAAATTACTATTTCACAATTCATGACTGGTTCATAGCTTAATATAACATACTTAGGTCAATTTACAACATACTTCATAACCTAGATCAACTTCTCAAATCTAGCATGATAGGACTATAATAAATCCCAATTTAGTACCAATTGATACAACAATATCATCTATTAGTAATTCAACTAATAACCAATTCAATTGAACCAATATAATACAATTCATATCAAGATCACAACCTAGGGTTAAGGGGTAAAAGTCATCTTCTACAAACTAGAACAATTCATCAAGATATATCATAATTGAGTTAAAAGACATGTTAATATATTCATAATATCCAAAAGAAATCATAAAAAAATCAATTCACAACATCAATTTCGAGATTGGATGAAACCGCTTGAAAACTCAACTTTTGAATTCAATTTGATGGAACCCTTTGAGGAAAGAGGTCTCAAAGGTGAAAGACATCACATACATTAATAATTGATGAAGATTGATGGTGAAACTTGACACTTTGCAGCCCATAAACCCTCCCCTAGCTTGATCTTCAATTGAGTTCGTCACTAGAGAGAGAAAGAAGAGAGAAGGAAGAGAGTTTTTGGGTTTGGGAATTATACGAGTTTAGGTTATGCTAATTAGTTAGGAAATTATATAGGGGGTTAACTCACTTAATTATATCTCCCCTAACCCCCTAAGTAACTTCCTAAATAAGCCAATTAATTAATTAACCTAAGCTAAAACGTGCAGTAAAACAGGCCCTCACAGACGACACCACGATCGACGGATCATGGATCAATCGACAGCCAGCCCCCCCTTCCGTGCTGCACATCTGTCATTTGATTCAGAGACTGATCCAAATGGACCATTATCCAAAATGTCTAAGTGTTGGTCAACGGATGGCATCGACACCTCGTCGCCTGCAGTCCGTTGATTGACACTACCTCATTGCAACTTTTTGCCAAATTGCAAGGGTCCTCCTCAAGGGTCTTTGGTTGATCCTTGGGGAGTCTTGCTCGGACGTTTTTCAACTATGAATCAATTTAAACACATGTTAGACACCCTTCCACCAATTTTCATCATTTTCCAACTTCTAAAAGCTAGTCAAATAGGCTAAGGCACGCTAGCACCTCATTGAACTAGTTTCTGGACGTTCTTGGACCTTTTGGTTTCTAGACATCCTAAATGACTTATATTCATTAAAATGGACCTTAACACAATGTCTAAACTTTATGAGACTCAAGTTAGGCTCTAGAACATTTCTTGGATTTTCGAAGTGTTACAGAGTTGTATTGGCAATACGTCAATTGGGTCAGAGCCTCACATTAGGGAGCTTAGGCTCCTGCCACCAATTGTCAACCTACGCCTCCATCGACGGGGCGTTGATTCCTCCGTCTTTTGGGGCTAGTTTTGACCGCTTTTCGCTCTTGAGTTGGGTCCTCCTTAAGGGCCCTTGGTTGGTCCTTGGCGAGTTTTTCTCGAACAATTCCAACCCGAATATGCTCATATACATGTTTAGGACCTCACCTATCAATTTCATCCTAAACGAACTCGGTAAACTCGATAAATACACTAAGGCACACAAGAACGTTTCAAGGCAAGCCTTTCAAACGTCATAGATGTTCTTGGACGTGTGACCTCCAAACTTCATAAAACTTTTAACACTGCCTCCTAACATCATCATAACCCATTTTAGGACTTTAAAACACCAAGACACAAGTGTTAGGATCTAGTTCCACCTAAGTTGTTTCAGAGGTGTTAAAATTACTTTTTGTTCTTACTTAAAGTGTGTCAATGGACCTGTCCTTTGACTGATAGCGGACGCGCGTATTCTATTAGCGGCCAACAAAGAACCATGACTAATAAGGAGATGTTTAAGAAGATGATGAGAGAGTTAGGAAAAACCAATGTGAATGTGGATAAATTTGCAGGATAGTTGAGAAACAACTAGTTTTCCACAAAAAATTTGGAAAGGCGGTTTGGATAATTTGCTAGTGCTCAATGTGTGCCCACAAGGAGGTCTACCGTGTAATATGACCCAAATCCTAGGCAAGTGAATGGTGTGGGTACCCATAGTGGGCTGCAGTTAGAATAAGTAGCTCCAAATAAGGGAAATACGAAGTAGCGAGTGCAGAAAAAAACAAGGAGAGCTTGGTCATGGTTCGAATGACAAGAGGGTTGCACCTCAAGTAAAATCACCTCATTTTCCACCGAAATTCAAGAAGTAGAGCAAAGATGAATGCTTTGGTAAGTTTTTCTCTCTCCTTAACAAGTTCACGTTGATCTACCTCTGGTTTAGATGAGTGTAGTTCCAGGACATAGAATAGGTTGCCCACCAAGTTGAAAGACTCGAGTAATCTCATGGTTTAAATAACAATTTGGCGAAGTGTGAAGCAGGCCGAAAATATCACGCTTACATCCTTGTATCAGATGTCGGGGTTGTAGGTAGGATCAGACTTAGCTAATAGACAAAAGTAGAAAGATAGTTTAAACCCTTTTCTCCTTTTTAAAAGCACTTTAAAGACACACTCATTAAAATAAGTTAATTTTAGAAATTTGACCAAACATGATATTAATAATGTACAAAAACGATTCGAAGTTTAGCATTATCAAGAAGTGCTATTCACAAAAATCAATCCAAACAAGTTTATCAAGTTTCTTGATTGAGATTATAATACTATAAAAATTAGTCCTTTCAAAATGAATATTGCATTTTTTTTGAAAGAACCTATTAGTACGTATTTTTTAGTCAAATTGTATGAAACATTTTTTGCAATGCCGCAAGCAACCTTGAATTGAAATGATGTAACCCAATAGAGCCTAGAAGAGAAACTAAGGCTGTTTTGCTGACAGTAACGGTTGTTAAGAAACATTTGCACATGCAACTCGTTCATTTCATGGTGTAAAAATGAACCAGGGAGCGTAGATAGAAGCCTGAATACAAGTTTGATCAAACGTAATACTATTGAAATCTAAAGCTTTAACCAAAAAATCTTACTTTGACCTGGACCCAGACATTATTTTGGCACTCCAGAATTTCGAACGAAGAAGCAAATACAGAAACTAAAGTTTTGCACGTGTGATCATGAAGAATTCCATGTTATCACTTGTACATGCAAATCTTGTTATCCCTCTGCTAAGACATGGAATCCCATTTCTAACCTTGGGTAATTATTCTGGGCCGGTTGGCTGCTGTTGTGTGATACAATGTATATTTCCACCTGCTAGTACAATTTCCCTAGCACCTTCAATTCCTACAACCTGCAGCAATCATATATTCAAAATTGAGTTCTGGAGAGAAAATTAGATTTTATAACTGAAACGTGATGAAATATTCGGTGCAAGAATAAGTTCGCAGTATCAGACTGCAACATTTTTCATCAAATATTTCATGACCATAGTGGTTAAGAAGTATGTTTAGCATCTCTCAATTACAATGCCAAATCTGTAGTGCTAAATGATAATGGAACTGGTATGTGCACATACGAGGAGTAGGTCTAACGATTACTAAACTAATGCATAAGCATGTGGATGCATGCGTACATGAATAGTCATCATTTATAATCATATGCTTGGTCTTGTTTGTTCCTTTCTTTTTTTCAATGGATTCTTCTGTTTAGCATCCGAGTTTCTATAAGGAATCTTTCTCGTGACTTTATTATTTTTGGGTTCGATCATTCTGGGTCATGGGAAGCAATATTTACTGCAAAAGGGTTGCCTGGTAATTTTTTTATAATTGGTCTTTCCATTATGTTCAATAACTACCGACTCTTAGAAATAGCAAGCAGATCAAGTTCCTTGCTTACCTCATGATTTGGAAATGCCAGTGAGAGGACTCTAATAGCTTCTTCATCCCATTTTTTATCCCCAAATTGCGGAGTAATAATTGCACCATTAGCAATGTAGAAGTTTACATAAGAAGCAGCAAGCCTTGTACCTGAAGGCCTAGGTTTAGCTTCGCCATCCTGTAAAGACAATAGTAGGATGAGATCAGAATGATGAGACTCCAAAAAAATATACAGAGAAAGATGCTTGATTTTCTACTTTTAGATTGTAGTTTCTTAAGATAGTAGAATAGCGAAGCTAGAGAAGTGCTTGGGGTACTTTGGAGTTCAGAAAGATTACTATTGCATGAGATCTATAATGTCACTAATATAATGTTCCACAAGTGATATTTCATCCAAGCAGTCGTTACAGAAGGTCAAGTTACATTCTGCCTTTTCACAGAACATGACCAAGAAGTCTGTCAAAAGCTTGGAATTAAAAGGCCACAATTTCTCTAGGGACTTTGTCTTTTGAGAGTCAATACAGTGATGTAAAAGGATAGTTGTTTCAATTAATTTATACACAAAGATTTATGATTACTGTTGTGCGAGCAAAATGAAAGTTATATTTCAACAGAGAGGAAGACGACGACAACAACATACCCAGTGTAATCAACAGAAATGAAGGCAGCGTCATAGAAAAAACAACTGCAATCCATATTTAGTGATCTTTGATCCAAAATTTTAACTGATGAAAACCATCCTACCCATAAATGTGTTGCATTTATAGAAAAAGATAAGAGAAATAAATCATCATTTCTATATCATATTAACAAATTCTACCAAACATTGACTTGAGAGTCATTGATCTTTTTAGACAGCTCTACAATTTATCTTTTTTCTTTTTATTTCATGAATAACAGTTGTAGAATATTACCAAAAAATTACCTGAACTATTCCAGCTGCTTCCTCATCTGTCATATAGAGTGGCCCAGGTACATGGAGTTTGATCACTTCTATTTTTCTACCACTGGCATCAGAAGTATTTTCAAGAATAGAGAGTGCTTCAAAGGATCTTTCATACTGTTCATCAGATACATCATCAGTCCAAGACAACAAAACGACACCAGGTTTCACAAAACAGCACATGTTGTCGATATGACCATTTGTATCCTCATCACCTGCAACGTCAACAGTAAACTAAAACCTTAGTATACACTTCTCTATGATTATTTTGGAAAAAAATATAATAAGGGAAACATCAGCAACGGCCAGTGCATAAAATTTGAAAGATAAAACAATAAACCGCAAACTCATTGAAGAGTTAACATCCTAATACGTTAATTGAAAACGACACTGGTACTCTCTAATAAGAAATCATCTTTAGGATAATAACCTCCAAGGAACTAACAAATTTTAATATACCAACTTTATTCCGATTATTAAAATTAATATTCTTTTTATGTAGGTCCCTTTGGATTGTTCATTAGGGAAAAAATTTGAATGTGATTCTGCGTTGTCATTAAAATATAAAGTACTTTAGATTATTTAAGGGTATTTTGATCCTGCAATAGTGTAATACCCGACTCAGTATTCAATTCTCTTCTTATCTTTCCTTCAACTAATTTCTTCTTCGCAAATATGAAAACAACATAGATATATCGAATTTTAAAGACTTCTTTGTAATAAAATCCTTATAATTGGCTCAGAATTACAGGTCAATACCATTAAGTTAGCTAATTTTGAACTTAACATTTCTATGAAGGTTCTGTGGAGATGCCCGAAGGCTAGAGGTGTACATGTGGAGTACAGTAGGACGATTAAGGACATGTACGATGGAGTCAAGACCCAGGTAAGGACAGGCAGACACTCAGAGCACTTCCCAGTTGTGATGGGGTTGCACCAGTGATGAACTCTTAACACGTTTTTATTTGCTTTTTAATGGATGAATTGACGCGGCAAATCCAATGTGAGGTGCCATAATGTATGTTATTTGCAAAGGATATAGTTCGGATTGATGAGACTCGTGGCAAAGTTAAAACTAAGTTGGAAGTTTGGAGATGGACTCTGGAGTTTAAGGGATTCAAATTGAGCAAAACCAAGACAGAATATTTGACGTGCAAGTTCAGTGATGAATCAAATTAACCTAGCATGAATATGAGGCTTGATACTCCAACAATCCAAAAGAGATGAAGTTTTAAGTATCTTGGATCTATTACCCCATTGGGGAGATTGATGATGTCACACATTTGTATTGGTGTAGGAAATTTCAAGATTCTCACGGCTGTTTTGTCTTATTCAAAAATTAGAATGGATGCACATCATATTAATGACGCAACTAAGGTTAGAACTTTGTTAAATTCAACACAACCACATGAAAGCATGGAATTTTGCAGGTCAAGGACACAATTGGACTAAGACTAATTATGTGCACAAGAAAATGTAAGTTCATGAGCAGAATGAATACCAAGCAACCCTCGAGGCAGCCAAATAATCTTCCTGACTCCGAGATATGCTTTTAGTTCATTCTCAATCTGTTCTTTAGACAAATGGGGATTCCTGTTTTTGTTCAGGAGGCACTCTTCGGTTGTGAGACAAGTCCCTGAAGAGAGGATAAAGGAGGATAATATAGCATGTTCTTTGCATCTAAACAACAATCACTAGATCGGCATATCAATTCAGAATACATAAAATATGATATTCAAGGCAAATAGATAAAGACACAGCATGGAACTGATAAACGCCTAAGTAGATGAAAGTAAATTACCAGCAGAACTTTGAACTCTTTTTTTCAGCGTTCTAAATTCAATCTGTTGGTACATTCAGTACCTTATATTACTAGCTATAAAATTAAACATGTCATTTGGAGGGTGTTTGGATTGGCTTAAAAGTTGGTCAAACCTACTTTTAAGTCAGCTTTTGACTTTTGGAAGTGTTTGGCAAATATAAAAATAACTTATAATAAGTCAAAAATCACTTAAAATAAGTTAGAAAGTGTTTGGCAAGGTCAAAAAAGACTTAAAAATAAGTTTAAAATGATCGGGAGTTTGTCTATGACTGGAGTTTCATAAATAGATCACAGCTACCGAAATCAACTCTCTGAAAAGGAGAAAGAGCCTCGTTTTCAAACTATAAGAAAATCAAGTTGAGTTCAGAAAATAAATAAAATGTATCTACCTTCTCCATCAACATGAATGCTTCCACCTTCAAGAACCATAGAATGTGGAAACTTTGGGAGCTTCTCAATTGCCAAAATCTAAGCAAAAGAACTGAATGGTTAACTCAATGGAGCTGTATCTAATGAACAATAATGTACATCAACAAGACACATTTGCAGCATTTGAAATTTGCAGACCTTTCTTGCAACAAGAAGGTCAAGATTCCAGTCTTTGTAACAGCCCTCAACAACACCTACATATTTCAAATATCACCATCATGAATATGTTTTGCCAGAGAGAAAGAAACCAAAAGTATCTTGCATCAATCCAAGGACAACCATATATTACTGAATATGGTTTTAAGAATATTACTATGGAAAGACAGAAGTCATAGAACAAAGAACACATGTGATTTAACCAAGCACACTAAAGTATATTTCTCTTTGTGGATGTTCTAGGCAATCAAAGCAGAACACTAAACACAGAAGATAAATATCCTGAGTCCTTCAACATATCATCAAACTGTATTTCTATGGATTCCATATGACATGACAAGCGGGAGAATAATCGTGTCATATGCTGGAGCTGAATGCTAAGAAAGCCTCAAGCATTTGAGAAGGAACAAGTCAACATAAAGTACCATCATTTCAGATTGGCTATTAGCTAAATTGTCTGATGATTGACATTTGGGGCTAAAGAATTTCCTTAGTGGAATAGATGAGAATTTTCCCTTGACAACAAAAACACACATTTCTGACTAAAGAGCATACAGCTTTAAAGATAAACCTATGGAGAACTAATATTTTGTTACAAACAAGATAATCATAAGTTCAAACCTTTAGTTCCGTAAATTGCAGATTTGAGACTGTTAGTGTTATTCGTTTTAAAGTCATTATGCTGAACATTTCCAAACACACCACAAAGATAACAACACACTACACTGCTATACATAAACTAATAGAACAAATTTAGAAATACACAAACAAGATCTGTGAATGATAATTCACCCAACAACCAAGGTATTTTGAGTAACCTTACCCTCCTCTTTGACTACAGAACCAATATCCTCCAGAATAAACTGCATTTCTTCCTTAATAACCATCTTGACATCTATGTAACTGGTAAGTAACAGCTAAAAATTCATATACATTGTAATAACTAAATAAAGCAGTAATATTTAGGTCTTATTTCCACCCTTTCTTCCTGTGTTTATAGACCTTAGTTACAGCAGGTCTAACAGAGACTGAGTATATTTGTTAAGCCTCCAAAGGAAAAACAAAACCTTAAAATTAATGGAAATCAGATTGCACTTTTTAGGTAATGGGTGAAAACTCCAGGAACAGGAGACTCCAGTAGACAGCTTTTGCGTGAAATAGAAAAACAGCATAGATGTTCCTTGTAGATATCAAGAGTGGGATCCAACTCTCTTACCACCCCAGCTATTGAAGTTCCAATCAACCCCTGCAACACTTGACACTGCATTTTCTGCATTTGCTGTGGTATTTCTGATGACGAACTGATAAGATAAAGATTAAAAAATTTTGTAACTTTTTCTACAGTGTGATGGCTAAAAGTAAATACCATTTAAATTCCACAGAAAGGAAACAGTAGCTCACAGTTGGACCAGTGTCACGAAACCAAGAATCATTGATGCTCATTTCCACAACCCTGATATGCTTAGGCAACAAGCTGCGTGCATTTTCCCACTGTACAACATAGATGTTGTGTTAGAACCACACGCTAGGGAATATGATTCTTTTAGTTAAAGAGGGACTATCATGATGTGATAAGAAATTTCTTTTGGATGCCTTCAAAACTGTCAACCTGAGCAGCACTAGCGCAGACTGTTACTGATTCAAATCTTGAAATAGCAGATGCTACAGTTGCAAATGCACGCTGACCGTGGACTGCATTATTTCTCCAGTTATCTGGACGTTCCTACATCTCAATAATAAATCTATCAGCAAATAGACACCCAAACTTTTCTCTGGTTATTTTTAAGCACTTACTACCAGAATATCCTGCCGCACAGAAAGTTGGGCCAAAAAGAAAGGGAAGGAAAAAGAAATAAAATTGGGATATAATACTAACTGACCAGGGATGAAGCTACATACCCTTTAAAGAAAATATAAATAGTCATGATAAGTTGAGAACCATACAAATGGTATCATATAATGTCATTAAAAAATGTGAAATCTGCATTCCAACAAAGAGATTATTCACATTGTAAAATCCACTCAACCAGCCGTACACAGAGGTAGATTCAAAATTTGAAGTTTATGGGTTCTAACAACTCTAGTTTGCCATTGAACATGCAACTGGGTTGGCAGTTTATACATGTACATATTTAGCGGATGTCCCAACACATATACAAGGTGTGGAGCTACTGGGTTCAGCCAAGCCCGTATGATATACTATACATCCACCTCTGTTCATACTCTACTAAGATGGAACTCCAATACAAAATTTCAAACAGAGACTTCTGACACTTATGATACTAAAGGGAACTAAAGAAACTTTCACCGATAATAAAAAGGAGAACCAGGAACTGAGTTTATGTTTGCTGATGAGTCAAGTTCCTTCGCAGTGGCATCAGAACAGCTCTAAAATACAAGTATGACAATTTGCTCTGAAGCAAGAGTGCAACAGTCACATTCCTGAGTAATATGCAAACTCACTAGACAACGAGTTGCACCAATTCCATTCATCCTGATTGGCACAATGCTTAGTTTTGCAGCTACATATTGGCCTGTTATTGAATTACATGCTATATTTGATAACCATAACTGCATTCTCACTTATCAATTATCTAACAATTAGAGTCTGTGGAGTGAGATTATATATATTTAAATGCATTATTTTATTTTAATTATCAATCTTACGGCTACTAGTATAACTATTATGGTCCAAGATGGAAGTAGAGGTTTCTGCTAAATCGGAGTGAGTATTTACACCACAAACCACAACATTAATTTTCACTAAAAGAGACGTAATTCCTCATACAATAGCGAAATGACTTTGATTTTTCCCCCCTAAAGGTCTTAAATAATGATATGGACCTGCTTGTTCAATAGAAACTCAATTCCATACTTATCTGCCCAGTCAAATATCATTTCTGCTCGGTAAACAATTATTTCATATTCCGCGATAAAAGTCTAATCTCACCTTAGCAAAAGTACAACAAACTTTGCAAACCAGTCCGATAATCATGCTCAAACTTCCAGATTTTCAATATTATTTTTTGGAATTTCATGTCAAATATGAACTTCCTATTGAAATTCATCAAATTCTCCTCCAGCAGAGTTAAAAGGGTAGAGTAGGAGCACCCAATGGTAACACAAAAACATTGGGTCATTTCTAGTAGCATTTGTTGCAACCATTCTTACAAAACTGTTCAGATAAAACTTGCATGATTAGCCATCATCCTTGTATCCACACAGACACCACAGATACATCTAACTAACCCTAAAACGAAACAACCAAAACTAGAACCAAAAATCAAATTATGCAAGAATAAAAAATTTCTGTGGAACAATTGGCAAGTCGAAGGAATATAGTATTCTCACCGGCCAACCCATCCAACAACCAGAGTGGGGTTCCCATTCTGCAGGCATACGGTATCCATTTTCAACCGGCGTACCTTTCAGATCCATCACTACCCTCTTCTTCTCTCTCGCCAGCAGCACCACCACAACAAACACAAGCGAACATGACCGTACACTGTTTTAAAGGTGGTCTTATTAGAAAAAGCACTGCCGCATTTGTAATTTGTATTTTTTTAAAATTATAATTATTATACGAATATATATTTTCCTTTGTTTCAATTTATACTGTTCATTACATTTCTTGAAAGACAAATAATTTAAGTTTAAAAGAAAATTTGTATATTAAAATTATAATTTTTTAAATTGAATTTTATATATTTTTAAATTACGTAAAAAAATATAAATTATAATAATTAATAATTTAAAATATTTATAAAAAAATTATTATTAAAATAAATTTATTTGAATTTCAAAATTAGAAAAAATTATGACTAAACGAAAAGTATTTATTTTATTGAACACACCTTTCACCAAACCTAATGGTGTCCATTGATGGCCCTACAACAAAGAGAAGGAATCTGCAGAAAGACCCACCCCAAAAAAAGATGATTGTCACATTAAAAAGATTCCTTTTTTTATTCAAGAAAGAAGATTCTTAAACAATTAGATATGGGGCTCAATATATATTTATTATTATTTTGGGAAAAGGCATAGATTCCTGCTTGAATTTATGTCGAAAAGTCAGTTACTCGCTTAAGATATTATGATGATTTATTATATACCTGAACTTATTTAAAATAGTATTAATGATCTCTTCCGAAGACAATCTCAGTTTTTGTGTAAAAAATGTTATTGATGATGTAAATAATATTATATTTTTTTAACCTTTTTCCCTTAATATTGTCTCACATTTCCCCAAAACAATTATTTCTACTTTGTGTTCTCCCTCCCTTCTCCATCTGTTTAGTTTTTGAAATTCATTTCTTCTTTCTTTTTCATAAATTGAAGTAAAAAAAAAAAAGAAGAGAAAACAAGACGAAAATAGTAAGATGATTATAAAGTAAGAGATGTTGGCAGTGGTGATAGGCGGGGGCAACACCATTATCGTCGGTGAAACAGAAAAACTCACAGATCTGTAAAATTACTTTCAAATATGAATTTTTCTTTAAAATTATTGATACTTATGGATGCAAATTAAACATTATATTTATAATCTCTGTGCACAGTGAAGACTCAGAGATGCTATTGATGACAACTTAAGACAAAATGACATTGTGATTGGTGCTCTGATAAGAATAGTGAAGACAAACATACAGTAGTCAATTTTTCGCTGGATTTTGAAAAATTTAGGCAATATAATGATTTTATGCATAAACATTTCAATAGATCATTATCTTTCTAATGATTTCTTTTATTAATCAGCTTTGGTGGATCCTCCAAGAGTTTGAGCAGGAAGATTATGAAGAAAATTAAATCGAAATATTATTAACCTTTCGATGAATATCATCTTCTTTATCACTCCTTTCTAGTTTTTGAAGATTCTTATGTAAGAGTAGTTTGAATTTGTCCTGGTGACAATGTTGTAAGAACTGCTGAAGAAAATGTCAAAATAAAGAAAATTGTGAAAATATTTTTAAAAAATTGGGGGCATAAATTAAAAAAATAAAAAAATATTATTGACAAAATTAATATATTAGAAATTATAATGCATTAATCATATAATGACCAATAAGATAGTGTCACATGTTTAAATCTGTCATTTTAACATTTTTTTTGTTCTTCTCACTCACCTTAAGGAAGGTGAAGACACTTTTTCTGCCTTATCATCTTCAAAGGGGTATGAATACCACTTTAAACAAGTTCAGGTGTGTAAACTATCGTCCGAATATTTAAAATGTTAAACTGACTTTTCGAGTCAAGTTCAAGGGTGAGTCTATGCCTTTTCACTAAAAAAAATTGTCTTAATATATGTGATATCATGAAACTTAAAGAAATTATTGCATTTTTTAAATGATTTAAAAATATTTTAAGTTGTTAAATATTGGGAAAATGCACAAGTACCCCCTTAACCTATGCCCGAAATCCTAAAGACACACTTATACTATACTAAGGTCTTATTATCCCCTGAACTTATTTTATAAGTAATTTTCTACCCCTTTTCGGCCTACGTGACACTAGTTTGAAAAAAAGTCAACCAACATTGGGCCCCCAAGATAGTGCCACGTTGGTCGAAAAAGGAGAGAAAATTATTAATAAAATAAGTTCAGGGGGTAATAGTACCTTAGTATAGTATAAGTGTGTCTCTGAGATTTCGGGCATAGGATGAGGGGTACTTGTGCATTATGCCGTTATTATAAGTTATTTTCTATGTCCTTAATTATTTGTCCATATTTTCTTTTTTATTTGTTTCTAATTACTTGTCTATTTTGACAAATTAAGAAAGAACTTTTTCTTTACATGTTACACCCCAATTAATTACTTTAAAAAATGTAAAACTTCTTGAAAATATTAAGTTTTTAATCAATCAACTTCATAATTAATAGCGGTAAAATGGTCAACTCACTATGTCAATTATTGATTTCTTAAAAGGTGTGTCAATTTAAAAGTGAACAAGTAGTTAAGGACAGATGGAGTATACTATTTTTTATATAATTTTAAAAATTATATATATTATTGTCTTTGATTCAATTTATGTGGAATATATAGGATTTCAAAAATTAACCTTCTCAATATCTCTTAAATATATTAAATTGTTAATTATTGTAACTTATAGTATCTTTTTAACGTAATTTCAAATATTATATGTTATTTCCATGTCCCAAGTTATGTGATATTAATAGACTTATTGGAGTCAAGTGATTTATATATATATATATATATATATATATATAATAATAATAATAATAATTCTTGTGATTTATAGTATTTTTCATGTCAATTTAAAATAGTATATGTTTACTATTTAGCTCATTTTATGTGGTACCAATAGAATATCAAGAGTCAATCTGTAACACTGCATATGCAAGAACAAAAAATGCAGCTTTCAAAAGTTGCGTGTGGGACCAACGGGCACTATCAATAGTCGTAGGGTAACCCACGATCCATTGTGGTGGTCCGTGGTTAACCACATGAGACCCTTCCCCAGAACCCCTAGAAAATTTGGTTAAGGGTCAGCCTACGCCAGGTTCCACGGATCGTAGGTCAGACCACAATCCGTGGTTCAGGGCCATGGGCCAACCCCCCCCTTCCCCGAATTTCTAGCTCTCCTCACGAATGACGGGTCACAAGGACGAACCGTAGTAACCTTGATAGATTTCTTATCAGGGGTCATTTGGTTGTTTTCCTATGTGTGGACCCCTAAATTACGCCACTTAACCCCTAAACTACATAGTATTTCTCAGTTTTAGCCTAGTAACTTAATTAGAACTTACCCAAAGTAAATTCATTCTCAAAAAAGTTAGAAAAAACTTAGAACGTAAAGGAGAAGGAGTCAACCATCCCTAGTTCAAGAATGCAGCGAGTTTCCATCAGCTCCAGCCCCGAAATCGAAAGATTTCTCCATGGAATTTGTCACCATGTATGTGGGATTTCACTAGTGGGCTTTCACCCATTAGGTCCCTATATTTTGGTCATAATCTTGATTTCCTTAATATTATCTTGACCTAGGATTTCTTAAATGATAGAAATTGTTGGTTTTTTAGCTGTTAGAATGATCTGAATCAGAGTGTCATGATTTTAGTATCTTTTTTTTTGTAGTTCCTCTTGGTTGTGGGGGAACTTCTATCAATTCTATGACTTGACTGACTTTAGAGTGGAATGAACCATCAAAGAAATCTTTCACCCTAAGTAAGGTCTAACTTGCTTTCTCTCGGGATTTTTTTAAAGAACCAACCATGCCAGGGAAGGGCTAGCCCAACTATTCAATTCAACATATAGAGAAAGTCCCAATTAGACCAAGGATCAGGGCCCTCCCTACTTCAATGAAAGGGGGGAATCACCATTTCAAAACCGCCCCTGTACTTACATTCAAGTGGTTTTTACTCCCAAGAAGTGGGAAAAGGATTCAATCAATGACAGAAAAGATTGCCTAATGCCTTATCTTTTCTAGAAAGAGTTCTATCTCCCTAGTTTTGAATTCCTTCAGGAGATAACCAATCATCTTCCCTTTAAAAAAGGGGTTAGGGAGGTGAAAAGCACTGTCTGATTAGCCTACGTAGTATTAGGTCGTTGGTCACATTAAGGCTGACCAAGCCAGATGACACGAACCGAACTCCCACGGAAGGCAGCAGTGGGGAACGTTGGACAATGGGCTTCATAAATTCAGAACCCTAACTATGTAGTTCTTTTAGTTCATAAATTTCATATGTTAGGTTAGTTATTTCAGATATACATGCCTCATATTTGAATGTTTCATTATCAGTACATTAATGTTGCATTTATATTTAACATGTAAGTATTTTGAGTTATCCAATATGATCAAAATTTTAGTCATAACTTGTTAGTTATATAATCAATTGTGAGTAACTTAATATCTAGTTGGACTAGGGTCAGTCACCCTCATAGTCCCTGAATTACGTGCCCTGTAGGTTGTAAGTCCCTTTTGAGGGTATCAATTTAGTAATCACGCCAGTCATGCCTCTATATATCTAGAATGATATATTGAGTTCTCTCGATGGGGCGTATACATCGGGCTCCATATTTAGCTCATGTGGATTTTTGTTGGTTATAAGTACCTCCATTATAGTCAGATTCTATAGAATTGACCATGTTACAAAATGCAATGAGATTTTAGTTTTAGCATGTTATAAACTCAGTCATTGCATTCAGTTAATTCATGTTCATTATTTTCAATACAGTATCATGCTTATCTTATCATTGCTCAAATATATGTTTTGGTTTAGTGATGATTACTGTTCAATTTTACTCTATCATGCATGCCCAGTAACTTTTAAGTACGGACGCTTACTCTACGCTACATCATCTCATGATGTAGGTTCAGGTTCTCAGCTTCCAAATCAGGCATAGATCGGTTCCTAATCTTCATCTTAGCAATATTAGTTGCGAGTCCTCATTTTTTAAGGACGATTAGAATGATTGTTTCCCTTTTCTTTGAGTCTTTAATTTTCAGTATTTGCTAAATCTAGTTGGGGTATGTCTCAACATTTCTTGTCAGTTAGAGAGAGATTCATTCATATATAGTTAGTTTCAGCTTTAGCATTTGAATTTGACTATTCAATTGTTTTAAAACTATTAACTTTCATATATATTTAGATAGTTTGTATATTTCCCATTATTTTAATTTATCTCATGATGTAGCTTGCGTACAATATTTCTTTACTTCAGTTTATCTAGTATACTTATGATATGCCAACAGGGTTAGCTTGGGGTCACTCGTGATCCTAGATCCTGTTTCCGCATCCTAGGGTAGCTTGGGGCGTGAAAACATGGTATAAAAATATTAGGTTTAAGAGTCCTAGGATGTATGAAAAGCTGCACTAAGTAAAGTCCTTTTTATGGGTGTGAAATGCACCACATCTAATGAGAGGGAGGTTACAAAGTATTTTAGGAAAACTTCATTTTCTTTTTACTCTTATCGTGCATAAGGTATGATCTAATTCCTTATTTTTAACTTGACGTTATGCATTTCAGATCATGCCTCTTCGTAGAGCTAAAGCCAGAAATGCTAACACAGCTCCTCCAGTCCCATATCATGAAGTTTTGAGTTTAGAGTTTTAGAATGCCATTCAATTATTTGCTCAAGGTTTGACCAACCAGAACAATCAGTAGGGCTAATGTTTGTTCAGCTGTAAGTGGAGTTCAGGATTTTGATAGCATGAATCTAGATGTGTTTTTTGGGTCACAAGTTGGAGAAGATCCTAAAACTTCATAGATGAGGTCAAAGAAATATATGAAGTGATGCAAGTGAGTGGTAATGACAGGGTTGAGTTGGCATCTTACCAGCTTAAGAATGTGTCTCACATTTGGTTTACTTTTTGAAGGAAAACAGGGTTATAGATGTGACTCCTATCTCTTGGATGTGTTTTAGTGAGACTTTTCAGGACAAGTTCTTCCCAAGAGTGTCTTTTGCATTGTTATTCATGATATATATTAATCTAATAGATTTGTATACATTTATGTTTAATATATCTATCTGTATTCATTAATAAATTGGTACATACTTGTGTGTATTAGTTTTTTACACATAGGTATACATTGATTTGTATTCATCTCTGTACCTAGTCTATATTCACCTACTAATTTTTTCTTATAGATTTGTTCAAATCAAGACTGATAATCCTTGATATGTACTCATTGAAATAATCATCCTAATTTTGATGAGGTTACTATGAAAACCTTTCTTAGACATGAAAATTGAAGAAAAAATTTCAAATCCTATAACATAATCACCCTAAAAAAAGTTGAAAAAACTTAAATTCCACAAATCACAAAATTTCACAATTAATTGGACAAAATGCTATGAAATTATATATAAAAGAGATTTTTTAGGAGAGAACGATTAATAAATATACAATTATATTATATTAGGAAACTTACATAAATTCCTCTAATTTAGGAGCTAATAACTTAGATTTTAAGACCCCAACAGTCGTTATTTAGAAAAAGCAAATAGTTAGGAAAATATTGGGGCCACTCTCTCGCTAGAACGGGCTAAATGCCGCCAGGGTAGTGGCGTTGCAGTGGGACGGGGAGCGCAAGAGAAAGAATGACAAGACAATAGTTATATAATCCGGGCCCTTAAATTCTCCTTATTCCAAAAACACCAAAAATAGAAGAGGACCACCCTAAAACCCCTCAAAAACTTGCTCTAAGCTTGGGAAGGAAGGAGAAAGAGATTTTTAGCGTCGATAGATTGCTAATTATGATTAAGAATCATCTTTCATTATTCGTAAGCCTTGATCAGAGTTATAGTGTCTCTACAACCGCTTGGTGCCCAAGTAGGCTAGGTTTTATTAATTGAGAGTTATAACTATGTGCTCGCTACGTAGTATATTGTTAATCGATAGTAGAATTCATGCTTAGGCCTTCATGCACCAAATAAGGAATGATTATACCTATGATTCTTTTTGTGCGTAGGATTCATACCATAGGGGAAAGCCTCGCCCTATGTTATAGGGTTGGGGGATGGTTGAATTCCTATTTGCATGATATAAACTTGTTAATGACTTCGTTATATATATACATTTATGGAATGGAGATGTATGAACCAATTCTAAGGAAAAGACTAATATTGTACAATTGCATGTCATGAACCTAATACTTGATTGTGCGATTATAAATATGTTTGTTATAAAAGTGATTGTGAATGTTATTATGTTGATAGGATGGGGTGTCATGTACCAGCAGAACATGCAATGGATTGGGTTCCACATATTAACACACACACATACATGTATCAAGTGTGATGACATATATACAAACATTGGATCGAGTATCATGTACCAGTAAAGTAACATGCATTGATTGGATGGCACGTACCAACACACATACATACATGGGATCGAGTGTACGTACTAACACACATACATATATTGGATTGGGTGCCACATATTGACATACTAACATGCATAGGATCGTGTGCCACGTACCAACACACTAACATGTATTGGATCAGGTGTCGCGTACCGAAACACATACATACATAGATAGACTGTGACTTACCGATATACATGCATAAATTGGATCGGGTGTTATGATCTAATACACTAGCAATTTAGGTTTGGGTTCCATGAGAGGACCATGTGATTGTTACATTCATGAGAATTAATTGTCGTATCTATTTGTTATTGGCAATGCAAAATGAGACATTTCTTTTAAAAGGATAAATGGTTACGGTAACCTCTATATGAATATTATATTATGTTAAGTAAACTATTCGTGTCTCGTTGTTGAACTTATAGGGGAGGGTCAAGCACAATTCAGGATGTGATACGATGAGTGGGGACCAAGGGTTCAAGAACTGATATTAGTTATGTAGAGGGTGTCATGTTATTAAAAAGTGATAAGTGGGGTAAGCGTTATGACATAAATAAATAGGTATATCCTACCTTGGGTAGGGATTGTGTTTAATGGTTGGAAGCCTTTATGAGGTACAATGTGTTCAAGGCATGAGTGTTGATGAATAGAAAGCAACGGTATGTCGTGAGTGGTTAGTCAAAATGCTTGTAGTTGTACTCGGGAACTCTTCTATGAGTTAGAATGGTAAAGCTATGATCAAAACAGAGTGGGAAGAGGGATAATTGATTGTGCTAGTGTGATTTGAGGTATCTGGGAATGGTGAAGGTGGAGGAAGGAATGGTTTTTTTTGCATCTGGTTGTGAGTTGATTTCTTATATTATGCGGTGGGCATTGTGTTGACTGATGATGTCTACTAGTACGTGTGGTTTGTGCTGATACTACTCTTGCTATGACTTTTTGGCATAGTCTGGATGCTGGGTCGGTGATGTTTCATATGTAAAGACGAAGATAATGTCCAATAACTTTTATTTTTCTTTTGTATGGTGGGATATTTGTCGTTACTATTTTGTTCGTATCTTGTAATCTTAGAAGATCTTGTGACTATTTAGACTAGATATTTGGAGGCGTTAATTACTTTACAAGTCTTAATTTTAAAATATTTTTAAAACTCTATTTATAAAATCTTGAAATTTAATTTATCCCAGTTTGTTTGATCTTCCACATGTTTTGAACCATTGGGAATCAAGGGTTCTCCTACTTAGATGTTAAAGTAGGTGCCAGAACGACCATCGAGGACGTGACAAGTTAGTTTCAAAGCCCAAGTTACGAGTCTCCCTGTACAAGAGCAAGTGTGAAGTAGACTCTGCGGATGGGTGTGTTGATGTCCACATCTAGGCGTATCTAAAATGAACCCAAACATATGTAACCCGCCCATAATTTTAAGGGTTGGACTCAAGATAAATTGAATTTGGTTCAATCTCAACACTTTCAAGCCTAGACCATTTGAAGACAATCCTCAATTAAGCCCAATTCAATCTCCAATTTCAACTAATTTTAAAACCTTTTATTAAGATATGTTCATATATTTAATGTATGAGTTAGTATCTATTTAACATCTTTTAGGATTTATCTATCAATTTGTTACCTTTTTTAAAAAAATATTGAGCTGAAATTCAATTTGTGATTATAAAAGTTAAATATTAATATGTTAAATTACTGATATTAAACGGGTCAAATTAGGCGGGTCAAGACCCAATCTAACTTTAGCCCATTTGAGCCCAGAGTAAACTTAAGTGGGTGAAGACCCAACCTAACTTCTATTCAACCCATTTTAATACCTCCAATTTCAATCCAACCACCCATTTGACACTCCCTATCCACATATAATCTTTAGGAAGCTATGAAGCATTCTAGGAAATGTCTCATATTTTCTCTCTCTTCGTGCGAGTTTTCACTTGTGTATGAGTTTGAGTCTGATTGGTATATCTCGATTCCAATTGGTATCTCTACAAAGTGAATTAAACATTGTAGTGGTGACTGAATTGACACAAGAAAAGTTAATTGGAACTGAGAAGGTTCCACTTGGTGTCTGGCCTTATAGGCTGTATAAACGTATGGATGAACAATAATGGTCATCTATCGAATGAAGTAATTAAGAATTTTACTTTTCTGTGAATGTGTGATACTTGTTATCTGAAAGTAACTATTAATGTGAAAAGCGTATTTTCTTGGATGTGACGATATGATTATGTGTATAATAAGTGCATGTCTAAGATTTGATATATGTAGCATTCTAGACTAAACATTTAAAATTGTGCGAGTGTTGATTTCTTGAGTTCCGTGAAACTTTTACTAGAAGGAGAATTTGTGACTAAGTTTAGTGTGAGGGTCTAGATAAGCTACGATGTAATTTACAAATTAAATATGGGTGTGCGTTGCAACCAACTGTAAATAGTGTGAGTGTCTGGGTGTACTCTTGGAATGTGTTTGTTGTAGTGTTAAAGTAATCTAGGGGATTCTAAGTATGCACCGTGAGGATTGACTTGGGGAAGGAAATGACTAGCCTAGCTAAAGGGATTATCCTAAGATTCCTAGCTATTACATACGAATCTATGGAAAAAAAATTAGAAAGAAGAAAGAACTCAGAAATTATTCGACTAGGTTATGGTTCAATTTGAGTTGCATGAGTGGGATTATTCTCACTCAGGCGGTGCCGCCTAGGGGAGAACTCTCATGTTAGGACGGAACAAAATGATATTTAATCTCATCTTTGTCTCCTTTATTTTCCCTAGTCACATATAAAGACCCCGAATCATATCCCTACTAATCCCTCCAAATTCAATCAATGCTCAGCAATTGAAATGAGATATAAACCTTATCAATCAATTATTAGTTGTGAAAACCGCAGAAAACTAGTATCCATGTGCTAAAGCAATTTAAGGAAAAACGAAAAAAATGTTGTCCATTACAAGCCCAAAAGGGGGCAAAAAGAAAAATCAAGGGACTGAGAGGTTTCATCGTCAGAGTCCAAATCCTCTGGGGTACCAAGCTAGTCACGCCTTCTCCAGGAGAATAAATCGTCAAAAGTCTCCTTCCTTTACTAATGGAAGCTCCTGACAGGGGGAAACACAAGAAAAAACCACTTTCAAGGTCTTCCACATCTAGACAATTAGTGTATCCCTATCTAGACCCTTCATCTTCTCCTAGCGCAGCTTGCACCCAAGAATATCGACCTCCAGGGCAGTGCTGGATGGAATTGAACCTCTAGGGCAGTGCTGGGTGCTGGAAAAATAATGTCCCAATCGCCTTCAGATGACAACCAACTCCTCCTTCACATGTGTACCTAAGAGTGGGGTCTAGTCCTGGGTGGGAAGAATGTCATCGCCCACACCATCTTCCCTCCCTCATCATCCCTCTCTACAGTCGCCTGACTTCTTTTTTCCTGTTTGTCATCCTCCTCTTTTTCCTAGAAGTGAACCTTGTCTATCCAAAAGAGGGTATAAGGGGAGATCCATAGGAAGTGCCTCGTCAGCATCCAAGAGCATTACTTTTCCCTCTTTCACATAGTTGTCACCAGCATTGGAAGGAAGAACACCTTCTAGTTACCCTAATGGAACACCTTCCACTCCGAGATGTTCAATGCACCCACATCAAGCCTGATGCCTTGAACAATGCATGACACCACCAAGGCTTGAGGATAGGTCATATCGGTTCGATTACCCGACAAGCAAATCCTCCTGGTGATCAAGTGCAATCACCTCTTAGCATTTAGTGACCATTTAGCACTAATGATGCCCTCCGTAAAGGCCTAGTAGACTTGGTTCTGCTGAGCAGGCTCGATCAGGGTATCCCCATGCCATCCCAAATCCATCTATGTTAACTTGGCCTCATACTTAGTGTTGGGAGTATTTGGCACCTCGAGCACATCGTTGATGTAGGAAACATTTAGGGGGATGTCCACTCCTTGGATGCGAATAGTATGGATAGGGATGTCCTAATGTATGGTGCGGAGAACAACATAGAATTCTCGTACCCATGTTGAGAGCCACAGTGGAAGCCTCGGTCAATGGAGCCCAGGCAAGCTCCGTGAGTCAAGTATAGAAGGCATGCACTTTCTAGTCCAGTTCAAGTAAATGGAAGCCCCTCTTGGAGTAGGGTTTATAGGTCCGGTAGGCGTGATGTCGATCCTAACTAGCAGCATTGGGGAATCGAACAAAAGGTACATTTTCATCGTTAAGACCAACTATTTAGATAAACTTGCAAAATTTATAAAACATAGATGTTAGAATACCATAGCATTAGACAATATCTATATTAAGGGAAAAAGAAATGTTCTAGCCTTGAAGGATCGATGCTACGATTTTTCAAGTCCCGCCACAACGACCAAAATCCCAAAAGAGCGAGATGAGAGAGACCTTCACAATGGGATGAAGGCCGAGCGACCTTTGTGTGGGACGAAATCCGGGCGTGTTAATGGTGCCTCTTCGTCCTAAAACTCTCATTTTCAACATAATTTCAACAGATTAGAACCTAATAAGTACCCTGAGACCTACATATGCAATTATTTTTACAAAATAACTCATAAATAGTGACTAAATTCAATTTTAACAACAAGAGACTATTCAACTTCACCCACCCATTTTGGTACCTATTCGAGTATATTTTTATGAAATCCTTATGCCTAGGACGTTGTAAAGACGTTGGGGATATAAGGAAATTGTTCATGCTGTATTTTTCTAACCAAACAAGCAACTAGGTTAAATTTCAAAAGACTCCCCAAAAACTATTTCTAATCAATCCATTATCGTCATGCAATCGTAGTTAAGAAACTACTAAAGTAAAGAGTGCATAAAATAAGAAATTTACCTTTATTTTGACGTTTAGAGGAGAGTGATGGAGAGGATTATGGAGAATTTTTTGAAAGTTAAGGGAGAGATGGGAAAAATGTTTCCCTTCCCCCCTTTTAGTGCTTTTGATCTCATGCCATAGTGGGAGATCCCTTGCCACACGCCCCCAGTGCGGAGGCTGCCGCTCTACTTGGGTTAAACTATGTAAAATTTGATGCAATTCTTTTCCATGTGTTGTGTCAATGCCATAACCAGTCCTTTCGACTATAAAACCTTTTGGGATCAGATTTTAAAAGCACCATCCTTTAGGGATTGGTGATAGACTAATTCGCCCATTTAATAATACAACGATATAGGGCGCGTAATGATCCCTTCGCTAGTTGTTAGGGGACGAAAGAGCGGTAAAATGATATCTATTGTAACGACCTAAACCATTGTTATTTAGGAAAAGTGAAAAGTCAGTAAAATATTATGACCACTATCCTGCTTGAGCAAACCAGATACAAGATGAGGCATTATAGAGAGGGAATAATGGGACATACTTAAGTAACGTGAAACCTTAAATTCTCCTTTTTCCAATAACACAAAAAAGAGGAGAGGACCAACCTAGAAACCCTCAAAAAGCTTCTCTAAGCTTGGGAAGGGAGAAAAAAGAAATTTCTAGCATAAGTATGTTGATAAATTGCATATTCCAGTCAAGAATCATCCTTTTGTCGTTCAAAATTTGGATCAGAGCTTTAATCTCCCAACAAACACTTGTGCTTATGTAGGCTAGGTTCTGTTTATTTGGTAGTTATAAATTTGTTCTTTGTGCATAGTAGATCGTTAATCCATGGTAGGATTCATGTGTATTCCTTCTTGCACAGAATATGGGATGATTATACATGTGATCCTAGTCATGCGTAGGATACATATCGTAGGGGAAGACCCGCCCTGTGTGTTTGGGTTAGGGGATGGTTGAATTCCTATTTGCGTGGTATAAAATTTTTAATGACTTCTTTATATGTATATATGTATGAAATTAAGATGTATGAACCAAGCCTAAGGAAAAGAAGTATTGTACAATTGCATGCCATGAACCAAATACTTGATTGTTTGATTAGAAGTATCTTCTTATGTACGTGACTATGAATTTGATTATCGTGATGGGATCAGGTGTCACGTATCAACACACTAAACATTCATTGGATTGGGTTCCACAAATTGACATATATATTGGGATCGGATGTCACGTACTGACACATATACATATATTGGATTAGGTGGCACATACCGGCGCACTAACATACATTAGATCAGGTGTCACATACTAACACACATATACACATGGAATTGGGTGTAACATACCACCATACATGCATATATTAGATTAGGTTTCACGATCCGACACAATAACATGCATTGGATTAGGTGTCACATACCGACATAGTAACATGCATTGGATCAAGTGTCATGTACCGACACACATCATACATGGGATCGGGTGTCACTTATCGACATATATGCATGCATTAGATTAGGTTTCACAATCTGACACACTTATATTTTGGGTTTTTGTTCCATGAAAGGACTAGTGTGATTGTTGCATTCATGAGAATTAATTTTTGTATCTACTTTTTATTGAGAATGTATAATGAGACATTGCTCTTGAAAGGATAAATGATTTTGGGCGGGCTTAGCACTCGCAGACCATTGTTGACCCCAAGCGAACCCTTGACCTAACTTTCTTAACTCAACGGAAGACTTCAACACAAGAGGAATAACTCAAGGAAAATAACTTTGATGTATTAACTTAGCCAAAATGGCAACTTAGTCTTAAACATATTCAACTGAAATGAATAAGACAAAAGAACTAATACTATCTTTCGATGAAGCCTCTAAAATAAAGATGGATGTTTGGACAAGAACCCTAATCATCCTAACAACTGAAATATAAGAAAAATAATGATAAAATATGTACTCCGAGATGAAAGGAGGCTCGCCAATTGACTCTAAGTTGCTCACTAAATCAACGGTACGACAGATGCTGATCTATATTACATGCATCTGCATCATAAGAGATGCAGACCAATTGACATCAGTAGATCGAATGTACGAGTATGTGAGTTGGAATGCTAAAACAAATTAAGATTGAAAATACTAAGAAGGAACACTTACCTTGGCTTTGATCAATTTATGAATAACCTAACTAACTCATTTCAGTATAAAGAAATTTAAACGCAAGTGTAATATAAGGAAAAAACTCTTTCAAAACATGTTGTGAACTCTGAATGTATGCATGGATATAACTAACACAGAAATGTATGTAAAAGTACAAATAAACTGATATATATACATAAATACATTTAACTTCTATGGGAGTTTCTCTAACTTGAAACCATCACTTAAGAGCTATAGTGATGATACATCGATCTACTTCACGCTACCAGAGCATCCTATACCCGACCAAAAGTATAAGATATGAACTACCTAATGGATCCACTAGCCTACTGTGAAAAGGGTTAATATAAAATGTATGAACCTTTTTTATCCATGGCGGCTACATGGTTTTTTGGAGATGAGAGCTATGTGAACTCATGCTTGTCCCCAATTTGGTGCTGAATATTACTCCCTAAACATACCCGCTCTTACATTTTGCTCTTATATTTTTTAAAACATACTTCTTTTGTGATTTGAGATTAGTTCTCAAAAATATAGCTCAAAGGCTATCTTGGAAATCTCAGTTTCCCTGCTTGCTTCATTTTATAAATATATTACTATTTTCTAAAAACTAGCCCAGATTCTCTTTGAAAATCTTAGTTTCCGTTTTTATTTATATGTGATAACATTTTAAATCTCTTTGGGAATGCTTAGTCCCCATATACTTTTGAAGAAATGTCCTTCAACTTTACTCTTTACTCTTCATTCTTTACTTCTTTACTTAGCTTAAAACTTTATTCTTAGAAGTAAGTCAAACGTTGTTAAAGACCCTTGAGAACTCTTACAAACTTTGTTTTGAATTGCTTCTTAACTTCTACGCTTGATTCTTAACTTGTTTGACTTTGATCATAACTTTCGTTGAATTGGATTACGGATTCATGTTTCATGATCTCATGTTTATAGATGATTTCATGATGTTTAGACATACATTAGACGTTTGAATCGATTAAGAAACATCGGTGCATCACTTAGGAACAAGTACGAAAGGTGGGGGGAATAATGGAGAGAACAGACGTCCCTGGAGCTCTTAGTCACTGGGTGCCATACCTCAAAATTCATAGAACTTTTGTGTGGTACTATGGCTGGTTCGACAAAACAGAGACCAAGAGCCAGAGACCAAAGATCAGAAGAAATTTTGTGGCGCTCTAGTAGGCATGGGCCCCAACCCTTGCCTAGAAAATCTCTGACTATTCTTCTCCGTTTTTCATCTCTAAACCCTCTAAACTTCTACGGTTATTTCACATAAGACTTAGGATAATTAGTACACTCAATAATCAATAGATTTAACTTGAAAAAACAACCCCGAAACATGAATCAAATCAGCACTAGACATTCAACAACTCAATCAATATTAATTCAACAAGGTTCTTCAAGAACTTCACTTTTATCATTCATCTAATTCGAAGATCACTTAACTGAAACAAGTTTGGTATGTGGGTGAACTTACCGAACACTAAAAGATCTGACATACCTTGATAGGGATCACCCTCGACGAAATCCACTCGCTAATTTTGTTGTTATAGAAGAATTCTTGACTTTTTCTCCTTTTCGTTTTTCTTTTCTCTCTTCTCAAATTGCGAAGCGTAAAGTGTAATTTTTCCATTCTGAACTAAACTTAGTTTTTACAACCAATAAAACCCTAAAAAGAAAAAGAAAATTAATTGGTAAAAAGACTAGTGTGCCCTTCCTTAAATCCGGATTGGATCTTTCACCACTTCAACAACCCAACATTCAATAGGAATATCTCACTCGTACGATACTGAAAATGAGCAAACTTGACGACGTTGGAAAGATGTCTCCAAGGTATTTCCAACTATGTAAAGAACTACTTTTAACTCATTTTGATCTAGAAGTTATGTTCATTTTAAAATGACCAAAACTCACTTTCTTAAGTTAGGTAATTTTCAAGATTTTCCTTTCCTTTACAAAAATGAATATTTTTAGTTTCTTAGTTTATTCTTAGCCATTTAAAATTGTTAGGTGTTACAGTATCTCCCCCTTGGGAACTTTCATCCTCGAATGAAATTTCTTTCACTAAGCTACGGATAGGAACATCAAGTTCAACACACAACAAATAAAATCAAGTGAACACATGCTTACTCATAGTTTATAAAGTACTAAGAAGAGAATTAGTACCTTAATTTGCATTATCTCCATATTTAAAGAGATGTGTATATCTCCTTTTCTTATCCTATTCAGCGTCTCAAGTAGCCTCTTCAATAAATTAGTTCCTCCAAAGGACCTTGACTGATGCAACCTCCTTTGTTCTCAACTTTCAAACATGGTGATCTAAAATCTAAACCGGAATCTCTTCATAGGATAAGCTACCCTTAATCCCCACATTTTCAGTTGGTATGATCAATGAAGGATCTCCCATGCACTTCTTCAACATAGAGATGTAAAACACTGGATGAACTACTGCCAAATTTGATGGTAGATCTATGTCAACAGCTACATTGCCAATCTTTTTGTCTATTAGATATGGTATAATATACCCCGGACTAAGTTTTCCCTTCTTACCAAAACTCATAACAACCTTCATGGGTGAAACCTTCAAGTATACCCAATCATCCACCTCGAAATCCAATGACCTTCTCCTAACACATGTGTGGGATTTTCGACGACTCTGTGCCATTTTCAATTCTCTTGAATCACCTTTACCTTTGCAATATCTTGGTGAACTAGATCTGGTCCTATCAACCATGCTTCACAAACTTTGAACTACCCAATAGAAGATATGCATCTTCTCCCATAAAGAGCTTCATATGGAGCTGTTTGGATGCTAGAATGATAACTATTGTTGTAACAAAACTCCATGAGAGGAGGTGATCATCTCAACTCCCCTTGAAATAAATCACCCAGTCCCTCAACATATATTCCAAGCTCTGAATAGTATGCTCCTCTTGCTCATCCGTCTAAGGATGAAAAATAGTACTTAAGTTAACCTTTGAACCCAATCTATTCTGGAAAGATTTCCAAAACTGTGTAGTAAATTATGCACCTCCATCTAATATAATTGAATCAGGGACTCTGTGAAGACTTACCACCTCTTGAATATATAATCTAAGATAATCTCAGTTTAATCAATAGTCTTTATTGGCAAAAAGTGGGATCATTTTTCATTCAATGGACAATCACCTAAAAATCATGTTGCCTGTAATACCTTGGCAAACCTATGATGAAGTCCTTTTATAATCATCTGACACTTCCTATCTGGAAGTTCTATATTCTGAGCCAAACCTTAATTTCACATTTGAGCCCAAACCTTTCTGGAAAAATTTCCAGAACTGTGAAGTAAATTGTTCACTTTTATATTAAATGATCAAAACTAGTACTCCATAAAGCTTCACCACTTCATTAATATATAACTTTGCATAGTCCTCTGCCTAATGAGTGGTCTCTACGAGCAAAAAGAGGGATGATTTTGTCATTCTATCAACAATCACCTAAATTGAATCATGCTGCCCGCGAGACCTTGGTAACACTTTGACGAAGTCCATATTAATTGTCTCCCACATCCATTCCAAAAGTTCTATATTATGAGCCCAACATGTAGGCCTTTGGTGCTGTACTTTAACTTGTTGGAAATTCTAGCACTTGGAAAAAAATTCGACAATGCCTTACTTCATACCATTCCATCAATATATTTCTCTCAAAGCGTGGTACATATTTGTGAAACCCGGATGAATGAAATATCTAGAGCTATGATATTCCTCCACGGTCATCTTGAATTCCATCCACCATGGGTACACACAATCTACCTTGATACTTAACACACCATATCCCTCTTATTTGAAAGCTAATACTGTTTGCTTATTAACATTTTCCTTTTATTCAAACAAAATCAAATCTTGGTCTTGCTTCTCCTTCACTTCTAACACTAATGATGACTCAACTCCCACCATTATACCTTTTTTTTGTAGAATCCATATGTCGGACTCCTAAGAATGCAAGTCTATGCACTTCTTTTGCTAGTTCCTTATTCTCTTCCTCAAGTTGGGTAGTACTACCCATGGACAACCTGCTTAAGGCATAAAAAAACATTAGCCTTCCCTGGATGGTAAATAATACTCATGTCATAATCTTTGAGCAATTCTAACCACCTCCTTTGTATGAGATTAAGCTCTCTATGAGTGAACACATATTGTAGTCTCTTATGACCAGTGAAGACATCCACATGAACACCATACAAATAGTGATGCCAAATCTTCAAGGTGAATACTACATTAACAAATTCTAAGTCTTCAGTTGGGTAAATCTTCTCATGAACTTTCAACTATCTAGAGGCATAATCAATAAATTTGACATTTAGGATTAACACACAACCCAAACCTACTCCAAATGCAATAGAATACACCACAAAACTTTCATTAATTTCTGGTAGTGTCAAAATTGGGCAGTAGTCAACCTCTTCTTCAACTCCTGAAAGCTTTTCTCACAAGCTTTAGACCATTGAAAATTAACTATTTTTTGAGTCAACTTGGTCAAACGAGACGAAATAGATGAAAACCCATAAAAAAACCTTCCTTTATCACCCGTATAAACCCAAGAAACTCCTAATGTCAATTGGAGACATGGTTCTAGGCCAACTCTGAACTGCTTTTTAACTTTTGGATATCAACTCTAATCCTCTCCCTAGAAACTATGTGGCCCAAGAATTTTAACACTACGAAAGTCCAAGACCTAATATAGAGCCTCAAGTTTAATTCTAAGGTTGGTAATACTATTTTAATACCTAAAATAATATTCATAAGTCACTTAGAAAGTTTAGAGTCAAGAAATGTCCATGACGTTCGGAGAATTATGAAAGAGGGGACAGTTTGCCTTAACCTATTTCACGAGGTTTTCTGAGTCGACATTCCATGAAACTTTGTGTAAATGTATAAAACATGTATTAGAGTGAGTTTAGGGTAGAAAAATCCAGGTAAGAATCCAAAAGCACCACCCTAAGGGTCCTTGGATAGGACCCTTGCAATTGACACCAATTCTACAAAATGAGGCAGTAGATACCTATGATTGCAAGAGACGAGGTGTAGGTTGGATGAAGGGGCTTAGATGCCTTCGTTGTTGAACACTTATACACTTTTGGAAATTTTACAAAATTAAAAGTCGCTGAAAGCATCGACAGATGTGCAGGACGGTGGGGAGGCAAGCGTCGACTGACCTACGGACCGTAGGTCGGGGTATCGTAGGTCAAGCCTGCAATTTCACTATCCTATTCTAAGTGAGTTAAATTAATTATTTAATTATTTAGGGTTTTAATTAGGAGTTAAGGTGTGGTTAATTATGTCAGTTAAGTGACTATATAAACTACTCTAAGTCTAAACCCACCTTAAAACCCCACGATTTCCAAACTCAAATTACTCTACCTTCTCTCTACTTTATCTCTCCAAAAGAAGATTCCATTGAAGGTAGAGTTCTAAGGGTTCTAGGAAAGAAATAAGATCACTTTTATCCATCAATATTCAAGGATTAAAAAGGTATGGGAACCTTTCACCTTTGTGATTCCTTTCCCCAAAGTGCTCTTCCAATATTGTCTTCATAAAGATGAATTGCATATGAGTTTCTTTATAATCCAAAATTAATATTTCAAATTGTATTTTTATTGATTTATGATTATTATGATTATACTATGATATATTATTGTTCAATTATGGTAGTTCTTGATGTTGAACCTAGTATGTGGAATAGATCATGAATTGATCCAAATTACCTAACCTAGGTATGAACTCATGTTGAATTGATTAGTATTGCTGCAACTGACTTAGTTCTTGTGTAAATTACTATTTAATGATGTTATTACACTTGTGATGGATGAAATTGGATTGGTTGAGGGTAATACCAATGATGATGGCTTTTGAAGGAGAACTGGTAAGACTTTGTGATCTTGAACCTTTACTTCAATTGTGATGGCTTGTTCTTGGTGATGAAGTTCAATTAAAGCATATATATTATTTTATTAAGTAGATTTTGGTATGATGATGAAATTGAAATGCCTTGATTATTTGAAGGTGTGATATTATATTTAAGATGTAATGATACAAGGTTGGTTATGAATTGCCTATATGTCTTATTATGATATGATGATGATAATGTGTTGATCTGACATATGAGGGTTGTATTGAAAGAATATTCTCATGTAATTCCTAATGATATAATAACCATGACTATACAACTGGTTAGTCTCCTATGGCCTAAACTAAATTATGCTTATTAAAGAAGGACTTAAATACATTTAAAATGGACTTTAACTTAGAACCGAATGAAATAGTAGTGAGGAGTGTCCTTTCCCAAGTGGGGAAGGTAGGTTCACTATTGTACTCATTAGATCGGAGACTATAATTCAATGTGCACAAAGAGGTTCCAAGTATATGTCCTAGTTCTTGAACTATTTTTCCTCCCCATAGGAATACTAACTAGTGGATCCACTTAGCATGCTAGTTCATATTTTGGTACTACCTTGGAAAGTAGTCCAGCTTCTTTTGGTGTAGGGTTTCATGATACCAGATTTCACATTTAGCTCTTGTGGTCTATGTCGGTTAAGGCAAGTTTTCCCGAAAGTAAAATGAAATAATAAGGTGAACACTAACTAGGATTCCTTAAGGGGTTTGACTTAGTCTAGGTAGGGGTATGATACTCTACCTATACAATGCACTAGTTGGCCTTGAGGGAACTCCTTGAAGGTCGTACTTATGTTTCATAAAATATGTTATGCATTTGTTCACTTTAGATGTTTATGATCCTATATAATGTTATTTCATTTATGAACATGCTATTGGTATATATTAATTAATATGATGATGACTACTCTTGATGCTATGTTATGTGATGTCAGACATTGCTTGTGATCTTTTGTTTTGTTTACATGGTTGAGTAAAGTTATGGGGCTTTACTTTGTCATTGCATTTGTAGACTTGATGGTGTGTAATGAGTAAGGGTCTTGTATATGTTGTAATATTATCAACTCGTATACATACTTTGTTGTTATGGCATGATGTTTGAGTTTTTTTGATTATGTACTCAAAGATGCTATTACACATGTTGACTTGGTTATGTTTCATGACGTTGATCTGGTGTTGTATAAAGATTTGTCTTAAGGAATATGTAATTATTGGCTTATATGGGCTCTTGGTTGTGCATAAGGCTTCATAAAGTAAGTTAGCATGGCTTTGAAAAATGTCCCCTTTAGCATGATTTTAAATGTTTTATGTACATGTTTCCATACTTAGTACAAGTATGTACTAACCCATATTTCTATGTTTCTACAATTATGTAGGTTTTGTCCATTGATCTTTTAGAGGGCCACCGGAATTTAACTTGGACTCTCATTCTACAAGTTTGGTAGGTCCTCACCTTTCGAGGAAGATGACACTATCTAGCTACTTGAAGTTGTTATAGTCTAATGACATTTTAGTTTACGCTCTTTCATTTGAAGACTATTGTTGTATTTGCCTATATGTTGATTTTGTTATAAAGAAGTAAGTTCTATGCCCGAATGTTGTACTCGATCTAGATGGTTTCAATATGAGACATTTCCTATTAGAACATCTTTATATATTATGTATGTGAACTAAAAGTAGAAGCCTATGTAATGCTTCCTATGTGAGTCTATGTAAATTCCCATTGTATATATATGATGTGTAAGCGAGAGGTCTACATAAATCTTACATGATAGATGTATATGAAAAAATTGAAATTTTTTGCAATTTAACCTATAATGTTAATGACGAATGCTAAGAGGTTAGTATTAGTCCTCTCCGAAGTCAACGACACTAGTTATATCTAGGGGGTGCTCTTCGGATGTGAAAACTTGGTATCCGAGCATGACGTTGAATATCCTTAGAATCAGTGTATCACTAAGCCACGTATATCTAGATTCTTATTCATAATTGTGAAGCACACTACACTTATGAATGAGAGAGTATGTGATGCCTAAGAAATCCTCATCTTCTTGTAATCCTATGTCGTGCCACTAGAGTTTTACTTTATGTGTTCTTTTTACCTAAACCTTTATGTTGTTATGGGTATGAATACTCGAAGGGAACCACAAGAAGGGTCGAGGACGGTATTTCTAATGCTGGAGCTTATGATAACGAAGATCCTCCGCAAGACAATCAAGTCCCTCCACTTGATAAAGTTCATGTAGGTAATCAAATTTCGTTCGTTCCTCCACCTATGATTGATGGTGAGATAAGGGATATTTTCTCAATTTGGCATAAGCCATGACTTCACAAGCTAATGCCTTCACTTCTCAAGTACAAGCTATGACGGGTTAAGTGAATCGGGAAGTTGGACCCTGGATGCCTCCACATGCTAGCACTCCGGCTTCTCATTTCAGCGACTTTACTAGGATGAACCCTCCTATGTTCTTCGGGTCAAAGGAGTATGAAGAATTCAAGACTTTCTAGATGAAGTCTACAAGATTTTATTTGCTAAAGGTGTGACTACGGGTGAAAAGGCCGAGTTGGCTACCTATCAACTCAAAGATGTGGCGCAAACTTGGTACATCCAATGGAGGAATAATAGAGTGCTAGAGGTGGTCCGTTGACTTGGGAGGTCTTCAAGTGGGTCTTCTTTGATAGATTCTTTCCTAGAGATTTCAGGAAAGCTAAGGTTGAATAATTCATCAACCTTCGCCAAGGAGGTATGATTCTACTTGATTACTCGTTGAAGTTTACAAAATTGTCTAGGTATGATCCATCCTTGGAGTCTAACCCAAGGGATGAGATGATTCATTTTCTCACGGGAGTGTCCAATGACTTGGTAGAAGAATGTCGTTCATATATTCTTCATGATAATATGAATATTTCCCGTCTAATGGTTAATGCTTAGCAAGTTGAAAGAAGTAGACTAAGGGGGAAGAATAGAGAGGCCAAGAGGCCCAAGTCTTTCGAAAGTGGTTCTTCAAAAGGGAGGCTGGAAATTCAAAATATGCCTAGATTTAATAAGAGTTTCTCCAAACAAGTCCTTTACAAATTTCCCAAGGCTCGTGATGATAGTTTGTCTAACCCTAAGTCTGAAAAGGGACGAGTTACCAGTTCACCAATCAAGAAGCCTACTTATGGAAAGTGTGGCAAGAATCATACGGGTGAATGCCTAGTTAGGACTGGCAATTGATTCGGGTGTGGTAAAAGTTGTCAGAAGGTTAGAGATTTCCCTAATGTGAAGGGGCAAGACAAGAGGAGTGGGAAAGAATGTGTTTCTTATGTTAATGCTCCAAGAAATAATTACTTTTATGCTCTCTGCTTTAAGGGTTAACAAGGGATTTCTCCCGATGTGGTGACCTGTATGTTACAAGTCTTCTCTTTAAATGTTTATATTCTACTTGATCCGGGTGATACCTTGTTGTTTGTTACTCCTTTAGGCGCTAGATAGTTTGATATTTTGCCCGATATCTTGAATGAACCTTTTATGGTGACTACCCCGGTAGGTTATTCGGTGGTTGCAAAAAAGGTATATGGAAATTGTGCTATAATTTTGCCCAATAGAGTTACCCATGGTGAATTAGTAGAACCTTATATGGTGGATTTAGATGTCATTTTGGGAATGGATTAGTTGCATGCTTGTTTTGCTTCCATTGGTTGTAGGAAAAGAATGGTCAAGCTTAATTTTGCTAATAAACCCGTCTTAGAGTGGAAGGGGGAAAATTCCATTGCTAGAGGTCGTATCATTTCTTTTCTAAACGCTTGTAAGATGATCTCTAAATGGTGTTTATACCATATAGTAAGAGTCAAAGAATTAGACTCCAAAACTCCTCTCATTGAGTTAGTCCCCGTACCAAGGGAATTTCCGGATGTCTTTCCTAATGATCTTCTCGGAATCCTCCTGAATGGGATTTTTTTTGGTATTGATTACTACCTGATACAAATCCCATTTCGATTTCTCATTTTCGGATGTCTCCGGTCGAATTGAAAGAGTTGAAGGCTCAAGTCCATGATTAACTAGACAAAAGCTTCATTCAACCTAGTATTTCCCCACGGGGTGCTCTGTTTTTATTTGTGAAGAAGAAGGATGGGTCAGTTAGGATGTGTATTGACTACTGATAACTCAATAAAGTGACCATTAATAATAAATATCCTCTCTCTCGAATTATTGACTTGTTTGATCAATTCCAAGGGGCAAGCTACTTTTCCAAAATTGACTTGAGGTCGGGATATCACCAACTTAGGATGAGAGAAGAAGATATTCCCAAAACAACCTTTCAAGCAAAATATAGTCTCTAAGTTTATGGTGATTTCCTTTGGGT
Organism: Solanum lycopersicum; assembly: GCF_036512215.1. Lineage (NCBI taxonomy): Eukaryota > Viridiplantae > Streptophyta > Magnoliopsida > Solanales > Solanaceae > Solanum > Solanum lycopersicum. The sequence continues at coordinate 53,554,302 of NC_090811.1, forward strand.
TGACTAATTCCCCGGTAGCATTTATGGACCAAATGAAAAGGGTGTTCCGAAACTACCTAGTTTTATTTGTGATTGTATTCATAGAGGACATCTTGGTATATTAGATGAATAAGGGTGAACAGATGGACTATTTGAGAGTGGTGTTACAAGTCTTGAAGGAAAAACAACTAATTGCCAATTATAGCATCTGTTAGTTTTGGTTAAGATCGGTGACGTTTTTTGGTCATATCATCTTTAATGAGGGTGTAGAGGTTGATCCAAAGAAAACTGAGACAGTATATATTGGCCTAGACCTTTGGCTCTAGCCGATATAAGAAGTTTCTTGGGTCAGTCGGGTACTAAAGAAGGTTTGTGGATGGTTTTGCGTCCATTATATCTCCTTCCACTACTTTGATAAAAAAGAATGTAAGATTTGAGTGGTCGGAGGCTTGTGAAAGAAGGTTCCAAATCTTGAAACATAGGTTTACCACCACTCTGGTGTTGACTTTACCAGAGGGTACGAAGGGTTTTATGGTATATTGTGATGTATCCCGAGTGGGGTTGGGTTGTGTCCTTATGCAACATGAAAAGTTTATAACCTATGCCTCTAGGCAACTTAATGCTCATGAGAAGAATTACCCAACTCATGATCTTGAGTTAGAGGTCATGTTTTTTGCTTGAAAATATGGAGGCATTGCCTATATGATGTTCATGTTGATGTGTATACCAACCAAAAGAGTCTTTAATGTGTATTTACTCAAAAGGGAGTAACTCTACGACAATCAAGGTGGTTGGAATTGTTAAAAGATTATGACATAAGTTTTCTCTACCACCCCGTCAAGGCCAACGTGGTTACGGATGATCTAAGTCCTATGACCATGGGTAGTTTGTCTCATATGGAAGAATTACAAATAAAGATTTTGTGAAATATCTTCATAGGTTGGCTCGTTTGGGTGTTCGATTGGAAGATTATCCTAATGGTTGTTTTATGGTCCATTATAACTCAGAATCATCTTGGGTTGTTAAGGTAATGTCTAAGAAACAACTTGATCCATCATCTATGGAGTTAAAGGAATCGGTTCTTTGTAAGCTTTATGAGTCATTATTATTAGGGGAGATGGTGTTTTGAGGTACCAAGAGAGGTTGTGTGTTTTCAATGTGGATAATTGGAGAAACCGGATCCTAGAGGAAGCTCATGGTTTGCGTTATTTGATTCATCCTGGTTCTACTAAGACGTATCATGACCTTAGAGAAGTATTATGGTGGAATGTCTTGAAAAGGGATATAGCGGAATTTGTTGCAAAGTGTCCAAATTGCCAACAAGTGAAAGCCGAGCACCAAAAGTCGGGTGGCTTACTTCAAGAAATGCAAGTTCCCGCTTGGAAGTGGGAAGACATTAATATGGAATTTGTAGTGGAATTGCCTCATACATGAATAAAAAATGACGCTATATGGGTGGTTGTGGATAGGTTGACGAAATTCACTCACTTTATCCCCATTAAGTATACTTATTCGGCGGAAGAGTATGCAAGGATCTATATCAATGATATGTCAGTCTTCATGGGATCGCTTTATCCATTATTTCGAATAGAGGTGCTCAATTTACGCCTCAACTTTGGAAGTTGTTCCAAAAAGGGTTAGGTACTCAAGTAAAGTTAAGCACCGCTTTTCATCCCCAAACGGATGGTCAAGCGGAGGTACTATTCTAACCCTTAAGGATATGCTTAGAGCTTGTGTTATAGATTTCAAGGGATGTTGGGACGAACACTTGCCTTTGGTTGAGTTCTCCTACAACAATAGTTACCGTTCGACTATTTTCATGGCACCTATTGAGGCTTTGTATGGTAGGAGATGTAGATCCCCGGTTAGGTGGTTTGAAATTGGCGAGTCTTCTCTCTGTTCCCGAATTGATCTATAAATTTTTGGAGAAAGTTCAGATTATAAGGAACATATTGAAAATAGCCTATAGCTGGAAAAAGTCTTATGTCGACAATAGGAGAGGGGTTAAATTTTGAAGAAGGTTATAAAGTTTATTTGAAAATTTCACCTATGAAAGGGGTAACGAGATTTGGCAAGAAAGGGAAGTTAAGTCCTCTCTATGTGGGTCCTTATAAAATATTGCAAAGGGTTTGCAAGGTTGCATACGATTTTAGATTACCTAGTGAGAGAGCTTCGGTTCACCTGGTAATCCATGTATCCATGCTTAAAAAGTTCATTCGTGACCCCGAGTCCATTTTTCCTATTGACGGTGGATGAAAACCTTTCCTATGAAGAGGTTCCAATGGAAATCCTTGATCAACAAGTGAAGAATTTGAGGAACAAAGAAGTGGCTTCAGTAAAGGTGTCATTAAAGAACCACCTAGTTGAGGGAGCAACATGGGAGGCCGAGGCCGACATGAATTCGCATTATCCTCATCTCTTTGCTAATTAAAGTTAGTTGTTCCTATTAATAACTAATATAATTAATAAAATTGAATTTGACTTGTTTTGAAAAGATGTGTATGAACATGGTAAAAGTTTTTATCGATAAAATGAGTCTTCATGGAAAAGATGCTTGTTTGATTGATTCGCAATTATTTTTTTGATGTGTTTTGAATGAGCTTTGGCATAAATGACTCTTTCTGTTGTCTTGAGCTCATGTTGATATTGAGAAAAGGAAATTCCTCATGTTGTGATGTTGAGCTCTTATATGTGGTAAATGATGTTTTGAGTTTCTATGTCTAAATTCCATGTTGTTATGTTTATATGAGTCATAACTCATGTTTTAATATGTTGTTATTGGTTGGGTTACTAGTATTGAGTCGATATTTTTCTTTCAAAAGATTTTAGTATCATTCCAGGATGAATGTTTCTAAGGGGGGGGGGGGATAATTAACACTCCCATTGTCCAAGACCTAATGTAGAGCCTCACATGTTGGTATAATGTTGGTAACAATGTTTTAAGACCTAAAATTATGTTAATAAGTCATTTAGGAAGTTTTAGAGTCAAGAAACGTCCATGACGTCTGGAGAATTGTGAAAGAGTTGCTACTGTGCCTAAGCCTTATTCACGGGGTTTTAGGAGTTGAAATTCAATGAAATTTGATGGAAAGGTGTCAAAAATGTATTAGAGTGTGTTTAGGGTTGAAACGTCTAGTTACAAATCCCCAAGAATCACCCTAAGGGTCCTTGGAGAGGACCCTTGCATTTGACCATAAATCTGCAAAATAAGGTAGTGGATACCTACGAAACGAGGCGTAAGTTTGATTACCGGAACGTCGGTGCCTCCGTTTTTTAAAACTTATCCACTTTTGGAAAGTTTACAAAATGAAAAGTCTCTGACAATATCGACGGATGTGTAGGACGGTGGGGGAGGCGAGCGTTGACTGACCTACGGACCGTAGGTTAGGGTCTCGTGGGTCAGGCCTATAATTTCACTGCCCTATTTTAAGTGAGTTCAATTAATTAGATAATTAGTTAGGGGTTAATGGGTGGTTAGTTATGTTATTTAAGTGACTATATAAACTAAACTAAGTCCAAACCCAACATAACACCCCAAGATTCCCAAACTCAAATTACTCAAGCTTCTCTATACTTTATCTCTCCCAAAGAAGACTCCATGGTAGGGAAAATTATGAGGGTTCTAGGGAATAAAGAACATCACTTTTATCCATTAGTATTCAAGGATTAACAATGTATGAGACCTTTCACCTTTGGAATTTCTTTCCCCAAAGGTCTCTTCCAAAACTAGCTTCAGAGAGATGAATTGTATATGCATTTCTTTCAAATCCGAAATTGATTATTCAAATTGTATTTTTCTTGATTTATAATAACTTTTATCGTGTATTATTGTTCAATTATGATAGTTCTTGATTTTAAACCTAGTATGTCGAATAGATCATTAATTGACCCATATTCCCTAAGCCTAAGTTATGAACTTATATTAAATTGATTAGTATTGATGCAATTGACTTAGTTCTTGATTTATTTACTATTTAATGATTTTATTACTCCTATTTATGGATTAAATTGGATTGGTTGAGGGTAATACCAATTATGATGGCTTTAGAAGGAGAATTGGTAAGACTTTGTGATCTTGAACCTTTACTTCAATTGTGATGGCTTGTACTTGGTGATGAAGTTTAATTGAAGCATATCTTTTGATTTTGTTAAGTAGGTGTTGTTATTATTATGCAATTGAAATGTCTTCATTATGTGAATTTTTGAGAATATGTTTAAGATGTAATAATATAAGGTTTGTTATGAATTGCCTATGTGCCTTATTATGACATGATGATGATAATGTGTTGATCTCCCATATGTGGGTTGTATTGAAAGGATATTCTCATGCAATTCCTAATGAGATAATGACTATGACTATACAAGGGTTTAGTGTCATATGGACTAAACTAAGTTATGATTATTAAAGAATTACTAAAGACATTTCAAAAAGGGACTCTAGCTTAGGACCACGTGAACTAGAATTGAGAACTGTCCTTTACCTAGTAGGGTAGGTAGGTTCACTATTCTATTCATGAGATTGGAGACTATAATGCAATGTGCATAAAAAGGGTCCCAAAAATATCTGCTAGTTCTTGAACTATCTTTCCACCATAGGAATACTAGCTAGTGGATCCACCTAGAGTGCTACGTTCATGTTTTGGTAATACCTTGGATAGTAGTCCACCTTCTTTTAGTGTAGGGTTTCATGACACCGTATTCCACATTTAGCTCTTGTTCTCTGTGTCAGTTAAGGCAAGTGTTTGCAAAAGTAAATTGAAGTAATAAAGTGAACACTAACTAGGGTAACTTAAGGGGTTTGACTTAGTATAGGTAGGGGTATGGGACTCTACGTATACATTGCTTTATTTAGCCTTGAGGGAAGTCCTAGAAGGTTGTTCTTATGTTTTATGAAGTAAATGTTATGCATATGTTGACTTTACATGTTGATGAATCCCATATGATATTAGTTTTCATGTATAAACATGATATTGGTCTATGTTGCTAAATATGATGATGACTACACTCAATGCTCCTCTGTTTGGTTTACTTGGTTGAGTAAGGTTATGGGGCTTTACTTGGTCATTGCACTTGTAGACTTCATAGTTGGTTATGTGTAAGGGTTGTGTATCTGTATTAATGTTATGAACTCTTATACATGTTTTGGTGTTATAACATGATGTTGGAGTTGTTTTGATTTTGTACTAAAAAATGCTATACACATGTAGACTTGGTTATATTTGATGATGTTGGTTTTGTGTTATATATAGCTTTGTCTTAAGGAATATGTGATTATTGGCTTACATGGATTCTTGGTTGTGCATAAGGCTTTTTAAAGTAACTTAGCATGGTTTTGAACAAATGTACCCTTTAGCATGATTTTCAAATGTTTTATGTGCATGTTTCCATACTTATTACAAATGTGTACTAACCCATATTTCTTTGTTTCTACTATTATGTAGGTTCCGACCATTAAGATTTTAGAGGGTCTTTGGAAGATAACTTAAAATCTCATTGTCCAAGTTTGGTAGGTCTTCACCTTCCGAGGACGATGCCTCTATCTAGATACTTCAAGTCGTTATAGTCTAAAGATATTTTAGTTTCCTTCTCTTTCATTTGAAAACTATTGTTGTATATGCCTATATGTGGCTTTTATTGTAGTGAAGTAAGGTCAATCTCCAGATGTTGTACTCGATCTAGATGGTTTAAATGTGAGACATTTCCTATTAGAATATCTTTATATATTCTGTATGTGAAATAAAACTAGAAGCCTAGTAATGCTTTCTATGTGAGGAGTCTATGTAAACTCCCTATGTATATATATCATGTGTAAGCGAGAGGTCTATGTAAACCTTACATGATAGATGTATATGAAAATTTTTAAATTTTTGCAACCTAACCTATAATATGCAATGATGAATGCTAAGAGGTTAGTCTTAGTCCTCTTTGAGGATGACGACACCGGATACGTCTAGGGCATGCTCCCCAGATGTGAGAAAAATGCCACAGACTTATCCAAAACCATCATTTTTAGAACTTAGTGTATAACTCCTTATATTTCAAAGCCTTAAGGACTATTATGAGGTCATTATCATGATTTTTTTATTCCTTGAACATATTAGTATGTCATCAATGAAGACGACAACAAACATATCTAAATAAGTTTGAAGATCTATTCATAATATCCATGAATAATGCAGGCGCATTGGTCAACCCAAAGGACATGACCAAGAACTCATAATGCCCATATCTGGTTCTAAAAGTTGTCTTTGGAATATCACATTCCCCAAATTTCAACTGGTGGTAGCCAGATCTGAGCTAAATCTTTGAAAAACAAGAACCACTATGGAGATGATCGAAAAGATCATCTATACTTGGAAGAGGATATTTATTATTGATGGTAATTGTTCAACCGACGGTAATCTTTACACATCCTAAGGGAACCATCATTCCTTCTCATAAACAAGACCAGAGCGCCACAAGGTTAGAACCTTGATCGAATCAAACCCTTATCTAAAAAATATTTTAATTATTCTGGTTCCATTCTATATGGAGGAATATAGATAGGACAAGTATCTACAAGAAGATCTATACTGAAGTTTATCTTTCTTAGGAGGGACTCCGGGAAGATAATATGGAAAGACTTTTAGGAAATCTTTTACTACAAGAACTAACAGAATAGGAGATATCTAAACACTAAAGTCATTAACTCATACTAAGTGATACACACACCCCTTATAAACTAACTTCCTTGCCTTCAGGTATCAAATGAAGTTACCCTTAAGCACTGTTGAACTGCTTCTTTACTCTAAGACTAACTCATTTGGAACCTAAAACTTGACTGCTCGAGTTCTATAATAAACCGAGGCATAGAAAGCAAGAATCCAGTCCATATCAAGAATGACATCAATGTCTACCATGTATAAATCAACTAAATCAGCCATGGTACACTTGTGATTGATGTAAAGGGCACAATCACGATAAACTATTTTTGCTAGAATCGATTCAGCAATAGGTATGGAAACACTGAATGGTTCACTAAGTTGTTCACGAATAATATCAAATTTCATCGCAATATATGGAGTTACAAAAGATAAAGTCGCTCTTGGGTGTAGCAAAGCATAAACAGTAAAGTCGAAGACTTGAATCATACAACTGATAAGATTTGGCGAATCTTTATGCTCCTGGCGATTGTTGAGAGCATATAAACGGTGTGTCCCCATGCCAACCTCAGAAGTAGATCCCCTAGGTGCAGCCCTGCCTGGTCGAGCAACTACTAAAGACTTGGCTTTTTTTGCCCCCATTACCACTTCCTTTCTTGTTCTTTGGACACTCTCTCATGAAATGCACGGTCCGATCACACTTGAAACGACCACTAGAGCCCTCACAGCAAACACCGGAGTGGTTTCTTCCACACTTGGCGCCGACAAGAGTTTTACAACCCCTTTGAGCAACACTACCCTATGAATATGCACGTTTAGCTCTGGAATTTTGACCATATTACTCACCCTTATTATTAGGTGCAGGTGCACTAGCATATGATTGGGCTTGATCCTTCTGTTTCTATTGGAAGGATGACCTGTTGACATTACTCTTCTGCTGCCCGGACTCATTCCCTGTCTTATCTCTCTTCCTTCCATACACTTCTCTGTCCCTTAACTTCTCCTCTTCAACTTTCTGCACATAGACCATCAACCTAGATATGTCCATTTAATCTATCAGCATCCACCCCTGCCTTTTTGCTCGATGAATGACCCAAACCAGTGACAAACAAACTCATCATACTCCTTATGTCCTTAACCATTTCACGAGTATAACAGGACAGTTGGTTGAACTTTAAACCGTACTCATGAACACTCAAAGAGTCATGTTTTAGTATAAGAAACTCTCATACCTTAGCCTCTTTAAATTCTCGGGGAAAGAAACGCCCCAAGAAAGCTTCTTCAAAACAGATGCAACTCGGATGTGGTGCATCCTTATATTTGCGCTCCTTCAACTAATAAAACCAAGTCCTATCCATATTTATAAATTAGTATGCAACTAGATCAACTCTTTCAACATCAACAACATGCATCTCATCAAAATTCTTCTTCAGTTCCTCCCAGTGAAACTGGGAATTCATGAATCTTCGAAATGTCATCCTCTTTTTGTCTATCTCCTCTTTGTTGTACAACTTAATTAGTTACCACTTGGTTTTACAACCTGATAGCATCACGAAACTCAACGTTAGTAACCCTCCCTTGAGGTTGAAATTCATGTGCATTGCGCAACTCTGGTTCCTCTACATTCCTCTGAGTTGGATGACCTCTTGCTGCGCTTCGTGGAGGCATGATTATCTTAAAACACGCGCAAGAAATGAACTAGAGAGAAATTTTTTAGAGATAACCTCAAACACATAAAGGAATATGAAATAAGTGAAATATTTCCTAAATGTCACAGCCTCATAATTATAGATGTGGGACTTCACATCGATAAGTAGGACTCTAAAGACATGTCTTCATACTATCTAGTACTCTTGAACTCTAGGCTTTAATACAAAGTTTGTCATGCCCCTAGCCTACACCTGAGCAGGACTGACACTCGAAGACAATTGTTAGCCCCAAGCGAACCCTTAGCCTGACTTTCTTAACTCTTAAACACAAGAGGAATAACTCCAGGAAAATAATTTAAAAGAATTAATTTAGCCAACTTAAGTCTTAAACGTATACAACTGAAATGAACAAGACAAAAGAACTAATACTATGTCTATGAAGCCTCTAAAATAAAGATGGATGTTGGGACACGACCCCAATCATCTGAACAATTGAAATCTAAGAAAAATAATGATAAAAGATGTCCTTCGTAATGAAAGAAGGTCCACAAGCTGACTCAAAACTGCTCACTATATCAACGGTACACAAGATGTTGATCCTATTACCCGCGTCTGCATCATAAGATGATACAGGCTAAGTGGCATCAATTCATTGAATATACTACTATGCTAGTTGGAATTCTTTAACAACTTAAGCTTGAACAGAGTAAGAAGTAACACTTACCTTGACTCTTCTTAACTCATGAATAACATAACTAACTCATTTCAGTATAAAGCAATTTAAAAGCAAGTGGAATATACAAAAAAGATGTTTGGAACCATGTTGTAAACTCTGAAAGTATACAATGATACAATTAACTCTGTAATGTATGTAAAAATACAAATAAACTAATGTATATATATAAATACATTTAACTTCTATGGGATTTTTTCTAACAAACAACCATTACATAAGATCTACATTGATGATACATCGATACACCTCACGGTGCTAGCGCATCCCGTACCCGCCAAAGGTATAAGACCTGAATTGCCTAATGGATCCACTAGTCTATTGTGAAAAGGGTTCATCTAAAAACTATGACTCATTTCTACCCATGGTGGCTACATGGTTTTATAGAGATGAAAGTTATATTAACTCATGCTTGTCCCGAATTTAATGCTCAATACTACTCCCAAAATATACTAGCTCTTATGTTTTTAAGACATTCTTCTTCTATAATTGAGATTAGTGCTAACATACTTATCTCCAAGGCTATCCTGGAAATCTCACTTTCCTTGCTTGCTTCATTCTATAAAGATATTACTCTTTTCTAAAAATTTGCCCGAAGGCTCTTTGGAAATCTCAATTTCCATTTTTATTTAAATGTGAAAATATTTTTAATGTCTTTGGGAATACTTAGTCCCCATATACTTTTGAAGAAATGAACTTCAAGTTTACTCTTTACTCTTTACTTAGCTTGAAACTTGAGTCTTAAAAGAAAGTTAAAACGTTGTTAAAGACCCATGAGAGCGCTTAAGAAATTTGTTTTGACTTTATTTTTAACTTATAGACTTGATTCTTAAATTCTTTGACTTTGATTTTTATTTTCCTTGAATTGGATTATGGATTCAAGATTCATGATCTCATGTTTATGGATGATTTCATGATGTTTAGATGTACCATATTGTGTTGGAATCGACTAAAAACATGGATGCATCACTTAGGAACTAGTACAAAAATATGAGGGCAAGAATGGGGAGAATTGGCTTCCATGGAGCTATGAGAAACGCGTGGGACCAGCACTCAACGTTCAGAAGAACTTCTGTGGCGCTCTGGCAGACATGGCGCCACATCCCTTGCCTAGAAAATCTCTTACTTTTCTCCTTCATTTTTCATCTCTAAACCCTCTAAACTTCCATGGTTCTTTCCCCAAACACTTAGTATCATTAGTACCTTCAATACACAATAGATTTAACTCAAAAAACAACACAAAAAAATGACTCAAATCAATAATAGGCATTCAACAACTCAATCAACAAGAATTCAACAAGGTTCTTCAAGAACTTTACTTTTATTATTCATCCAATTTGAAGTTCACTAATTGAAACAAGTTTGTTGAGTGGGTGAACTGACCCAACAATGAAAGATCTCACATACCTTGATAGGGATTACCCCCAACGAAATCCACTCCCCAGTCTTGACATTCTTGGCGAATTCTTGACTTTTTTTCCTTTTCCTTCTTCTTTTCTCTTTTCTCCAAGCCCTAAATGTAAAGTTTAATTTTTACAATCTGAATAAACTTAGCTTTTACCCCAATGAACCCCTAAAGTGAAATAGTTATTTAATTGGTGAAAAGACTAGTTTACCCTTCCTTAAATCTGGATTGCATCTTTCCTCGTTTCAACAACCCAATTTCCAATGGGCATAGTACGATATGAGAAGTAAGCAAACTCATCGAAATTGGAAAGATCTATCCAAGGTTTATCCAACCATATCAAGATCTACCTCTAAATCATCTTAAGCTAGAAAATATTGCTGTCTAAAAATTACCAAAACTCATTTTCTTAACTTAGGCAATTTTCAAGATTTTTCCTTTCCTTTCCAAAAATGAATGTTTTTAGTTTCTTAATTTATTCTTAGTCATTTAAAATTGTGAGGTGTTACATTAATGAAGAGTCATACACCGTTATTCACCTATTTTTGAATTCAACAATAGTCAACACCCAATGGAATTGTCCATCACAGTTAACTTGAATGCACACATCGACAACAAGATGTCATGGTAATCTAGATGGGATTGAAAATTCTTTGATGATGTTTGTAATTGACATCTCATATATAGATACAATTGAAGCTCGATCGATATGTTCTTGGGTACTAATAACATCACCATCATGACTATTACAATAAGTTTCATGGGTATTGTTGATGTGTGATATGAATAAGCAGTTAGTTGTTATGTATTTATATTAATTCATGCTGCATAGTTTTAATATATTACGGAGAAACAAAAAAACAACATTAATGTTCTACACAAAACATAAGAAAATTATACATTTGTTAAAATAAAAAATGAACAAAAGTGATACATTAAATAATAATCTTAACAACTACTTATTTTGTAGTTTGATACATTATTTGAATGTATCTAAAAGGAGATTTTTGTATCCAATGAATTTATACCAATGTATTTGATACATAGTAAATAATTTTACTATCAACTTTACCTGATCATTCCAACATTTATTTGGCTGTGACATGACACAGAACTAGTTTCATCATTTCAAATTCAAAAGAAAATGTTTTTGCTCTATATTCATTCTCTATTGGTTTTGTCGATTAATTTTTGTATTCATAATTTGTTAAATCAAAATAGGTTAATATATATATATATATATATATATATATATATATATATATATATATATATATATATATATATATATAGACACACTCTTGATTACCTACTACGTATACTCATCAATTAGATTAGACAGATCTTAATATGTAATCCCACATCCTTCAAATGAAAAATACAGACGAAATTTATCATTTTTCTCTTTTCCCTTCTCACTTGACTCAAAAGAAGTTAAGTATGGATATTGTATTCTTGAAGGAAGCCTGTTTCTAGGCGCAATAATCTCTGAATCTCTTCAAACAACAATCTTGATGATTAAAATATCAGGGGGTAATTGACTGTTCAATAGCAAAGCATGTCTTGCAGTTAGATTTTATGCATTCATTTCACTCCATGGTTTAGCAGGAATAGAAACATTTTCTAGATCAGAGATAAGCTCATCTATTGATGCTTGAGTTGCGGGTGATATTGTTGTTGATGTGGAAGAATACTTTATGAAATGATATTACAAATTTTTTAGTAAAATGACATAGAATGAATGATAGTGTCATGACAAAAAATTGAAAAATTTATTGATGTATCAACTATTATTGTATTAGGCACAAATTGATGGATGTTATGTTGAACTGTATAGGCACCATCTTCATTTATTGTTACTTCATTTATATCTTCTGAGACTTGATCTACTTTATTATCTTGAGTAGCAGCAGGTTGTATAAATCAGTGATACATTATAATAACAATGTATAATATGCAAAAAGTTTGATGTATCAAGTCACTTATAATGTATAATACTACTAAATTTCTAATCATACTAATACCTAATTAGGCATAATCATGAGTATTTTCATTTGAGGGTTTGAGTTTGGAAACGTTCTCCATTTGTTGTTGGTTCTTGATAGTATTATAAATTTGTATTTAAATTTTTATTTAAAAAAAGTGTTAACAGCAATGGTACATTATTTAAATTGATTGGTCAATATGAAGGTGAATTTTGTATGTGATTAATAATGTATCATTGATATAAATACCCACTTATGAATAAGAAGAATCAATATGTCAGAGGAACAATATACAAATGACTTATGTGTGCTGATACAAAATAATTTCATTTTAGATACAATTATTGTGACTGATTTGTGCGGATACATATCACTTTTATTTTTTAAACAAACTTAATGTATGATGTGTCACGAGAATAACATACAATGTATCATATACATACCTCTGCAGTAGAATGAACCTGACGTTCAACCTCATAAACAGATACACCTACCTCATCAACAAGATCAATATGTAGTGGTGAAGGTGATTATTTATCAAACTAAAATGTGTTTCATTGAGGATCAACATTGTATTTTTGTCATAAGTTTCAACCGTGATATATATATATATATATATATATATATATAAACATACATACCAGTACCTTGGAGCCTAGGTGTATTCCCTGTGTAGAGATTGCACCTACAGGGAGTGGTGTACCTGTGAAGGCTAGTTGTCATCCCTGTGTAGAGATAGCACTAACTGGGAGTGGTTTTCCTTTATTAAAATTTAAAGGTTCTCAAATTTCTTTTGAACCTATCAAAAAAAAAATTAATTGAAAAATACAATTAGTGTTAACAGACAACTAAAATTAATACAATCGAAATCATTACTTATGTAATCCTTCAAAAATTCTTTAAGTTCTTCAATAGTTGTATAACACTCCGAAAGTCCAAGACCTAATCAAGAGCCTCACATGATTACCTAAAATATAAAAAATGTTTCTAAGCATAAAGATGTATTTAGACCAAGTAGAAATTATTAGATCCTAAACGTCAAGGGATGACTAAGTCGTCTGGAAACTAGTGCAATTAACCAACAAAATATCTTTAGGTTTTGTGAAGGTTTGGAAGTGTTTTATGGAGTCTAAAACTTGTAGGAATACTTCAAATATGTAAAAATAATGTATACAGGGTCAAAACGTCCAAGTTCGACCCCCCAAGGACCGCCCTAGGGATCCTTGAAGGGACCCCAACCTTGGCCAAGCAGGCTGCCTAAGGCAGCGAGAGAAATGCACTATGGTGATCTATCTCCGCGTCGCGTACATGGTGTCCCACAAAGACCAAAAATCTTGGTCTATGTTGGATACACGTAGTTGGATCTTTTGGTTCAAAAATTAATCTAGAAAATCTTGTGGGAACAGCTCCCTGACATGAACATATTTCCCGACGAAAATCTAAAATTTAGAATTCATGTTTGACTTCATTAAAAGCTCAAATTAAGTGAGGTTTCTTTTGGGTATTTCATAGGAGGGTTATAATGATTTTAAATCAGTTTATCCTCACATTCACGCACTCAAATCAAATCCCCAAATCAAAACCCAAAAGCTCTCCCCTTTCTCTACCTTCTCACCCTATTCAACCTCCATTGAAGGAACCAAGAAGCTTGAAGAACAAGGACAAATTTCCAAAATTTCCAACCAAATTTCGTGGATTAAGTCTCAATAAGGTATATATTCTTCAGTCTGGGTTTCCTTTAAAGTTGATTTCTAAATCACCCAATTTCAAGGGTTTTCTTCTAAACTTGATATTTATTATTGATTATGAAGAATTGTGATTACCTATGGCTAATTAAGTATAGATTTTTGATTAATTTTTATTAATTAAGGGTATTTCGTGTGGATCATGTCATTTCTTCAATTTCTCCAAATCTTGGATCTTGCTTATGAATTGATGGGAATTGATGAATGTATTGATTATTAGACTTGTTTTAACTATTATATTTCATTCATGGACTACCTAGGGTCATGTATTATTGGGATTATATCTAGTTCTTTTAGAATTTATGATTGAACCCTTTTCCCCTAACCATAGATTAAGAATTAAGGTTAATTTGGTTAGTGATGATACAATTGACTTAGTTTTTGTGTTGATTACTATTATATGATGTTGTTAAGTACATTTATGGTTGAATATGGTTGGTTTGGTGGTAAGATCTTGAATAAGGCTTTTGAAGGTGAATTGATAAGTCATTGTGATCTTAAATCTTTACTTCAGTATTGATTAGGATGGTATGTGCTGAAATTGAAGTATTACTTGTGATTAAATTAAGAAGACACGATTATATAAATATGATGGCATGATATGATTATTTTGATTGTGAGATCATGTTGAGATATGATAATGCAAGTTTGAAGATGATTTCTCTTGTGTGCCTTAGGTGATAAGATAATGGTTGATATCACAAATGATGGTTATGTGATAAAAGGAAGTTCTCATCATATACCTAATGGGCTAAATCATATGCTATACAATGGGGTTAGTCTCCTATGACCTATATTAAGTTATGATTTATTAAGAATGACTTAATGACATTTAAAAAGGGGACTTTAGCTTAGCACCAAGTGAACTAGTTATGGGAGGTGTCCCTTCCCGATGTGGGAAGGTAGGTTCACATTGGTTCTCATGAGATGGAGATCACAATGCAATTGTTCATAAAGAGGGTCTCAAGTATGTCTCATAGTTCTTGAACTATGTTTCCCCCATAGGTATACTAGCTAGTGGATCCACCTAGAATGTTATGTTTATGTTTTGATCCTACCTAGGAAAGTAGACCACCTTCTTTTGATGTAGGATTTCAGGACACCGAATTCCATGTTTAGCTCACATGGTCTATGTCGATTAAGGAAATTATTCTCGAAAGTAAAATGAATGTAATAAAGTGAACTCTAATTAGGACGACTTAATGGGTTCTTATGTGGATGTGTAGGGGCATAGGACTCTACCTATGCATTCCACTAGATGGCCTTGAGAAAAGTCCTAGGAGAATGTTCATATTATCTTAGGACTTAAATGATATGCATATGTTGACTTTACATATTGAGGATCCTATATGATTTTACTTTCACTTATGAACATGTTATTGGTCTATATTGTTATATATGATAATGACTACTCATGAGGCTATGTTAAATAAAGTTAGGCATTATTTATGACATCTTTCCTTGTTTGCTTGACTTTGTGGGGTTATGCGACCTCATATAGGTATTGCATTTGTAGGCTTGGGAAGGAATTATGAATAATCTTGTATGATGTGATGAGATGAACTCTTTTACATTGTTGTTATTATGACATTATGTTGGAGTTACTTTGGTTATATGATACTGATATGCTACTATTCATGTTGATATGACTTTTTTTTGATAGTATCCATGTTGCCTTGACTTCATTGATAATGTTGTCTTATCTTGCATATGGACTTGTCTTAATATGTGATCATTCACTTGAATGTTCTCTTATTTGTTTATTAAGGCTTTCAAAAGTGACTTGGCATGACTTGAACAAAATTCCTTTCTTTAGCATGATTTTTAATTGTTTATGTGCATATATCCATACTTAGTAAAGTGGTTGTACTAACCCATATTCTTTATGTTTCTACAAATATATAGGTTCGGGCCGTTGAGGTATCGAGGACAAAATGGAAAAAGACTAGGACATCTTTCCCAAGTTGATTTGTGAGTCCTCAACGATCGAGGATGGTGCCTTCTATCTAGCTTAGTCGGATTTGTTGTAGTCTTAAGATATTCGTTATTTCCTATTATTAAACATATTGTTGTAAGTCCTATGTGGCAACTATTGATTGTATGATGCCTGTGCTTGGATGTTCTACTCGTTTATAAATGGTTTAATGTGAGATGGTATATTAGACTAAATTCTTATATGTTATATATATTTTCTTAAGGATAAGCCTATGTAAGCTTCCTATGCGAGGAGTCTAAGTAAACTCCCTACGTAGTATGTGAAAGGTCTATGTAAACCTCAATATGTAAAAGGTTTTAATTTTTCCGCCTCTTAACCTATGAAATGTAAGAAAGAATGCTAAGAGGCTAGTCTTAGTCCTATGCGAGGACGACGACGCTGATTATGTAACGACCCGCTAGATCGTTTTGAGAACTCAAACTATCTTAACTCTTCCCATAGAATTTAGAATAGAAATTTTGAAATATTCGATAACCACGATTATTTAGTTGTCGGATATTTATTAAGTGTTTAATATAGCTGAATACTTAATGGGCCAGATCAGCACCTAATTTAATTAAGACCCTTTTACCACTTGACCCATACATTGAATTAAGTTAAATTAGTGATTAAAATAACCCTAGTAACATATTCTTGCAAAACATATAGGGGAAAAGAAACCGTCGACTACAGGTGAACAAATTATTCTCAAACTTTTCAATTCTCCATTTTACTATGTTATCAAAGTGAATTAAATTGTTATTTTTAGAATATATTGTTGGATGTTTATATGAGAAAATAAAATTTTCTTTTGGATCTATTCAGCTTTTTTATAAAGGAATGGAAAGAAATATTTATAATTATTTCTTTATTTGATAAACCTAATGGGGGGCATTTTAACTGCCCATTAATGATGATCATTATAATAGTGGCATTTGATATGCCTATTTCTTTAGAAATAAAGCATTTTGGCCAAATAAAATTAAAGGAAAAAATGGGTGATCACATTTACAGTGCATTTTTTTGTTTTATTAATTAGTGAAATTGGTTCTTAATTTATTTATTTACCAAATTTAGTAACTAGTATTAGTATGTTGGCATTAGAGAATTAAGTTTTGGTTATATTTTATTGTATAAATATTTGTAGATTGATGATGACGGGAGGATATTAGTAATAATATGTATTGCTGGAAAATCATTTGGGTTGGGCAATTTGCTAATTTAATTGATTCCTAATGACTAGCAGGTTAATTAAGTGGGTTAACGTAAGTATTGAGTGTTGTTGGATTAGAGTAGAGGAAATTGTCTATATTAATTATCAAGTTTAATCATTAAATTAGGGTTAAGCTAATTATTGGGAAAAAACAGAAAATCATTGCCAAACAAACCTGATTCCACATATGGAATCTGCAAAAATTTCATGGCCATTATTTTATTTAGCTTTTCATCGGTTAAGTTATATCAAATTAATTATTGGTCTTAACCTTTTTATTTCATTAATTATTTATTTAATTGTCATATAGTTATACTCATTGAACTTTATGGGTATAGCTAACAAAATTTTAATGGTGTTGCGTTACATAAGTATCATTAGATTCATAAATTTTTGGAGGAGTTGAGGCTTAACACTAGGCTTGAAATTTAGCAAATAGAATCTTTTATGTATAAAATTTATCAAGAGTAGGAGCTTGATTGGATATATGAGTGAATTTGGTAGTTTAGGTTAGACATATAATAAATCGAGTATCTATGAACACGCTTACGTATGAATATTGCACAATTGATAGATTGGAAACATTCCAAAATTTTGCGAAAAGAAAAGGAAAAATCTTAAAGATTGGTGACACGAGTTTGGCATTTAAGTTATGTTAAGTGTTTTCAGACTTGTTGAAGGACGTTTTCCTAATTAATGATTAAAGAAATAGACAAAGGGGTAAGGGCAAAAGATTGGGGTTCTATATCAATGGTGTGACGGGCATTGGTACGAGTATCAGTGTTATAAAAGGGAAAGTTACTATTAGAATGTGGATGGCAATTTGAGAATGCCAAAGCATATGGCCATTAGCTGATATATCATTGACTTGAAATCCTTGTGTGATTGCGTTTTCATTATTACACCCGTTGTGATAATTGAGGTGGTTACATATTATGATGATATTTGACTGGTTGAGATGCATCATCTTCTCTTTATTTGAAATGATATTGTGTACATGCATTGACATGAGAATAAGTATAAGTTCGGCACGTGGATATCATTCTTACTGGGGATTGTGAGATGTAAAGATTATAATTTGGGCAAGTGGAGATCGTCCGTGTGAAAATTGTTTGATTTTATGATAGTGCCTTGAGATCGTCCGCACAGACACATGGAGATCGTCCGTGTTGTATATGGACCTCACGAGTCCCCCATAGGTCATGAACTCTTGATGTATTTCCCAGGAGTATCATTTATAAACAGTTGAGAGAATACTGGGTATTCTGAGACATATCATTCCATGGTATCATATTGCATTACATTTCATCACATCCTTCATTCTTGACGATCATGTGTTTTATTTGGTGGTTGGAAATTACTTAACATTTGATTACCTCTATTTGATGAAACTCGACTAGTACGTTAAATATAGACTTGTAAAATTAAAGAATTGTTTTTTATATAAACTCCCGTCACTACTTCTTTGTAGTCGGTCAATGAGATATACTGGGTACACGTGGTTTCGTACTCATACTACACTTGTTGCAACTCTTTGTGGTGCAAATTCGATTCCGGGTACGAGCACATCTCGTGGAGCATTTTGTGTTCAAGCTTGAAGTGTCTAGGAGTTGTGGTGATCTGCTTGGCTGTTCTGTGGCCTACACCTCCCTCGATCTTTTACTTATCCTTTCATTTAGTATTCAGAGTGGGTATCCCTTATGTTAGATTTGTAATTTTAGTTTCATACTTTCATCATATTTTAGAAGTCTTGTACTTATAACACAAATTCTTAGGTCGTACTTTTAGCTTTCCACAGTTTGTACTTATAGAGAGATTTATGTTTGAGATTCTTACTTAATGTTTATTTTTTCCTCACTATTCCAATAAAATTGGTAAAATATGTTGGGTTGGCTTACCTATTGGTTGGGAACTTAGGTGCCATCACGACTTGTGAATTTGGGTCGTGACAATTTTGGTATCAAAGACTTAGGTTCATCGGTCTCACGAGTACAAGAGCAATGTCTAGTAGAGTCTTGAAGGGTATGAAGACGTCGATACCTATCTTGGAGAGGCTATAGGACATTTAGGAAATATTTTGTTCTTTCATTTACTATCGTGCACACTTGACCTTGTTGAAATTCTAAACTTGATATGTCATTTTGTCTTAGATTGTGAGGACTCGTACATCGACAAATGGAGATCTGTAGCCTATTCCCGCGCTTGCTTCTGGAAACACTATCAGAGGTCGAGGTAGGGGACGAGCTCGAGGTCGAGGTCAAGGTAGGGTTGTAATGCAGTACCAATGGAAGGTCAAGTACCAATAGCTACACAAGGTCGTAATAGGATCGTATGTCCGGATACATATGTTATTCATGGGTATGTGCAAGATCGTGTCAAGGGGGATGATCCATCTTAGGCTCCACCCAATACTATTGCCACCCAGTGCTTCAAGATACCTTAGCTAGTATGTTAGGAATCCTAGAGGGGATGACTCAGGAAGGAGCTTTGCGTGTCACTTCTGATGTCTCATATACCCGTGTTGGAGGTCAGACTCTAGATCAGATAGTTTCTCTAGATTCTAAAACTCCTTGGACTTATCCAGCTATTATTGTATCTCCTCGTTTGGATATTATGGAGTTTCCACATATTGCATCACATTTGGCAAACAGGCATTTGATAACCATTGATGAGCAATAGATGTTTCAGAGGTTCTGACTAATGAATCCTCCTACTTATATAGGTGACCTAACTGAGGATGCATTATGATTTTATAGTTAGGTTTCATGATAGTTTGCATAATCCTGGATTAGTGGAGTCTCATAGAGTTGAATACACGTATTTCAGATGAATGGCTCTGACAAGCAGTGGTGGAGGGATTATATTAGTATTGGCCAATTTACTCCCCTCCACTATCACGGACTCAGTTTACTCAGGTATTTCTAGACAAATTTGTTCCAGATAGTGAGAGGGAGAGCAAGAGGGCCGAGTTTGAGGGTTTGCAGCAAGGTGGTATGTCAGTCCCAGAGTGTGAGGGTAAATTTCATGCCTTGGCTAGGCATGCTTCAATGATACTTCCCACAGAGACTGAGAGAGTGAGAAGGTTTGTTAAGGGGTTTGTTATTCCGATTCGTCTAGGAGTTTCTCAGATTGCTATTTCTGGTGTTCTGTTCAAGAAAGTGGTAGATGCTACTAAGGAATTGGAGATGATTCGACGTGAGGGATTTGAGAAGCGTAAGGGCCAGAGGACCCGTTATTCAGGTGATTATGGTGGTGCTCTGCCTAGGAGTTGAGGTTACGTAGGGAGATGTTATCCCTCTTAGACTAGTAGACCCATTCATGCTACTATACCTATGTGTGAGGCTAGTTACGCTGGGTATAGTTCTTCGAGCTCAGTGCATACTTCACAAGGTTCATCTTCTAGACGTGTAGTTTGTGAAGGTCATTCTGGTCATTCAGGTTCCTCTCATCAGCCTGCGTCTCGTAGGGGCTGTTTCGAGGGTGGTGATATGGGACATTTTATAAGAGATTTCTCTAGGACATGACGTGGTGGCTTACATCAGGGTTCTCAGGATTGAACTTCCAATGCTCCAGAACCTCCAACTAAGTGTGGTGCACAGACTGGTAGAGGTGGTTCTCATTTAGGTAGAAGTGGTTCTCCTTCTAGTCAATGTGGTGGTCGTGGAGGTTCACAATCTGAAGGAGGTCATTCTCATTGTTATGCTTTTCTGTGTAGGCTAGAGGATGAGGCTTCAGATGTTGTTATCATAGGTATTATTCCGATTTGTCATCAACCAGCAATTGTATTATTTGATCCAAACTCTACTTATTCTTATGTTTCCACATATTTTTCCTCCTATTCTTGATATATTATGTGATTCTCTTGATTTACCGATACATGTTTCTACTCCTATCGGGGATTCTATAGTTGTAGATCGGGTGTATGGATTGTTACCTTGATGGGGTATGAAAGTCATGCAGATTTTAAAAGTCTTATATATGGTAGATTTTGATGTGATTCGTGGTATGGATCGGTTATCTTCTTACCACGCAATTTTAAATTGTCATGTCAAGACAATCACTTTAGCTATGCCTCGTCAGTTTGTAGAGAGAGGATGTATGGCTTACTTGGAACACATTCAAGATACTAGTGTTGAGACTCCTATGTTTGAGTCGATTTTGGTGGTGTGTGAATTTTTGGAGGTATTTCCGATGGATTTCCTATATCTTTCACCAAATTGTGATATTGATTTTTGTATTGATGTAGAGCCAGGCACTCAACCTATTTTCAGTTTGCCTTATCGTATGGCACCAACTTATTTGAAAGAGTTAAAGGACCAGTTGCAAGATTTGTTGAGCAAGGTCTTTATTAGGCCGAGTGTATGTCCTTGGGGTGCTATAGTGTTATGTGTGAAGAACAAAGATGGATCTATGCGTATGTGTATTCACTATCGGTGGCTGAACAAGGTAACCATCAGAAATAAGTTCCTGATACATCGTATTGATGATTTATTTGATCAGTTGCAGGGTGCTTCATTTTTCTCCAAAACTGCCTTTAGATCTAGCTATCATTAGCCGAAGGTTAGGGTAGAGGATATCCCTAAGACTGATTTTCGAACGCGTTATGGCCATTTTGAGGTTTTGGTGATGTCTTTCGGATTGAGTAAAGTCCCTGCAACTTTTACGGACGTGATGAATGGATTGTTCACACTTATTTGGATTCCTTTGTTATTGTCTTCATAGATGATATATTTATATACTCACGCAGTGAGGAGGAACACGAGCTTCATTTGAGGATTGTGCTGGGATTCTAAAGGAGAAGAAATTTTATGCAAAGTTTTCAAAGTGTGAGTTTTGCCTTAGTTCGATAGCATTCTTGGGACATTTAGTGTCTAAGAAGGGTAGTATGGTGGATCGTAAGAAGATTGAGGCAGTTAGAGATTGGGTAAGACCTACTTCAGTTACTATGATTCAGAGTTGTTTAGGCCTTGTAGGTTATTATTGACGGTTTGTAGAGGGTTTCTCATCCATTGCATCTCCATTAAGTAGATTGACACAGAAGGAGATGACTTTACAGTGGTATGATGAGTGTGAGGTTAGTTTCCAAAAGATCAAGACTTTATTAACTATTGCTCCAATTTTGAACCTACCAATGGAGGGGGAGGTTTTTGTTGTATATTCGATGATTTTCGAATTGGTCATGGTTGTGTATTGATGCAAAAGGGAAAGGTGATAGCTTATGCTTTGAGGCAGTTGAAGGTTCATGAGAAGAAGTGCCCTATTCATGATTTAGAGTTGGCGGCTGATGTGTTTGCATTGAAGATTTGGAGGAATTAACTTTATGGTGTGCATTGTGAGGTTTTCACGGATCATCATAGTCTCTAGTATATATTCAATCAGAGAGATCTCAATTTGAGGCAGTGCGGATAGTTGGAGTTGCTCAAGAACTAGGACATCACTACTATTTATCATCCAGGCAAGGCAAATGTTGTAGAAGATACCTTGACTGAAAGGCGGTAAGTATGGGTAGTCTAGACATGTTACAGGTTGGCGAGCGTCCTTTAGATAGGGATGTCCAATCCTTGGCCAATAGCATTGTGAGACTTGATATTTTAGAATCTGGTTAGGTATTGGCTTATATGGAGGCTAAGTCATCCTTGTTGGAGCATATTCGGGCTCAGCAGTTTGATGATGGTGATTTATGTAAGATTAGTGACAAGGTGTTAAAAAGGATAAGACAAGGCTACAATTCTTAATAGTGAGGGAGTTTTGAGGACTAACGTTCGTATTTGTGTTCCTCGGATAGGTGATTTGACTAGATTTATCATTGAGGATGCCCATAGTTTGAGGTACTCTATTCATCCAAGTTATACTAAGATGTACTGTGACTTGAATCAACATTACCAGTGGTGTCGTATGAAGAGGGAAATAGTAGATTTTGTATCTCAGTGTTTGAATTATCAGTAAGTGAAATATCAACACCATAAGCCTGGAGGTATGACTTAGAGGATGCCTATACTGGAGTGAAAGTGGGAGAGTATTGCTATGGACTTTGTGGTAGGTTTGACACGTACATTGGGTAAGTTTGATGCTATATGGGTCATTGTGGATCGATTGACTCAGTCTGCACACTTCATACCAGTTCAAACTACCTGTAATTCAGAGGAGTTAGCTAAGATACATATTCGAGAGATAGTTCGTTTGCATGAGGCTCCTATTTCTATTATTTCAGATCGTGGCACCCAATTTACATCTCATTTCTTGCGATCTATGCAGACGGAGTTGGGCACTCGGTGGATCTTAATACAACCTTTCATCCTCAGATTGACGGTCAATCTGAACGGACTATTCATGTTCATCAGGACATGTTACGGGCGTGTGTGATCGACTTCGATTGTCATTGGGATCAGTTTTTTCCATTAGCGGAGTTTGCTTACAATAATAGTCACCATTAGAGCATTGAGATGAAAACATTTGAGGCCTTGTATGGTAGGAGATGTGATCTCCAGTTAGTTTGTTTGATGCATTTGAGGTTAGACCGTGGGGTACAGATTTGTTGAGGGAGGCCTTAGATAAGGTCAAATTAATCCAAGATATATTTCTCATGGATCAGAGTAGGAAAAAGAGTTATGTAGATAAGAAGGTTCGTGATTTGGAGGTTATGGTGGGAGAGAGGGTTCTATTGAAGGTTTCACTCATTAAGGGTGTGATGGGATTTGAAAAGAGGGGTAAGTTGAGCCTAAGGTAAATTGGTCCTTTCGAGATTGTGGAGCGTATTGGTGAGGTGGTGTATCAGTTGGCTTTGACACTTGGTTTGTTAGATCTCCATCCTATGTTTCATATTTTGATGCTGAAGAAGTATCATCAGGGTGGTGCTCATGTGATTCAATTGGATTCAGTGTTACTTGATCAGATTTTGACTTTTGAGGAGGAGCCAGTTACCATTTGGATAGGCAAGTTCTAAAGTTAAGGTCGAAAGAGATTGTTTCTATAAAGGTTCAACGGAAGCACTTTCCAATGGAGGAGGCTACATGGGAGACCGAGTAAGACATGAGGGGTAAATATACTCAGCCTCACGATCTTTCAGGTGAGTGTTTTTCTTTTTACATTCAAGGACGAATGTTTATTTAAGTGGTAGGTCATGTAACGACCCATTAATTTGTTTTGCGAACTAAAACTATCTTGACTCTTCCCATAGAATTTAAAATAGAAATTTTGAAATATTCGGTAACCACCTTTTTTTAGTTGTCGAATATTTCTTAAATATTTAATATAGCTAAAAAATTAATGAGCCAGATCAAAATCTATTTTAATTAAGACCCTTTTACCACTTGGCCCATACATTCAATTAAGTTAAAGAAATGATTAGCATAACCCCAACAACATATTCTGGCAAAACGTGTAGGGAAAAAGAAATCGTCGACTTCGGGTGAACAAATTATTCTCAAACTTTTCAATTCTGCATTTGAGTATGCTGCCAAATTGAATTAAATTATTATTTTAAAATTATTTTGTTGGATGTCTATATCATAAACTATTTTTTTTCTTTTGGATCTATTCAGATTTTTTGTAAAGGAACGGAAAGAAATTCTTTTCAATTATTTGTTTATTTCATCAACCCAATGGGGGGAATTAAATGCTCATTAATGATGCTCATTATAATAGTGGCATTTAATATGCCTATTTCTTTAGAAATTAAGCATTTTGGACAAATAAATTGAAGAAAGAAATGGGGGATCATCTTTGTAGTGCATTTTCTTGTTTTGTTAATTAGTGAAATTGGTTCTCGATTAATTTAATTATTTACCAAATATAGTTACTAGTATTAGTATGCTGACATTAGAGAATTAAGTTTTAGTTATATTGTATTGTATAAATATTCGTAGATTGATGATGACAGGAGGATATTAGTAATAATATGTGTTGCAGGAAAATTATTTGGGTTGGGTTATTTTCTAATTTTATTGATTCCTAATGACTAGCAGGTTAATTAAGTGGGTTACCGTAAGTATTGAGGTTGTTGGATTAGAGTAGAGGAAATTGTTTATATTAATTATAAATTTTAATCATTAAATAAGGATTAGGCATAATCATTTTGAAAAAAAAGTAGAAAATCATTGGCAAACAAACCTGATTCCATATATGGAATCTGCGGAAATTCCATGGCCATTATTTTATTTCAATTTCGTGGGTTAAGTTATATCAAATTAAATATTGGCCTTTAAACTTTTTATTTCATTATTTATTTGTCTAATTGTCATATAGTAATACTCGTTAAAGTTTATGGGTATAGCTAACAAAATTTTGGTGGTATTGTGTTACATGAGTATCATTAAATTCATAAAAATTTTGAGAAGTTTAGGCTTAACACTAGGCTAGAAATTTAGCAAATAGAATCTTTGACATATAAAATATATCAAGAGTAGGAGCTTGAT
The DNA here is from genome assembly GCF_036512215.1 of Solanum lycopersicum. NCBI lineage: Eukaryota > Viridiplantae > Streptophyta > Magnoliopsida > Solanales > Solanaceae > Solanum > Solanum lycopersicum. Next base: position 53,580,041 of record NC_090811.1, read on the forward strand.
TGGAGATATGAGTGAGTTTTGGAGTTTAGGTTAGACATATAATAAATCAAGTATCTATGAACTCGCTTACTTACGAATATTGTACAATTGGTAGATTGGGAACGTTCTGAAGCTTTGCGAAAAGGTAAGGAAAAATTTTGAAGATTGGTGACAGGTGTTTGGCATTTAAGCTATGTTAAGAATTTTCATACTTGTGAAAGACATTTTCCTAATTAAAGATTAAAAAAAGAAATAGACAAAGGGGTAGGGGCAAAAGATGGGGGGTCTCGTATCAATGGTGTGATGGACAATGGTATGAGTACCAGTGTTATAAATGGGAAAGTTACTACCATAGAATGTGGATTGTAATTTGAGAATGCCAAAGCATATGGGCATTAGCTGATATATTATTGACTTAAAATTCTTGTGTGGTTGTGTTTTTTTATTACACCCGTATAGTCGTGATAATTGAGGTGGTTATGCATTATGTTGATATTTGACTGATTGAGGTGCATCATCATCCTTTTATTTGAAATAATATTGTGCACATGCATTTACATGAGATTAAGTATAAGTTGTGCACGTGGAGATCGTCCATGCTAGGGATGGTAAAATATAAAGATTATAATTTGGGCACGTGAGATCGTCCGTACAGAAATTGTTTAATTTTATGATAGTGCGTTGATATCCTCCGTACAAACATGTGGAGATCATCTGTGTTGGTATATGGACCTCGCGAGTCCCCCATGGGTCATGAACTCTCGGTGTATTTCCGAGGAGTATCATGTACACATGGTTGAGAAAATAGTGTCTATTTTGAGACATATCATTTCATGGTATCATATTGCATTATATTTCATAACATCCTTCATTCTTGACGATTATGTGTTTTATTTGGTGGTTGGAAATTACTTAATTTTTGATTACCTCTATTTGATGAAACTCGACTGGTAAGTTAAATATAGACTTGTAAAATTAAAGAATTGTTTTTCTTTATATAAACTCCCGTCATTACTTCTTCATTGTTGGTTAATGAGATATATTGGCTAAGCATGGTTTCGTACTCATACTAGACTTGTTGCACTCTTTGTGGTGCAGATTCGATTTCGGGTACAAGCACATCTCGTGGAGCATATTGAGTCCGAGCTTGGAGTGTCATGGAGTTGTGGTGAGCCGCTTTGGCTGTTCCGTAGCCTACACCTCCCTCGATCTTTTACTTGTTCTGTCATTTAGTATTCAGACAGGGTATCCCTTATGTTAGATTTGTTATTTTAGTTTCAGAATTGCATCATATTTTAGAAGCTCTTGTACTTATGACACCAATTCTTGGGTTGTATTTTTAGCTTTCCGCAGTTCGTACTTATATAGAGATTTATGTTGGAAATTTTCACTTAGTGTTTAGATTATTTCCTCACTATTCAGATAAAATTGGTAAAATATGTTGGGTTGGCTTACTTATTGGTTGGGAACATAGGTTCTATCACGACTTGTGAATTTGGGTCGTGACAGTTACATATAGGGGGTGCTCCCTGGCCTTGACAAGCACAAATTATTGACTTGACTTTTTGAGCATATGAAGAAACATAAACACTAGAAATCGGGATCACTGATTGATCTGGAATAGAAAATGGTTGGTTTAATGGCACATTGCACTACTTTGGTAGACTAGGTTCTCACGCCTTTGTTTTAGGTGTATCAATGTTTGTTCTTCTTTTTTTCTTGTAGTGGGGTTGGTGTATTAGACAGTCTTGAGTATCTCCTTACGAACTACTCGGGAGGGATTCTGGAGAAATCTTTGAATCCAGAAATTTCTTTTGATTGTACTACCTTTGGATTGGCATATGTTGTGGAAGGTGGAGAGGGAGAAGCATGTTGATCTTCGGGTGAATCAATAATTGTAAGTTCCTCCTGTGTTGAAACAATATTTGAACAACAATTTAAAAAAAATATTGTAAGATTAATACACATAATTATGTGTAGCAATAGAGAAAAAAATGATATTAACAAGAAAAACTTGCAACCTTATGCCTCTATACTTGTAAAAATACAAATGTAATATAAAATGGAAATGAATGTTACCTCTGTGAAAATGCTAGACATAAAAATTTCAAACTTTGGTTTTACAACCACAACCCTCCAATTGCAAATCCTAGGGTTAACATTCCATTTTTGACATCTCTAAATTAACTTGGATTGCACATTTTTAGGTCCATACATTCAGTAAATAAGGCACGCCAGATAAATGCATGATACATCTTTTTATGAAGATAGGAGTCCTAACTAAGAGATTTCATTAGCTTGGAGAATGTAATTTTTCCCCAAGGATATAATTTATACATACCACATTCGACCATTAAGAATTCGTCAATGGATATTAACAAATCACCAATTTAAGTCAAAAAGAATGTATGGATAAAGTACAGGATATCCATATGAAGGGAACCCTGACTCTTCTCCCAATTGCCCATCAACAATCATTAAACTAGACGACTCTTGCTTATACCAGTAACTGCATCATGGAAATATCTCTGGAATAGCTTGCTGGGAGTTGGTTTTGGGTATGTAAAATCTTTAGTATTGTCTTTGCATTTGAGTCCACTTATTGGGGAGAATTACTTGATAGAGAAATGCAAGATACTCCTATTAGCATGTCTAATATACAACACCGTTGTATTTGTAAGATCTCAAAACGAATTTTGGTAAAATAGATCCTAAAATAGTTGTCATTATGGTCTAAGGTCCTAAATTTGTCTATAATGTGGTATTGAGGCAGTGTCTAAGAGTTTAGCTGATTTGGAAATGAAATGTCAAGGGACGACTAAGACGTTCGACGACTAAGTCACCTATGTACCTCATTTGTGGTTTCATGTGTTTATGTATAATTCATTAGTTTATAAGGTCAATTTCGTGAAGTTTGGAGGTCGAACGTCCATGACGTTCGAAAGTTTTGCCTTGAAACAACCTTGTGTATCTAGGCATGTTTTGTCGAGTTTCACGTGTTTGTTTTGGATGAAATTAATGTGAGAGGTCCTAAATCATATACTATAATGTTTGGGTTAGAAATGTCTGGGAAAACATCCCCAAGAACCATCCAAGGGTCCTTGAGGAACGACCCAAAGTTGGTGTCCAAGACGTCCAAGACAGCATACCAACGAAAGGCAATCGACACCCAGTGGGTCAATCGAAGACCCGTTGGTAGTTCTCATCAATTGGGACTTAGGAAAGGGACAAGATATACCAATGGTGAGTCTATGAACAAGTCGACAGAAAGAAAATAACGGTCCATTTGTGGACAAACAGTCCGTCGACTGCCAACCGTCGATGGGTCTATCCCTGCGTGCAGTTCACTATCAAGTGAGAGGTGAACTTGTAAATTCACCCCACATACAAATAAGATTATTGGATTTAGTTAAGGGTATTTGGGGTATTTTAAATGTGTTAATAAGCCTAAAACACTTAGAAGATTTCATTCTTCAAAAATCAAAACCCAAATCCCTAAGAAATTCCCTAGAACTCCGTGTGAGGCAAAACTCAAGGAAGGGATTGGGTTGGAGAATTGAGTGGATATTATTCATTAAATTGAATAATTATCTTCATTGAGGTATGGTTTTTTATCCTTCAAACTCTCTTCATCAAGGAGACCAACTTTAAAAGATGTTTTTTAAAGTTTTTCAAAGATGAATTAACCAATTTCATGATCTATTCATGGGTTCTCGCACTAATGGTTCTTAAGCATTGAATAATGATTGAATTGTTATTGTATTTATGATTCTAACTAAGTTGACCTATGAACCCATGAATTGGATGAACCCTAGTTTTTGACTAAGTTATGGGTTACTTGATATTGATCTAATGTTTATGAATTCCAATGTAGTTTCATATGGGCTGTTGATTGATGTAATAATTGTAGTAAATTGATATCTAGGTTGTATCAGATTGATGAATATGAAGTAATTTTCCTTATTACATTTATTTATATGTTCATTAGACTTCAATTATATTGTGATTGGTATGGTCCACTTATGGTGGCGGTGTTATGTGCTTTACTTGCAATTGATGTGGCCCATTCGGTGTTATTTTAAGTAATATGATGATCATAGCCTTGTCGGCAACTATTTGATGTAACGTGATTATTTGTGTAGTTGATTATGTGATGTATGATAACATCTACCTATATGATGAGTAATGTGAAAGTATATGTGTTCTTCTATTAATGTTATTTATGTGATCATATTAGAGTATGACTATGGTTTTGTGTGTATAATCTTTGGTTTGATGTGTGTTATTCCTACTTGACTATATGACTCTATGATGGTCATATTGATGATGATATGGTAGTGTGTAGTATGACTTGAAGATGATATGGATTATTTCTATGTACTTCTAGAATGACATGTAATATGAGTTAAAGTGAAGTATGTGGTGTCTTGTCTTCGTTGACTTGTGTTCCTTACATGATGAATGTGCGGATGTGAATACGTGATGTCTTGAATTTTTAAATTACATGTGACCTTACATTATGCTAAGAGGGTTCTTTATGTGAAACCGTGAACATAGTGGTAAGGTTATGATTATTGAAGTCGAAAGACGTAATGGTATCATTCAAGTAAAGGAATGATAGACTTAAGTTTTATTGTAAGAAAACAACATCATATTAATCCTTAGGGATTCATGATGAGATTTTTGTCTCCATTGTGAGGTAGCCCTAGTGGACCTTTCTTTGGTAGGGTAACTGTGATTGGGTTATGAACTTGATATGAAACCCCTTTATATGAACCTTAAGTGTAAATTACTCTACGAGAACAAAGGCTAGCACTAAGTGAGATGGTAGAAGAAGTAGTTCTAGTTAAATAATGAGACTAAATTACAAAGCATGCCCTTCATATTCATAAACCATGTGCCTACATAGGATGTGTCTAAGTTCTACCATTGGCAAGTAGAACACCCTCATCAAAGTAAGTTAGAACTTCAGGTTCCATGCTTTTCTATCATGGTGTATGTCGGATATTGTCTATTCTCATCATATGGAATACCTATTAGCATTAGAGAAGTTCTATGAAGTTTAGGTGGTGGTATGAGATGCTATGTAGACATCGCACAATAGGCTTTGAAGGTGTTAGTTGGAATTCCTAGGTCTTGTGCAACACCATTACTTGAATTTCCTTTATGTGTTGAATGTATCATAAATAAACTAGTGAAAGTAATAGCTTAAGTTAAGAAAGTAGGTTAAATGAATATGTACTTTTCTAGAGTAGTTAAGGGTTGTCTAGTTAATGTGTGAAGGGGCATAGGAATGGTCACTTGGTATCTTACCTAGATAAGTTTTAAGAATGACTCTAGTTACGAAAAATGGTGAACTATGTAGACATGATTAAAACTTAGGTAGTCTTGAAAAGGACAATCATGGACATTATCTTCTTGATTTACTTAAGTAAGTCTTTTGATCTCCTTTGGTAAGGGAATGTCATAATATCTATATGTTGATATGTTAAGTGAGAATGATTCTATCCTAGTAGTCTATACGATCTCTTATGTATGTGTAAGGGAATGTATGGGTGGTCACTTCACAACTCACTCAAGTGAGACTTAGAATCACCTTCGGTGGAGAAAATCTCGTGTTCATATGTTTGAGGTCTTGTAAGTGTGTATGTGTCTTTTTATAAGTAGTCTTGAGGGTTATTTAGGCATGCTTAGGGAGGTTGTATGGGCGGTCTCTCTTTCTTACTTAAGTGAATCATAGGATAGCTTTTAGTAAGAAGATTGATAATAGTATTAAAAGGGAATTGAAAACACTTTTCTGTAATGGTGAAGAACTTCATTGTACAGTGAAATGAAGCTTTTGTAATTTTGTTCCAAAAATGTGTTAAATCGCTTAAATGTAATTTTATGTGTTTATAAGTTGTTAAATGATGTTCTTATGATTATGATATGATTTTTAAATGAAAAGATGCATATTTCTAATAAGTGTCCGTTTTCATGATTTTCATGCATTATGTCATACTTAGTACATTTTTTGTACTAATCCATGTTTTATCTAACTCTATTGTTGTTGGTAAGTGAGGAGAATTGGGAATAAAGACGGATTGTAACATCATTCAAGTGAAGTTCAAGTATGTCCTCAATTGACTTGGGGACATATATATAGATTCTGTCTTTCATGTCTTGTATTTAAAAGTATTATAATAGACTAAGTAATTATATCTTAGATATTGTGTATGGGTCGTGTCCTAAACGTATTCTCATCTATTAAGTTTGATGAGATTAAGACTAAGTATTTCCTATGACTTTATATGAAAGAGATTTTAAAGACTATGAAATAATTTGTGGAAAGTTTTAATTCCGTACTACTTTTCATTATGTATATATGATGAATGATAAGTAAGAGCTTGTACAAGACCTCCCAGAGGTCAAGTATGCCGTGTCGCAATCCGAGATTTGTTCTAACTTCTAGGGTGTGCTTTCAGGTTGTGACTGTGTTGTCTTTCCAACTCTAACACCAACAATTATTTAATGATTTGTCTCTGAAAATTGCATTTTGGGATGTCTAGATATGATAAGATGATTGAAGATCTAAATAGTTCAATACCCACATCCCCTATAGATAATTTGAATTTGTGTTGTAAGAGGCACCAACCCTTAAGTCATGTCTTGATATCTTTTGTCATGCTCAGAGCCTACACCCTCGACGTGGCCGACACTTGAGAACCATTATTGGCCCCAAGCAAACCCTTGCTCTAGCTTTCTTACTCAAGGGAAGACTTAAACATAAGAGATAGTCACAAGAAATAACTTACTCAGATATAAATTTTGTCCAAAATGGCAACTCAAGTCTTAACGTATACAACAGAAAATGGAAAGACTATACAACTATAACTACTCATAGATAAAGCCTCTACAACAAAGAGGGATGTCGGGACATGACCTCCAATCATCCTAACAACTATAAAGCTAAACAATTATGAAAAAGGATCCTCCAGAAGCAATGAGGCTCATCATCTGGCTCTGAGTGCTCTACTTGATTAAAAAGGGGTTGGATCTTGATCCTGGTTACTTGTGTCTACATTATAATACGATGCATGCCAACTGACATTAGTACATTGAATGTACGAGTATGTGAGGGGAATACTTAACATAACGTAACATAATCTTTAAAGGAATATGAAATGAACAATTACCTTGGCGTTACTCAACTCAAATGCAAAGTATAAACGACAATGAAGATGCAGATTATACAAAGCATTTAAAATAGTTAACAAGCACTCAACTTGTTAATGTAATGCAATAACAACTCAATTACTTAGAAGTAATATAATAATGTGGGATTTTCTCTAGGAAACAATTACGACTATAAGCCTATTTTGTGGTACATCGTACTACCCACGCTACCAAAACTATCTTACACTTTGTCATCATATAGAATGCCTTAACTAAGTGAATCCACTAGTATATACTAAAAAGCACTAAGGAATCATCTAAAAATATGATCCTTTGTACTCATTATGGATACATGATTTATGGAGACTTAGTTATTATGAACTCACATTTCCGAATCGGTGCTCAATACTACTTCCAAAATATACTTAACTCATGTGTTTTTAAAATAAAACTCTTTCTATGGTTTGAAATAATTACTCAAAACTTACCTTGGAAGCTCTCTTGGAAATTGATGTTTCCTTTCTTTCTCAAATATGAAAACTAACTTTTGAAGAAAAGTAAATGCAAGTCTTAAAACAAAGGTACAACATTTGTGAAAGACTTGTAGAAAACTCTTTGAACTCAACTTGACATGACTCTTAATTTTCCTTGAATTGAATTTATGGATTCAAGGTTATAATTCGTGTTTACGAATGATTTATGTCTAGAAGTAACTTAGAGTAGTTAGAATCAATAAGAAGTGTTAGTACACTTTAGAAGAACTTAGACTAGATAAATGATGAAAAACATGTAGGGGCGGACGTACAAAGCGCACTGCTACGGTTGTACGTTGCACCATTTTCCCCCAAGGTGAAATTCTTGACGAATTTTCTTTTTGTTTTGTGACCTTAAATCGATTTAATGATATTCCTTTTTCAAATTTCTTAAGGTTCAGGTACCTAAAACATATATTCAAGAACCTAACTCAAGGAAACTCTAATTTTCGACATTAAAATCTCATAAAATCCTCAATCTCATCCAAAATTTATGAACGAAAGATATTCCAGAACACAACTCAAAAACATCAAATTCTAAACCTTTTTAGGACGAAATTATTGTGAATTAAACATATTCGGGGTCAAGGTGAATAAAACCAACGCTATGTGAACTTACATACTTCATAGGATTAAATCCTTAGAGAAATCCACAACCAAAATCGCACGATCTTAATGAATCTTAAACTTTTCTTCTCCTTTCTCTGCTTTTCTCTTTTCTCCAAGCCCTAGCGTGAATTTTCAGTAGTTTAAACTGATACAATTCTAAGTTGACCCTAATTAAACTCTTCAAATTGAAATAAAACAATTGGGTAGGTAAAAGACCAAACTACCCTTTCAAAATCCGCATTGGATTTTCCTTATCCACATATCTCAACATCAATGGGCATATCTCACTCATACAAACTCAGAATTGTGCAAACTCAACGGCGTTGGAAACATAATTCAAATATATTCCTTGCTTAACTCAGCTAAATCATTATGGGCTGGGATTTATGGTCATTTTGATTTTACCAAAAACTCATACTTAACTTTACTTAACCTATTTTCCAGATTTTTCTTTCTTTCTAAAACTCCTCTTTCTAATTCAAGATATTTCTAGTATATTGATAAGTGAGATGTTACAATATCTACCCGTTGGAACATTTGTTCTTAAATGAGATTACTCTTAGTAGCTTAGGCCGGAACATCGATCATACACCCACAAACTAATATAGCAAATCAATTTAAAAAGTACGAAGAAAAGAATTAGTACCCTGGTCTAGAATTTTTCCCGGGCTCAATCAAATGTGGATATCTCTTTTTCATATCCTCCTCAACATTCCAAGTAGCTTCTTCAACAAAATGGTTCTTTCAAAGGACTTTCACTGATGCTACTTTCTTAGTCCTCAACTAGATGACTCGCCGATCTAGGATCTGAACCGAAATCTCCTCATAAGATAAGCTATCCTTGATACCAATATCTTCAGTTGTTATAATGAGTGAAGGATCTCACATTAATTTTTTCAACATATAAACGTGAAATAATGGAGTAACCATTGTTAACTCTTGTGGTAGCTCTAACTCATAAGCTACATTGCCATTTCACTTGCATATTCTGATAGGACCAATATGTCGGGGACTAAGCTTCCCCTTCTTAACAAATATCATAACACTATTTAGGGGTGAAACATTCAAGTATGACCAATCATCCACTTCAAATGCTAATACCTTCTCCTAACATCAGTGTAGGACTTCCGACGACTCTAACTTATTTTCAACTTCTCTAGAATAACCTTTACCTTTTCCATAGATTGGTGAACTAAGTCTGGTACTATCAACCCAGATTCACCAACTTCAAACCATCCAATTTGAGATCTGTATCTTCTCCCATAAAGAGATTCATATGGACTCATTTCAACACTAGAGTGGTAACAATTATTATGAGCAAACTCAATGAGAGGTGGGAGATCATCCCAATTACCATTAGAATTAATCAAAAGTCCTCAACGTATCCTCTAAGGTATGTATAGTATGCTCTTCTTAACCATCTGTCAAAGGATGGAAAGAAGTACTCAAGTTCACCTTCGAACTCAAACCTTTCTGAAAAGTTTCCAGAATTGTGTTGTAAATTGTGAACCTTTATTTGAATTAATAGATAACGTGACTCGATGAAGTCTCATTACTTCTTGAATGTGTAACTTAGCATGATATTTGGTTGAGTGGGTAGTCTTTATTGGCAAACAATGGGCTAACTTAGTAATTCTATCAACAATCACCCAAATAGAATCATGTTGTCTGGGAGACCTTGGCAACCCAGTGATGAAGTCCATATAATCATCTCATATTTCCATCTTGGAAGTTCTATATTCTAAGACATAACATCGAGCCTTTGGTTCTCTAATTTAACTTGTGGTCAATTCAAACACTTGGCAACAAATTCTACAAAGCCTTTCTTCATACTACTCCATCAATAGACTTTTCTCAAGTCACAATACATCTTTGTGGAACCCGAATAGATAGAATATATGGATATATGAGATTTCTCCATAATACTTTCATGATGTTCATCCACCCTCAGTATACAAAACATATCTTAATACCTCAATACCCCATCACCCCCTTGTACAAAAGTCATTACTTTTTCTTATGAACATTTGTCTTCAATTCAAGCAAAATGGAATTTTGGTCTTATTCTTTTTTAATTATGACATTAATGAGTATTAAACCCCATTCATCATTACCACTCCTCCTTCTGTGGAATCCATTAGTTGAACTCCTAATCTTGCAAGTCTATGCACATATTTTGTTAACTTTTTCTTATCTTCCTCAAAATGGGTAGTACTACCTATAAACAATCTACTCAAGGCATCAACAACAACATTAGCCTTACCTAGGTGATAGAGAATACTCATTTGATGATCCTTGAGTAACTCTAATCACCTTTGATTTCTGAGATTAAGCTCTTTCTGACTAAACACATATTAAATACTATTGTGATCAGTGAACACATCTGCATGAACACCTTAAAGATGATGAAGCCATATTTTCAAAGTATGGCAGTCAAGTCTAAGTCATGGTTTGGGTTGTTCTACTCATAAACCTTAAGTTGTCAAGAGGAATAAGCTATAACCTTACCATTCTGCATCAACACAACCAAAACCAACTCTCGACACATCAAAATACACAATAAGACCTTCTGTACCTTCTGGTAAGGTTAATACTTGGCCGTCATCAGCCTAGTTTTAATTCTTGAAAGCTTTTCTCACAGGCTTTAGACCATTGAAGCTTCACTATTTTTCTAAGTCAGCTTAGTCAAAAAGAGGATGAAATAGGTGAGAACCTCTTTATGAACCTTCTATAATATCCAGCCAAAAAAATATCCAGCCAACCCAAAGAAACTTTAATATTAGTTGGAGACGTGGGTCTCGGCCAATTTTGCACTGCATCTATTTTTTTTTAGTGACAACTATAATCCCATCACCGTAAACAATGTGACATAAGAATGCCACAAACTTAAGTCAAAACTCACACTTAGAGAACATAACATATAAGTTCTTATACTTAGAGTTTGGAGGACTATTCAGAGATAACTATCATGGTCTTCTTCATTCCTCAAATAAATTAAAATGTCATTGATAAACACAATAGGAAATATATTTAAATAAGGTTTGAATAATCTATTCATAAGGTCCATGAGTGCTGCAGGTGCATTAATTAAATCGAACGACATGAACAAGAAATCATAATGACCATAACTGGTCCTGAATGATGTCTTTAGGATATTACATTCCCTTACTTCCAATTAAGGTAGCCTTATCTGAGGTGTATCTTAGAAAAACAAGAATCACACTAAAGTTGATCGATAAGATCATCAATTCTCAAAAGAGGGTACTTATTTTTTATGGTAACCTTGTTCAACTCATAGTAATCTATACACATCCTAAGGAACCATCTTTATTTCTAACAAATAAGATCGGAGCGCCTCAAAGTGACATACTTGATCAATAAAACCCTTATGATGGAGATCTTTCAACTATAATTTTAGATCGTTCAAATCTTCTAGTGCCATTCTATATGGTGGGATAGATATAGTATGAGTATCCAAAAGAATGTTTATACTAAATATTATATTCCTCTTAGGAGGGACTCCAGGTAGGTCATCAGGAAAGACTACTGGAAACTTACTCACAACTGGAACTGACACAATATGAGGTGTCTCAACACAAGATTCATTAACTTGGACTAAGTGATAGGCACAAACCTTAGAAACTAACTTTCTCGCCTTAAGGTACGAAATGGAACGACCCTTAGAAATTGCTTAACTATTCCCCCACTCTATCACTAGCTCATTTGGAAGTTAGAACTCCATTACTGGAATTATAGAATCTATTGATGCATAAAACGCATGAAGCCAATCCATACCCAGAATGACATCAATACATACCATGTCTAACACAACTAAATTAGTCATCGTACTTTTGTTATTGACGGAAATTATACAATCACGATACACTTTCTCAACTAGAATAGAATTACCAACAAAATTAGAAACACTGAAGGACTAAAGAAGTTGCTCAAGAGGAATTTCAAAGTTCATAGCAACATAAGGAGTTACAAAAGATAAACTCTCTCCTGGATCTAACAAAGCATAAACAACAAAGTTAAATACTTGGATCATACCAGTGACAACATCTGGTGAATCCTGATTCTCTTGGCGATTAGTGATAGCATAAAGGCGGTTTTCTCCTCCGCCAGTATCGAAAGTAGCTCTCTAGGTGCAGTCCTGTATTGTAGAACAACCTATGAAGATTGGTCTTTATTTCCATTATTCACATTAGCTTGTCGGTTCTTAGGGCATTCGTTCATGAAGTCACCCTCTTGTCCAAACTTGAAATAATTTGTAGAGCCATCGTGACACTTACATGGGTGAATCCCACCACACTTAGTACATGTACGCGCCTAGTTACCTCCTTGTGCCACATTGTCTTGAGATTGTGTAGGTGTAGCTCTAAAATTTTGGGAATTCTTACTATTGTTCTCACTTTTTTCCTTAGTAGAGGTTCACTAGTAGATGATGGAGCAAGCTTCTTTTGCTTTTGTTGGAACGAAGTCTGGTGTGCATTACTCTTCTGCTACCATATTCATTCCTATATGTCTTATCTTCTTGATTCTAAACATCTTCTTATCCCTCAGCTTCTCTTCCTCAACCTACAGCACATAAACCATCTACCTTGCTATATCCGTGTCACCTATTATCATAGTAGTCATACCTTCCTTACTTGATAGACAAGAAAGCTAAGTAATAAACAAACTCATTCTACTTCTCATATCTACAATCATATACAGGGCATAACGAGATAGTTGGGTGAAGTTTAAGCAATACTCATGAGCACTTATTCACTCCTGCTTAAGAGTTAGAAACTCCCGTACCATGGCATCTCTCAGTTCTTAGGGAAAGAAATTCCCTAAGAAGGCCTATTCAAAACAAGCCTAGTTGGGAGGTGGTGCATCATTAGCCCTAATCTTCTTCTACTAGCCTAATCAAGTCCTAGCACATTCTTGAGTTAATAGCAGATGGTTTTACTTGCTCAGTATCGACAACGTGTATAACCTCAAATACATTTTTGTAGTCCATAAAAAAATTCTCTAGATCCTCCATATTTGTAACATCTCGCAAATTCAAATAACGAGGAGGAGTTAATAATTCAAAGTAGTCACATTTGGAAAGAATGAAAATCTATAAAATTTTGTTATGTTTGAATACATTGAGTTTTTGGTAAACTTCAAATGATCATAACTCCTAACTCAAGATGAGTTAGGTATATTCTAGATATCGTAGGAAAGATCTTGGAATAATATTTCCAACTTCACCATGTTTGTATGATTTTGAGTTTTTATGAGTGAGTTATGCCAATTGGATGTTGGACAATTCAAATAAGGGAAGTTTAATCCAGATTTTTGAAGGGTATTACGGTCTTTTCCATATCCTATTATTTCATTTCAATTTTTTTGAGCTAATTGGGGTTAAATAAGAATTATATCATTTTAGTCAATTGGAAATTCACTCTAGGGCTTGAAGAAAAGAGAAAAGAGAAGAAAAGCTAAAGATTCATCAAGATCGTGTGATTGGCTTGTGGATTTCGCCAAGGATTTAATCTTACAAGGTATTAGAGACTTTCATAGCATTTGATTAGTTCACCCACGCACCAAACATATTTAGTTTAGTGAAATTCGTTCTATAAAGGTTCAAGGTTCGATGTTCTTGATATGTATGCTTAAACTTGATGTCGTTCTTGAATTAGCCTAAATTGATAAGTTTTTGAGATCTTTATGTCGAGTTTTAAAGTTTTTTTGAGTTAATTTATTGAGTACATTTGATGGGTATCTGAATCTAAATAGAATTTGAGAAATAATAGTCCAGTCTAGGCGAATTGGGACTGGAAAAAAAGAAGGAAAAAGTCATTGGTGCTGTGTCGCGGACCTGCTCCTCAGAATTTTTAAATGTTCTTCCCGTCGTGGAGTGGTCACAGACCGTTCTGCCTCGAAGTTTATTTTTGTGATCAGAATTTAAATACACCTCCGAATTGCAGACCAACTTTCAGATAGTGATTTCTTAATTTTTTTTCTCATGTTTTTCTATCTAGAAACACTCCTAAACATCATGAGATATTTCCCATCACAAATCAAATCCTTGAATCCATAATTCAATTCAACAAAAGTTAAGAGTCAAGTCTAGAAGTTAAGAGTCAAGTGAAGAGACGTTCATAAAGTTTTCAAAATTCTTTGACAAACGTTTTAACTTTATTTTAAGATTTAAGTTTGAGTTATACAAAAAGTAAGAGTAAGAATTAATTTCTTCAAAGTTATGGAACTAAGAATTCCCAAGATATAAATTGTTTTCAATATTTGAGCTAGAAAGGGAAATATCGATTTTCAAGAGAGCCTTTAAGATAAGTTTTGAGTAATTACCTCGATCGAAAAAAATACTATTGTCTTAAAACATGTGATATAAGAACATTTTAGGAGTAGTATTGAGCACCTATATGAGGACGCAAGTTCATATAACTAAGTCTCCATTATTACGAACCGAAGTACCCCCTAGGCGTAACCGGCATTGTCGTCCTCTACAAGGACTAAGACCATCCCTTAGAATTCGTCATAGCACATCATAGGTAAGGAAATACAAAAACAATTAAAACTTTTCTATATAACGAAGTATACTTATACTTCTCGCATCTAGTACATGGGGTTTACATAGACCCCTCGCTTATGAAACTTACATAGGCTTCTCACTTAACATTTAACAACAACATAGTCTAATAGTTCATCTCACATTTAACCATCTAAAGAAATTAATCAAAATAATTTGGCTAAAATGAAGTCTAAACATTAGAATGAAAAAAAAAGTTATCTCAAAATATAGACAAATGTAATAAGGCTTGATGTCTGGTTTTATCCTCGAAACTCATGAGGACTCATCAAATGACTTAGGAAAGAGTCAAGTCTTCTTTTTAAATAACCACAATCCTCCTCAATGGCCCGAACCTAATATGTTTAGGGGAAAAGGGAGAAATATAGATTAGTACAAACCACATGTACTAAGTACGACTTCTATGCATAAAATCATCAATGCATGAGAAAAGGCACAATTTAATCAAAGTCATGCATAATGTCGGACAATTCAATATACACATAAAAGGAACCTCATAATAATATCAACATATAAGCAGCTCAGGCAACACTTGTGCATTGCCAAGAATAAAGCTACATAATCTTATCCAAAGTTAAGCTTCACATTAAGCAACACACTTCATACTTACGACATATTCTCTTATGTATAACATTCTTCCTATATCAATAATACTCATAGCTTATCAACATAGTCATAATCATAATCATAAAAGAACACTACTAGAACCATCACTTAGGATCCCACATGTGAAATGGGTAAGAGAAGTCCCATACCCTATCTTGCCCTATGTAGTAACCTTTAAAACAACCCTAATAAGAGTTCACATACTTAACTTACTCATTTACTTATACATTAGGGAAAGAAATGCAATAACCGACATGAGACCATGTGAGCTACATGGAATCCAGTGTTCTACTCCCACATTAAAAATAGAGGGTTAACGCTTGCCTGAGGTGTGACCATTTATACATAGCTATCTAGGTGGATCCACAAAGCTAGAGTCTTATGTGGCCACATAGTGAAGGTTCAAGGAGATTGTTGCTTGAAACATTGACTTACTATTGTGGATCTTTCCATCTCAAAAGACAATACATAACTAGGGAATATGGACTTACTAACGTGAGGAAAACCATATGGGAAGCTGAACATACTAACGTGAGACCTCCATGTCATTTACATGCCCTTTCGGAGCTAAGAAATTATTCCCTTTAGTAATCATAATACTCATTATACAAGATAACATTATCTCCTCCAGACCCGATATGAACATCTTTTCATCATAGCTCATAGGTAGAAAAATACCCTTTCACCTTAGAAACCACATACAAGTGAGTAAACCTTTTACTTCATACTTTATTATAATCATGAGAAACTACTTTCAATCATATAATGTTCATATCATAACATACATACATAATTCATGTCTAATTAAATGCCATAGGGTTAAGGATGAGGAATTTCTAGCATCAACATCACAACCGCACATTTGATATATGAGCATTACTATCTAAGTAACTCATAATTCGCAATTGAATCCAAGAAGAACTAATCAACATACCTCTTTGTCACTTCCAAAAACCTTCATACTTCCATTACCAAAATACATAACCAATTACATAAACAATATAAATTGAAGAAGCAATTTTATACTTAACAACAATGTAGTCCCTCCACATATTCATAATCTTCACAATTCACCATATCAATTCAAGTTATCATGAAATTAGGGGAAGGACATGGGTCTGGGGAATATCATAGTAAATCATCAATTAACCATCAATATATACTTAAACAACCTTAATTTATCATAATTAACCATAATTTATTCATAATTTTGTTTTTAAAAGAAGACCCATGTGGAGAAGAAAATCTTAGAAATGGGGGATTTAGAAATCATCTTTTGGAGGGACCTCTTGGGGAAAGGAATTCCAAGAGTGAAATAAATCATACCTTAGAGATTATAAAGTCGCGAAATTGGGTTGGAAACTTGAAGTCTTGATTTTCTTTTTGGAGCTCTATTAGTCTTCAATGGAGGTTTGGAGGAAGAGAGAATTTGGGACAGATGAGAGTGATTTTTTATTTCAAATTTTGAGAATTGATTTGGGTGTTAAAAATTTACCTAAAATTGACCCTAACACATTATATAGTGATCCATTATATTACCCATAATACCCTCACTTAAATAGGTCATTTTGTGAAGTCAAAATTATGACTTTTACAAATCTGGGAATTGGTTGCGCATAACGCGGTTGATTCACGATTTATTTCTTAAATTCGGGTTTAGGGAGTGATCCTCGTGTAGTCCCCGCATCGTGAGGACAAATCCAAATCCTTGCGTGATGGCTGCGAGTCGCTCAGCAGCCACCCAGTTCTTGTTGCACGCAGGCTTCTTTGGCAGTCTGCTCGCGCAAGTTCTGGTCCTCCCCAAGGACCCTTTCAGTGGTCCTTGAGGTGTCTTGATTGTACTTTTTGACCCTATATACTACACTCTACCTATTGAAATTCATTGTACAAGTTTTGGACTTCATATGACCCTCCGAAACCTTCACCAAGTCGGGACGTCAACTAGTTAAATTTCACTAGTTTTCGGACATTAAGGCCTTTCTTAAATGCTATGGCCTAATACTTATCAAACAAGTTATTTATTCTTATTTAGGTCTAAAATCATTATACAGTCAACATATAAGGCTATAATATGGATCATAGAATTCCCGAGGTATGTTAATATTACCCCATTAGAAACACTCGTCCCCGAATGACACTCTAGACCTTTATAAGGGAAAAGAGACTCAAGACTACCAGCCCACCCAACAACAATATGATAAAATCAGTCACAGATCATTGTAGTAATCATTCACTCCTTTCAACATAT
The DNA here is from genome assembly GCF_036512215.1 of Solanum lycopersicum. Taxonomy (NCBI): domain Eukaryota; kingdom Viridiplantae; phylum Streptophyta; class Magnoliopsida; order Solanales; family Solanaceae; genus Solanum; species Solanum lycopersicum. The sequence goes on from NC_090811.1 coordinate 53,597,754, forward strand.
AACCATAGCAACAACACACAGTAACTTAACTCATACCATACCATATACTCAAGGTCAACTTTTTCATATCATATTAGGAGGAACTACCTTCTCTATTTCAGTATGAGCTCTTTTTGAACATCAATAGTTTTACATGATGATTTATTATCATAACAACATTAAGCATTCTCAACACAATTTTCATGAATACTTATAGCACGACATATACTTAAGTAAAAGGTAACCATAAAAAACATGTTTCATGAAAACTAAACATTATGCATGAATTTCTACTACAATATGCACATATTAGAAAAATATGATAAGTTCAACATTATACATAATAATCATATAAGGTTTTACAAACCTTAACCTTGGCTAGGTGTTAGGGGGGGAAAGGTGAGGATAGTGGGACTTCGTGTTGACCTCGGCCTCCCATGTACTCCTAGAGGAAGAATGGAAACAGGATCACCTATAGACTTCTTAAGCATAGAAATGTGGAACACCAATGAATCATGGACAACTCATTTGGCAACTTCAATTCATATGCAACACTCCCAACTCACTTCAAAATTCATTTTTGACCACATAACGAGGACTAAGCTTCCCCTTCTTTCCAAACCTCATCACCCCTTTCATGGGTGAACTTTCCAAGTAGACCCTATCTCCTACTTTGAATTTAAGGTCCCTCTTTCTATTGTCAGCATAAGATTTTTGCCAACTTTGAGACATTTTTAGTCTATATCTTATAATTCGAACCTTCTCAAGATCTTTATAAACAAAATTGGGACCAAGTAAAGCATACTCACCTGCCTCATACCACCCAACTAGGGATCTACACCTCCTCCCATAAAGTGACTCTAAGGGTGCTATAGATATAGTCGAATGGTAGCTAATGTTGTAGGAGAACTCTATCAAAGATAGGTGGTCATCCCAATTACCTATGACACATGCCCTCAACATATCTTCAAGAGTTTGAATGGTGCGTTCCACTTGTCCATCCATCTTTGTATGAAAGGCGGTACTAAGCATCACCTTTGTACCAATCCCACTTTGGAAAGCATTCAAAAAATGAGAGGCAAATTAAGTACCTCTATACGAAATGATTGATAAAGGTGCTCCATGTAACTTCACTATTTGTTTGATGTATAATTTGGCATAATCCTCCGTCGAATAAGTGGATTTGATGAGAAGGAAATGTGACAACTTGGTCAATCTATCGACAATGACCCGTATCGCGTCATTTTGTCTTCTAGTACGAGGCAACCCTACTACGAAGTCTATGTTAATATCCTCCCATTTCCATGTAGGAATATTTATATTTTGAGTCAAGCCACCCGTCCTCTGATTCTCCGTTCTGACTTGTTGGTGCAAGTTGGACATGTAGCAACAAAATCCTCTATATCCCTTTTTTCATACCATTCCATTAATAAGTTTCTCCTAAGTCGCAGTACATCTTTCTGGCACCCAAGTGAATGGAAAACCTGAAGCCATGAGCCTCTTCCATGATCAATTCCCTTAATCCATCCACATCTAGTACACACAACCTTCCTTGGTGCCTAAGCACCCCATCTTCTCCTTGAGAGAAAGACTCATTAGACTTACTAAGGAACGCTTCCTCCAACTCCATCAATAGAGGGTCAAGGTGTTGCTTTAATTTCATCCCAACCACTAAAGATGACTCGGAATTGTGGAAAACAATGAAACCACCCTTTGGAGTATTCTATTCGGGCACCTAAACGAGCGAACCTATGAACCTCTTTTACTAACTCTTTCTAATCATCCACCACGTGAGTCACACTACCCATGGACACTGTACTCAAGGCATCCGCTACCACATTAGATTTTCTGGGATGGTAAAGGACACTCTTGTCATAGTCCTTTAAAAATTTAACCATCTTCTTTGTCGTAGGTTCAAATATTTTTGGGTAAACACATATTATAAACTCTTTTGATCGGTGAATACATCAACATGTACCCCATAGAGATAATGTCTCCAAATTTTCAAGGAAAATACCATGGGCACAAGCTCAAGGTCATGAGTCGGGTAATACTTCTCATGTCTCTTGAGTTTCCTACATACATACACTATTACTTTTCTATGTTGCATAAGCACACACCCTAGACCCACTCAGGAGGCATTAAAATAAACCACAAACCCATTGGTACCCTCTGGTAAAGTCAATATCGGAGCAGAGGTGAATCTATCTTTCAATAATTAGAAACTCTCTTCACATAGTTCTGACCATTCGAATTTGGACTAGTTTTGGGTTAAGGCTTAATGGAGAGGTGATAGATGAAAGTGCCTCAAAAAACCTCCTATAGTAACAAACAAACACTACAAAACTTTGGTTGTCTCTAGGCCAAACTTTTGACAACTTTCATCTTCCTCAAATTAACATCTACCGATTCACTAGAGACAATGTGCCCAAGAAATGCAACGGATCTCAACCAAAATTTGCACTTGCTAAACTTAGCAAAAAGTTGGTTATCTTTGAAACTTGCAAAACTATTCTCAAGTGACTCGTATGATCAACCTCATTCCTCGATTATATCAAAATATCATTAATAAAGACAATCACAAACAAATCAATATACTTTCCAAAAACTCAATTCATAAGGTCCATGAAGGCTGCCAGGGCATTAGTTAGACCAAAATGACATCACTAGAAATTCAAAGTGACCATATCTTGTTCGAAAAGTCATTTTCGGAATATCAACCTCCCTCACTCTAAGTTTATGATAATCTGGTCTTAAGTAAATTTTTGAAAAATAACTCGCTCCTTGGTGTTGATCAAACAAGTCATAAATCCTAGGGAGCGGGTACTTATTCTTTAAAGTGACTTTGTTTAATTGACGATAGTCGATGCACATTCTCAACGATCCATCCTTCTTCTTTACAAATAATACCAGAGCTCCCCATGGAGATATGGTTAGTTTAATAAATCCCTTATCTAACAAATCTTTGAGTTGAGCCTTTATATCCTTCAACTCTGTCGGGGCGATCCGATAAGGAGGGATTGAAATAGGTTGCGTATCCGGCAATAAGTCTATGCCAAAGTCAATCTTCCGTTTGGGAGGAATAATGGGAAAATCATGGGAAAGACCTCAGGAAATTGCCTCACTACGGGTACCGGCCTATTGGAGGGACCTCGAATTCAAGATCCCTTACCCTCACTTTGTGCTAAAAACAATCCTTTGCAATCAACTTGCAAGCTTTTCGACATGAAATTATCTTACCCCTAGGATTTTATTTTCCTCCCTTCCAATCAAAAATGGGTTCATTTGGAAATAAAAATTTGACTATCACTGTCCTACAATCAATAGAGGCAAAGCAAGCATGCAACCAATCCATTCCCAATATGACATCAAAATCTAGCATATCAATTTCTATCAAGTCAACTAATGTAACTCTATTGGGCAAGGAAATAGGACAACCTTTATAAACTCTTTTAGACAACATGGAATCACTCACTGGGTAGAAACCGAAAAAGGTTTGTCTAATATATCGGATAGTATCTAAATTTCATGGCTACAAGAGGGCTCACAAATGACAATGTAGCTCCTGGATCCAATAAAGCATACACATCATAGGAAAATAATTGCAATATACTGGTAACCATGTCTTATGAACTATCTTGATCACCTCGAGATTGGAGAGCATAAAATTGATTCTTCTTAGGAGCATCCGAATTTAAAGCACTAGCTTGTGCTTTAGCATCTTCCCTTCCTTGAGCCTTCATTATGAGAAAATATCACTTTATGTCACAACTCTTTCCACAACCATAGCAATTACAAGTGTCAACTAGGAACTTACCATCATGTCTCTTATCACATTTTGCACAAAGAGGCTTCTCAACATAAGATTTTTCATGTTTCCCCTCTTGGGGCTTCGGAGTAGGCACTTTACTCTTGTTGAACCTTGGAGCATTAGAAGATCCTTGATTGGAAAACCTCTTCTTTGACCTTGCTTTGTATTGAACCTCAAATCTAGTCTTATAAGCATTCCCATTTTTGGTTCTTACCTTCTTTAACTTCATACCAACTTGCTTAAAATTTTTCTCCTCAATTTGTTCGGCATGAACCATAAGACGAGATATGTCCATGCTAGGAATCAACATACCCAACCTACACTCATTAACCTGAAGATAGTATATCCCCATAATGAATTTTTTCATCTTTGCCCTAGAATATGCAACCCTAATCGGAGCATACTTGGATAGTTGAGTGAACTTGAGGTTATATTCTTTCACACTAAATACCCACTTGACGAAGGTTGATGAATTCTTTCATTTTCCTCTCCCTTAGTTCCAAGGGAAAGAACCTATCAACGAAAGTCGTTTTGAAAGATCCCTAAGTAATTTGGCCTTTTATAACCAGCCTCTCATCCTTCCATTGCTTATACCACACTTGAGTTGTGTCTTTGAGTTGGTAGGCGGCTAGTTTTGCCTTTTCTTGAGAAGAAACCCCCATAGCATCAAGAACTTTTAACACTTCATCAATGGATACTTTTGGGTTCTCCTCCATCTTAGAACAATAGAAAGTAGGGGGATTCATCCTTGTGAAATCCCTAATCCTTGAAGTGGTGGTATTAGTATTTCTGCTCGTGAGCGTAATGGTATAAGCCTGCCTGACTGTGAGACCGACTGGTCGAACAGATCGATCGATTGATTGGATCGAAGTATGAAGGGGTTGATTGAAGTCTGAGATCAGCCCAAGACTAAGGCCGAGCAACTAGCTGCTGCAGGATTGGACGTCTATCTATCTCAGGGGCTCACTTGCACCCTTGTATCACTAGCAACTTGGGTAGACAACACTTGAGTCAAGATATGAATAGCCGACCTTATCAAAACATTTGACATAGCTCCTTCTTCATTAGGAACTTGAAGGTCTTGAGAAGCTTGAGGGGGAACCGCCTCATTCAAATTCTCCTCTCCAACACTTCAAGCATTTTTCCTTCTTGTATTCATTGTCTATAAGCATAAAATAGCCATTAGAAGAAACGTACTTAATAGAGATAAGACTTTTAGGCATGACTAAGGAATAACAAGAGAGTGAAAGTTCCAAAGCATCACATAGTCTCCCATTCATAAGTGTGGCGCGCTTCACAATTATGAAAAAGACCCTACATCAACGTGGTTTAGTAAGACATCAACCCTAAGACTACTCAACTTGATACTCTAATACCAAGTTTTTTATGACCTAAAGTACCCCGTAGGCGTCACTGACGTCGTCATCCTCTATGAGTACTAAAACCAGCCCTTAGAATTCATCATAGCACATCATAGATAAGGAAATACAAAAAAAATTAAAACTTTTCAATATAACAAAATTCACTTAAGACTTTTCGCATATAGCACATGGGGTTACATAGACCCCTCACTTATGAAGCTATAGGCTTCTCACTTAACAATTAACAACAACATAGTTTAATATTTTGTCTTACATTTAACCATTTAAAGAAATGAATCACAATAATTTTAGCATAGCCCATAGTCTATTACAATATGCCCATATAGGCTACAATGAAGTCTCTATATGAGAATCGAAAAATTATCTCAAAATATAGACAAAACTAATAAGGCTTGATGTGTGGTTTTATCCTGAGAACTCATGAGGACTCATCAAATGACTTATGAAAGACCCAAGTCTTCTTCTTCAATGACCACAAACCTCCTCAATGGCTCGAACCTAAAATGTCCGGGGGAAAAGGTAGAAATATGGGTATGTACAAACCACATGTACTACGTACAGATTCTATGCATAAAATCATCAATGCATGAGAAAAGGCACAATTTAGTCAAAGTCATTCATAACGTCCCACAATTCAATATACACATATAAGGAACCTCATAATCATATCAACATACAAGCAACTCAAGCAACACTTATGCAATGCCAAGAATAAAACCTCATAACCCTATCCAAAACTAAGTATCACATTAAGAAACCCACTTCATACATACGTCATATTCTCTTATATATAATATGCTTATTAGATCAGTAATACTCATAGCTTATCAACATAGTCATAATCATAATTTTAAAAGAACACTACTAGAACCATCCCTTAGGATCCCACATGTGCAATGAGTAAGAGAAGTCACATACCCTCACTTACCCTGTGTAGTAACCTTTAAGACAACCCTAATAAGAGTTCACATATTTAACTTATTCATTTACGTTTACATTAGGGAAAGAAGTGCAATATCCGACATGATACCATGTGAGCTACATGGAATCTGGTGTTCCACTCCCACACAGAAAAGAGAGGGTTAACACTTGCCTGAGGTGTGACCGTTCGTACATAGCTATCTAGGTGGATCCACTAAGCTAGAGTCCTATGTGGATACATAGTTAAGGGTCAAGAAGATTGTTGCTAGAAACCTTGACTTACTAACATGGTGGTTTCCATCTTATGCGACAACACTTAATTAGGGAATCCAGACTTACTAACGTGAGGAAACCCATGTGAGAAGTCGTACTTACTTACGTGAGACCTCCATCTCATTTACATTCCCTTTTAATGCTAAGAAATTATTCCCTTTAGTAATTATCATATTCAGTACATAAGATCACATTAGTCTCCTCTAGACCCCTATGTGAACATCTTATCATAATAGCCATAGTTATTCATAAGTGAGAACTACCCTTTCACCTTAGACCATATACAAGTGAGTAAACCTTTCACTTAACACTTTAAAATAATCATGAGAATCTACTTTCAATCATTTAATGTTCATATCATAACATACATACATAATTCATGTATTATTCAATTCCTTAGGGTTAAGGATGAGGAATTTCTAGCATCAACATCACAACCACACATTAGACATACGATTAATACTATCTAATTAACTCATAATTTGCAATTGAATCCAAGAAAAAAAAATCAACATACCTCTTTGTCCCTTCCAAGAAACTTATGCTTACATTAACAAGAATAAATAACCAATTACATAAAAAATGAAAATTCAAGAAGCAATTTATATAATTAAAAACAATGTATTCCTTCCACATATTCATAATCTTCACAATTCACCAAATCAATTCAAGGTTTTCATGAAATTAGAGGAAGGACATGGGTCTAGGGAAATTTCATATGAAATCATCAATTAACCATCAATATATACTTAAACAACCTTAATTCATCACAATTAACTTCACTTGATTCATAATTTCATTTTTCAAAGAAAACCCATGTGTAGAAGAAAAAACTAGATTTGGGGGATTTAGAAATCATCTTTTGGAGTGACCTCTTGGGGAAAGGAATTCCAAGAGTGAAATAAATGATACCTTAGATATGATAAAGTCACGAAATATGGTTGTAAACTTGAAGGCTTTATCTCCTTCTTGGAGCTCTATTGGTCTTCAATGGAGGTTTGGAGGAAGAGAGAATTTGGGAGTGATGAAAGTGATTCTTTATTCCATCTTTTGAGACTTGATTTGGGTGTTAAAAATTGAATTAAAACTGACACTTAGACCTTATATAGTTACCCATTAATCACCCAAAAGACCCCACTTAGATGGGTCTTTTTGTGAAGTCAAAATGTCAAAATTATGACTTTTACGAATCTAGGAAGTGGTTGCACATAGCGCGGTTGATATCACGATTTATTTTTGAAATAAGGGTTCACGAAATGAGACTCGTGTAGTCTCCAAGTATTGAGTCCAACTCCAAATCCTTGCATGATGGTTGCGTGTCGCGCAACATCACCCAGTTCTTACTGCATGCAAGCTGCTTCTACAAGCTGCTCGCCCAAATTCGGGTCCTCACCAAGGACCCTTCCGGTGGTCCTTGGGTTGTCGTGACTGTAATTTTTGACCCTCTATAATAAACTATACCTATTAAAAGTCTTTTACAAGTTTTGGACTTCATATGACCCTATGAAACCTTTACCAAAAGTAGGGACATCAACTAGTTAAATTTCTCTAGTTTCCGGACGTTAAGGCCTTTCTTAAATGTCATGGCCCCAATACTTCTCAAACAAGTTATTTGTACTTATTCAGGTCTATAATAATTATTACTCAACATATAAGTCTCTGTTATGGGTCATAGAATTTCCGGGATGTGTCATCCATAAACCATGTAGTCATCATGGGTAGTAAAGGATCATATTTTTTAGATGAACGTAAGTATTTTTTAGCATAAACTAGTGGATCCACATAGTTAAGGAGTCCTGCATTAAGGAAAAGTATAGAAAAAATCTGGAAGTATGGGAAAGACGTTGTATCACTACTTAGGCTCATAGTGGTGGTAATCTGTTAGAGAAACTATATTATTTTATTATATGAGTAAAGATGAGTTTTTTATTGCATTTTCCTTAAAAAACTAAGTTGTTTTACACTATTTTTAAATATTTTATAATATTGCATATGTTTTATTAGTTTATATGAGTTAAGTTATTAGGGAGTTGAGTAAGCCAAGGTAAAATTTCCTTTCAGATTCTTCTCAATCCTTTGTTGTTTTTAGCATGCCAACTTGCATACTCGTACATTCAATGTACTGATGTCAGTTGTAATACGTCATCTTATAATACAGACGCAAATAACTAGCATAACCACCTACCGCCTTGTTGATCTATTTGAGCAATCAGAGTTAGTTGGTGAGCCTCCTTGGATTTTGGAGAACCCCTTTTATTTGGTTTCAAGTATTTCATTGTTAGAATCTCAAGGGTCTTGACAGGACATCCATCTTTGTTTTAGAGTCTTCATAGACAGTTAGTAGTTCAGTTTTATTTACATTATCATTTCCTATGTTAAACCTTGAGTTGCCATTTTTTCCAAGTTGAATGTGGACTTTTAAAAATTCCATGTTTTTTTATTTAACAGTTGAGTAAAATCATTTGATCATGGAAATAATGCTTAGTGTCTTTTTTTGAGTAAGTAAGTCAGGCCAAGGGTTCCCTTAGTGTAGGTTCGAGGCATGACAAACTTGGTATCAGTGTTCAAGATTCCTATGGAGTCTATGAAATCATGTCTGTAGAGTCCTAGTTATCGGTGTGAAGCGGGCCACTTACGAAAAATTTATCACTTCTTTCTTACTCGTTTTATAAGTTAGAGTTAATCTTTAAAAAGTTTATTTCTAATTTGTGCTTGAGTTTTTTTTTCAGTTATTAATGCCTCTACGAAGAACTGTCATAGGTCGTTCTGCTAGGATTAGTATTGAGGAGCAAGAGTTACTAGATGCACCTGAAGTGCAACATCAAGGGAAATTCACTAATGTTGAGTTCAAAGAAGCAATAAGGATGCTAAGTCAAGATGTAACTAATCAAGTTGGGCAACACAAAGAGGCTCGACAAGAAAAGGTTGAAACTTTAAAGTTCTGTGAGTTCTTGACAATGAATTCTCCTAGATTCATTGGTTCAAGCACTACCACGGATCTAGAGAACTATATAGAGGAGATAAATAGGGTATTTGATGTTATACACGTTGTCGCTGCTGAGCGAGTAGAACTAGTTGCATATTAATTGAAGTATGTTTCTAGGACTTGGTTCAATCAATGGAAGAAGAATCAGCTGAGATACACCACCTGTGAGTTGGGCTTGTTTTGAATAATTCTTCTAGGGGAATTTCTTTATCCAAGAGCTGAAAGAGGCTGAGGTACAAGAATTTCTTAGAGCAAGAGTCACTAAGTTTTCATGAGTATGGAATAAAATTTACCCAACTATCCCATTATGCTCCGGAAATGGTTGTAGATATAAGGAGTAGAATGAGTTTGTTTGTTGATGAGTTGTACCGTCTATCAAGAAAAAAAGGCAAGGCAGTGATGCTAATTGGAGACATGGATATATTGAGGTTAACAATCTATGTGCAGCAGGAGGAATTGAAGCTAAGGGATAGGGAGGAATTCAATAAATAAAAAGGCTAAGACAGGGAATGAGTTGGGCAGTAGAAAAGTAATGTGAACTATTTTTTGTTTTAGCGAAAGCAAAAGGGACCTACTCCATTATATGCTAGTGCACCTGCACCAGAAACAAAGGTAAGTATAATGGTCAGAATTCATAGATTATTAGGGCTATACCTACCCAATATCAAGGTAGTGTGGCACAAGGACGTAACTGGGCTCTTGCATGTGCTAGATATGGTAGAATCCACCCAGGTAGTGTCATGATGGCTAGTCAGGTTGTTTCAAGTTTGGACAAGAGGTCACTTCGTGAAAGAGTGCGCTAATAGAACAGGAAAGGTAGTGGAAATTAGGGAAATATAGACCAGTGTTCATCAGTTGTTCCACTAGACAGGGCTGCACCTAGAGGAGCTACTTTTGATACTGGTGGACGAACAAACCTCCTTAATGTTATCACTAGTTGCCAAGAGCAAGAGAAATCTCTAGATGTTGTCACTAATATGATCAAAGTCTTTACTTTTGATGTTCATGTTTTGCTAGACCCAGGAGTAAGTTTATCATTTGTAACTCCTTATGCTGCAAATAAGTTTGATGTTTTTCTTGAAAAAACTTGTGAACCCTTTTGTGTTTCTACACTTGTTGGAGAGTCTATTCTAGTTGAGCGAGTATAGTGTGATTTTGTCATTTCCATCAATCACAAGGATACCATGGTTGATTTAGTTGAATTAGACATGGTATATTTTGGTGTCATTCTTAGTATGGACTGGCTTCATGCATATTATGTCTCAGTTGATTGTAGGACTCGAGTTGTTAAGTTTTAGTTTCCAAATAAGCGAGTCTTAGAGTGGAAAATTAGTTCAGGAGTGCTTAAGGGTAATTTTATTTCATACCTTAAGGTAATAAAGTTTCCAACGATCGTATCTATCACATAGTTTGAGTAAATAACTCTACTGTTGAGATACCTCATATTGAGTCAGTTCCAATAGTAAAAGATTTTCCATAAGACTTTCTAGATGATCTACTCGACATCCCTCTTGAGAGAGAAATAGACTTTGGTATAAACATTCTTAAGAAACTCATCATGTATCTATTCTGCCATATAGAAGCGCACCACCACAGTTGAAAAGGCTTAAAACAGTTGAAATATCTCTTTGATAAGGTCTTTATTCAATTAAGTGTCTCACCATACGCCGCTCCGGTCTTATTTGTGAGAAAGAAAGATGGCTTCTTAGTATGTGTATAGATTACCATCAATTGAACAAGGTACCACGAAGAACAAATATCCTCTCCCAAGTATTTTTTTTATTAGTTTCAGGTTGCCACTTATTTTTCAAAAATAAACCTCAGATCTGGCAACCATCAGTTAAGAGTAAGGGAATTTAATATTTCAAAGACAATTTTCAGAACCCCTTATGGTCATTATGAGTCTCTGGTCATGTATTTTTGTTTGACCAATGCGCTTGCAACATGAATGGATCTTATGAATACATTATTCAAGCCTCATTTATATATGTTTGTTATTGTCTTCATTGGTGATATACTAATCTATTCGAGGAATGAAGAACATCATGCTAGCTATCTCAGAATAGTTCTTCAAACTTTGAAAGATAAGGAGTTATATTCTAAGTTTTTGAAATGTGAGCTTTGTCTTGAGTCTTTTTCATTCTTGCTTCACATAGATTCCGGTGATGGAATTAAAGTAGATACTCAAAAAATTGAGGTAGTATAAATTGTCCTAGACCCATTTCTCTGACGTATGATAGGAGTTTCTTGGGTTTGGCTGGTATAGAAGATTCGTTGAGGGGTTCTTGTCAATTTTGTCTCTCTTGACCAAGTTGACTCATAAAATATGAAATTTCAATGGTCTAAAGCTTGTGAGAAAAGTTTTCAGGAATTGAAAAAGAAGTTAACTACTGCCTTAATTTTGACATTACCTGAAGCTACGCAAGGCTTTGTTCTCTATTGTGATACGTCTTCAGGTTGTTCTGGTTGTGCTTTAATGCAAAATGGAAAGGTTATAGCTTATACATCCAGACAATTCAAAGTTCATATAATAGAATTTCCCAACTTATGATCTTGAATTGGCTGTCATAGTATTTGCTTTGAAGATATGGCGTCATTATTTATATGGTGTTCATGTTTATATATTCACTGATACAAGAGTTTTTAGTATGTCTTTACCAAAAAAGAGCTTAATCTCAGACAAAAGAGATGGTTAGAACTACTTAAGGATTATCACATGAGTATTTTTTACTACCCAGGTAAGGCTGACGTGGTTGTTGATGCTTTAAGCAGGTTGTCCATAGGTAGTACTGTTCACGATGATGAAAGAATTATGGAATTAGAAAAAGACGTGCTGATACTTGCATGCTTAGGAACTCGACCAATGGATTCCACAGAGGAAGAGGAGTGGTGATGAAGCTCATAAGGAGCCTAAATAAGAGATCTGCACCTTCTTCCATAAAGAGCTTCATAAGGAACCATTTGGATGCTAGAGTGGTAACTATTGTTATAAGAGAACTCGCTGAGAGGTAGATGATCATCCCAATTTCCTTTGAAATCAATAATACAATCCCTATAAATATACTTTAAGGTCTTAATAGTGCACTTTTCTTGCCCATATTATTGAGGATGAAAGGTGGTACTTAAACCTTTGAACCTAGCCCTTTTGGAAAGACTTCTAAAACTGTGCAGTAAATTGTCCATCCAATAGGAGATTTGCAACTTCTTTCATAAAGATCTTCATAAGGATCCATTTGGATTCTAGAGTGGTAACAATTGTTATAAGCGAACTCAATGAGAGGTTGGTGATCATCCCTATTTCCTTTTAAATCAGTCACACAAGCCCTAAAAATATACTCTAAGGTCTGAATAGTGCATTTTTCTTCCCTATCTGGCTGAAGATGAAAGGTAGTACTTAAGTTCACCTTTGAACCCAACCTTTTCGGAAAGACTTCTAAAACTGTGCAGTAAAATGCATCTCTATATGATATAATTGAATCCCTTTTTGTTTTAGAGGCTTCATAGACAAATAGTAAGTCAGTTTTATTTACATTATCATTTCCTATGTGAAAACTTGAGTTGCAATTTTGGACATGTTGATTGTTTACTTTTAAACATTCTAAGTTATTTTATTAAACAATTGAGTAAAGTGCATTTGATCTTGGTAATAACGCTTAGAGTCTTCCACTGAATAAATAAGTTAGGTCAAGGGTTTGATTGGGGCCAGCAATAGGTCTCGAGTGCTATCCACGTACAAGGTGTAGGCTCGGGGCATGACGGTATTGTGTGAACCAGTAAACTTGGAGGATTCATCATCAGAACTCTAAGATCCTCGAAGTATCAGCCACTTTCTTTATAACTCCTCTTTGTTGTCCAACTTGGTTAGTCACATATTTGCTTAACATGTGGATCGTTTTCCTAAACTCAACGTTCATGACTTTTCCTTGGGTTGCAATTCACGTGAATATGGTACCCCTTGCTCTTCAAAATTTCTCCTAGTAGGATGACTTTTGACAGATCTTTATGAAGGAATTATCTAAAAGTAATGCGCAGTCATGAGTTAGAAGTAAATTGTTTAGAGATAAACTTTAATGCACAAAACCAGTGTGAAAGAAGTGAGAAAATTTCCCAAGTGTTATAGCCTCCTAATTATAGATATGGCATGCTTCACACCGATAATTAAGACTCTATAGACACATCTTCGTATTCTCCCTAAGACTCAAGAAATAACGTAGATAGATAAAAGCTTGGCCAAAATGGCAATTCATGTCTTAACGTATACAACTAAAAACAAAAAGACTAAAGAATTATAACTACTTCAAAAGCAATGAGGCTAACCAACTAACTTCCAGTGCTCAACTGGATCAACGAGGCGTTGGATGTTGATCATAGTTACATGTGTCTGCATCATAATACGATGTAGTCCAACTGACATCAGTACATTGAATTTACGAGTATGCGTGAGGAATAATAAACATAACTGATATACCGTGGTTTCACGGTATAATTAATACTTTTAACTTAAGTTTAGTGTGTCCGAAAGTCTTTTTGTGCTAGTTTTTATATGAGTTTCTCTTTGTTTTGCCGGAAATCTGTCCAAAGTTGAATGCGGAGATTTTGAGTGAAGAAATGCAGAAGAGACCACCTACGGAGCTGATGACGGTCCTTCGTGCTTGTGACGGTCCGTAGGTGGCAGCGTAGAGAAGTTGCTGAGGGAAAATGGGGAAGTCTGACCAAGTGTGGGGTTACGTAGCTTGTGACGGTCCGTCGTGTCTACGACGGTCCATCCTACAGGTTCGTCATGAAGTTCAGAGAAGTGATCCCAGTACCCAGATTCCAAGAGTTGAAGTGTTTTGAAACGAAGACCCTCGACCGACCGTTGTGCCTATGATAGTCCGTCATACTTGCCGTTGAGAGGAATGAAGAGAGCAGCAGAAGAAATTGCTAAGTATGGGACGACGGAGTCCATGACGGTCCGTCGTAACCACGACGGTCCGTCGCGAGGTCCGTCGACCTAGCCGCGTTTTGGCAGATTTCCAGCAATTAGAATCCTTGTTTAATTAGGTTTTTATTTTTTATAAATAGTAGGAAAAACCTCGTTTTTGAGGTTAGACTCTTCTAGATTAGACATCATATTATTAGATTCTGTGTATTAGTGTTTTGATTTGGAGATTCTTACAAGTGATTTTTGGTGATTAATCAAGCAAATTTTTGGACTTTATTCTTTCTCATTGAAGTAAGTACATGAATTCTTATTTAATATATTTGAATATTTTGTTTATGGCTATGAGTAACTAAACTCCATAACTAGGGTTGTGGGAACCATAGGCAAATAATGAGATAAACCCTAATTAAAAGAACAATTCTAGAATAGTGTCTTGCATGTATTAATAATTCTTTGTTTAGCAGTTTTTTTAACGGATAACCAACATTAGAATTCGCCTTAATGCTACTTGCCGGACCAAGGAGGTAGATAATAGGAAAATAATTATTAACATAGATTTAGTGCATACTATCTAATAGGCTAGTATTGATTGGTACGAGGTAATAACTTAGTCAAATATCGAATATGATGCTTAATATGAGGAAAGGATAAGGGTTAGGATAGCAACACACGTAGCCGGACCAAGGTGCGGAGTTAGATTTTCTAGATGCCGGACCAAGGATTTAGAAATACATAACTTATCACTTTGCATGCAAGATACTAGGAAAGAATTGTTATAGTTAAAGTTATCAAGTTATGAACCTGTGGGGAACACGTAAACCCTAGTTACTTTGATTAATTGATTAAAACCCAACATTAAAATCTGTTAAGTGTCTCTTTCAAGTTCGTTGTTTATTTTCACTTATTTAGAGATAGAACCCCCCTTTTTATACTTTTACTTTCCGAGGAAGTTATTGACCAAACGATAGTAATAATAGGTTGAAGTTAAGTCTAGACTATTTTCCTCGTGGGAACGATCCCAACCTCACTAGTTGGGTTATTTACTTAACACGACCGCTTTACTTCTCATTTGGCTTCGACCCATTTAGATACATAATCGAGTGGACAGCACGTCCGTTGGGACGATACAGGGAGGAAATGGTCCGAGAGTTCTATGCATCCTACGTAGTGACTCTCCGATCACAGATCGATAGGCGGGCTGCTCCCGCTAAACAGGCCCCACTGGAGAAGGTTTGAATCCGGGGCGTGCAGGTTGACATTTCCCTGCCAGCCATCCGCCGGTTTCTATACGGCGAGAGTGCAGATGCTACTCGGACCCCCATCACTGCCGAGTTTGACTACCGCTGGCAGATAGTAAAGGATGGACAGTTCTTGCGTGAGCCAGCACTGAGAGAGACCACCAAGAGGTGGATGGCCCTGCACCTGTCAGTAGATGGAGAGGGTGTCGATTGGGTCACTGAGCCGAAGGGGGCTATCAAGAAGGCCAACCTCACGTTCATAGCAAAGTTCTTGTGGCTGCTCGTTCGTCACTGCCTCTCCCCCGCAGCTGCTAATAACATCGTTACCTGGGATCGAGCAGTGTTGATGGCGGTGATGATAGCCGAATTCGAGGTGGACTTCGCATGGCTTCTCCAGGCAGTCATGCACGAGAGGGCATTCAAGGTCACTACTACCTACCCCTTCTCGTGTATGATCTTTGCCCTTTGTAGGTCCGCAGGTGTGCCCATATGGCATGTAGATCAGCTGAAGACCCCGCAGGGCACTGTTGACGTCGGCCTCATCAGAGACGAGGCCAATGAGTTGGCTCCACGCAGAAGGACCCGTCCAGTGCTGCCCCCACTTGCTGATGATCTTGGGGATACGATAGTCCAGGCCCGCACAGCTACACAGGCGTCCACTGACACTACTCCGGTCGAGTCTATCTCGGGTAGTAGCACAGCCCCGAGCTCCTCTCGCACAGCCCCTCTACCGGCACTGGTCCCGCTTGCTAGGGTCCAAAAACTAGAGGCACAAATGTCCACTCTTCTACATCATATCCAGCCATGGATGCAGAAGTCGATCACTGAGTCTAATGATCCTCTAGAGCGAAAAATGCAGCAGTTTACAGAGCGGAAGATTGTTGAGGTTAACCAGCGCCTGGACGCCTTTGAGTTGAGAGTGTTAGCCCGACCAGCCCCTCCGGTGGACGTGTCGACTCTTCAGGCTGCAGTCGATAGTCTTCGTGCAGACATCGACACGATTCTAGAGGCGAGGGTGCCGGAGTCTGAGGCTCCTTCTGTCGAGCCTGCTGAGGACACCGTGCTGGAAGCCTTGTTTACTCCTTCAGAAATTCCACCACCTCCCCCTCGAGAGAGTGCCAAGAGGTGTAGGGGGCAAGCAGAGGATGAGGCGCGAGCAAGGAAGAAGGAGCGCCGAGAGATGGAGGCTGTGAGGAGAGCCTCACTTGCTGAGGAGGAGGCGCACCAGATCAGAGCATCACAGTTAGCGGCTGGGGCGTCTAGCTCCCGCACTGTAGAGACAGCAGGAGGCACTACTGATGGTGCGGTTGTTGCTGAGGACACCACTGAGGGTGTCCAGATTGCAGAGGACGTGGGTTTCAGGGAACCGGACCCACCATCTTGCTGATCGTCGGTGCTTTGCGCTACAGGCTTGCTTCACCTACCACTCTAATATTTAGATTTTTTTTATGCATTGGGGACGATTGCATGCTTTTTTGTTGGGGGTGGGGTAAATGGAAAGTGAGTGTTAGGGTGAAGTCTGAGTAACCCAACTCACTATCCTCTTTTGGGGTTTTCTTGCCTGTGTTCTTTTTCTCCAAAAGACTGATTACTTTTTCTGTTGAACCGGCATGTTTATATCTTTTGTACATAGTTTAAATCTGAAGCATGATGGCTAAAACGATATCCTGAGAAAACTGGAAAATGTTGCATGACTAGGCATAGTAACTGATAATTGTGTGGCTCTAAGCATGAAATAGAATTACACCATTGCATTACCCTAAGTCTTCAATTCGAACTAGGTGTCTAATAATCTGGTATAGTGATGAGATGTCAAGTGAGTGTGAGGAAATTTGAATAGTCCACTATTGACACTAAGCTAGAACTTGCCTGGTTAGTCCTGCTAAAAGTAAGCTGTAACAGAAAATTAGGAAAGGATCATAGGCCCTTATTCAAGATAGCGCATTTCTAGCCTAAATAAAAGAAACCAAATGAAACTTATCCTTCTTTGATCCAAATAATCTGAGCTTAAAATTAGACCTTTCTTTTTCACCCCAACTGATCTTTTCTGGGAACAATATGTTGGCCCTGGTCCCTCCTTGGACATGTGCACCTCAGCTTATGCCAAAAGCATAAGTTGAGGGTGGCTAATTCATAAACAACCTTCGTTATGTACCTGACCCAACTTTGGGTATTGTGTACCTTGACTCATGGCAAAGCCATGAGTTGAGGGTGGCTGTTTTGAGGAGTGCTCTGGAAAGTGGGGTTGAAAGAACAAAGAGAGAGAAAGAACAAAAGTAAAGTGACTCAAGAACTCGTTGAAAAAAAAGAAAAAAATTATAAAAAAAAATTATAAAAAAAGAGAGAAAAAAAAAGAAGGAAAAGAGTCACTTACACAAATGAAGAAAGAAGGGAAAATAGCAAGGTGAAAGAATGGGAGAAACTGGGCGAGATAAAGTGATCGAAAGTGGAAGGCTTAGCCGATATATCAAGGAGGGCAAAAATTCACTAAAGTATACCTAAATATACCCTACCTGACTCTGAGCCTATGTTACAAGATAAGAAAGTCCTATCGTGATCCTAAGGGTTGTATAGCGAACTTAAGGCAGTGAAAATAAGGGCAAGCTTATGGCAATAGGTATGAATGAGTGTGACTTTGTTTTGAGAGCGAGTGTTGAAAATTTATCCTTATACTCAAACTGAAATCATTGTGTGAAAAATGAGGATTTTGTTTTGAAGTGAGGACACTAGTTGCAATACCGGAATTGTTAGCACCTCGGTGAGAAATTGAAGAGGATAGGTATTGGTGCATGGTGAGTCTGTGTCATGTTCTAATCCCACAAAATTCAAGCCTAATAGAGATAGCATGCATAGATTTTATGAGATTAATCAGGATTGATAGACAAATGATTGCAAAGGATAAAACATGAATACTATTGTACAAAGATTGTGTGGTAAGTCATAGTGCGTCGCTTGAGGACAAACAACGAATTTAAGTTGAGGGTGTTGATATACCGTGGTTTCACAGTATAATTAATACTTTTAACTTAAGTTTAGTGTGTCCGAAAGTCTTTTGTGCTAGTTTTATATGAGTTTCTCTTTGTTTTGCAGGAAATCTGTCCAAAGTTGAATGCGGAGATTTTGAGTGAAGAAATGCAGAAGAGACCACCTATGGAGCTGATGACGGTCCGTCGTGCTTGTGACGGTCTGTAGGTGGCAGCGTAGAGAAGTTGCTGAGGGAAAATGGGGAAGTCTGACCAAGTGTGGGGTTACGTAGCTTGTGACGGTCCGTCGTGGCTAGACGGTCCGTCCTGCAGGTTCGTATGAAGTTCATAGAAGTGATCCCAGTACCCAGATTCCAAGAGTTTAAGTGTTTTGAAATGAAGACCCTCGACGGACCGTTGTGCCTATGACGGTCCGTCATACTTGCCGTTGAGGGGAATGAAGAGAGCAGCAGAAGAAATTGCTAAGTATGGGACGACGGAGTCCATGACGGTCCGTCGTAACCACGACGGTCCGTCGCGAGGTCCGTCGACCCAGCCGCGTTTTGGCAGATTTCCAGCAATTAGAATCCTTGTTTAATTAGGTTTTTATTTTTTATAAATAGTAGGAAAAACCTCGTTTTTGAGGTTAGACTTTGTGTATTAGTGTTTTGATTTGGAGATTCTTACAAGTGATTTTTGGTGATTAATCAAGCAAATTTTCGGACTTTATTCTTTCTCATTGAAGTAAATACATGAATTGTTAATTAATATATTTGAATATTGTGTTTATGGCTATGAGTAACTAAACTCCATAATTAGGATTGTGGGAACCATAGGCAAATAATGAGATAATTCTTTCGTTTAGCAGTCTTTTTAACAGATGGCCAACGTTAGAACTCACCTTAATGCTACTTGCCGGACCAAGGAGGTAGATAATAGGAAAAGAATTGTTAACATAGATTTAGTGCATACTATCTAATAGGCTAGTATTTATTGGTACGAGGTAATAACTTAGTCAAATATCGAATACGATGCTTAATATGAGGTAAGGATAAGGGTTAGGATAGCAACACACGTAGCCGGACCAAGGTGCGGAGTGAGATTTTCTAGATGCCGGACCAAGGATTTAGAAATACATAACTTATCACTTTGCATGCAAGATACTAGGAAAGAATTGTTATAGTTAGAGTTATCCACTTATGAACCTGTGGGGAACACGTAAACCCTAGTTACTTTGATTAATTGATTAAAACCCAACATTAAAAGTTGTTAAGTGTCTTTTTCAAGTTCGTTGTTTATTTTCACTTATTTAGAGATAGAACCCCCCCCCCCCTTTTATATTTTTACTTTCCAAGGAAGTTATTGACCAAACGATAGTAATAATAGGTTGAGGTTAAGTCTAGACTATTTTCCTCGTGGGAACGATCCCAACCTCACTAGTGGGTTATTTACTTGACACGACCGCTTTACTTCTCATTTGAGAAGTAAGTTTGAGCGTATCAATAACATAGGCTTGAAAGGAATCTAAAAGGAACACTTACCCTGACTTTGCTGAACACATAATAACTCAACTTTATAACTCAACTTTAATGCAAAGTAAAAATGACAATAAAGGTGTAGTTTATACAAAGCATTTAAAACATTAAACCACTCAACTTATTAAAGTAATTCAATAACATCTCAACTACATAAAGTAATACAATATTGTAGGAGTTTTTATAATCGACAAACACCACTATGAGCCTAATTTGTGATACAACGTCTTGCCAACGCTGCCAGAATTGTGTTATACTTTGACGTCATATAGAATGTCTAACTAAGTGGATCCATTAGTCTATGATAAAAGCACTAAAGAATCATCTAAAAAGTGTGATCCTTCTACCCATGATGGTTACATAGTTTATGAAGACTTGAGTTATTATGAACTCATATTTTCATATCGGTGTTCAATACTACTCCCAAAAATATATTTAGATCAGGTGTTGTAAAAAAAAACTCTTTCTTTGGTTTGATATAATTACTCAAAATTAGCTTGTAAGCTCTCTTGAATTTCTTGCTCAAATGTAAAAATATTTTCACTCTTGGGAATACTTCTTTCCCGAATAACTTTTCAAGAAATGAACTCAACTCTTTACTTTTGCTTAACTCAAAACTCAAGTCTTAAGACAAACTTAAAACATTAGCGAAAGACTTGTGGAAAACTCTTTGAAATCAACTTGACTTGGCCTAACTTTCCTTGAATTGAATTTATGGATTCAAGGTAATAATTCGTGTTTACGGATGATTTCTTAGATTTTTAGAAGTCACATAGATTAGTTAGAATCAATGTGAAGTGTTAGTACACTTTAGAAGGACTTAGACACGATAAACGATGAAAAACAGGTTTGGGCGGACGAACCTGTGGTGCTGCGCCAACCCCTTCCTATCAGGGAGACATTTCTGGCACACTGCTGATGCACCGCCCTAGCCTTCTTTGCGCTACAGGTTACATCACGCCAGTTTTCCTTGAGGTGAAATTCTTGACGAAGTTTCTTCTCTTTTTCTGACATTAAATAGATTTAATCCAATTATTTTTCACAAATTTTGTAAGGTTCAGGTACCCGAAACTTATACAAGAAAACCGAACTCAAGGAAACTCTAATATTGATATGAAACTCTCAGAAACTCCACAATCTCATTCCAAATTTAAAAAGGAAAGCAATTCAAGAACACAACTCAAGAACATCAAATTCTAAACCCTTTTAGAACAAAATTACACTGAATTAAACAAGTTTGGTGTGTGGGTGAACGAACCCTACACTATATGTACTCACATACCTCGTACGATTAAATCCTTGGCAAAAATTACCACCAAAATCTCACGATCTTGAATAATCTTTAACTTTTTTTACTCCATTCTCCGCTTTTTTCTTTTCTCTGAGCCCTACCATGAATTTTCAATTGTCTAAATTGATCTAATTCAGATTTGATCATAATTAACCTCCTAAAACCAAAATAAAATAATTGGATGGGGAAAAGACCAAACTACCCTTCCAAACGGACCTTTCTTATGCAAACAATCCAACTTCAAATGGGCATATCTCAATCATACAAACTCAGGATCTCGCAAACTTGACGGCGTTGAAAAAACAATTCAAGTATATTTCCTAAGATATCAAGAAACACAACTAACTCATCATGGGATAAGAGTTATGGTCATTTGATGTTTACAAAAAAATGCATACTTAACTTTACTTAACCAATTTTCCAAATTTTTCATTCTTTCCAAAACGACTCTTTCTAGTTCTTACTCTTTCAGGTTCTTTCAATTAGCGAGATGTTACATATTTCTAATAATATATTTCGTTGAGTGCAGATCAAAATAAGAATCATACTATTTATAATGAAATCATAAACATTTGGCTACCACCAACACTAACACTTGACTACCACTAACAATAACTGATTCATAATAATACATGTTTGACACATGAATAAAAAATAGAATACCAAGAAGGACATGTCTGATACATTAAATATAAGTTGAACATATTATATAAGTTGATACATTACAACACATGATACATTAAATAACTTTGATACAGAATATCAAGCTTCAAATGACTGATACTTCAAATTGAATGTATTATATAACTTGATACATTGAAATGCATACCATATGATATACAAATAATATACACCAAATCAAACTAGAGAACACTTGACAACCACTAACATTAATTGATTCATAATTAAACATGTTTGATACATGAATAACATATATAATATCATGTCTGGTACATTAACTATAAGTTGAACATATTATATGATTTGACACATTTTTTGATAATATGTGATATGAATACCACAAACAATAACTGATTCATAATTAAAACAACCTTGAAACATAATTAATACAACAATTTGACTATAAAATGCTTGAATGTGTATCATGAGTAAAATGTATTGTATATGATACAATATTATAAATCTAATGAATGACCAAGTGTGAACTTTGCACACGTTTTTGATGTATTTCACTCATATTTTTCTATATCCAATACTAATCTAAAATTAGGGTTTTATATGTATATAAATTATAAATCAGTTAACTAGTATCCAACTAAGATTGGAATTTTATATGTATCATTTTTAACCCAATAAAAATATAGCATAACATAGAAATTAATGTATCAATTAATTTCAATCTAACATACCACAAATTTCATACCAAGCACAAACAAATGTGATAAAGATTGAAAATACATACTTTAGGCAATGAAGATTTGGACATCACAGGTGCTACTTTCTTCCTCCTTTTTTCTTTTTTTCAACATTTGATTTCGGCGATGAAGGCACTTCCTTGTTCGACTGATTCTTCATGTTCATGTTTAATGGGTCATGCAAACTTTTGGATCTGTTTTCAGCTCATTTTCCATCGTCAGAATCATAAACTATTCGATTAGTATTAAAAGGATTTGATGTAGGATTCTGATTCATATGTGTCAAGAAGAAAATTTGAAATAAATAAAAAGGAAAAGGAGAAGATGAAGATGATAATCCTACCTATTCAAAAGTTTGAAATTGATTAAAAGGAGAGACAAACTTTTCAAAAATTGAATTTGGATATGAATTTTGTATCTGCTAAGATTTTGGAGTGAATCTAGAAAGAAAAAATAAGAATGAGAGGGAGTACTGAACATAGGTTAGCAATTTATGTTTCATGTATCCGATAGTTTTAATATTTAGGAGAATGAAGGGATTTAAGTAATATTTTTAAAATGTACAGAAAATAGACAATAAGAAAATTAAAATGGTGTATATAAGTATTTTTTCCTAAAAAGAATTTAGACAGATAAAAAAAAAAGGTAAAACTACACTTAATACAGTTGAAAACAATAAGGAGAGAAAAAAATTGAATAAAGCAAATATTTCTCAACGTGACTAATAAATGTTTAAAAAAAATTTAGAAACCTTTCTTTCCAAAAAAAAAAAAAGTGGGTTACTTATTGAAATTACTCTAGGAAACTTATATAAATATGTTATATTAGGAAAATATTTATCATTTATGATAATGTCATATTTTTTTACTTGGACACGTTTATAATATAATTTTAATAAATACTACATATAATGGTCTATAAAATATATAATACAAATTTTATTGATGGAAAATACGTTTATCACATATTTTAATCTAATTATAATATATTGTGTCAAATTTCTACTCCCTCTATTCCTATTTACTTGTCCATATTTTCTCTTTTAGATATTCCTATTTACTTGTCCATTTTGACAAATTAAGAATGAAATTTTTTTTTCCTATTATACCGTCATTTGAACTTCTTGAAAAATTCTAAGTTTTAATTCTTCCTTTTTGAAATCATATTTAATAAGGGTAAGATTGTAACTTCATTATATTAATTATTGTTATCTTAATATGTGTGTCTTTTCTAAAGTAGACAACTAAATAGGGATAGACGGAGTACCAAACAAACGTAACATATTTCAAAAGACATATAACTCATCCATGTTTCATGCATAACTCAGTTTTAATATATGGTACATATTTATCGTAGTAATATTATAATCATTTGGTGTGAAAAATAAAAATAAATATTGACGGGATAAGAAAATAGTGATCAGATAGAATTTTTATATCTTGTTTGATTGTCATGTTTGAGATAACTTATCCCACCATTTATATCATAGTGATGGGATAAGTTATCCCATATACATGGTGGTGTAAGTCATCTTATGATAGTTAAAACCCGAGACAACTAATCTTGAGATAACTAGTTCCAACCAGACGAACCCTATGTGATAATAGAAAAAAAAATATCACTACAAATAATCTCTTCTTAACTTATCATATTGTGGTAATTTTTCGTGAATAAATCTTAAGCCCGTGCAAAGTACATAGTCTTGCCACTAGAATATGTTAAGAAATCATTCATGTTGGTTTTAAATGTCTAACATAGTGAAATCCCTTATATAATAAAATTTATTCAAAATCTTATTTTGAATTTTTTTTTTAAAAAAAATGGTGCTACTCGAGGCTTAAGTATACTGATGGGCTAGATTTTCTGTATCTTTTTTGGTTGTCATGTTTGGGATAACTTTCCCACCATTTATATCATAATGATGAGATAAGTTATCCTATATACATGGTGGGATAACTTATCCCGTGATAGCTAAACTCGAGATACCTAATTTTGAGATAACTAGTTCCCCACCAAACGACCCCTAAGAGCATCTCCAACGCAACCTAAACACCAAATTTGGTGTCAGCACTATTTTTTGTGTAATCAACTCCAATTGACTGGACAAATTTTACACCAAAAATAAATCTTTTTCTCCCTCTTCATTATTATATTATTATTTCTTATTTCATAAAACAATTTTTTTCTAAAAGATTCACCATACATAATTCACATTATTCCCTTATAGTCGTTTAATATAAAATTATTATGTTTTTGGCAGACTTTTTAAAATTACTATATATTTTATATTTCAATTTTGATGTACGTCAATTACTACTTTGTTGAATGTTTATTATTTTTTATTATTTTTAAATATATTGTATTATTTGTTTAAAAATTTATATGTTTGCATTTTTAAATTTTGTGAAGGTTAATTGTAGTTTATATTCAATTATAATTTATAGTAGAGTTAACATAAATTTAATTTTTTTAAAAGTCATATATAGAAAAATTAATTAATAAAAAAGCTAAATTTTATATCTAAATTAATATTAAGAAAATATTACGTAAAAATAATTAAATATTCAAGATATTTAACTGAAACATACAATTTATATAATATTTAATTAAAAGTTTATATAATGAAATAATATTAAAATATTCAAAAAGTGAATTGGTGTGATGAATAGTGTTACACCAAATTTGATGTAATACTATTCACAAACGAAATTTGATATAAAAATTAGTGTGGATTGGAGCTCAAAATATCAAATTTTACATCAAATATAGTGTTTGGTATAATATTTGATGTTGGATTGGAAATGATCTAAATGATAATAGATAAAATAATATCACTGCAAGTAAGCTTTCCTTAAGTTATCATGTTATGATAATTTTTCATGAATAAATATTGAGCCCCTGCAAAGCACATAGTCTTGCCACTAGAATATTTTAAGAAATTATTCATGTTGGTTTTAAACGTAACATAGTGAAATTCCTTATATACATAAATTTGTTCAAAAACTTACTTTTATTTGTATTTTGTAAATGGTGCTACTTGGGGTTAAGTTTAGAGATGACAAAACTTGATAATATTCCAAATCCGTTGAACCTAATTTAGTTATCATCGTCCCTTCGGGACATTCGATTAAAAAAAAAAGTTAGTTATTATTGCTTGCAC
The DNA here is from genome assembly GCF_036512215.1 of Solanum lycopersicum. Taxonomy (NCBI): domain Eukaryota; kingdom Viridiplantae; phylum Streptophyta; class Magnoliopsida; order Solanales; family Solanaceae; genus Solanum; species Solanum lycopersicum. The sequence continues at coordinate 53,623,593 of NC_090811.1, forward strand.
ATTTTATAACAAAAATATCATTATGTTTGGAATAGAGTAAGATATGAGGGACAAGTATGATTCATATGATATTAATTAAAAATGAAAGGTAAAAAAATGATATTATTGTTTGATTGTGTAATTTGGACATATTTTGAAATAAATATTTGTATTAAATTAGAGAGAAAACAGTCAAATAGGCCCTCAATTTATTACCAATTTTCAATTACATATCAATACTTTATGAAAGTTCTATTACACCTTTGAAGTATTTTAAATAAAGATATTGATACTCTTAAAGACTGATGTGACATAACAAGTGTGTTCATTTTCCTAAAACCAAGTGTAAAGTAAATAAATATGTCAAAATTAAATGATTGGGTCATTTCTTAATTGATTTCAATATAATTAATAAATAAATTTAATTAATTACAATCACATGCTCCTCCCTTTCTAATTATTAACCTCCTTTAAAAAATTACATCTCTGGAATTAAATTTTGTCATGGCTGCCATGGTAAGCACTAAGCACCTATACAATATTTAATGTTTTCATTTTTTTCATTTCTCGTTCATAATGAACTTTTGAGTAATTTTTCTATATAGTCAGTCATATTTGGGAAATTATTTAGGAATATATAGTTATTCATGTTTGGGAAATTACCTAGAAATATCACTTATGTTTGTTTTAGGACTATAACATCATTCAATTTTACCTATTTTTCTCAAAATATATTTAACACAAAAAAAAACATTATTTCTCTCCTACTAGGGTACTATTTTACATTTTTAAATTTATTATTAATATTTTTCTAATTTTTTTAAAGAACCGGAGGAATCAACATATTTTCTTGAAGAATCGAAGGAGCTCATATTACAATTCTTAATGTAATTTTTTCAACTGGATATAATATGTGGGTTTGCCTTTTTTTTTGAAAAAATATATCTATATATAATAAGAGAAGTTAAAATGTCACATTTCAGCACAACAAATACTAAAGAATTTTAATTTTTCAAAAAGCATTTTAACTATGCTCTAAAAATACAATTAAAAAAAATTAGGAATTTTAATATAGCTATTTAAATAGAAAAGGGATAATGCCCAAGTACCCCCTCAACCTATGCCCAAAATCTCAGAGACACACTTATACTATACTAAGGTCCTATTACCCCCTTGAACTTATTTTATTAATAATTTTGTACCCCTTTTTTGCTTACGTGACACTATCTTGTGGGCCCAACGATGGTTGACTTTTTTTCTGAACTAGTGTCACGTAGGCTAAAAAGGGGTACAAAATTACATATAAAATAAGTTCAGGGGGGTAATAGGACCTTAGTAAAGTATAAGTGTGTCTCTGGGATTTCGGACATAGGTTGAGGGGGTACTTGGGTATTTTCCCAATAGAAAATAAAAGTTCTTTTGTTAAAAAAAATTGTAACGGCAAAAAATGGATTATTTTAAATGCCTCTAATTTCACTTTTAAAGGAAAAAAAATAAAATTGAACTATTTATTTTTTTTTATAAAAACAGCAATGGCTATTACTGAAAAAAATGGAAGATATTTAAATACTTCAAATTTCAATTTTTAAAGTTAAAACAATGAAAAATGAAAATTGAACTATTTATAAAAAAAAATGTAATGTCTATTTATATTTATCATACTTTCAATGATTTAGGGAATGCTGCAAGAAAATGAAATGTAGAAAATATCTATCTAAATAGGAGAAGAAAAAGTGCACCCATGAGGACTCAAGCCTCCACACCATACTCATTTGGGAAATAGGTTCTTTAAATTTGAGTATATTACGTAATTCAAGGTTCATCCTCTTTATTATTATCGTGTCGGAACGTGACACTCCGATCCCCTAATACTACGTGTCGGAACGTGACACCCGATCCCCTAATGCTACATGTCGGAATGTGACACCCGATCCCCTAATCTCATTGCTTTAGTTCATCAAGCCTCTTTTATGTCAATGCATCATCTTAATAGAGAGGATTAAGATTTAGGATTCCACAATCACAACATACAAACACACAATCAAGCATATAGAAGACTTTACATTACTACCCAATACATATCAATCGCTATTTAGAGTTTAATATGAAATAACATAAACCATAACCTACCTCCACCGAAGAATTGTGATCAAGCAAGCTACTTCTCAATGCCTTTTTCCTTTCTCTTCGTTTCTCCCTTTCTCGCTTGTTCGTTCCTTCTCTTCTTTTTATTTTTCCTTCTCCAGATTCTTTTTCTTTTCCCCAAATTATCATATAATCAAGTATAAAAGATGATAAAAGTAACCCACTATTTATTTTAATGTTATCTCCTTTAACCCCCAAGTAAATACATTATTAAACTTACCCCACTAATTTCTTAATTATAATCAGGAATAGTCCAAAACACCCCTTTAAAACTCTTAGCAGAAATCCGACCCAGTCGGGGTTACGCAGCTCGTGACGGCCTATCGTACCTGCGACGGTCCGTCCTGCAAGTCCGTCACAAAGTTCAGAGAGTCAAAATCAGTAAGAGGTTTGTGACGGTCCGTCGTACCTACGATGGTCCGTGCTGTAGTTCCGTCTTGAAGTTCAGAGAGTTGATCCCAGCACCCAGATTTTCGAGTTTATGTGTTTTTGAACGAAGATCCTCGACGGACCGTTGTGCTTATGACGGTTCGTCCTACCTGTCGTTGAGGGTAATGAAGGGAGCCACAGGAGAAATTTCACAAGTCCGTCATGACCATGACGGTCCGTCGCGTGATCCGTCGACCCAGTCAGTTTTTATCACAATGATTCTACTGCTCGAAATGACTAAACAGGTTGTTACAAATAGTAATTGTCTATCATCCACACGTGAAAAGGGAAAAATAGAAGAAAGAGATGTTAGGGTTATGTGGGTAATTTGGAGATTGTATAAAAATATTAAGGGTAAAAAGGTAAAAATGTGGTCAACTTAAAACAGCTTATAAGCTGGGAAAAAAAGCCCTCTACCCCAGCTTTTAACTTTTGCCTTAAAATAAGTTTTTTTAAACTTAAAATAAGTTATTTTGAGGATTGCCAAACAGCTAAATAAGTCAAAAACCAGCTTTTAAGTCAGTTTGACCAACTTTTAAGCTAAACCAAACAGGCTCGTATTTTGGTGATGTTATATATATATATATATATATATGTATATATTTCCTTTTGAAAAATAGGTGTATGTATTACACACCGTAACAAAGATTGGGGGTGACATTTTAAGTGTGTCAAGATTCGCGTTTTAAATGCCATAGATATTAATAGAAATCTTGTAAAATATAAGTATATAATTAAAAATTGAGCATGGGTTAAGGGGTTATTTGGTTGTTTTCTCTTAAGATTGGATAATGAAAGGCTCTGTCCTTTTGGTTTGGGTCAAATTTTGACGTTGCAGCCATTGCAATTGGATCGTTGCGATTAGGGTTGGTTCTAATTGCCCAAGCGGTAATAATGATATTTTGTACTTGAACCTGTGGCTTACTTTTTCTATGTAATGGTGAAGAGGACTAAAATGTGCCATTTAAACACTCTACCGAGACAAAGATGGGCTATTAAGACGACAGAGAAAGTAGGTTGAGCAATTGGTCTGATCTAGTATTTAAAATTTCAATTATATTTCCCGTATTTTTATTCATTTGGCATTATTGTTGCTTCTTAACCATATCAAATGTCAATAAATATTTCTCGTTCCCGTTTTACTAAATTGTCACACTACTGATGCATCCATTGAATAATGCATTGTTTATAGGTCTATCTACTTACTTCATGCTGATGGCACGTTTTCTAATCGGAGCACCAGCCTGCAAACAATTCACACACGATAGAGCAACACTTGGATATCAATGCATAGCAGCAGCTATGAATCATGTTCCAGAATTTAGAGCAAGGGGAAGAAAGAAGTAGCTCAGATTGGAAAGACTAATACTAGAGAGCCATACAAAAGTTTTGAATAGTAGGGAATTAGGTACAAACTCCGATATCCTAATGTTGTTGATACTCAGAACATCGAGGATGCCATTTCACCAACTTCTGATACAACTTGATCATAATCTGTTTTCAGTTTCTCTTGATCCTCCGGGCTAAGTTCTCCCTTTGCAGGCTTTGTTTGCACCAAAACACAGCATGTTGGTCTCTTGGTGGCTCCAGCATTCGCAAGATCCTGAAACAGAGTTGACGAGTTTTTACAATCATAGCAACATAAAAATACCTACAGTTTGTACGAGCATGGTGCATGGCATACACAAACCAAGCAGAGAGCATGCATCACAGTGCCTGCCTTTGTATATCTAAGGCTACATGACTGACTGTTTAGAATTCTGAGAACACCACAGCATTATTTATTGAGTTTAAGATGGCCAACGTATCCTAATGGAAGTATAATGCTTCTAACAAGAAAGAGTTGAACAAAAGGAGTTTATGATATATAAGACTGGGCTATACATTCGTGATTTTGACACATGGAAAAGATTATACACAAGCTCTATAATACAGTGTCACAGGTTCAAAGATCAAGGAAGCTGCAAATGGTAACAAGTGAAAAAACATAAAAGAAAGCATATTCAAAAGTATGTAAATTCAACTTACTTCTTTTGAGGAAACGTAGATATATGGTATTTCAGCATCCTCACACAGGATTGGAACATGAGTGATGACATCTATAGGAGATATATTTCCAGCTATGATACACACTCTGTAATCACCAAAAACAAAAGGATGATGAGAGGCGCAATATAACGAGTGAAAAGCTATGTAGATGGCAAAGAGAAAAGCTACATAGCAACAGAACAAGTGCAATATCATAAATGAAAAGTGCACAGAAAATTCATAAAGTAATGCAATTACATTATTCAAAAGCAAAATTTAGTGTTGAGAAAATCTAGCCTGCTATTACATGTTATGATTAGACAATATCGATATAAAATCATAGTACAGAGAGTACTCTAACATTCCAACGCTTTTTATTCCAACCTCGGCCACTTCCAAATTCAATTTTTGTATCTCCCTTGTCTGGAAACTAGACGCTAATTAATTATTAGTACAAGAGAGAGGCTCAAATAATAAGACTAAACCCTATCTGATTCCCATTCTTCTCCAATAAATATATGGTGAACAGCTTGAAGTTGTACAAATACCCGAATATATATACAACATTTCCATTATCTACTAATATCTACAAATGTCTCCAAAGTTCTTTAATGAGTACATAAAATTGTTCGATAGCCTATATGTGAGTAAGTCTGAACCAAACCATCTCTTCTCTAAATATACGTCTGTGTACACACTATGGGTATGATGTCGTTGTTACAAGTGAGTAAACATTTATCCAGTCTCCATAAGCAGTCATTAAATGGATCATATAACACATAATACTCATAAAGAAACATAAAGATTAATTCGATAAAAATGATATTAACAGAAAAGAATTTGACCTACCCTTTTTGACCTCGTCGAATACTCTTCACCACCTCTTTAACGCCCCTCTTCAAGCATTTTTTCTCAGCAGCTGAGATTACAACAATAAGGTAAAAAGTTCAGTCAAATCAAAAATTTTCAAACATACACAGATACATATACAGATACAGATACGCAATTACTCTAAATATACCTCGCCTAACAAGTTTGAAGATGCGTTTGTTGAGTTTTTTTCCAGCAAGAGGTTTAGCAATAGGAGCTAAAGCAAACACCTTCTTCTTCTCCTTTTGTCCACTCTTCTCTACTTCGCTATCGCTACCCATTTCTCCCTCCTCTTCCCGTAAACTTTCTGGGGTTTTTTTCTTCTTCTGGAAAGAAAAGCAGCGACTAGGGTTTATGAGGAAGATGAATTAGGCTAATTGCTGCTAGGGTTTAAGCTCTACAAAATAGGCCCCATTTAATTGGGCCGCTAATATATCCATTCAAAATAGCCCAAAGCTACTTACACCTAAAACAATGGAAAAACTAAGGGGAAATTTTAAGGAAACTAAAATAAATATGAAAATATTAATCATTTATAGTAATAACAAGTTTGTTTCACGTAATTTTAATATCTATTATAAAGAATAATTTATTATTCATATGTAACACAAATTTTATTGATGATTAATACATTTATCACATATTTTAATACAATGTGTCGATTTCTTACAAAACAAGCATAATATATTTTTAAATACAGTTATAATGCATATTCATTGCATATATAATTCACTTTTAATATATATATTGTAGGTTTAGAATAGTGTTGCTATAAATAAATAAAAAGTATCGCTAAAATGAGTAATTACTTATTAAAGGTATCATTCCAAGTAATTTTTCCATTTTTCAAAATGTCAATATGTAACATTTAGTATGACCTATTGTCAACACTTTCAATATTCGCTAAAAATGTAGAAATTTCAATTTATTATGGATCTTATTTATGTTTTTAGTATTTATTTTAATTTAAAGAATACAATTGTTAAATAACATAAAGGAGAAATTAAGGGGAGGGAAAATATTTCGAAAAGAAACAATTGCTTAAAATTCTCAATTACAAAAATTTAAAACTAAATACAAATTCAAAGAAAAAATATTGAGAACTCATCTCACTTGTTGATCAAATTTCTAGTATCGATTTTTAAATTTTCATTTATAATACTCAATTTATGTTAAATGTATTCGACTAAATCACAATTTTTTTTTTATGTCCAACCACAATTTAATGGATAAGATTTTAGAGGCAAAGCCGACTTTCGTAGTGATCTAACTCCTCTAAAATTATGTGAAATTCCCTATTCTACCACATTTGACACTGTCAATACAAAAGCTACTTAAATATAAAGAAAGATCCATGAGAAATTATGCAATTAAGGTCTATTAAAACTCGGAAATCATAAAAGCTTAGTGGAAGCATACAAACTCAAAGAAGTATAGAATCACTAAGAACGAACATGTATTTCAAAATTCTTGAGATGATAATAACCTATCAAATCTTTTTAGATTAACATGTATACGCTTACATAATAATAATAATAGGAAAAAATCACAAAACAAGTGTCACAAATAAAGCTTCCAGATTGAGATCCTAATAATGTGCATATTTTTTTTTGGATGACGAGACAATGTTTTATAAATGCATAAGTGAATAAAGATTTAAATTTGGATTTTGTGAACAAAAAGATCGAAAAAGGAAACATATCAGACGAAGAAGAAGAAAGAAAGAATTGGAGAAGAAGGTTGCAAAAATCGTATTTATATTATTTTTTGCTTGTTAATTGTTTTTCTTTTACTCAACATTTATAATTTTATGAAGAACTTGTATTTTTTTTAGTTTTTAGTCATTTCGGTATGTCAAATTGATTTGAATTCTTAAATACGGATGTATGATTTCTTTCACAACCAATTTGTATTTAGAATATTGTATTATTCCTCAACAAATTGTATTATTTTCATTATGCTATTCTTTTCCAGAATCTTGTATTATTATTTAATTTTATTCATATGTAATGATTAAATTATATTGAGATACAATCAATAATATTTTTGTAATATAAATAAAAGAAAAAGTATATTTGACAGTTATGTAGTACATTTTGATCATTGGGATATAATTTTTAGTATTTACCGTAAAAGTAAAATACCAATTTTCATTTGAATGATAAATTGAACACATAAAATACAAAAGTTGTTATTATATAATTATGATGAAAACATAATAAAAATAAGTACAAACATGTTGTAATTGAAATTGACATTGAAATATTAAATGACCTTAATAAATACTCACATCAATTGAAATACAAAATTGACTTTGTTAGTATGTCATTATAATGAACCAAAAAAAAATCTGAATACAATGTCAGAGTTAAATACAAAATGATCACAGTAAAATCCTCACCACAATATGATATTCAATTTTAATTTGAATTGTAAAATGAGCACATAAAATATCAAAAGTAGTTGGTATACAATTTTGTTGAAGACATAATAAAAAGGAGTACAAACTTGTTGTCATTGAAAATTGAGATTCAAATACAAAATGAGCATAATAATACTCACTTCAATTGAAATACAAATGCGACTTTGTTGATATCCATTATGATGTATACAATTTTATTTTATTTAAAAAAAACTTGTTTGTATACAAAGTGATAACACGCAAATTTTATTGAATTTAATTCATACAAATTTTATATTAAATACATGTTTATTTGGGTTGGATGATTAATGCTTTACAAATAAATAACTCTATTTTTATTAAATTCAAGTCCAAGGTCCAGTTCACCTTGAAGCCCAAAATTATGTCATGTGTCACTGTGACTAGACATGGAAGACCAACAAGTTGACGCCATGTGTCCAAAAGAGGTGGTAGTCCTAGTGAAATGCAAGAACGAATGACATGCGACAAGTGAAAAAATGACATCCTTTGGCCAATGACAAGCAACCTTGTCCACTCCCTACAATCTATATATAAATAGGAGATATACATGACATTCAAGGCAGGAAGAAAACTATTCAACAAGCATTCTGCAAATGGAGAAAGCTACAACATCAACTACATAACTCTTCAAAGGAGTGATCAATAGAGTTCTTCCCGGATATCAACTTGCAACGACGAAGTGCTTCCCCACGTTCCTGGAGATCAAATACATCTTAAGGAGATCTACATAAGCTACAACATCAACTACATAGCTCTTCGAAGGAGTGATCAACACAGTTCTTTCCGGAGACCAACTTGTAACGACGAAGCGCTTTTCGACGTTCCTGGAGATCAAACACATCTCAAGGTGGTCTACATCATACTATATTCGAGAAGTACACTACTAAAGTCCCTCGAATAAAGAGAGACTTTGGAGAGAGAATCAAGAGAACAACGAAATTGTACTCACAAAGATTCATTAATAAAATCACATTTTTTATTTATTTATTTTGCTGGTAGTCGATTTTCCGCGCTTAAGAAATTTTATTGCGAACAATATTGAAACACAAAATAAGCAAATTAAAATACAAAATTATCGTCATTTGTGTTAGAAGTAGAAAATTGTGATATTGAAAAATAGAAAATTGTTGATTAAGTTTGATACCTCTATTAATGCTCTTAGATTCTGTCATTGGAGAGGATTTAGAGTTAATCGAATATTAAACGTAATTTCAACTACAGACAACAATTTTGAACGATTTAAACAAAAATAAAATAATAAAATAAATCTTAAAAAAAGGATAAAGATGTATACCTTGATAAAAGGGATTGTGTAAATATCTTTATAAAATATGTTTTTCAATTTCTAAAAAAAAGGAAGAGAGAGAGTCGCGTTGTGTAATGGAGAAGAATTGGAAGATGAAAATGTGAGAGAGAAAATATTTCTTTTTTCAAACATATGAGAGAGGATTAATTGTAAAATGTGTAATTAAGGTGAGATAAAATAAGAAGTAAATTAGGATACACAATCTTTTCTAAAATAATGAAATTTTGACATTTATATTAATATTTATAAAGTATGGAGGTTTTTACTAATTAAGTTAAGTTTTTTGACTAGTTTGCCAATTTTTCCAAAATCAAAACGGGTTAAGAGTTAAATGAGTTGAGACAGGTTGACCCTTTTAATTAAAGGACCTATAAAATAGCAGTCTAACCCAACCCTAAGCGGGCCAAAGGTTGGGACGGGTTGACCCTTCAATAAAAAATGAACAATATTACTATCTTAGAAAGAGTATCGAACATCAACGTTTATGAACACGACATCAATACATAGAAATTTTCATTCATGAATCACAGTTCGGTGAATACTTACAAAAATACATTTATGAATCACATGTTTTGGTACTTAAATACAAAATACATAATAGTCAACGTAATATTTAGCGAAAAAATATTGATCATTCACCATTCCCACAAAAATTAGCTAGTTTAAAAGACTTAAAAAATATTTATTGATAAAAACTTAACAAATAAAATACTACTAAAAATATATAATTTTGTAAAAATATTAATAGCCGATGGGTTGGCTTCTGAGGCTTGCGGGTTGGGCCTACGAGGCTAGCGGGCCAAATGAGATTGTGCTAAAAAGCCTAGTTCCTACATGAGACAAAAAAATTAGGCCTAACCCCACTTAATTTGAGGATTGAGTTGGGCTGGTTTAGAGGGACAAACCCATTTTGACATCTAGTCATGACCAATAAAAGTAACAAAAAATTACCTAATTACACAACTTATTTTGTCATATTCTTTAAAATTTTCTGTGGCTTAAAATTTCTAGGACACATCACTTTACAGGATGTATGACCGAATATATCACTTCACAACAATACATTGGTTGGATACATTATTTTACATGATGTATCAGGACATTTAGTGATATATTCAAAATTGAGATGCGATGTATCAAGACGTTGATGGATGTATTCAAAATTAGGACGCGATGTATCGAGATATTTTGGGATGTATTTGTTATACACCATATTAAAGATATTTTTGTAATTTTAAAAAAAAATAGTAGAGATAAGATGTAATTAACTCTTAACACTATGAAAATTGTATAAAATTCTCAAAAACCAAACTAGTTACAAACATATAGAACCTAATTATTATGGCCCTGAGGGTAATTAAATCTTTAACTATCTTAATGCATGCATTAGCTTTCTTTTTCATTTTTTTAAAAATTCATAATACTATTTATTTTTTCACCACATTTTAATTCCATATTTTTGGTCATTCTATATGTTGTCATAACAAGGGCTACTAATGGTTATGGTTAACAACCAAACCAAATTGCAATCCAAATCAAATCGATTAAAAAAAATTGATATCTAGTTTAATTTGGTTAGGTTTGATTTTTAAATTTTGAAAATCTATACTATTTGGTTTGGTTTTGGTATAACTAAAAAACCCGTAAAAATAACCAAAGCGAACTGATAAATTAGATACATAAATTTCATAATTATTTATATATTATTCATAAATAAATTAAAAATATTTTGTTAAATTTTAATTAAGTTAAATGTTAAACTTTACCATTATATCAAGCCCAACTATTTAGCCCAAGTATAACAATCTCAAATCCAAGTCCATCAATTTTCACTTTAGTCTGTACCTACTGTACTTCACATATAATAGTCACACTTTCTCTTAAATGAATCACTTTATCAGTGTAATGATAATTCTAATAATACTTAATTGCTTGACTGAACCGGTATTAGCTTTTCTGTAGATTGTTCATGTACTTGGTTTTTATGCGTATGGAGATACATACGTCCTCAAAAAAATTATTACTTTCAAATCGAATAAATTAGAAAAACTGAACCAAATAAAAAATAACCAAACCGATGATTATTTTTTTGTTTGCTTTGGTTTGGTCTTAGAGAATAAAAAAACTAACTACATTGGTTTGATTTTGATTTTAATATAACCGATCCATACCGAACCATGAACACCCTTAGTCATGACTCAAAGCACACATAAACATAACATGATGAGTTGGATCCCGAGAGACCCTAAAGAAGCCACTTGACATGAGATATAACTAATATAAGTTTCAAATCATAGGATGACATAAAAGATACCAACATAGTAACTAAGAGATATGAGAGTACTATTAAGTCTGATGCAAACATTTCTAACATCATAAGAGTGATTGAGATGTAATTCATACACCACGTACAAGTTTGAACTGAAAAGACAACCAAAGAAATAAACATCAACAATATTGTTGTAACACCTTGGAAATCAAAAAGTTTGATTGGAAAGAAAAAGTTCATTTTTTGGCAATGCAGTGGTCTACGAGTCCAACCTACAGACCGTAGAAAGTCCTACATGCTGTAGGAGGGAAGTCATATGACTTGGTTTGAGTTTTTAAAATGTCAAGTGTTTGATGTTTGACCTACGGGTGAACATCACGAGTCGTAGGGTGTTCTATGGACCATAAGAGGGTTTTGTAGAAGTGATCCAGGCTTATTCAAATTTTTGGACTTTAAGTTGGGTTCTATGTAAAGGTCTACAAACCATAAAATGGACAATGACCCATAGAATGATTTTGTGGGAGGTGGATTGATTTTTGGGTTGCAATGATTGGGTCTACGTTGACCAGTACAATCTATACGAAGTTTTATGAACCATCAGTCCAACTTGTAAGGTCTTCCGACATATTTTAATTAAGGGTGTTTTGATCTTTTCCTACCTAGAAAGGAAAATCAACAAAGTCATAGAGGAACCAACCCAAGACATGACATTAGTTAGTAGTTAAACATCTAATCCAAAATAAGAGCACAAGGCTTACACCAATACAAGACAAGTACATTATGTATTTAAATACAATACAAAGACCATGCCTAGCCAAAGCAGACGGAAACTGGTAGCTCTAGATTCCAAAAACTCACCTTAATCTCCGAAATCTCAAGCTTCTCCTCTTGACTCCAAATCAATGACAATAACTCAACTGCAATTTACACGGGGCAGAAGTGTAGTATGAGTATCAAAACTGTATTCACAGAAAAAGACCGACTGAGCTAAAAAATAACACAATCATAAACAATAATAAGAAAAACATAACACAAGTAACTAAATATGAGATACTAAAGTAGACACGAAATAAAGAATAAAAATATAAAACAAGGTGTAAAAAGACAAGTCAAGAACGTACATGAATCTCAAGACAACGTCCTAATCACAAGCAACTAAGATACCAAGTCAACTACCTAGTGTAAAGAGGACCCACAACTATAATTCTAAATTCAACCTACCATGTAACCATAAATACAATAGCAGTGGACATAATATAGTAAAAAAATAACCTAAATAGACCCCTGTAAGCTTGGGAAGTAAGAACCTAGAATAAGACAAAGAAAGGATAATCAATAAAAACAATGTGGGAGCAATATCAAGACCTCACATCAGTTAGTAGTTAAGAATCTAATACAAAATAAGAGTACAAAGATTTCATAAATACAAGACAAGTATATTGTTGATAGTATAAAGATTTCACAAATACAAGACAAGTATATTGGTGATAGACATCATATGAATGCAGGTTGAGCAACAAAACCATCAGCAAACATCTAAACCCCTAACTAGAGGTAACGACCCCGAACATTAAAACAACAACCTTAGATTGGGAATAAAGACCTCGAACCATGAACATCAACCTTAGACTAGAGATAACGAACTCGATCCATGAACGTCAACCTCGAGCTAGAAGTGACAACCTTAAATCGTGTCACGACCAGGGAGCACCCCCTAGTAGAAGCATGACGTACTTGACCTCTCGGAGGTTTTGTACAAGCCCATAGACATCATTCATCGCATTGTCATAGGAAATTTAGCAGAAAATATAAAACTTTTAATAGCACATCATATGCTAGAATCATCACTAAATATATAAAATCTCAAAATACATAAATAGACTCTAAATCTCTTTTGCCATCTTAGACTCAACATTAATAAAGTAGAATAGGGACACGACCCTTAACAACATAAAATGATAACTAAGCTATTACAGATACTTTAAATAAGAACTTGACATATGAAATCCTTGAATCATAAGGATCCCTTTCTTTGAAATTGGGACATTTATCTAAGCTCTTCAATTAGGAGACATCCTCTAGCCATCACCACCTACACTTCAAGTAAAAAGATGAAGAAGAATGATATTAGTACAAGAATGCACTAAGTATTGAAACCATGCATTTAAAGAGGACAATTTACTTAGAAATCATGCATGCTTTTTTAAAGAATCTTCATAAACTTTGGCTCAATTACACAATATAGTTCACATTACTTCATATTGACATATACAATATCACATTTAAGGCACATTAATCCTCTTCGTAACATTCTCTTTTCTTTTACCTTAACTTTCTTACCCCAAAGCAACCCTCAAGTAATACTTGGTTCTATGCATGAATAGTGTCCCATTCCACCATCCACACTCAAGCATCACTTTAAGGTCACTAAAGTGAACATCCATACAACCCTCATTAACTTAAACATATATATATTCATGGAAGCATAACATATCATGATAACACATACTTCACATATGACCTAACATAACTCATAAACCTCATAGAAGATTCATCACATCATAATCTTGATGCATTTAGTCTTTATACTCCTTTCAAGACAACATGCAAGTCAATACTGCCAATATCATCACAATACAGAAATAATCATCAAATACATATTTGGACTTCATTTAATTAACATCGTGAGACCTTACTCATAATCCCAATCTAAAGTCTATAGTGCAATGTACATGTGAAGAACCATAACCTCACACATACTAAGTAAACCTACAAAGAGACCATAATAAATAATCATTTACTTCATGTATCAACATGACAAGCTTAGTCAACTAGATGCATATCAAGTAAGACCTTCATCATATATACATGTAAGTCAAGACCTTCATCAGACACAATAGGATCCATACTATGCATATAATAATAACAAGTAGGTCAATACCATAATGTCATGCACAAGAGACATATACATATACATATAAACATCGAACTCCCTCCTAAGGTACACATGTGCAATGTATAGGGACATTCCCACAGCCTTACCTATACCAGTACACCTATCAAGTCATCCTAGATAACATATATTTTTCCATACTTTCAAGAACATATACTTTACATGCATAGTACTTGATAATGGTGCATATGAGCATTATCCTTTCATTAGTCACCATGATTCTATCCTAATCATAGATATGCATGAGGTGTGTGTACATTGGTCAACATGATCACATATGACTATCAACATAGTATTGAGGCAACCATTATAACACCCTAAAATGAACTAAGGTAAACAGACCTTCGGGATTGTTTCTTGAGTTAATTTTAAGTTAAAATGAGTTATATTGATGTTATTAGGCAACGTGTGAAGTTTGGTTAATTTTGGAGGTCAAACGTCCAAGAACGTCCATGACGTTCACAATGGCCTTAGGTAGTGCTTGTGTGTCTTGATGTGTTTGAGTGAGTTTTACGTGTTCGTTTAAATAAAATTGATGTAAGATGTTACTAATACCTATAAGACTATGTTTATGGGTTTAAAGTCCGGGTACGACCCCAACTAGGACCCACAAGGGGCCCTAGAGAAGGAACCAAAAACTGCCTTAGCAGTGTCCACCAACAAGAGCAAACGATGGCCAATGGTCCAACCAACGCCCCCTTCACTTTACCTGTCGATTGGAACTGAAATTTAGGCTGTAAAGTCCCCAAATGGGGCTAAGTATCAACCCACAAAACCCCACCAACGGACCGTTGATGGACAGACGGTCCGTTGGTTGCAAACCGTCAATTGAAGGCTGTCCAAAACTGTCATTTTCTTATTTGGCTTGGGGTGTTTGGGAAATTCACCCCAAGTCTTTTATGAACCTAGGAAGTCATTTTTAGGGTTATTTAGATATATTAAACTGTTTCAAACCTTAAGACCCAATTTTAGACCCCATTTCCTAAAATCCAAAACCCCTCCCTCTTAAAACTCTCTCAAGTCACCATGGAAGCTAGAACTCAAGAAGGGTTAAAATGGGCTGTTGGTGGACGTTTCTTCATAAATTATCATTGGGGTTTCTTCAATGTGAGTTAGTTTAGTCATCCTTGAAGTCTCTTCAATTCAAGGATCCCTTTCCAATAGATTTAAAAAAGAGGTCTTTAACCTTAGTTTCTTCTATCTTCAACTCCAAATCTGAGTCTTGCATAAAAACATTTTAAATGATTCAAATATGATGTTTATAATGTTAGTTGGTTAATTTGATGCTAAAATTTCAATCAAAACATGTTAAAGCTTCATGTCAAATTTTGGCTTAAGAAATGGATTAAATGAGCATGAATTTGTAGTCTTTAAGCTTTGGTTTCATTGATTTAATGTTGTTGTTTAGATACTGTCCTAAGGGATAATTTATGATTAATTTTTGAGTAAAATGTTATCGGTGATGGAAGCTTGGATTAAAGGGTAAGTTGGTTATGTTGTTTAACTTTAGTTTCAAAATGCTTTTGAGTGGTAGGTCCACCTTTTGGTGGCGGTGTTTACTTAAATTGTATGAATTTGAAGTTACTTGTTTATTGTGAATGAGGTCATGAATGATTGTTATGTGAAGTAAGATTATAATAATGCTATTCTTGTTAATTGTGCCTTATGAGTCTATTATGTGAAGTAGGTTAGAGAGTATGCTTAAATGAAGTAATTCTTGTTAATTTGTTTATGAAGCCTGTTATGATAAGTATGCTAATGATTATGTCTAAAGGACTTATATGATTATGTGAAGCATGTAAAGTGTGTGATGTGATGAATGGAGGTCTAAGCATGTGTAGAAGTTAAATGTAAATGAAATGATGCCCATGTTCAAGGTGTACTCATATGTACACACACTCACACTTGAATGAATGAATGAAGCTAAATTAAGTCAAAAGGGAAGTTTTGGGGTGAACACTCTTCATGAGTTGAGATGAAGTGTTTAGTAGCAACCTCACTACATCCTAAAAGAACTCTAAGATAGATTAGAGGATGAATGCCCTTCGTGAGTTGAGATGTGGTGTTCACTAGTTATCCTTAACCTATAGTTTATAATGTTGATAATTTGTGGGGAGTTATGCCTAGCACCGAGAGGATATGAAGAAGAGGTGGTTACACTTTATGAGTTGAGATGTTGTATTCCAATGTTCCTCTTGAGATGAGTACTCCTCGTTAGTAGAGAATGAGTTACTTAGTAGCAACCTTATCCTTTAACTATTCGCCCGAATAGGTATAGCTATTGGTAAGACATGTAAAATCTAAGAAAATGACCTTACTCTAGTAGTGAGGATCCCTCATCCGATGGGAGTTAACATCGGGATTCCATGTCTAGCTCTCATGGTCTATGCAGTTAAGCTAACCCTCACAAAAGTAATAAAAGTGCTAAGTCTTCTTAAAGAATGTACTACTTAGGGTAGGTAGTGGAATGCGACACTATTTATCCATTGTACTAGGTAGGCATTCCGAAAGGGGAGCCTTGGTGAGCCTTATGTGAATTGAATGAACAAAGTCTTCTAAAAGAACGTACTACTTAGGGTAGGTAGTAGAATGAGATACTATCTATCCATTGCACTAAGTAGACCTTCCGAAAGGGGAGTTTGGGTGCCAAACCTTCTAAAAGAGTGTACTACTTAGGGAAGGTGGTGGTATGAGACGATATCTACTCATTGAAGTAAGTAGGCATTTCGAAAGGGAAGTCTTGGTGTGTCGCTTGGGTATTCTTCTAATGTCTTGTCATTGAGTGGGTGATTGTTCTCCCGAGGTGAGTAAGCCAAAAAAGAGGATCACTTTGGTGTGTATTGAAGGAGCATAAAACACTTCCTTCATATATTACCTTGGTAAGTCTTAAGATAACCTTCGTTAGGGAAACTCCTAGAAAAATGAGTTCACTTCCTCTTTGCTTGCCCTTGGAAGTTCACTACTTTGGAATAGGATAATTCACTGTAATGTTGAAGGAGCTTACTGTAGTATTTTTGTGACTTCACTGTAAATTGATTCTTTTGCTAAAATTATGGAAATTCTTCTCTAAGTATCAAATGATGATTCTTCTGTTGTTTTACTTCTTTATTCATAAATGTTTTACTTAATTGGCATGAAAATGTGTTTTTACGAAAATGTCCCTTTTTGCATGTTTTTGTATATGCATACTTAGTACATTATTTGTACTAACCCCATACTTTTCTATACTCTATAAGTATAAGTTTGGACGCAAGACTGAAGTTTTGAAGGCAAGCTTGGGATTTGATTCTCTCAAGACAAAGTATGTCCTCACATATTCGAGGGCATAATTCTTAATTCTTTTAGTTTTGTATAAGTTCTTATTATGTATTTTCTTTCAATGTAGAAGGCCATGTCCCTAAGATTTTTATGTCGCTCTAAGTTTGGCTTGTGACGATGAGATTTTCTATGTATTTATAAAAGAATTTGTTTTTCTATTAATTATCATGAAAAGTTTTAATTCCGCACTACTTTTCATGTCTTATGTAATGAACGATAGTTAAAGGGCTTGTACGAGACCCCAAATGTTCAAGTACACCCAATCATGACCCAAGGGACCTCCCTAATTTCTAGGGGGTGTTTTCGGGCCGTGACAACCACCCTCTAAGATCACAATACGCATTCATGTCCCTCAAGCCATAGACAACTCATATATAGAGCATTAGGGACTATAGACAACACACACCAACATTATAGCATAGGAGACATGAAATCTTCATCATTTGAATATAAGACTCCTAATCATGCTTAAGACGACACATTCATATAGAGGTACATAGGCAGGGGGTCATTCATCAATATCAGTTCATCATTGTTAAACATATAGACCACATCTAACCCTAACAATCTCATTCAATTGTCATAACATCATCAATCCACACTAGATCATGAACTATAAAGGAAGACTAGACATATAGCTTCACATTGTATGATCATCATAACCACACTTCACAATACCACAATTTGCCTTCAAGGCCATGATCACATCATATAGAGAATGACAAGAAACTAAACACCACCACCATAAGTGGACCATACCACACAATGGTCAATTCAAAATTACTTCCTTACAAAGTAGAGGAATCTAGGTCAATTTACCAATTCTCCAAGCTTAGATCATCATCAATCAATTACCAACAATCAACCATCAATTCACATAGAAACAGTAGCAATAGGCAACATCATAACATTATCAAATCATAATTCAATAAACATAAAATCAAAATCACAATACCCACATTATAAACCAATTTGAGAAAAAAAGTGGATCATGGATTCTTTATATAATTAGATTAAAATCCATATTTAAAGTAGTATCTAAACATAATTTCACCATTAGGATGCTTTTGAAATCATTTTGACAATGAACTCATGACTAGATTGAAAGATAAGAATTTGGATCATGAAATCACACTGAAAACCTTTGAAGGAACTCCTTAGATGTAATATTAACTAAGTATGAAGGATTACTTACCTCATTACATGAGAAAAACAGGAAAACTTGAAGAAGAAATCATCAAATCCATCACCTAGGTTGTTCTTGAGCTTCATCTCCAATGGAGGTTTCTAGAGAGAGTTTGTTTTGAGAGGGAGAGTCTAATTTTGAAGAATGAATTGGAATAGGAGTTTGATCTTTTTAACCAACTTAATATACCTAAAATGGATAAACTAACTTCTTAGGCTCTATTTGTAATATGGGGTGCATTTCCTATTCACCCCTTAAGTTGGCAGCATGGAGGACAGAAAGTTGCAGGCCCGAACAATGTGCAGACTAATGGACCGTCGTTGGAACGACGATGCCGTAATGCATGTCCATCGTTGGTTACTGGGACATCCATTTAGAGCGTCATATAGAGGTGAAGAAGTTTTCTATATAATCAATTGGTAGAGATAGTAATGTGAGTAGATGAATGTGATAGATGGTAATAAGTTAGAAGAAACTAATAGTAATATAAGTTGTAATAATCTAATGATCATGAGAGTTACAAGAACTAATAGTCATATAAGTTACAAGAACCAATAGTCATCTTCTACTACAATTTATACCCACTAACGTATACATTATATATGTTATTTTAATAATAAATTGTATATACACCAACATGATCTATTTGAAAATTTTATTCCGATTAACTTTCATTAATATATCGTAATACTTAGAAAATTATTATGTGAGATGTAAAGAAGATAGTCATCCCTTTAAATGTCACAAAAAAGAATGTTATTATGCATCTATGTGGAGATAAATAAAATTTAAATAATAAAAATATGAGAGAACTATGAGATATAATAAGTTATCCAAAAATTATTTAAGATAATCATAAGTCGACAAAAGTGATCATACTAAAACCACAAAATTCGAGGGATGTCTAATCTCTCCCCCTAGGTCGACAAAAATCCTTACCAGATTTCTAGTTCCCAAACCAAAATAAATAGTCATTTCCTTTTGATTAGGGATAAAAAATTAATCACTTATAACATCAAAACTCAATTACAAGTGGCGGTTCTAAATTTTTTTAAATAAAATCTTTATTCCATACCATCACTTAAATTGGAAAAAAAATTGTCAAATAAAAGGTTTGACATCTCTGGCGACTCTACTAAGGACTAACTAGAATTCGAGCTTTGCTATATTGATTTTTACTTGATTAATTCTATTATTATTTTTATATATTGTATGATGTCCTAATGTGTTATTCGTTACTCATTTATCGCTTTGATATTGTTCTCTTATACACACC
The DNA here is from genome assembly GCF_036512215.1 of Solanum lycopersicum. Classification (NCBI taxonomy): domain Eukaryota; kingdom Viridiplantae; phylum Streptophyta; class Magnoliopsida; order Solanales; family Solanaceae; genus Solanum; species Solanum lycopersicum. The sequence continues at coordinate 53,643,795 of NC_090811.1, forward strand.
CTTGGAGACTTTGAGAAATACTCCATACACAATTATGCATTCTACTTTCTATTGAGATAAACCAGAGTATCTCGCCACCTAGTGAAAGAATATTTGTTACACATATTAAGTAGTGTTGGACAGACAACAAAATTGGAATAGCGCTGCTATAAATAAGTTACCTCTCCCTAGTTCGAGTTGTTCACTCACGTAAGCCAAATTAGATACATATCTCCTTCAAGTTTGAACATATTAAAATTGGAACATAGACAAGAAATATCTCTAGTAGACTCCTCATGTTTGCGTCAGAGGCATTTTGACTTAGTGGAGCTCTAGACAGGGGTCGAGTCTGTCTACAACATGAGTTTCTTTTTCTAACATACATGTGCTTTCTACGTTCCATTTGTAAATATTATTTAGAAGGTATTTGCATATTGACCAACTTTAGAGTGATCAATGAAATGAAGGAAAATTTGACCTTCAAATTTACATTAAAAATGAAGCGAAATAAAGATCGAGAAAACACAAAAGCTATTGATATACCATCCAAAATTATATGAAATCTATAATAGGCATTATCTAAGAAGCTCAATAAAGAAAGTAGACCAAAGCCTACTAAAAGCTAAACATGAGTACTCCAACTTCATCACACATGAGTTATCTGCATACCAAACGCCTTAGAACACCGCCAACCAATCAAATTATGGATCACAATGTCATTACAAACATTTTTATGCTAAAATCACAATAATTAAAAATTGACCCCAAATTGATTCAAAATGAAAATGTGGGACCCACATCGAAAATCTTGAAATTGGTTCATTCAAAAGGTCTTAAAATAAACCTCAAACTTGTCTTCCAAAAGTGAACACAATCTGAGGCTCGAAAATATCCACAACAACAAAATGCAAAGTTAATAAGAAAATCAAGCTAAGGCAACAACTTCTAGCTGAAATTCACCACAAACTAAGGTTCCTCAAAAACTTCTTATCACAAAACCAAGTAGAAATGCTCCCAATGATCAAATAAGACTTCGAATCACTCAAATCGAATCCCGAATGAGAGAGAAATTGCCTTTTAAAAATAATAAATGAAGCTGCAAATTCATTATATAAATAGCCAAGATCTGAACGTCTATTTTGGGTCCCAAAAAGTCTAATTTCTGATCTCTAAAAGCCTGCACCAGATATATCCACTTCAACTTGTTTGCCGAAACTCCAAATTCTACAACGATATATCCCGAGTTCACTCAAGACCCTATGCATGCAAACAAAATATGCTACCCCATTGAATTCGGTATTCCAAAATCAATGGAGCCATCAAAGCTTCCATCCAAGGCCATTTTGTTGAAAAGTGGGTCCCACACCCAAAGTATGTTATAAGATAAAAACCACAAGAATACTCACAATGAGATTGGAACTCTAGAACCACATGAAAAGTTATTCATGATTAAATTGGACATTTCAGATCTAACCCCTCTGATAGAATTTTGTGCATGTTTACTAAGAATATTGACCAAATTTAACCCTTTGCTTAAGATTCAAAGTTAAAATGCCTAATGACACAAACTCAAACCTGAAGTCTCGAGGCTCAAACAACCCATGCCCCAACCTACAATCGCTCTTCTGGAGCTGATGAAACCATCATAATTGCATTCTAAGGATATCTTCCCAAAATTTTGATTGAAGTCAACTTAAGTTTTAAAGACTTCTAAATATATAAACTTCACAAATTCCAAATGATTGACTCGATGACTGAATTGTATGTCCTAACCAGTCACAAATGACTTGGATCGCCATAAGAAAGTTTTAAACACTAGAAAGATCAGAAAATGACCTGGAGGGTTATTACATTCTTCTAGCTTTTCTTTGTGTGTATGTTTTTTTGGACTTTGACATATTTGAACCTTTTCACTTTTTTCCCCAACTCATATCTTTGGCATTTATTGACATTGACAGTGTGATCGGGGAGTTGAGACCAAATGATAATGCATTCATTCACTCGAAAGGTATATATAAAGATGTGGTTATTCATATAAAAGGTTTCAGACTCGAAATAAGAGTTCTATGGATAACATATTATTTGGTGGGATTTAAAGGGACAATTGGATCAAACAAAGTCTATAATCTTTTTCCAAGTCAAATGTATGCTCAAAATTTTGCCTCAACCAACATTCGAGTCATGTTGTAGATCAACAAATTCATGTCATTGAATTTTATATCTTAAGCTCACCACATAATGAACATGAAAAAATGAGGTCCAATTTGTTCTGACCTTAACTTTAAGCAAGATAATTTCTCAAGTATTGTATAAATATATCAAGAGGTGCCAAATGACGTCTATAGATTAGAACAAAGTTAACATGTCTTGTCAAAAAGTTTAACATTTTTCTTATATATATATATATATACACACACACACACACATATGTATCTATATATATACACACACACATATATACACACACATATAGAAGTAAAACACTTTGTTTTTTTTAATTTTTTTTAGAAGGATAAAAATATTCTTCTTTTTTTTTGAATAAGGACAAACAAATATTTTTATTTTGTTAATAAGTATTAAGAACCATTTTTCAAAATTTTTAAATAACAATTACAAAACTGAGGAGAGCGACATATGTATCTCATAGATCTGAGAATAAGGTGTGTGTGTAGTTCATGAGTAAATAAAATAAAATAAAATAAACATTTTTTTATTTTATCTTTTGAAAAAATTAAGGAAGAAAACCATTTTCATTTGAACTCTGAAAAAATATAAAAAACTATTTTTTGCCCTAGTTTTTGTAATGAGGACTTTCAAGATTTTTGTTTGATAGAAATGAACCACAAAATAAGGCTACCTATGGATTTTGTCAAAGCAATAATCAGGTCAAATCTAGTTTAGAAAGATCATAAACATTATTTTGTTTTGTTTTGTTAAAAGAAATAAGTATTTCTTTTGTTTTGTCAAACAATGCATAAGTGTTTTTTAGGAAAAAAAATCAAATTTATTTTTGAATAAAGATCACCGACCCAAGGAAGAATCACAATTAGATGAGAATCAGTTGTACGTAGTTAGTTCAGATTAGACAACAATAAACTTTTAGATATTGAAACTTGGCTTGACAAATGCAATATTCTTCAAAGTATTATGAAAATGTAATATTTTAAATTTTCTTTTTATAACTATACAAAACAAAGTAAAAGACTTATTTTTAATATAATTTCTATTAAGAAGTGATTTTTTTGTTATTTCCATTTTTAAGAAATGCATGAGAACTTATAAAATAAGATAGCTTTTTTTGTGTTTTCTCGATCTTTCTTTCGCTTCATTTTTAATGTAAATTTGAAGGTCAAATTTTCCATTTCACTTATCACTCTAAAGTTGGTAAATATGCAAATACCTTCTAAATAATATTTACAAATGGAATGTAGAATGCACATGTATGTTAGACCCACGATACGGACTAATATATGTTCTTACCCGCAAGCATAAGTAAGATCTATTCATAGTTGGTCAGTCCCCCCTATCTAGAGCTCCACTAAGTCAAAATGCCTCTAACGCAAACATGAGGAGTCTACTAGAGATATTTCTTGTCTATGTTCCAATTTTAATACATTCAAACTTGAAGGAGATATGTATCTAAATTGGCTTACCTGAGTGAACAACTCAAACTAGGGAGAGGTAACTTATTTATAGCAGCGCTATTCCAATTTTGTTGTCTGTCCAACACTACTTAATATGTGTAACAAATAATCTTTCACTAGGTGCCGAGATACTCTGGTTTATCTCAATAGAAAGTAGAATGCATAATTGTGTATGGAGTATTTCTCAAAGTCTCCGAGGGTGTGTGTAAGAGAACAATATCAAAGCGATAAATGAGTAACGAATAACACATTAGGCCATAACACAATATATAAAAATAATAATAGAATTAATCAAGTAAAAATCAATATAGCAAAGCTCGAATTCTAGTTAGTCCTTAGTAGAGTCGCCAGAGATGTTAAACCTTTTATTTGACAATTTCTTTTTCCAATTTAAGTGATGGTATGGAATAAAGATTTTTTTAAAAAATTTTTAGAACCTCCACTTGTAATTGAGTTTTGATGTTATAAGTGATTATTTTTTTTATCCCTACTCAAAAGGAAATGACTATTTATTTTGGTTGGGGAACTAGAAATCTGGTAAGGATTTTTGTCGACCTAGGGGGAGAGATTAGACATCCCTCGAATTTTGTGGTTTTAGTATGATCACTTTTGTCGACTTATGCTTATCTTTAATAATTTTTGGATAACTTATTATATCTCATAGCTCTCTCATATTTTTATTATTTAAATTTAATTTATCTCCACATAGATTCATAATTACATTCTTCTTTGTGACATCTAAAGGGATGACTATCTTCTTTACATCTCACATAAAAATTTTCTAAGTATTACGATATATTAATGAAAGTTAATTGGAATAAACTTTTGAAATAGATCATGTTGGTGTATATACAATTTATTATTAAAATAATATATATAATGTATACGTTAGTGGGTATAAATTGTAGTAGAAGATGACTATTGGTTCTTGTAACTTATATGACTATTAGTTCTTGTAACTCTCATGATCATTAGTTTATTACAACTTATATTACCATTAATTTCTTCTAACTTATGTACCATCTATCACATTCATCTACTCACATTACTACCTCTCGTTCTACTAATTGATTATATTGAAAACTTCTTCACCTATAAATAGTGGTGTTTCTTCCTTTGTGAAGTATTCCATAAAAGAAGATCAGTGTGAATAATATTATAGTATGTAGTAGTGAAAAAGAGAGTTGATACACATAAAATATTCTAAGTCATCAACTGATTCACTACTCAAAGTAGAATATTTGTATAGAAAAAATATTTTCTTATGTGGAGTTTTGGACTCTTCAACTAATTCGGAGTTGCTTGAGTTGTACTATGTTGTTGAGTTATTGTATTCTAGAAGGAATACATCAAAAGTGATACTGTTGGATCGGTGTATATTAAGCCACAGTAGGCTTGAATCTTCTTATAAAGAGATATAGCCGCGCTTCAGCCTGAAAATTCATTTTTGTTCATTTTGTTTCAAATTTAATTTGTTGTATTTGTGGTATATTACACAATAATTTTAAGGAGATTCATATTTGTGTTGCAGCTTGAAAACATGCGGATATCAAGATAGAAGAACTCAACATTATGCCGTTTAGCGTTGCTCTCTTGAAGAGATGGAGGAGAAGAAGTGCACGGAAAAATATTTTTCGATTTGCTCAATTCAAGGAAAAATAATCAAAATAGTCCTTCATATATGAGAGTTGCTTTATGCTAATCCTTAATATATTTATGATGACCCGTATAGTCTTTAATGTATTGTAAAAGAGGATCATTTTAGTCCTTAGCCCTAAAAACTAACTGAAAACATTAGAAATGTTAAACTTAACTGTGGGTCCCACAGTTGGGCCCCTTTAACCTCATTCGTTCTTCCCCATTTCTTCTCCATCATCTTGTATTTTGTCATTTCTTCTACAACCTCTGCAGCCAAAATCTTCTCTTGCATAGAAAAGCTTCTTCATAATTCAAAAGTACATTTGTGAATTTTTTTTCTCTACTTCTCTTTTCAATTTTTACCCTTTAATTTTAAAAATAGAATGAAAAAACGGATTGACAAAATTAGTAATTTTGAAAGTGGGCTATATCCTCTCCATAAATCTCTTCGACAAGACAGAATAATCAGTTACAACTTTAGAGAGTTGATTTATGGTGGTCTCCTGGAAGGAGAAAGAATTACTACTTTATATTTGTTATAATGATTTTGGTGTTCTTACTCTTCTTAATGTATGAAAATGGAAGCTTCTGAGAATTTTGTTTACGTGGGGATGAGAAATGAGTGTAGTGTATATTCTTTTTCTTATGAGGATATAGCATGACCTCAAATGGAAAAAGAAAGAAATTGAGGAGAAGGGTCTATGATGGTGATGGTGTAAAAAAGTAAATCTTTTAAATCTATCTGTTTTTTTTGTTTAGTTTTAAGGTTAAAGGACTAAAATGATCATCTTTTCATATAAATTAAGGACCATATGGATAATATGGAATATAGTAAGTATCAACATAAAGCAACCCTCATACATAAAGAATCATTTTGATCAGTTCCTCTCAATCAAGTGTAGAAAAGGTAAAAAGCAAAAAAAACAAACTTTTTACATGATATCTTTCATGAATAAGGTGATACTATTTTTCATTAAAAAATGATATTTAAATTCTTTAAATTGTGGAGGTTTATAATCATTGTGAAATTTTGATTTTTGCATCTTATAGAAATACTCTAAAAAGAGTATTACAAATGAATATATTTATTATGGAATAAAATAACATGTTGTTTTTTTGGTATAGTGAGATGATTTTTGGCTCTTATAAATAAATTATGAAAAACATGTTGAGTAGTCATTTAACATTAAATGTGTTGGGTGAGATAAGTTAAAAATATCATAAAACATATGATTAAATTTTCCTTGTCAAGTCACATAATGTTGAAAAATTATGAAATACAATCTTATGGGTTGTGTGAGTTTTGCAACTCCTTTTGATTCAATTGTGAACATGACATGACAAAGAATTAAAGAGTTTGTCAGCCTAATACAAAAAATGATATATGTGATTAAATGCACATTAAATGATATTTTGTATAAAGTTTAGCATGAACAAACAAATAAGGTAAATTTACTTCGTACAAAAATTTAGTGGCTTATCTTATGAGAAAAAATATCATGCTTGTCAAGATCTGAGTCTACACCCTGGACGTGGCCAACAGTCGAAGACCATTGCTGGTCCCCAAGTGAACCCTCATCCTGGGTGACTACAAGAAAAAGAGTAACTTATGCATACAAAAGCTTAAAACTTAAATGAACAACTTTGAATAAAAATAATATATTCAACTAGCCATAAAATAAAAAACTTTAGTCTTTAAAACATTTAATATAATAAATGAATAATACAAACTTCTTAACTAACTGACTATCTATGAAGCCTCTAACTGATAAAGATGAAAGTTGGGACAAGACTCACGACCTCCTAACTAAGCTGAAAAGTAAATGAAATCCTCCGGAAGTAGAAAGACTCACAATAGCTAAATCGGATCTCAGATGTATCAACGAAGCTACTGTTGAAGACCCTGAAAACCTGTGTCTACATCATTAGAAGATGCAGGCCAATTGGCTCAGTACGTGGAATGTACGAGCATGTAAGGAAAATTCTAAAACACAACATAAGCTTCATACTTGAATAAAAAGAAAATATACTTACCGCTTTTCAACTTAACTCAAATCTAATATAAGATACTGAACTAAAAGATTAGATACTAAACTTCAAGATATGATACTCGAGTCAATGAACTACATATTAACTCAAGATACATAACATAAGATACTCAACTCCTAATACTCAACTGAATTCATTTAAATATAAAGCAATTCAAAACAACTGCAATATAAAGATAAGCTATTTAAAGACATGATGTTAACTCAAGATAATAATATCATAAAAAATATTATACTCCCTCTAAAAGTTTACTTGTGCAATGCATGAATGATGTCCGATACCCCCCATTCATACTAATTAGAACCCCTTGAGGAACCATGTAATTAATACTGTGGGAGTTTCTCTAACCAAAAACCACCACGATGAGCCTAAATGGTGATACAATGTCTCGCCCATGCTGCCAAAATTGTTCTATACTTTGTCGTCACATAGAACATCCTCTACCTAGTGGATCCATAGGCTTAACTTATTTGATCATCTAAAAACTATGACATATTAATGCCTATGATGGCTACATGGTTTACATCGGTACTTGAGTTATCTGAACTCTCATTCCCACGTTGGTGCTCAATACTACTCTCAAAATATACTTTAGCTCATACTTTTAATAAAACTTCATTCCTTTGGGTTGAGATAATTTATTGAACCCCTTTGCTCTAAGACGTTCCTTTTTGAATCAATGTTTCCCTTTTAGTTCAAAACTCTTTTATAACTTTTAGTTTTCTTTTTTACTTTTATGTGAAACATTTATAAACCTTTAGGAAATACATAGTTCCCTTATATATTTTGAGAAATGAACTCAACTCTTGCTCATTCTTAATGCGAAACTTAACTCTTATGGAATACTTAGATCCCTTTAGCTTTAGAGAATTTAAATCAAATCTTTACTCTTTCTTGACTTGAACTTTATGTATTTAAAACAAAGTGAAAACGTTTGTGAAAGAATTTAGAAAACTTTACAAACTTTACTTTGTCTTGCTTATTAATTTCTAGACTTGAGTCTTAACTTTTCTTGAATTGAAGTATGGATTCAAGGTTCATAATCTCATGTTTATGTATAATTTCATTTTTTTTTGAACTTGGAGGGTTCATGCGGAATTAGGAGCATGAACTACTCAACTCGAGAACTCAAAGATACTTTTCAACTCAAGATTGTTTGACTTATAGGGTTCATGCGGAATTATGGACATGAACAACTCGACTCGATTGGATGGTCTAAGTAGCTAGATGGAACTCATGTATACAAGTCTTCTTATTTACTTACTTACTACCTCAAAATTTATTTCAAATGGATGGTTTACCTTAAAGGGTTAACAGTTGAACTCAAAATCTTTCTTGAACTATACTCTTAATTTTTTCTCTTGAATGTGAATTAAGAATCCAAGAGTTTGGGTTCATGAAATGGAGGGTATTATGAAGATAAATTAGACTCAAATAAATTATCTTCGTCCTCATACTTCCTTGAGTCTTGAAACAAGTTACTAGATCTTGTAGAAGACTCATCAAAAGGACTCGAAGAGACTCTCTCAAAAGGTTTGAAAGAACTCTGAAAACTTAATCTTGACTTTACCTTGAATTGAATTATTGTTTCAAGGTTATGATTTATGTTATCAAGGATTTATAAGTGTTTTGAAGTAGTTTTAAGTGTTTAGAATAAAAAGGAGTGATGATACACTTTAAATGAGCTCAAACGGAACAACCGATCAAAAAAAGTGGGGACAAACGACCCTGGAACGTTCCGAGCACGGGATTACATCCCCTATTATCATAGAATGACTTTGGGCGAAGTGCAAGCGTGCATACCCAGCTCTCTGGGTGCATCTGGAATGCGCCGTGCCAACATCCCCTAGACATGTTTTCGATGAATTTTACTCTCGTTTTCTTACGCTAAATCGCTTTTATCAATTTATTTTCTCAAAGTTTCCTAAGATTAAATTACCCAACCTAAGTAAACACTAATACACTCAAAAAGACATTCCAAACAATCACTTTCACGTTCTCAAAATATCATCAAAACACCAACCATACAAGGTCTATAATAAACCTCAAGAACACCTATCAAGAACTAAAATCCTTCTACTTTTTGAGAAGAAATTACATTGAAAATAACATGTTTGGAGTGTGCGTGAACAAACCCAACACTATTTAAGCTTACATATCTCTTAGAGATTAAACCCATGGTAAAAATTCGCAACTAGACTCAAGAACGTCGACGAATGCCTTCATCCTTGCCTCTTTTCTCTTCTTTTCTTTTCTTGCATCTCCTTGAACTCTCAAATAAAATCCTAGGTGTACATTAGGATTATAAAACTGAACGTAAAAGAATTGTAATCCTAGAATATGAATAAAAATGAATTGAATCTGATTGAGTAAGGAAAGGACTAAGATACCCCTCATTATTTTCGGCTAACCTTCCTTATCTGGACAACCTAACTTCAAAAGGTCATATCTTATTCATCTAAACTTGAAATTAGCAAATTTAGTGGCATTGGAAAGATAATTAAAAGATCTTTCCAATGGTATCTTATAGATCACATAACTCATCATGTTATAGGAGTTATGGTCGTTTGAAGTTGACCAGAAATTCAGATTTAGCTTAACTTGCAAAATTTTAGATTTTGCTATTTTCAATTTAATTATTTTTGGAATTCAAGGTGCTAAATATAGTTAACTAAACTTAGTACTTAATAAAGTGTTATTTCCTTGGTTAAATCTCACTCACTACAATTTACGGTTCGAGTCTTAGCTCAAATTTTTTTTTGCGGTGTTACAATATGTCCCCCTTGAGATCATTCATCCTTGAATGGCGGCTGAAATTGGAATGGAATGGAGTACTCTTACTATGGTCTGCGTCTAATTGTATGATCTTATAGTATTCAAGATTAACTCAAATATTTAAGTTTCAAATGTATATTCTCTATAGGGAATCTCAATTCAAACTATTACTCTTTATCACCATATTCAATCTTAGTAATCTAACAACTGAATGAAATCCTACTAGCCAACTCCTTAAGAAATTCTCAACAATGGACATGATTTCTCATCTCGCTTTCTCCCCCTTAGGTCTAACACTAACAATTGAAAGTTATGGACCTTTCCACATCTGTAACTGGTGTATGTTCTCTTAATGCTCTTTTTACTGTTGTGACTTAGCCACTCTTCGCTGCCCTTATCTAAATGTTAGGGTATCTCACTTGCACCACTCATATGTATGCAGCTAATCACCTCAATTCCACACATACACTAAGTCAAGTCTACCAGATCAACTCCCAAGACTGACCTCATCACCCTCATGTTGTAATTCTTTTGATCATGACTCTCATCTCATATTCAATATTAATGTTTATTACTAAGCCCAGATATCAATATGATTTCTCACTTACTATACTATACTATACCTCAATACTACTGTGTCAATTTCGAAACACTTGTCCGTTAGAACCTCGTGAAAATTAGTCAATCTTTATATCTTAGTCCGCATACTCGAATTACTATCACATTCCCTTTCACAACTTAAGTACTACTTACTCACTTACTTCGCGTTATATATGAAATAACTCTACCATTCTTTAAATTAAAGATTTCTATTCAAAATTCATAAGCCTAGACTAGATCTATCACATTATGAATACTTTTGCTCTACTATTCATCAGTTACACTTGGTCATTACCTACACAATGACACTTCATCACAAACTCCTTTCGAGTTAAGGTATACTCTAACTCGTATTGACTTTCAACACTTACTCTACCTCCTATCCTAAACTTTTTACAATCTTCACTGTGAAACTCTTCATTAATAACTTATTGTGTTTGTGACTATAGAAGCATAGCTTGTCAAAACACCATCTTCCTTATTAGGATTACTAAACCTCTACATACTTTTTTCTAACTCAAGGCTCTTTCACTACTACTGCTCATGCTCATGATCTCATAACTCATGTTAATTTTTCGGGTGAAAATCATTCCCAAGCTCTAAACATATTTCTCAAAAAGGACTTCAGCTGAAACAAGACTTAAGGAAAAGAGTACAATTTTCTTTTAACTCAAACGCACGATTCACATAAATATGGGTGCATTCCTCTGAAACTGAAAACTTAATTTACTCTTAGGTTTCTCTCAAGCGATTTGGAGTCTCATGACTTTCTCAAGACTCTTGCTAAGAACAACTCATCAATAAGGATATTTAAACCTTACTTTTCAACCACCTCTAGTATGATGGGTAGTTAAATGAATAAGACAACGCACGAGTTAGAATATATCCCTATGGCTTAGCTCTTTTGCATGATTAAGAGTATGAATGAAGGGAAACTTTTCTTAAATGTTTGTAATCCCTCATTTAGAGATGTGGGGCCCTCATAACAATAAACAAGATCGTACTTGACGCGGCTTCATAGACTCTCTAGGTCACTTAAACCTTTGTTCTGATACTAAGTTTTTCACGACCCGAGTCTACATCCTGGACATGGCCGGCACTCAAAGACCATTGCTGGTCCCCAAGCGAACCCTCTTCCTGGCTGAGTACAACCAGAAGACTAGCATAAACATACATAAGCTAAAAACTGAAATGAACTACTTTGAATAAAAGTAATATATTCAACTAACCATAAAATAGGCAACTTTAGTCTTTGAAATATATAATATAATAAATGAATAATACATACTTCTTAACTATACCAACTATCTATGAACCCTCTAATTGATAAAGATAGATGTCGGGACAAGACCAACGACCTCATAACTAAGCTGAAAAGTAAATGAAATCCTCCGGAAGTAGGGAGATTCACCATAACTAACTCAGATCTCAGATTTATATCAATGAAGCTCCTGTTTAAGACCCTGAATGCCTGTGTCTGCATCATGAGAAAATGCAGGTCAATTGGCTCAGTATGTGAAATGTACGAGCATGTAAGGGGAATTCTAAAGCACAACATAACTTTGATATTTTAATAAATAGGAAACATACTTGCCTCTTTTAAACTCAACTCAACTCTAGAATAAGATACTCAACTCAAAGATTAGATACTAAACTTCAAGACATAATACTTGACTCAATGAAGTGTTGATGAAATCAAGATACAAAATTTAAGATACTCAACTCCTGATACTCAATTGAACTCATTTCAATATAAATCAATTTAAAACAAGTGTAATATAAATAAAAACTATTTAAAAATATGATGTTAGCTCAATATAATAATATCATTAAAAAAATTATATTCCTTCTCAAAGTCTACTAGTACAATGTATGAATGAAGTCCATACTCCCATTCATAACTAAACAGAACCCCTTGACGAACCACGTAATTAATACTGTGGGAGTTTCTCTAAATTAAAATCGCAACTATGAGCCTAAGTGGTGATACAACGTCTCGCCCATGCTCCCAAGACTATCCTATAATTCTCCGTCGCATAAAATATTCTCTACCTAGTGGATCCACTGTCTAAATTTACACGATCATCTAAAAAGTATGACACGTTAATACCCATGATGGCTACATGGTTTACATGGGACTAGATTTATCTGAACTCTCATTCCCACATCCGTGCTCAGTACTACTCCCAAAACATACTTTAGCACATACTTTTAATAAAACTTCCACCCTTTGGGTTGAGATAATTTACCCTTTAGCTTTAAAGCTCATTTTAGAATCAATGTTCCCTTTTTAGTTCAAAACTCTTTTGGAACTCTTAGTTTTCTTTTAACTTAAATTTGAAACATTTATAAACCTTTAGGGAATACTTAGTTCCCGTATAACTTTTGAAATATGAACTCAACTCTTGCTCTTTTCTTAACTTGAAACTTAACTCCTAGGGAATATGTAGTTCCATTATAGATTTTGATAATTTAAATCAACTCTTTACTCTTTCTTGACTTGAACTTTAATTCTTTTAAACAAAGTGAAAACATTAGTGGAAGAATTTAGAAACTTTATAAATTTTACTTTAACTTGCTTATTAACTTTAGACTTGACTCTGAACTTTCCTTGAATTGAAGTATGGATTAAAGGTTTATGATCTCATGTTTATGAATAATTTCATGATGTTCAACTTGGAGGGTTTATGCGAAATTATGAGAATGAACTACTCAACTTGAGAACTCAAAGATACTTTTCAACTCAAGATTGTTCGACTTATAGGGTTCATGCAAAATTATGTGCATGAACTACTCGACTCGACTCGACTCGACTCGAAGGTCTAAGTAACTAGATGGCACTCATGTATACAAATCTTCTCATTCCTTACTTACTTCCTTAAAATTTATTTCAAATTTAGGGTTTACCGTAAGAATTAACAATTGAACTCAAAAAGTTTCTTGAACTCTACTCTTAACTCTCTCTTGAATGTAAATTATGAATTCAAGAGTTTGGGTTCATGACATGGAGGGTATTATGATGATAGAATAGACTCATGAATAAATTATATTCATCCTTATACTTTCTTAAGTCTTAAAACAAGTTACTAGAATTTGTAGAAGATTTCTCAAAAGGACTCGACGGGACCCTATCAACAGATTTGGAAAAACTTAAAACTTAATCTTGGCTGTACCTTGAAATTAAATTATTGTTTCAAGGTTATGATTCATTTTATGAAGGATTTATAAGTGCTTAGTAGTTTAAAGTTTTTAGAATCAAAAGGAGTGAAGATACACTTTAAATGAGCTCAAACGAGACAACGACACAAAATGAGTGGGGACAGACTACCCTGACACGTTTTGCGCGTGGGGCGCTAGCCCCTTTCATTAGAGAGTGAATCTACAGTGCGCCTCCCCATACCTCTGGGCGCATCTAGCATGCGTCGCGCCAACATCCCCAAGCATGCTTTCAACGAATTTTGCTCTCATTTTCTGATCCTAAATCACTTTTAATCGATTTCTTTTCTCAAATTTTCCTTAGATTCAATTGTACAACCTATGTAAACTCTAATACACTCAAAACAACATTCCAAACAATCACATTCATCTCAAGAAATCATTAAAACGCCAACAAGACAAGGTCTACAATGAACCAAGAACACCTATCAAGAACTAAAATCCTTCCACATTTGGAGAATGAAATTACATTGAAAATAACATGTTTGGAGTGTGGGTGAAAAAACTCAATACTATGGAAGCTTACATACCTCTTAGGGATTAAACCCATGGCAAAAAAATCCGCAACTAGACTCAAGAACGTCGACAAACGCCTTCATCCTTGCCTCTGTTCTCCTCTTTTATTTTCTTGCCTCTTCTTGAACTCTCAATTAAAACTCTAGGTGTATATTAGGATTATAAAGCTGAAGCTAAAAAGATTATAACCCTAATATGACTAAAAACGAACAAAATCTAATTGGGTAAGGAAAGGACTAAAATACCCCTCCTTCAACGAAGCTCCTGTTGTTACCCTAAACACATGTATTTGTATCATAATTCAAGTTGAATAAAGTTAGCATATTGAATATACAAGCATGTAAGGGGAAAACTGAAACATATAATTATAGCTGAACGGATAGAAAATGAATAAATACTCAACTCAACTCAATATGCAAGCAGTAAGAATAAGATGCAATATATAAAGCTTTGAAAATAACAAATAGTAACTCAAGATGTATAAAAATACAATAATAAGCTCTCCACCCTCATTTGGGAGATTCTCTAACTGACAACCATCACTATGAGCTATGTGATGATACAACATCTAACCAACACTTCCAGAACATTCCTATACCTTGTTGGGATATAAAACAACTAACTGGATCCACTAAGCTCTGCTGAAGGTACTAAGGATTCATCTAAAAAGTATGATCCTTACCGCAGTTGGCATACATGGTTTATAAGGATTTTGAGTTGTATGAACAAATCCTCATATCGATGCTATATATATATATATATATATATACACACACACACACACTCATGCTCATACGTTAAAAACATAATTCTTCCTCTATTTGAGAGAATTACTCAAAACATCCTTTTAAAACAAGAAATTCTAAAAATTCCGCCTAAGATCATTCAGATTACAATATTTCTCTTATTTTAAAATGAAAAAATATTACTGTTGGGAATAATTAGTTCCCTTAAACTTTACTAAAACTGTCTCTTTAAAATATTCATCAAAAGTCGATTTAAAACACAATTAATGACTTCTAAAGACTCATCAAGACTTATAACTCCAAAGAGGTTCATGCCAAAATATTGGCATGAACAAACTAGCTCAATATCTCAATAACCATATAGAAAACTCAATACTCATAACTCAAGAAATGAGAACTCAGCGATACTACTCAACCTATAGGGTTCATACAAAATTATAGACATGAACGAGTCAACTCAAGGATCTTAATAACAATATAGAAACGGATGAATACCATTCTTCTCATTCTCATATGTTTTGTTAGCGTTAGTTGGGGGGCATGTCCTAGCAACTCTACTCAGTTAAAGGCTTTTCAAACATTGTAGTAAAATCAACTTGAATTGTTAAGTTTAATCTTCCAGTTGTTATTGTACTCTTACTATGTTTTATATATTAAAACTAGCTGGGTATTCCCCACTTTAAATTATCCATTGTTTTTGCTTCGACATAGTATATATCATATTTAGTTATTCCCAGTATGCTTAATATATATAAGACACAGAGTTAACTTGGGTTCACTTGTGATCCTAGGTCCCTTGTTACGTCAACGGGATAACATTGGGGTGTGACAACTCTTTACTATATTTGGAGATTCTATAAGCAATAATCATCACCATGAGCTTCATGATGATATAATGTCTCGCCCATATTGTGGGAACTTTCCTATACCTTGAAAAGGTATAGAACAAACTGAACTCATGTAACAATTAAATAGGCCTTCTCGGAGGAAGTGATGAGCTATCCGAAAGTCGGTATGATCCTATCCTACCATGTTACGTAGTTTATTGGGTAATGAGTTATACGAACTCATGCCTACATATGTGTTCAATACTACTCCCAATATATTATTTTCATAATGTAAAAAAAACTCTCTAGTTGAGATAAGTCCTCAAAAGCACCTCTTTAAGAGCTAAATCAGGTAAATCCTATGTACTTAAACTTTCTGAAAACTCTTTAATTTTTTGAAAAAAATACTCTTTTTGAAAATAAAGATACATTTGGGAATCATATAGTTCCCTTAAAATCTTTTCATAATTAGAAATTTATACTTTAACTTGCCCTTGAAATCATGCTAAATTCTCAAAAGCAATTGAAGAAAATATGCTCTTGTTAAAGATTCTAAAGAAAAACTCAGAATTGAGGGTTACTGTTAGATTATCAACATGAATAATAATTTAAAGATCTCAAATCATAATATAGTGCAACTTATAATCAAGAATTTAGAATTCATAAACAATAACTCTAGGCAAAACCTTATATTTTACTTTTAATGACTGAATTAAGATGTAGGGCTTTTTTACAAACTCAGTCCATCATTATGAATAATCTAACATAACTGGAAGAACAAAGTTCTTAGCGAAAAATCAGAGATTGACTTCAAAATCATAGCTTTCTCCTCTTGAATCCTTTCTCTAATACTTGGGAGTGTTAATGCACTTAAAAAGATTTAAAAAAAGTATGAAATATATCCCAAAATTTGACCAGGACATGTTCCCCCTACACTATTTAATATATTGTATTTTAAGGTTTATATGTGCCCATGTGGACATTATAAATATTGAATCATTATAAATAATATTTTTTCCACGTGGGTACATATATACCTTTAAAATACAGTATTAAATAGTGCAGGAGGGGTAATAGGTCCTGCCAAAAGTTTGGGATTGTTACAACAATTTTACCTGATTTACCTCTTAAAGCACCACTTTAAGAGGTAAATTAGGTAAATCCTATGTACTCAAACTTTTTGAAAACTCTTTAATTTTTTGAAAACAATACTCTTTATGAAAATAAAGATACATTTGGGAATCATATAGTTCCCTTAAAATCTTTTCATAATTAGAAATTTATACTTTTAACTTTCCCTTGAAATCATGCTAAATTCTCAAAAGCAATTGAAGAAAATATGCTCTTGTTAAAGATTCTAAAGAAAAACTCAGAAATGAGGGTTACTGTTAGATTATCAACATGAATAATAATTTAAAGATCTCAAATCATAATATAGTGCAACTTATAATCAAGAATTTAGAATTAATAAACAATAACTCTAGGCAAAACCTTATATTTTACTTTTAATGACTGAATTAAGATGTAGGGCTTTTTTACAAACTCAGTCCATCATTATGAATAATCTAACATACCTGGAAGAACAAAGTTCTTAGCGAAAAATCAGAGATTGACTTCAAAATCATAGCTTTCTCCTCTTGAATCCTTTCTCTAATACTTGGGAGTGTTAATGAACTTAAAAATATTTAAAAAAAGTATGAAATATATCCCAAAATTTTACCAGGACATGTTCCCCCTACACTATTTAATATATTGTATTTTAACGTTTATATGTGCCCACGTGGACATTATAAATATTGAATCATTATAAATAATATTTTTTCCACGTGGGTACATATATACCTTTAAAATACAGTATTAAATAGTGCAGGAGGGGTAATAGGTCCTGCCAAAAGTTTGGGATTGTTACAACAATTTTAGTAAAAGTCTAGATATATTTCGAACCATTCCCCTAAAAAGATTGATAGACACTCTTAAAATCGTTAATTATGTATAAGAATATCAAAATTTAGGTTTTAAAGGGATGAGGATATACAAAATCACCTATTCTTAAAACTGTTGGAGTGATCTATGATTTCGGTCTACAGCCCGTAGGACTTTTTATGGCCTATTCTTGTCAGTCGTATATTCAAATTAAAATACCTAAAATAAATATATCCCCACGAGATCGTTCCATGAATCATCAACAAGTCTACAATGTGGAAACACCTTTTGTGAAACTCATGTTTTTGGGTCATTTCTAGCAGTCTCTCCTACGACCCATAAAATTGCCCATGACATGTAGTTCCTTCTCATAGGCTCAAAGTTCTATTAAATTTTCTTTGTAAGTCTGGTATCCTTCTACGGGCACTTTCAACGCTTAATAGACGTTTCCATTACTCGTCTTATCAACCTTTAAGACACATTACAGGACTCA
This sequence comes from Solanum lycopersicum, assembly GCF_036512215.1. Lineage (NCBI taxonomy): Eukaryota > Viridiplantae > Streptophyta > Magnoliopsida > Solanales > Solanaceae > Solanum > Solanum lycopersicum. The sequence goes on from NC_090811.1 coordinate 53,662,201, forward strand.
AATTTTCCATGACCCACCTTGGTTCCTAGGACTCCCTTAGCTCCCTTAACTAAAAGGTAATAAAATAGTGTTGTGGTTTTTCCCTTGAAAAAGGAAGGTTTCCATGATAAATATGTGTTTTATTGTTTTGCGTGTATATTTTCCTAAACTCACAAGAACCTTGTTCATGAATAGAGGGCACAATTTATTCTATTGGTATCAAAGCATGTCTTCTCGTCTGAAGATTCACATCTTGAAAAATTTTAATGTCTACACCACCTACACCACAAGAAGCAACTTCCCTAACGCGACCACTATTCTTCAATGGAAAGTATTATGGATTTTGAAAGAACCGCATAATGAATCACTTAATAGGAGAAAATCTAGATACCTGAGGATTTGTATTGGATGGTCCAACCATACCTATAAAAATTGAAATTGATGGAATCACTCATGTACCAAAGGAAAGGAAGGAATGGAATGATATGGGTAAATTGGAAATTCAGAACAATAATAAGGCTAATAAGATTTTGATATACGGTATAGGTCTACATGAATAAAATTGAATCTAATCATGACAATATGCAAAATCAATATAGGAACACTACAAAATATTCACAACTATACAACTCAGGTAAATAAGTGTCAAATTGACAATTGGATAGGCAATATTAGTTGCTTCAAATGGCGTACAAATTTCATTGCAACTATCAATGAAATATACTCATTATAAGAAATGATTCCTAATGGAAAGGCTGCTAGAGAACTTTGAAGTGTTGGTCCAGAATATTGGGAGAGAAAGGAAGAAATTATCATTGAACCACATTAATTAGATAAGATAGTTATGGATGAAATCATTGGAATCTATTTAAATTATGAACTTAAGAAAAACAAGGAAAAGAAATTTAGACGAAAGAGAAGTACCTGGTTCATAAAGCTACACCACCTAAAGATTTCGAGGATGAGAACATCACACTAATGCCCAAGTGATTCTTTAGAACTTTGAGAAGACGACAGGTTCTTCAGAAAAAGAACTTTCAAAAACCAACTGAGAAGGATCCAAAGGTACATGTATGTCATAAATGTGAAAGTCTACAGGACTTTATCAATTTTTGTCCACTTTGAGCCTTGGAGCATAAGATAAAACATCTTGAGAAAAAAAATCAGGAATGGTAAGTATATTCCCAAAAATAAGAGGCTTACTAATCAAGAAGCTAATCTCTTAGTTAAAAGGGCCTTTGTATGTATGGGAAATCAATTGGCGGAAGAGTATGAAGATGGTGGACTAAAAAATAAGCCATTAGTAGAAATTGGAGAGACAAACAAGTTTGAGTTTCTTGCACTAATCCCTCTAGAAGAAGCAAAAGAAATACTTATCAATCTCAAGAAACAAGTTTAGCATAGATGGCAAGAACAGATTCTGAGAAAGATGAATAAGATGTCAAACAGTCCAAAGTGAGATATAATTACATTAGAGGAAATCCTCATTCATACTCGAAGAGAAAACAAGAATCTCTATTGAACACTCTGGATGCATACCTGTCAATCAACTCTAAAAAAAAGGAAATGATTGACGACTATGCATCTCTAAGAAAAAAAATGTGAATCAAGAGAAAAATGATCAATGTATTCAAAATATTTTGAAAGAACTACGAAATGACCTATACTGTGTGAATAAAAAGAATGAAGCTCTCCACAAAGAACTTCGTATCACTAAGATGGAAGCAACACACAACATGATATGAAAAAGATCCCCCATCATGCTCGACAACATCCAAAAGGTTCAAATCTCTACTACACATGTATTAAGATTCATTCAAAAGTTTTTTTTTGAAATTAGTAATCCCATCAAAGACTATTATGTATTCAATGTAGACTAACCGAACATAAGAGTAATGCATGTCCTAAAAAGTTAAAAGCACATAAAAATATTTTAAGGTTTCTTAAAAAACGCAGGTGGGGAAATAATCACAAAACTAGTTCCCAAACCTCATTTTTTTTTTCAAAATGGGCTAAGAAAAATCTCATCCAATATTTTTCTAATAAACATGGACTAAATGGATCTTGGTACCCAAAACTAACTTTTGAATATTGATGTAGGAACTGACGGAAGGACTTATTAATTCATGGTATCTAGATAGTGCATGCTCCAGATAGATGAATGTTGGTAAAAATAACTTTTTCTCACTGAGTAATTACAAGGGTAGAAATGTAGCTTTTGGAAATAGAAAGAAAAGTAAAATTATGGGAACTGAAAAGTTTGCCCCAATCAGACTCAAGCAATAGACAATGTGTACTAAGTAAGAGGATTACAACACAATATGCTTAGTGTGTCCCAAATGCATGATAAAGGAAAAATGTGATGTTCACTTCAAATGAATGTAGAGTGTTCAATCCTATCTCTGGGAAATTGGTTCTTCAAGAAAAAGGCATAAGAATGTAGTTAAAGAAGATATCATGAGTCCAAAAGAGAATTTACTACAATGTGTAAGTTCCATAACTAACATCGCTCATATTTAGTATAAGAGCTTGTGACACATCAGTTTCTCAACAATGAACAAGGTCATATTAAGACACCTAGTCAAAGGCTTACCTACTAAGAGATTTAATGATGATTAAGTGTGTGGAGCATGTGCTCAAGTAAAACATGTACAATACTCATTCATCACCACGCATAAGGAATTTTACTAGAGGGTTCCTCTCATCCAATGGATCCCTAGAATTTAGAGTGTTCCTTGATCTCACGTAGCTTGTTTAGAGATAGGGTTGTAAAATCTTGGGAATTTGTTGTGATTTCAGTTACTATAATATCCGTAGTATAAAAAACATATTGTCCTAGAAACTTTACTTAATTTCTTGTATAAAACTCAGAACTATATTTTGTTTAAATTCTCTTAGTTTAGGAATTATACTTCCTATATCATTTAAACAAAAAATCGTGCTTCAAATTTTGAACATCACATTCTTAATATATAAATGTTGCATTGTCAGTTAGCATGTCAATATTTTGTGATATTCAGTATTTAGTGCATCTTAGCTTCGGATGTATTCATTAGGGATTATATTTAACACGGATTTGGACTAGGGTTCAACGCACCCAAATAGTCCCAGAACTGAGTGCCCACATAGGATTTTAAGTTCCCTATGTTAGGCATCATTATTAGTGATCACACCACAATCATGCCTTTATACCCTGGCAAGGTATGTTGAGTCCTCTCAATGGGGCGTATACATTAGACTCCATTCTTAGCTCGTGTGTTTTATGTCGATTAGCAGTAGCTCTGATAGTCAAACTTTTAGTTCTTTGACCAGGCTTTTGGTATATATACTTCAGTATTCAGTTTGACATATACATTTATGATTTGTAATTGGTCATTCCATTCAATTATTTATTTTCAGTTACACTTTAGTATATATCTATATCTTTGCTCAGATTGGATCATTGCTCATTTATGTATTGTTCAACTTGTATATCTTTTATTCAACTTAGTATTTATATCATTGATGTTTAGTACATTTTAGGTACTAACACATACTTTGTGCTACATCATTTTATGATATAGGATCATGTTCTCAGCATCCAGATCATGTTTAGATCGAACCTGGGTCCAGATTCAACAACTTCAGTGGTGAGTCCTCATATTTCGAGGATAATAGACATGCTTTCATTTTAGTCATTATTTTTAGTTTCAGTTTTGTTCGAGTTAGTTGCGATCAACTCAATCCAGTTGAGGCTTTTTGGACATAGTAGTCGATTCAGCTTTAGTTTTTAAATGTTATTTAAGTCATCAATAAGACCCTTATGTTATTTATTAATTTAGACTAGTTGGTCTTGTTCCTCTTCAGAGATTAGTTGATTTAGTTTCATCTTAGTTCATTTTACTTAGCTATTTTTGTGTATATTCATGATATGTCAGATTCAGGGTTAGGTTGAGTAACTCGTGATCCTAGGTCACGTGTTATCTCAAGGTGGTAGCGTCGGGGCGTGACACATTATTATTCATTATAACTATACTTTAATGTTGTTGACTTTCAAAAACCAAAAATTGAACTGACTCATTGGACATCCTACCACTCTACTTTGGGTAGAGAGTATAATAATAATAGTAATAATAATAATAATAACAATAATATATATATATATATATATATATGATTTAGTAAGTGTAACATCTCGTAACTCGATATATCTAGATATAAAGTAAGAAACTAAAAATATTTTTTTTTTGGAAAGAAAATTAGAAAACTGGAAAATTTTTCCAAGTTAAAAAAATGAGTTTTGGTCATTTTCAAAAGACTATAACTTATATCTCAGGATGATTTAGAGGTAGTTCTTGATATGGTTGGAAAGCCCTAGGAGAGATCTTTCTAACGCCGTTGAGTTTGCACATTTTTTATACCGTATGAGGGAGATCTGCCTATTGGAAGTTGGGCCATTGAATTGAGGAAAGTCCAATACGGGCAAACTAGTATTTTTACCCTTATTTTCCTAATTCGTTTTAATGGTTTATTAGTGTTAAAAATAAACCTTAACTAAGTTTTGGAAAATCAAACTCACGCTTGGGGCTTGGAGAAGAGAGAAAAGAAGAAGAGAAGGGACAAAAGCCAAGAATTTGCCAAGAACGTCAAGAACATTGAGTGACGTTCATCGAGGGTGATACTTATCAAGATATGTGAGATATTTTGTCTTGGTTTAGTTGACCCACACGCCAATTTGTTTCAATTCAAAGATTCATGAGTTGTTTACATGTTAAAAAGTGAAGTTCTTGAAGAAAAATGTCGAATTATCATTAATTAAATTGTTGGATGTCAATTGTTGTTTGATTCTTGTTTTTTGGGGTTGTTTTCGACATGAATCCACTGGGTATTAAGGGTACCAATAGTCCCAAGTGTTTGGTGAAAGAATTAAGGAGGTTTGGAGATGAAAAGCGAGTTGAAAAATTCGTCAGTGTGTCATGCATGCAGTTCACCAGAAACTGGCCTCAGTTACTTGGGGCCTGGCGCGACGTTCCACCAGTGCGCTAGAACCAAGCCACTGTAAATTAAGGCTGGCAAGGTGCATCCCGAACGCGCGTTTTTCGCCTAGTTTTCATAGTTTAGCCCTTTTTTAAGTCCTTCAAAGGTACATTAACACCTTCTAATGGTTTTAATTATGTCAAATAATTTCTAAGCACCTAGAAATCATCAAAGAACACAAATAATAACCTTGAATCCATAATCCAATTCAAGGAAAGTTAGGATAAAAGTCAAAGAAGTTAAGAGTCAAGTCTAAAGTTAAGAAGTAAGTCAAAGCAAAGTTCTTAAAAGTTTTCAAGAGTCTTTACTAAACATTTTTAGCTTCGTTTTAAGGCTCAAGCTTCAAGTTAAAGTTATAAGTTACAATTGAAGTCTTTTCTTCAATGAAATATAAGGGAATTAAGTATTCCTTAAGAGTTGATTAATACTCAAGTTTCAAGTTAAGCAAAGAGTAAAGAGTCGAGTTCATTTCTCAAAAGTTAAAAGGGAACTAAGTATTCTCTAAAAGTTATATAGTTAATAAATGTTTTCACATTTAAGTTATGAGGAAATTAAGATTTCCCAAATAAGAAAAGGGAACATTGACTCCAAGAGAGATTTTAAAAGCTAAATGTTGAGCAATTATCTCTACCCAAAGAAAGGAAGTTGTTTCCAAAAGCATGCGCTAAAGTATATTTTGGAAGTAGTATTGAGCAGCAATGTGGGGATGTGAGTTCATATTAACTCAAGTCTCGATGTAAACCATGTAGCTATTATGGGTGTAACGAGTCATACTTTTTAGATGATCACATAAGTTAAGCTAGTGGATCCATTAAGTTAAGGAGTTCTATAGGATGGAAAAGTATAGGAACTTTCTGGCAGCGTGTGCAAGACGTTGTATCATCACTTAGGCTCATAGTGGTGGTTGTCGGTTAGAGAATCTCCCACAGAAACTATATTACTTTCATATATAAGTAAGGTTAAGTTTGTTATTGTATTTTTTTAATGAAATAAATTGTTTACACTATTTTAAAATCTTTATATATATATATATATATATATATATATATATATATATATATATATATATATATATATATATTTCATGTGTCATCATTGCATTATATTAAGTGTAGTATTTCATAAATTGAGTAGAGACAAGGTAAGTGTTCCTTCTTATTTTTTTTGAGCTTACGTTGTTGTTTAGCATTCCAACTCGCATACTCTTATATTCAATGTATTGATTCTAGTTGACCTACATCTTCCTATGATGCAAACGCATGTAACCAGGATTACCATACAATGCCTCGTTGATCCAGTTTGAGTACTTACAGTCAGTGATAAACCTTCCTGCATTCTGGGAACTCTTTTATTGCTTTCTAGTCTTTACTTATAGTTGTGGGGTATTTTACAACATCCATCTTAGTATGATAGAGGGTTCATAAATAGATAGTCAGTCATACAATTTATGTTTTTAAGTCTCTCTTAAATTGCATTCACATATTGTGTATGAGACTTAAGTGTCATTTTGGCCAAATATTTATTTGAAGTTGTTTTTATGAGTAATATTTTTTTATATTTAATGAAGTCTTCAGCTGAGTTATGTAATCCACGCCAATGGTCCACTCAAGGCCAACAATGGTCATTGGTACCGGCCACGCCCAAGGTGTAGGATCAGGACGTGACAAACGTGGCATTAGAGAACAAAGTTCAATATTCATAGGGAATAGATGACGCTTGTGTGTAGTGTCCTAATCATTTGTAACGACCCGTTAATCGTTTTGAGCAACAGACTTTATTTCTGGAAAAACTGGCAGAAGCGACGGACCCCACGACGGACCGTCATGGGCACGACGGACCGTCGCAGGGTCTCGTTTCAAAACACTTAGAAAATCTGAAATTGGGTACTAAAAATCAACTCTCTGAACTTTGTGACGGAATGGCAGGACGGACCGTCACAGGTGTGACGGACCGTCATAGACTCTTGGTGGAAATTTGGGTCTCTGAACTCTGCGACGACCTGCAGGACGGACCGTCGTAGGCACGACGGCCCGTCACAGGTTGCGCAAATCCCAGGCAGAATCGGATTTCCTTACACGTTTTAAGGGACGCTATTGACTATTCTTGCCTTAATTATAAAGTTCGTGGGTTTATATTAATAACTCAAATTCTTGAGGGGTTAAAAGAGGTAACCCTAAGTTAATTAGTGGGGTATTATTGCCATCTTTTATTCTTAATTATATACTAATTAGGGTAAAAGAAAGAGGGTTGGAATAAAGAAAATAGAAAGAACAAGAGAGAGAGGGAGAATCGAACGAGAAGGGAGAAACAAAGCTTGGAGAAAAATTTGCTTGCTTGATCACTAATCTTTGGTGGAGGTAGGTTATGGTTGTTTCATGCTTTCATAAGTAAACTCTTAATAGTGATTGATATGTATTGGTAGTATTGTAAACCCTACTATATGCTTAATGGTATGTTGCATGAATATGATTATGTGATTGTGATAAAATAAGCATGATGAAAATATTGAATCCCAAATCTTGAAAAGAAACTTTAATATACATTATTAATGATGATGCCTTGGTATAGAAGAAGGCTTGATGAATTAAAGTAATGGGATTGATGATGCTTTGGTATAGAGAAGGCTTGATGGTTTACAGAATGATATTAGTGGATCGGGTGTCACGAACCGGCACGTAGAATTAAGGGATCGGGTGTCACGAACCGACACGTAGAATTAGGGGATCGGGTGTCACGAACCGACACGTAGAATTAGGGGATCGGGTGTCACGAATCGACACGTAGATATAGGGGATCGGAGTGTCACGTACCGACACAAGAGGAATAATGAATATGAGGGATCGGAGTGTCACGTACCGACACAAGAGAATTAAAGATAATGAATCTTGAAAGATGATAATATACTCAATCTAATGAACATAATTCCCAAATGAGTATGGTGTTGAGGCTTGAGCCCTCATGGATGAACTTGATGGTATTTATTGATGATTATAATACTTGTTGTGGCTACATGTTGAGTTTTATAGTTGATTTATGATAATATTGATATATACTGTTCCCTATTTTGAGTTGGCCGATGATATCTACGCAGTACCCGTGTTTTGTACTGACCCCTACTTTTATGTTTTCTTCTTGTTTATTTGTGGAGTGCAGCAAACGTGCCATCGTCTTCAACTCAACAGTAATTCAAGCCAGTCTTACTACATCGGAAATTCAGGGTGAGCTAATGCTTCTAGCTTGGACTGGATCTCCTTCTTCAAGTCTTGATGCCTTGAACTTCCCGCATGGACTAGCTTCTTATGTATTTTTAGCTTTTAGAATACTCTTAGTTTAGTCATTTGATCGTAGATGTTCTTGTGATGATGACTTCCAGATTTTGGGGATGATAATAATAGTTTTCAATTGTTTTTATTAATGAGTGTAAGTCTTCCGCATTACTTTCTGTTGATATACGGTGAAATGTTAAGGTTTAGATTGGTTGGTTCGCTCACATAGGAGGGTAAGTGTGGGTGCCAGTCGCAACCCGGTTTGGGTCGTGACAAACTTGGTATCAGAGCATTAGGTTCGTTGGTCTCATCACACAAGAACAGGTCTAGTAGAGTCTTAAGGAACGGTAGGGGGACGCCTTTACTTTTCCTTGAGAGGCTATAAGACTTTAGGAAAAAATTTCACTCTTTCATTCTTTCTTTCGTGCTACTACTTGAGTCCAATTGGTATCTAGGCGATACGAATTGGTATCTGACCATCTTCACTCCCTTTCGGAGATGGTTAGAACTAGAGCAACGACTACGCCAACACAAACACCAGCACCGGCGGGACAGGGTGCGTTTGAGCTAGCCACTGGGGCTGTAGCTCGAGGAAGAGCAGCGGCAAGAGGCCGTGGTAGAGGTCGTGGGAGGACGTCCTCTAGGGGAAGAGGACGAGCACCTAGACCATATGATACTAGGGCGGTGACTCCTTCACCGACTGAGGAAGTGATAAGAGAGGGGGAGGATGGGGTGAATGAACAAGTGCAAAATGAGGAAATGCCACCCCAACCTACCCCAGAGATGATCAATCAGGTTCTGGCTTATCTTAGCGGGTTATCTGATCAAGGTCAGGCACCTCCAGTGTTTTCTGTGCCAACACCTCCGGTTTCAGAAGTACAACATGCGGCTACTATGGCTCCCCGCATGGATGTTCCATTGGAAATAGGCACGTTTCCACGTCTGACTACTGGGCCTATAATGACAAATGATCAGCATGAACTTTTCAGTAAGTTCTTGAAATTGAAACCTCTAGTCTTCAAGGGTGCGGAATCTGAGGATGCTTATGATTTTCTGGTTGACTGTCACGAGCTACTACACAAGATGGGTATAGTAGAACGGTTTGGTGTGGAGTTTGTGACTTATCAGTTTCAAGGGAACGCCAAAATGTGGTGGCGGTCACATATCGAGTGTCAACCAATAGAGGCACCACCTATGACTTGGGCCTCATTCTCTAGCTTGTTCATGGAGAAGTATATCCCCCGAACTTTGAGGGATAGGAAAAGGGATGAGTTCCTGAGCCTAGAGCAAGGTAGGATGTCGGTTAATGCTTATGAGGCTAAGTTCCGTGCACTATCCAGATATGCCACTCAATTATGTTTCAGTCCCCAAGAGCGAATTCGCCGGTTTGAGAAGGGGTTGAGGTCAGAATTGTGGATTTCGGCCTTACAGATAGCGGCAACGGCAAAATCCTTCCAAGAGGTGGTAGACTTTGTGATAGAAGTGGAAGGAGTGAAGCCAGACGACTTCACCACAACATCGACATAAAAAAGGCTTCGAAAGGGAGGTGAGTTTAATGGTTCTTACACTAGAGGACAAGGTTCGGGAAGTTACTCAGTCCGACCAATTCAGTCTTCACTACAGACTGTAGTTGGGGGACCACCTCAGACCGGTCAACACTTCTCCGAGGGGCATATGATCGACTCCAAAGAATGTTATGGATGTGGGGAGATTGGACATATTAGGAGAAATTGTCCCAGACCAAGCTACAGACCCCCAATAGCTAGAGGTAGAGGTGGTCATGGTAGAGGCCGTTTTTGTGGAGGACGTGGTGGTCGAGGTAATAGTGGTCACCAAAACGGCAGAGGTAATGGGGAAACTGGGGCCACTACATCACAACATGGTAGGGGCAACGGACAGACGAACGATAGGGCCCATTGTTATGCTTTCCCTGGGCGGTCTGAAGCGGAGGCATCTGATGCTGTCATCACAGGTAATCTTCTGGTTTGTGATTGCATGGCTTCTGTATTGTTTGATCCTGGATCCACGTTTTCTTATGTATCTTCCTCATTTGCTAATGGTCTAAATTTACATTGTGAATTACTTGATATGCCTATTCGTGTTTCTACTCCGGTGGGTGAGTCTGTGGTAGTTGAAAAGGTATATAGGTCTTGTTTGGTGAACTTTGTGGGGAGCAACATTTAGGTAGATTTGGTTATCTTAGAAATGGATGATTTTGATGTAATTCTGGGTATGACTTGGCTTTCTCCGCAATTTGCGATCTTGGATTGTAATGCTAAAACGGTGACGTTAGCCAAGCCTGGGACAAATCCGTTAGTGTGGGAGGGTGACTACACTTCCAATCCGGTCCGCATCGTCTACTTTCTTCGTGCTAAGAAAATTATTAGTAAAGGGTGTTTAGCTTTCTTGACACATGTCAAGGATGACACTACCCAAGTACCTTGGATTGGTTCGGTTTCAGTAGTTCGTGAGTTTCTGGATGTGCTCCCTGCAGATCTTTCTGGTATGCCACCGGATAGGGATATTGACTTCTGTATTGATCTTGAACCCTGTACTCGCCCCATTTCTATACCCCCTTATAGAATGGCTCCCGTGGAGTTAAGAGAGTTAAAAGCACAACTTCAAGAGTTATTGAACAAAGGCTTCATTAGACCAAGTGCATCTCCTTGGGGTGCTCCGGTTTTGTTTGTAAAGAAGAAGGATGGGAGTTTTCGAATGTGTATAGACTACAGACAACTAAACAAGGTAACCATAAAGAACAAGTATCCTCTTCCCCGCATTGATGATTTGTTACAAGGTGCTTGTGTCTTCTCTAAGATTGACTTGAGATCCTGTTATCATCAATTGAAAATACGGGCAACGGATGTGCCAAAGACTGCTTTTCGAACGAGGTATGGGCATTACGAATTTGTAGTGATGTCCTTTGGTCTTACGAATGCCCCTGCTGCGTTCATGAGCTTGATGAACGGGATTTTTAAGCCATATTTGGACCTCTTCGTGATCGTATTTATTGATGATATATTGGTATACTCAAAGAGCAAGAAGGAACATGAAGAGCATTTGAGAATGGTATTGGAAATGTTGAGGGAGAAAAAGCTTTATGCCAAGTTCTCTAAGTGTGAGTTTTGGATAGATGCGGTGTCCTTCTTGGGGCACGTGGTTTCTAAGGATGGAGTGATGATGGATCCTTCTAAGATTGAGACAGTGAAGAATTGGGTAAGACCCACTAATGTGTCAGAAATAAGGAGCTTTGTTGGGTTAGCTAGCTACTACCGCCGATTTGTCAAGGGATTCTCTTCTATTGCTTCCCAATTGACGAACTTGACTAAGCAGAATGTCCCATTTGTATGGTCGGATGAATGTGAGGAAAGCTTTCAGAAGCTCAAGACTTTGTTGACTACCGCACCTATCCTTACCTTGCCAGTAGAGGGTAAGAACTTCATTGTTTATTGTGATGCATCCTATTCTGGTTTGGGTGCAGTACTAATGCAAGAGAAGAGTGTGATTGCTTATGCTTCAAGACAATTAAAAGTGCATGAACGTAACTATCCCACTCATGATTTGGAATTGGCTGCGGTAGTGTTTGCATTAAAACAATGGAGACACTATTTATATGGGGTTAAGTGTGAGATCTATACGGATCATCGTAGCCTTCAGTATGTCTTTACTCAGAAAGATTTGAACTTAAGACAGAGGAGATGGATGGAGTTACTAAAGGACTATGATATCACTATCTTGTATCATCCGGGGAAGGCGAATGTTGTAGCGGATGCTTTAAGTAGGAAGGCGGGAAGCATGGGAAGTCTAGCTCACTTGCAAGCTTCTAGATGCCCATTGGCTAGAGAGGTTCAGACTCTAGCTAATGACTTGATGAGATTAGAAGTAAATGAGAGGGGAGGATTGTTGGCTTCTGTGGAGGCAAGATCTTCCTTTCTTGACAAGATTAAGGGAAGACAGTCTGATGATGAGAAACTGCGCAGAATTCAAGATAAAGTATTGCGAGGAGAGGCTAAGGAAGCACAAATCGATGAGGAAGGTGTTTTGAGAATCAAGGGAAGGGTATGTGTACCCCGTATCGATGATTTTATCAATACTATTCTGACAGAGGCTCATAGTTCAAGGTATTCTATACATCCGGGCGCAACCAAGATGTATCGTGACCTAAAGCAACACTTTTGGTGGAGTAGAATGAAGCGTGACATTGTGGATTTTATTGCCAAATGTCCAAACTGTCAACAAGTAAAGTATGAACACCAAAGGCCCGGAGGAACACTTCAGAGAATGCCCATTCCGGAATGGAAGTGGGAAAGAATTGCAATGGATTTTGTGGTTGGTCTTCCGAAGACAATGGGTAAGTATGACTCCATTTGGGTGATTGTTGATAGGTTAACTAAATCTGCTCATTTCATTCCGGTCAAGGTGACTTACAATGCAGAAAAGTTAGCCAAGCTTTACATCTCGGAAGTGGTGCGATTGCATGGGGTTCCACTATCCATCATATCAGATAGAGGTACGCAGTTTACTTCTAAGTTTTGGAAAACATTGCATGCAGAATTGGGTACTAGGTTAGACCTTAGTACTGCGTTCCATCCCCGGACCGATGGTCAGTCTGAGCGAACGATTCAAGTGTTGGAGGATATGCTTCGTGCGTGTGTGATAGAGTTTGGTGGTCATTGGGATAGCTTCTTACCCTTAGCGGAGTTTTCATACAATAATAGCTATCACTCAAGCATTGATATGGCCCCATTTGAAGCATTGTATGGTAGGAGATGTAGGTCTCCCATTGGTTGGTTTGATGCGTTCGAGGTCAGACCTTGGGGTACTGATCTCTTGAGGGATTCGATGGAAAAAGTGAGGTCTATTCAAGAAAAGCTTCTAGCAGCGCAAAGTAGAGAAAAAGAATATGCAGATCGAAAGGTTAGAGACTTAGAGTTCATGGAAGGTGAACAAGTCTTGTTGAAAGTTTCACCCAAGAAAGGGGTGATGCGGTTTGGTAAAAGGGGTAAACTAAGTCCAAGGTACATTGGACCATTTGAAGTACATAAGCGAGTGGGGGAGGTGGCTTATGAGTTAGCCTTGCCTCCAGGGCTGTCCGGAGTACATCCAGTATTCCATGTGTCGATGTTGAAAAGATACCATGGGGATGGAAACTACATTGTCCGTTGGGATTCAGTTTTGCTTGATGAGAACTTGTCTTATGAGGAGGAGCCTGTTGCTATTTTAGATAGAGAAGTTCGCAAGTTGAGGTCTTGAGAGATTGCATCCATCAAGGTGCAATGGAAGAATCGACCGGTGGGTGAAGCCACTTGGGAGAAGGAGGCGGATATGCGAGAAAGATACCCACATCTGTTTAAAGATTCAGGTACTCCTTTTCACCCTTGTTTTCCTTCTTTTGATCGTTCGAGGACGAACGATGGGTAAATTGGTATCTAATGTAACGACCCGTTTAGTCGTTTTGAGCAGCAGACTTTATTTCTGGAAAAACTGGCAGAAGCGACGGACCCCACGACGGACCGTCGCAGGGTCTCGTTTCAAAACACTTAGAAAATCTGAAATTGGATACTAAAAATCGACTCTCTGAACTTTGTGACGGAATGGCAGGACGGACCGTCACAGGTGTGACGGACCGTCATAGACCCTTGGTGGAAATTTGGGTCTCTGAACTCTGCGACGACCTGCAGGACGGACCGTCGCAGGCACGACTGCCCGTCACAGGTTGCGCAAATCCCAGGCAGAATCAGATTTCCTTACACGTTTTAAGGGACGTTTTTGACTATTCTTGCCTTAATTATAAAGTTCGTGGGTTTATATTAATAACTCAAATTCTTGAGGGGTTAAAAGAGGTAACCCTAAGTTAATTAGTGGGGTATTATTGCCATCTTTTATTCTTAATTATATACTAATTAGGGTAAAAGAAAGAGGGTTGGAATAAAGAAAATAGAAAGAACAAGAGAGAGAGGGAGAATCGAACGAGAAGGGAGAAACAAAGCTTGGAGAAAAATTTGCTTGCTTGATCACTAATCTTCGGTGGAGGTAGGTTATGGTTGTTTCATGCTTTCATAAGTAAACTCTTAATAGTGATTGATATGTATTGGTAGTATTGTAAACCCTACTATATACTTAATGGTATGTTGCATGAATATGATTATGTGATTGTGATAAAATAAGCATGATGAAAATATTGAATCCCAAATCTTGAAAAGAAACTTTAATATACATTATTAATGATGATGCCTTGGTATAGAAGAAGGCTTGATGAATTAAAGTAATGGGATTGATGATGCTTTGGTATAGAGAAGGCTTGATGGTTTACAGAATGATATTAGTGGATCGGGTGTCACGAACCGGCACGTAGAATTAAGGGATCGGGTGTCACGAACCGACACGTAGAATTAAGGGATCGGGTGTCATGAACCGACACGTAGAATTAGGGGATCGGGTGTCACGAACCGACACGTAGAATTAGGGGATCGGGTGTCACGAACCGACACGTAGAATTAGGGGATCGGGTGTCACGAACCGACACGTAGAATTAGGGGATCGGGTGTCACGAACTGAGACGTAGATATAGGGGATCGGAGTGTCACGTACCGACACAAGAGGAATAATGAATATGAGGGATCGGAGTGTCACGTACCGACACAAGAGAATTAAAGATAATGAATCTTGAAAGATGATAATATACTCAATCTTATGAACATAATTCCCAAATGAGTATGGTGTTGAGGCTTGAGCCCTCATAGATGAACTTGATGGTATTTATTGATGATTATAATACTTGTTGTGGCTACATGTTGAGTTTTATAGTTGATTTACGATAATATTGATATATACTGTTCCCTATTTTGAGTTGGCCGATGATATCTACGCAGTACCCATGTTTTGTACTGACCCCTACTTTTATGTTTTCTTCTTGTTTATTTGTGGAGTGCAGCAAACGTGCCATCGTCTTCAACTCAACAGTAATTCAAGCCAGTCTTACTACATCGGAAATTCAGGGTGAGCTAATGCTTCTAGCTTGGACTGGATCTCCTTCTTCAAGTCTTGATGCCTTGAACTTCCCGTATGGACTAGCTTCTTATGTATTTTTAGCTTTTAGAATACTCTTAGTTTAGTCATTTGATCGTAGATGTTCTTGTGATGATGACTTCCAAATTTTGGGGATGATAATAATAGTTTTGAATTGTTTTTATTAATGAGTGTAAGTCTTCCGCATTACTTTCTGTTGATATACGTTGAAATGTTAAGGTTTAGATTGGTTGGTTCGCTCACATAGGAGGGTAAGTGTGGGTGCCAGTCGCAACCCGGTTTGGGTCATGACATCATTTGTGTGAAGCACGCCATATTATGATTAAGAGGCTAGAAAATTTAGGAATTCTTCACTTCTTTGATGTTCCTTCTCGTGTCTTAGAGTTTATCTCTAAAAAGTTTCTCTCTAATTCGTGCTTGCACACATTTTTTATCGTCATGCCTCCATGAAGAGAAGCAAGAGGTCATCCAACTAGAAGGGATGTTGAAGAGAAAGAGGTACCTAATGCACCAAACGTGCAACCTCAAGGAACAACCATCAATGATGAGTTTCATGAGGCTATATGGATGTTATGCCAAGATATGATTAACCATGTCAGGCAACAGAGAGGAGATCAACAAGAAGAGGTTGAGACCTAGAGGATTCTTGAATTTCTAAGAATGAATCCACCCAGTTTAAATTGTTCAACCATTATTGAGGATCTGGACAATTTCGTGGAAGAGTTAAAGAAGGTTTTTGATGTGATGCATCTGGTCGATGCTAAAAGGGTTGAACTAACTGCATTCCAATTGAAGAATGTGGCTAGTACATGGTTCGATCAATTGAAGGAAGGAAGCGATAAGGATGCACAACTTTCGAGTTAGGCCTACTTTGAAGAAGCTTTCTTGGGGCATTAATTTCCTCGAGAACTGAAAGAGGCAAAGGTACATGAGTTCCTTACATCGAAAGAAGACTCATTAAATGTGCACGAGTATGGCTTGAAGTTCATCCATCTGTCCCGTTATGCTCCAGAAATGGTTAAGGATATGAGGAGTAGAATGAGCTTGCTTGTCACTAGCTTGGGTCGTGCTTCAAGTAAAGAGGGAAGAGTTGTAATGTTGATAGGTGACATGGACATATCTAGGTTGATGGTTTATGTGCAAAAGGTTGAGGAGGATAATCTGATAGATAAAGAAGAATATAGGAACAAGAAAGCAGCTAGGACAGGGAATGAGTTTAGGCAGCTGAAGGGTGGTTCAACTCGGCCATAGTTTCAAAAATAAAAGGGGTCTGCACAATCATTTGCTAGTGCTCCTGCTCTCAGAAACAAAGGTGAGCATCATGGACATAATTCGCAGAACATCAAAGCTAGACCATCATAGTCTCAAGGAAGTGTGACACACGGAGGTAGTTGGGATCATGCATGTGATAAGTCTGGTAGATTCCACCTAGGTAAATGTCGTGATGTCCTGACAAGTTGCTTCAAATATGGTTAAAAGGGTCAATTCATGAGAGAGTGCCTTAAGAACAGGCAAAGTACCTGAAATTCGGGCAACAAAACCTAATCCTCATTAGTTGATCCATCAGACAGGGTTATACCTAGATGATCCACTTTTAGTACTGGGGAGGGGCAAACCACCTATATGCAATTACTAGCCTCCAAGAACAAGAGAAATCTCCAGAATGTTGTCACGGTATGATAAAAGTCTTTACTCTTGATGTTTATGTTTTGCTACACTCAGGAGCAAGTTTATCTTTTATAACTCCTTATGTTGCAAATAAGTTGAGATTCTTTCTGAAAAACTTTTTGAACCGTTCTGTGTTTCTACACGTATTGGAGAGTCTATTCTAGAGGAAAGAGCCTATCGTTATTGTCCTATTTCTATCAATCACAAGAACACCATGTCTGATTTAGTGGAGTTAGACATGATACATTTTGATGTCATTCTACGTATGGACTAGCTTCATGCCTGTTATGTGTTTCTACATGAAGTTCTTGACGAAAAGTGTCGAATTGCCATTGATTGAATTGTTAGATGTCTACTGTTGTTTGACTCCTGTTTTTCTGGGTTGTTTCTGCGTTGAATCTAGTGAAAATTAAGGGTACCAATAGTCCCAAATGTTTGGTGAATGGATTAGGGAGGTTTGTAGTGTTTGGAGATGAAAAAGTAGTTGAAAACTTCATCAGATGCACCTGGGCAAGGCCAGTCCAGGCGCGCCACTTGTGTGCCAGAACCACACCTCAGTCACTTGGGTCCTGACGTAGTCACTTGGGTCCTGACGCAGCCCGCCAGTTGTGCGCCTGAATCTCGCCTCACTGAATTGAGGCTGGCACGACGTGCCCTAAATGCGCTCGAGTCAACGTTTCTTGCCCAATTTTCGTAGCTTAGCCTTTTTAAGTCCTTCTAAGGTACATTAACACCTTACAATGGTTCTAATTACTTCTAATGATTTCTATACATCTAGAAATCATTAAAGAATACAAATCATGACCTTGAATCCACAATCCATTTCAGGGAAAGTTAAGATCAATGTCAAAGAAGTTAAGAGTCAAGTGTAAAGTTAAGAAGTCAGTCAAAGCAAAATTCATAAAGGTTTTGAAGAGTCTATACTAAACATTTTTAACTATGTTTTAAGCCTTAAGATTCAAGTTAGATTCAAGAGTAAAGGCTGAAGTCTTTCATTTAAAAAAATATAAGGGAATTAAGTATTCCAATGAGTTAATTTATACTCAAGTTTTTCAAGTTGAGAAAAGAGTAAAGAGTCAAGTTCATTTATCAAAAGTTATAAGGGAGCTAAATAATCCCTAAATTTTTTTAAATGTTTCCACATTTAAGTTAAGAGGAAACGAAGATTTCCTAAAAGACATTTGAACAAGAAAAGAGAACATTGATTCCAAGAAAGCTTTTTAAAGATAATGTAGAGTAGTTATCTCAATCCAAAGAAAGGAAGTTATTTTAAAGCATGAGATAAAGTGTATGTTTGGAGTAGTATTCAGTATCGATGTGGGGATGAGAGATCATATTAAATCAAGTCTCCATGTAAACCATATAATCATCATAGGTGTTAATGGGTCATACCTTTTAGATGATCACTTAAGTTAAGCTAGTGGATCCACTAAGTTAAGCAGTTCTAAGCGACCACAAAGTATAGGATAGTTTTGGCAGAGTGGGCAAGACATTATATCATCACTTAGGTTCATAATAGTGGTTTTCAGTTAGAGAATCTCCAATAGAAACTATATTACTTTCATATATAAGTAATACTGAGTTTGTTATTTCAATTCCTTTAGCGAACTATATTTTTTACAATATTTTACAAGATTTATATATATTGCATGTGTCATCATTGCTTTATATTAAGTTCAATATTTCATGAGGGGAGAAGAACCAAAGTAATTGTTCCTTCTTATTCTTTTTGAGCTTAACTTGTTGTTTAGCATTCAAACTTGCGCACTCGTACATTCAATGTACTAATGCAAGTTGGCTTGCATCGTCATATGATGAAGACGCAGGTAACCAGGATCAACATCCAGCGCCTCGTTGATCTAGTTTGAGCACTTTGAGCCAGTGGCGAGCCTCCTTGAGTTCAAGAGGACTCTTTTATTGGTTCTAGTCTTTACTTATAAGATATTTTGGGGTTTGACCCAACATCCATCTTAATATCTCAGAGTCTCAATAGAGATATAGACAGTCAAGGATCCGTTCAAAGCCAGTAATGGTTATTGGGTGTCGGTTACACCCACAGTATAGGCTCTGGAAGTGATATGAAGATAGTCATATATTGTCACAATATTTAAACTTCACACTTTAACTCGCGCTTTCAAACACATACTTATTTTTTTTATCTTTGCATGAGATAGTTGGGGGTATGCCTGCTGAGAAGAAAAAGGTTGTTCTTTTCTTTTGGACTTCAATGAGGACTCTAGACTTTGCATCTCTAGAACCACATAGTCTTGTCAGCACTTGCCTTCTGCACAAACATGCTTCTACCAGTTGTGTGTTCCTACTTATTGCGACAACGTTGTGATGCAAAATCAACTCGATATAATCACCGTGATGTCCTACCATATCTTTATTTGGGAACTTAATAAGTTGTATGACTAATTTGTATTGAAATCAGATTCGTTGACTATATAATATATATAGATAGAGATGGCCTACCATGTTTTCTATTTCATTTGGGAAACTAATAAATTATATTCCTAATTCATTATATTTGGGAATTTAGTAAATTATATTCCTAGCTTATTATATTTTTGGAATTAATAAATTGTATTCCTTGTTCATTTTGCATTACTATTTTTTTGAAATCAAATTTATCGTCAATATGATATATAAAGAGATGGCCTACCATATTGATTAGTGTATTTGGAAAGTTCAATAACCTATATTCTTAATTTTTTGTAACGATCAGAACTATCGTTAATTAGGAGAAACAATAATTAAGGGAATTATAGGACCACTATCCCGTCACAGCGTGTCAACTACAGCTAGGGAGGTGTGGTGCCCAAGCGGGGTAAGCTAATGATAGGGCGGGACAGGTGAGATAGAATGTAAAATACGAAAAATCATATTTTCTCCATCTCCCTAAAATACCTCAATAAGTTGTAAAACACCCTAAAAACCATACAAAAACCGATTTAAGCTTGGGAATGAACGAGAAGGAGATTTCTACCGTGAAGATAGTGAAATATTAAGAATTCTTTGCAAAATTCGCTATCGTGAAGCCTAAAAAACTGGAATCAAAGTCAAAATTTTGTGCAACTGCTTTGCTCCCATGTAGGTTATGTTTTATTAATTTAGTTATAAAGTTATCCTTACTACATAACATATGGAAATCAATGGTAGGGTTATGTGTAGACCTTCGTGTACCAAGTAAATTTGTTGAGTAATCCCTAGAAATCAAAGTATGTGGATTTATGCCTTAAGAAGAGGAATCGATGAATTCTTAGGGACTCGGGAATTGGTATCATGGGTACAATTGGTTTAAGAATCGGACTATAAAATCATGAATGGAACTAGATTTCTTAATGCATGCTAGATTACATATTGGAGCGATTGAATTGAGGATTTTTGATGAATTGTGATTAAAACCTATAAAGGAGTGTTAGATCATGAACTAGGCTATGTATGGTCAAATTAATGTTTGTATATGAATGTTACATTGTTGATCGACTTGTTGTAAATGTGATGGGTGAACTATTATTGCCATGTAATCATGACTTAAATGTATGATCTTGAAGATATAGTTGTGATTGTGATGTGCTGAATGGATCGGTTTCCACATTTTAGTTGTGATTGTTATTATGATGTGTTGAATGGATCAGTTGCCACGTTCTGTTATAACTTTTTAATTGGGGTCCATGTTCTGGCATAACTATGGTTTCAGTTGCCACGTTCCAACACAACTAACTTTGATTAGTTGCCACGTTCGGACAAAACTAACTATTTAGGTTTTGGTTTCCATGACAAAACCAACGATGTAATATAAAATGTAAAGTTGTTCATTGTGCGTAAATATTTATGATTATCATATAGATTTTAAATGTGCATGTGAGTTAGTGTTGTATTGACTTACTTATGTTGTACTTAGTAAGCACGTGTATAATGGTTTATATTTGATTGTTCGTTGTGATGAGTGAACCTGTTGGGTATGGTGGAAGGGATAAATATTCAAGAGGTTAGTAATAGACAATAAGGGTTGTTCATGTGTCGTACTGGCAAGGAGTAGAGTTAGTGTGTGTGATGAAATATGTTTAGATGGTTTTCACCTTGGGGGAAAGAGATTGTGTGTTCGTGTTAAGGGAGTGTCATGTAATATATTATGTGACTATGGTTGGGTAATGTGACGATGAAGTAGGGGGTATGACGTGAACGAATATTTGAAATGTTGGTGGTTGTATTTGTGGGATTTCTCTATGTGGTAGAGTGGTTAGTCAATGATAAGTATCTGGTAGGTAGGATAACCTTTTTACTTCTTTCATTGTGTTTTTTGTTGCCAATCCATCTATAATATCAGAATATTATTTGTCTATTTTATTCATGGAGATCATATTCTATTCAGAACATATGGTGCACTATTTGTTGCGGTATACTCATATGGTGCTTATCTAGTTGTCTCAGTATAAAGGTACTTCATGTATTAAGTAGCAAAACCTAGAGTTATTAAACTTTTGTACACATTTCAGCGTTATTTGTCCTTAAGCACTTTCATCCATCATATATAAGAATTTTTTATATTGCATTTGCAGTCATGGGGCAACATGATCCTACCAACCATCATTTACAAATAGACATGAACTTAGGAATACAACCATGAATGCAAGATCAAGAATTGTATGTGGTAATTGCATTTCCTCCCTATTCTCAAGGATTTCGATAATATTCAATTATTGTTATGCTTATGTTGTTTACTGAGCTACAGATAGAAATACACCATATTTAGTTATATTTAAGGGATTATGGAAGGAAAAAGATGATTAATTTTAATTATAGCAAGCCTACTAAAATGACTAATATGCCTAAATGATGACTCACAAACAACATTTATATACTTGTCAATTTGTGATCAAACATAAGAATCTCGTTATATCTCTCTTTCTGGAATATATCATGATAAATGTTGCTGCAACAGTTTCCTTGTTTTTTAGACTACTTTGTTCTAATTTTAAAAAGAAAATAAAACAAGATAATATAAAATTCAAATTTCTAACATCACGTAGAGAGGTGCACCCAGAATTCATCAAATTATATGATACTTAGAATTCAAATTTCTAACCTCCTCGGCCTCTTGTCTTAAGGGTGTATCTGTAACTATTCATGACATTTTTTAGTTGTTAATTACAAGACGATATACGCTACTATCACTTTGCTGGACTTTTGGAATATGCTTCTTTCTCATCTCTAATAGTCTTGATGGGGTGTTTTAGTTATTTGTGGTAGATTATATTTCTTTTTAGAGGGTTGTTGATATACCAGGGTTACTTTTGGTTGGGTAAGGCAGTGGACCTATTAGAGGAGGTTTATTTGATGAGAAGCCTGGTACGGTTTGCTGTTGTTTTCATTTGTTGTTGATAAAAAATAAAATATCAGTTAATGGAATGATATTATGTTGTGAATTTTTGTTTGAAACCACACATTTAGCTTGTTGTATTATTTAGTATTCTCATCAAGTTAGTCTACATAAAATGGGATGATACTGTGTTGACTAGACAAGTTTGCATAATGTTATGCTAACTGATCTGTGATAATATTTGTGTATGCATTATTCTTTGATAAATGAATCTGATCGCTAAGATATGTAGTCCATATATCGTAGAGTACAAGGATTCTTGGAATGACACAGTCGGGCTTGTTTGCTGCTTCTTCTCTCCTAAAATAATAAGTTATTCTATTCTCCCATGTAACCCTCTGTCAAGGTTTTACCTATGAAAGTGTGTGTAATGGTTAAGATTTCTTTTTATCATTTACCAAACATCTTGGATCCAAGATATATAAACTATCAGTAAGAAGTGTTTTGCTCTTGCATGTAGTCGTCATGCAGGTAGAACATTACACAACATGAATTGTGCATAAAATCATTAGAGAATGTATGTGATTTAAGTAGTTGTGACGATTTTCGGGCAAAACTAAGTAATAAGAAAATTAACTGTGTAGGTCCTATTTCTTAGTTGTGTTTGGACAAAACAACAAATTCATCTGTAATGTAAGTTTCATGCATTTTATTTTAAGTGAATTTTGGTACCGATATCTTTTTCCCTTGAGAGAGAATCTATGTACATTTGAATCTCAAGGTAGTAACTTACTTTATTTTCTGATCTTGGAATTGATAAATTAATTAATGTTAATTGAATCGAAATAGACAAGTATTGCAAACCTACTCACACCATTGAAAGTAATTGTCCTTGGGTTGGAGAATCTGGTGTAGCCTTCAATAGTGGGGGTTGTATTGTGTCTAATCCCTTTGTAGAAAGTTCTTGGTAAGATTTTTTGCTTAATTTGATTTACAATATTGGCTAGCAGTCAGGTGAAACAATTTAAAAGACTCACTGGTATTATCATGCTATAATGTATGCGTCCACTAGTGATTACTGGACCGGGTCCCCTTTCAAAATAATAGTACACATATTAAATAACTCGAAGTTAATTAGAGTTGTCAATATGTGTTGGGACACCCTATCTAGTCTAATCCATACATGTTTTGAAATTCAACGAGTCAGGCTGGGCTAGCCCATTTTTGGTGTGGGCCAGAAAAAGGTCAATCTAGCTCACAAGTACGTGGGCTACGGGCTTTGCCGGGAAGCCCTCATTTTTAAGAAGTATATTTTTTATAATTCTTTTAATTAAATTATAATATAAATGTATTATCATAAATATTGATAAGACAATTTTACATGGTGTTAGTGTTACTACTTGTTAATAAAATCCACAAATAAAATTATCCTTATAATTTTATCAAGTATGATTTTAAGTAAAATCATAAATAGCTAAATAGAAATATTAACCTAATTGTTTTCCAATGATCATAATAAAACAAAAAAACTATGACAACATTCCATATGTTACGACCTATGTAGTGATTTCGTAGAAAATTTAGGAAATTTTTATTTCACGAGTACATATTTTATAAACAGAATTTATATTAAATTGCACTATTTTATACTTTTAACATATTTTGAGTTTAGATTCTTGTTATTTTTAATACTTTATTTTATTTTCATTTTTTGTTCAATTTTTATTTAGCCCACAGAACGGCTCTATCCATATTTCCCAAGCCCCACAAATCAGCATGCTTATTCAGGCCGGGCTAAAAAGCTCTTTTCTTAAATGAGTTTCAAAAATCATAGTCCAGCCGGTCAAATTACGGGTTAGTCCAGGACGGTCTTATGGGCTTAGCCCATATTGACGTCTCTAAAGTTAATCAAGCACAATAATTTTACGAGAAAACCCTCTTTTTCAATGGAGGTCAAAACCATGACATGTACTCACAAGATTTCAACACAAACTCCATTTCACTCAAAGACAACAAAGTTTCAGATTACAAACTCTTGAAACCTAGGAATTGAAACTCTTTAATCCTTTGATATAGACTTCAAGAATCCAACTAGGCTAACTCTAGTTACCATCTCAGATCTCGAAGATAAAAATCTAAACAAACAGTAACTCTGATTCATCAACACATAAACTAACTCTAGTTGATACTCCTAGGTAGCTCTACCCAATAAAACATAACAATAATGATGTAAAGATGCTTGATTAAAACTTAGATGATTCAGCTAACTAACTCTAATTATCTTACTCAACATTAAAACTTAGAATAACATTGATCTACTATCCTTTATAATTTAGGAGTAGATGTCCAATATAAGAACATAAGACATTAATCTCAAAATACAACAAAGACACTTCTGCATTCCATCATGTCCCTTGTTGAATATGAGCAGTGTTCTTCCTAAGAGATAGATTCCTCTCTATAAGCTTATAAATTTTCAAAATTAAAAAAAATCTTGGATTTGTCTTCAGAGAAGAGACTATTATCAAATGGAAACAAACTATTGAAACAAAGCCATGTAGAACAATGCCATACCTTATTGATAAGAGGTTGATAAGATTTTTTTGTTCTTACCAAAATCTAGCAACCCACATAGAAAAAGCCCCCCTTTATGTTAAGGGAGCAGTAAAATGCAACTTTGATCGGATGCGGGTATCGAATCCCGCCGCTGAGATGTCCAGCGGATTCCTGGGCCTTGACGAATGGACATCCACCTTTTACGTTAGAAGAGCAAAAGTCCCAGGGCATAGCAGGATGAACCAATGTGAATGAGTGTAAGCTTCGTTGCTCGAACACGATTGTTGATGACCACACTAGGTGCGACTGTGGTAGCAAGAGAGGCCAGATGGTGAGAATTGAGAGGTAGTCACTGAGCATCCCTAGTCAAACGGGAAAAGAGGTTAAATTCCAAGGAAAGGCCATACGCCCATTTGGATCCTCGCGGAGTATATCTCACATACAAACATCTGATTGGGGAACAGGGCAGTGCGCATGAAGCTCCGGCGGAAAGGGAAGGCTTGCCAGGCCGTATGCCCATGGGTGCAGGATTCTTTGAAAAAGCGCGGGCTGACTCGGAGACCTTGGACCCTGTCTTAGTAATGAATGAAGGGAATATCTTCGATCTTTCTCCGCCAGCGCCTTATGTAGTGGTTAGCCTTATAAAGCTTGCTAAGCCTCGCTTCCCTCTACCCTTCACTTTTAAGTGGAAAATAGTCGTCGGCATTCTATAAGCGACTTGACCGAGTCTACGAAGCTTTGTTTTCTTGTAGTCGGCCCGTAATGCCTCCCTTCATTTTCTTGACTCCTTTCATCTCAGTATGCCTAACCAATTATTTAGTGCTAGAAGCTAACCACCATAATCTCACCCTTCAGGTATAGCTTCCAGCGCAGAAGGCCAAGCATTCTGCCAAACGTTCCGTCCTGGGAGCCCCGTTCGCCATTGGTACTTTAGTAGATCTTCTAAAAAAAGCGCTACTTTATCCTTAACTACAACTACATTACGCAAGTGCCGCCGATACCTACCTATAGAGTAAAGTTCTAATAAAAAAGTACCAGTGACGACGACTTTCTAGGTTTATGGATTCAGTTAGCTAAACTCCATCAAACTCCTCTCAATATCAACAAGATGTCATGACCGCTTAGGCCTGGTTTACTTTGGTTTGAATGTAAACTAAAAAAAGCGGCGTTTATTCAAAAAAAGGGAGCCGAACGTTTCCTTGTTTAGTAGTACGAAAGTAGTTCTACTATTAAGATGTTTAATATATATAAGAAATATATAGTGTTGTAACTGTAGAATAGAATGACGTTCGCCCTTACTTTGACTTTCTGAGAAGGACTTAAGTAGCTAAGTTTCCAAAGGCAAACACCCCCTGTGCTTTATAGTATAGTCGTAAAGGGCTTTTAAGAAAAGTAAGGAAGAAGGCATTCGAAAGGCCGATCACTACCACTATCTCATACGCATTCTGGTGGTAAAACCGATGGCTACACGTCTCTATACCAAGTCATGAGTTATAGCGAAGCCAAGCCGCCGTCTATAGGCGAAGGGACGAAATCCCGACGAAGGCCTATGCTACAGTAAGCAAAAAACTAGGTTGAGGTTATGAAGTCACTTAGCTGTATACTATAGAAATGGAAAGGCGTCGGTACGGAGTCACGTTAGCTGTGGATATAGACTAGGCTATAATGAACGGAGTCTTAAACTATGGACCGAGACCACACTAAGGAACAAGGAAGCTTGACTGAGAAAAGAAGTCAAGGAACGAAACAACTTCTCTAATAGCCCCGTTGAATAGGTAGGCGAAGGCTTTTCGAAAAAGTCTTTTTTTTCTTGTAAATGCAATTTTTTTTATATTTAGAGAGAGAGGGATTCAAGTTCTTAGGAAGATCCATACGGGACAGCTCACGTACGGTTCGGGAGCTGAGCCCCTGCAAAGGGGCTTAGGCTCCATACAAATTTAAAATGGAAAAAATCTTGTTCGTTGTAAAATTACTGAAGGAAAGGTTGGTCATAAATTTGGAGAGTTTGCTTCTACACGGAAACGAAGACCTTTGAGAACAAATATTGGACCAGGAAGAAAAAGGGGGAAAAAGCAAAGTCTAAGCTCATATGGCACGAAAAGGAAATCCTATTTCGGTAAGACTTGATCTGAATTGTAATTCAGATTCAAGTTGGTTTAGTAAGGGCGACCGCAAAAGTCACTGAATGGGTTAATCTTTTAGTTCTCCCAGATTAAAATATCAAAGGAGGACGTTGCAGATGCCGGCAGCGGACACGACTTCTTCTAAGGCTAGAAGACCACTGGAAGACACCCACGACTATAGCATGTCGTGAAAGAAGCACATTGGACGGGCGTGCTTCCACCGTGTCTCCAGCGTATAGTTGAATGTAGATATCATGAATGCAGGTGGAGGATACCATGCCAAGAAACCCGTGCAACCATTCCTCTATGTGCCAATCGCTAGTGCATCCAGGGCCCCGGCACCCACCTCAGCTGGAGAGGCCTAGCCTGATCTAGGAAGTTATAATTCGGTTTTGATAGACTTCATTCAAGAATGCCACCACCCCGTGAATCAATAAGAAAACAAGTTCTAAGTTTAAGATCAGTGAATAAACCGAAAAGAAAGAAGAGACCTTTCTCGCTCAGCACCTAAAGCACACTATGCTCCGCTTCAACAGATGAGTGTTCTCGGTGGAACCGGTGAACCACATGAGCTGGTTAGATACGTGGGACAGAGGGCTAGTAGTACCTGCTAGCGCGGCTACGCAGTGGAAGGGAAGGAGCCTAAATCGACCCCCTTCTTTTTTTCTTTGAAAAAAGCAGTAAGGAGATTAAACTGTCGGATGAGAATAAGCAGCTACCGACCGTTTTGACGCGCCCTTGACCTATTTTGATTAAACCTATCTCTAAAGTGGAGCCTAGTTTAAGCTGTCAACCAAGTGATGATTGAATGAAAGGAAAACAACTAGTAGGGATATGGATGGAGTCTCGCTATGTAAAGAGAGTTGTAGGATTTGTAAAATAGGAGAAAATCATCTCAAAGTATGGGGCAAAGGATGTTGCGTTTTGACTTTGTCTCCCGGGATCCACCACAGGTTGGGTTTGAGAGCTGTGTGATGGGTGACTATCCAGCATGGTTCGTAGATCACTTCTAGTCTGTGCCGGTGAATGGAAGCCCCCTGTCAATCAAGACGAAAGCGTCTCTTCCCACGGATCCTCCCACAGTGGAGTCAATATGAGATATTATTTTGGTTCGAAATGCCCACCTACGAGACTCACCTTTCGCTTTCGTCTCGGTAGGTATATTTTTATACATTTTCCATAAAGAACATTCATTCATTTATTTCTTCCCTGTCGACCACGACGACTGAAACAACGCAAAAAATCCAGACCCGTAAAGGAGAAGGGCTGGTGGGGGGGCATTTGGGAAATTCAGTCTGATCGGGTGTCTTCATTCAAGCGATGGTACAGAAGAAGAACGAAATGAAGTGAAAGGCCGGGGGGAAGGGAAAAGAGTCGAGTCGATCAGGCTCGACGATCGGGAGAAGCAAAACGAAATCAGGATTTGTCCAAAAAAGAAGCAAGGCTATGGATACCATGACCTATCACCATCGATAAAGAAGAATCTTTCTAAATCACTTCGTGTCAGCGGGGCCTTCAAGCATCCGAAATACGCCGGGATTGAAAATGACATAGTGTTCCTAATAAATAATGATGACTCCTTCAGAAAAACAAACTTATTCAAGTTCTTTATCCCAAAAAAGTTCCGCTCCGACCGCCCGACGAGTCATCTACTTAAAAGGACCCTCCCGCAGTCCGCCCTTCCTTGAATTATTTGGTCATGCAATACTTATTGAAGACAAAAAAAATGCATTTCGACCCCTTCGTAGTTCTCAATCATTTTGTGGCACCGGGCATGGATGAACCATCTACGATGGGGGGAGATAATGCAGAGGGAAGAAGTTTAGATAAAAGAATACGTTCTTGCATCGCTTTTTTCGTAGAAAGCTCGACCAGCGAGAAAAATTAATTGGCCAAAGCCAAAAAGAGGGTGACCCACTTTATTCTCCAAGCGAATGATCTTCGCTTCGCGGGAACAACAAAAACAACCATCTCGCTCTTTCCTTTCTTCGGTGCTACCTTTTTTTTCTCAAAGGGATGGGGTTGGGTTGTATAATAACCATTTTTTTAGGATGCCCGGGAACAACTCCTAGGTCAATTAAGGAGAAAATTTTTGAACCTCATGGGTAAGGATAAGGTAATGGAATTGATAGAGAAATTCATAGACCTAAATAGAATAGGAGAATTGATAAGGGGAATAGAGATGATGATAGAGATCATACTGACAAACAGAAGAATTTCGTACGGGTACAATTATTATTTGAACAAATTGCAACAAGTGAGATCTTTGTTGTATAATAGAATAAACACTAATAACTTAATTGAATCGGTCAAGATCAAATCTATTTATCAAAGTTCTTCTCCTATTGCCCAAGACATCTTTTTTAACCGAGGAACAAAACAAGATCATTTCGTTCCATTTTTAGTCAAATAGTGAAGGATATTCCATTAGTAATTAAAAAAAGGGTGGAGGGGATCCGTATATGTTGTTCAGGTTGATTACAAGGTTCAGAAATAGCTAGAACTGAATGCAGAAAGTATGGAAAAACATCTCGTAATGTATTTAACCAGAAAATAGATTATGCTCGTGCGGAAGTATCTACTCATTACGGAATCTCAGGTGTCAAAGTGTGGATTTCATATATTAAAAAAAGGGGGGACGTTCTATATCCAAAATGTACGAAATATAGTAAATATCGTAAAGGAAGATGTAGTAGGGGTTGCAAACAATACGTTACACAACTTGGTTTTGGAAGATATGACACTAAAAGTTGTAGAGCTTGTCAACTTTCATATCGAGCCATTGAAGCAGCACGTCGTGCTATAATCCAAAACTTCCATCGTGCTATGAGCGGACAATTCCAAAGAAATGGTAAGATATGGGTAAGAGTTCTCGCAGATGTCCCTATTACCGGGAAACCTACAGAAGTAAGAATGGGAAGAGGAAAAGGAAATCCTATGGGTTGGATTGCTCGTGTGTCCAGGGGACAAATACTATTTGAAATGGATGTTGTGAGTTTTTCAAATGCTCGACAATCCTCTAAATTAGCGGCACATAAACTATGTTCGTCAACCAAGTTTGTTCAGTGGTCTTAAGGTTATTAATCTGACCCAAATTGGTACACGCCAATTCCATTTCGCCGGATTGAAAAAGCCATCAATCACTATGATCTCTTTCTTAGAAAAGAAATTGTGTAAATTATGACTTTTTTGATCCAATGCTTTCCGTTGCTCAACAACCAACTAAATCTATACTTCTTCACTACTCCTACAGGGAAGGTGGAAGAAATTAGGATCTCAAGACGCAGCAACACCTATAATTCAAGGAATAACAGACTTACATCACGATGTCTTTTTCTTCGTTATTCTGATTTTTGTTTTTGTATCATGGATCTTGGGTCGCGCTTTATGGAATTTCCACTATAAAAAAATCCAATCCCGCAAAGGATTGTTCATGGAACTAATATCGAGATTCTTCGGACCATTTTTCCTAGTATCATCCCTATGTTCATTGCTATACCATCATTTGGTCTGTTATACTCAATGGACGAGGTAGTAATAGATCCATCCATTACTGTAAAAGCTATTGGACATCAATGGTATCGGAGTGAGCCTCTTCATGAGGGTGATTAAAGTGAAACGAAATGCCTTAAAGTTGAATAGGGTTCGCGAAGCATCTGGCTTATCAGTAATCTCTCATTCCTGCCGTCGAGAGACTTTAATAACTATAGCATGCGAGAAACGTGGAGTTAAGATGGTTAGACCTATACCTTGATGTGGAACGATATACGAGGAATAGATGCTCAGCCTGCAATGTCCAATAACGGCGCTGGAGTAGTGAATCTATCGGTACCATAGCAGTGGTATATAACTTTGGACCTAACGGCCGGCCTAGTAACCTTTCAGAATGGAGGATCCCTATTGGCAACAACCACGGTAGTAGTTGCAGAACTACTGGGCCGGGAGAGGAGCAAAAAGCCACTTGAATGTAAGGAGAGGACAACCTCTTGCTTCTGCTCTTCTTTCTTCACTTCAGGGACGAAGGTCCTACCGTAGGTAACAACAGGCACAAGCAAGTTGACGGAAGGGGACCAACGCCTCTACTCCTCTATCGAGGAGCCATTTTTGCAAGAAGCAAGGGATTTTGTGAACGGTGGAAGGTCACAGAGAATTGACCTTTTCATAGAGTGATCCTATGATTGATACAGGATATAGACTATATCATTCTTTATTCTATTCTATTTTTTTAAAAAAAGGTGACTCGACTTGTCAGCTAGAGTTTGTGGTGGGACCTGTTGGCATACTGCACGCTGGAACGTGGGAATTCGAGGTCTCATAAGCTACTACTAAAAACCAAGCTTGTTATTATTTTATTTGTGGACAAATGATATCCGGTCAGGCCTATTGCAGGATCCTTTTAGATCAACGGGCCGGCCGGCCCCGGCCGTTTACATGAGCATAGGGAATCTATACCCAAGCGTTCTACTGGGCCCCTGACACGATAGGTGAGGAATCACTCAGGATCTTCTTTTTTCAGGATACAACTTTGCCGAGCTGACTAGCATCCCTTTCCACTGTGCATTTTTCGAACAAAGAAGACAACTATAAGATCGAATTCTCTCTCATAGAAACTGCTCATCCCATACCTTTGCCTATCTCATATGTGTGGAACCTAGTATTTTTTAGTTCCAGCCTCTCCCTCGAATACATAGGGTAAGTAGGGCTGGGTGAGAAATGGTTCTCTCTTGACAATCAACTTTCCCCGACCTTCAATTAACCTTACTCATAAAAGGGTCCTACAGTCGGGAGAACTACCTAAATAATGAAAAATAGTGTTCTTTCTAAGAGTAGGCATGGAGAGCTTTTTGTGGGAAATTTGCAAGTACAGTTTGGGGGGAGGCGAGCATCGACCCTACCTTATGAGTATTCGGACTATAACAGTTTCGATGAACAATCAATCACTTTTGAGAGTTATACGATTCCAGAAGATGATCTAGAATTGGGTCAATCACGTTTATTAGAAGTAGAAAATAAAGTGGTTCTACTAGCAAAGAGCCCTATACGTTTTATTGTAACATCTGGTGATGTACCTCATAGTTGGGATGTACCTTCCTTAGGTGTCAAATGTGATGTTGTACCGGGTCGTTTAAATCAAACCTATATTTTGGTACAACCAGAAGGAGTTTACTATAGTCAGTGTAGTGAGATTTGTGGAACTTATCATGCCTTTATGCCTATCGTCGTAGAAGCTGTTCCTAGGAAATATTATGGCTCTTGAGTATCCAATGAATTAATCCCACAAAGCCTGACAAAGAGCCAGTACTGGTCCCCTCTCCCTTAGACTTAGAAAGCTCTGAGTCTTGGGGTCGCTCGATGAGAAGGACCAAAATTTATCTAAACAAGCCCCCAATTCCGGATGCAAACACCTGTCGAGTAGAACTCGAGGGCAGGTTAATGAACTCTCGTAGAGGTTCTTATATGGGGGAAGATCTAACCTATATTGTGGACAAACAAATCGAGATCGAAAACGTTGTTTTTTCCGAACTTCTGCATAGAGACTATTCCCAAAAATCGCTTATTGAGAAGAGGAACGAGATCCGGGAGTTACTCTTCTCCTCATATGGGAAGGCGCTTAGTGAAAAGACCCACGCTTTGCACCTAAGACAAATTTTTCGGGAGGCTGCAGCATAAAGCCTTTTCTTTCAAAGGGCTAAACAGGCGCTCAAATAATACGATCTACTTTTGGAAAATGAATTCTTCATTTCTTATTTAAAAATTATTTTCTATTTTAAAAGATGAATTCTTCTTTTAGTGGGGGAGCCATATGAGGTGGAAGCTTAAGCGTAAATGAAAGAGGAGGTTGAGAAAAGCCACTAAATTGAGGGCTTCGCTTGCTAGCTCTAACGCTCGTTTAGTAGACAGCGAGTAGAGTGCATAATACCCTTTATAGATAGGGGTGAGTACTACACGAGCTCATAAGTAAAGTACGGAACGAGCCTTGTCCACGAAGAAGAGTGACCTCATATTTCTTTTTTCTGGCTAAGCTTCTAGCTCTAAATAATAGAGCTAATCAATGATCTACTTATGTAGCAGGTGTTACTAAAGCTTTTACTAGATATGCTATTTGTTAACTGGCTCTAAACTCTCCCATCGGATAAAGGAATGGAATTTCAAGTACAAGTAGACGTCTAAACTTAAAAGCTTTCTTGTCTTCACTGATCAACAATTAGTTTGGCCTAAGATTTTTAAGTCAGACGCATCACTTACCTTTCGTAATCGTGGTTCTATAACCATTTTACTACCTATTTATGTGGTTGATGTATTGATCAGTGGCATAATCACTCAACCTTTGAGGATACAACTTCTACGGATTGAGGTTATTCCCCGCTAGAATGGGCCAGGCGGGATGGGGGAAAGGTCGATCGTGCAAAGGCGCAAGTCGGGCAACGTATCTGAATGGAAATGTAAAAAGGCGTGGAAAAGAAAAGTTCGGCTTTTCTTTTTCTTAAATACCTTGATTAGACGAAACTATATGAAAGTGTGATGGTACTCCATAGAATCCAAGTCACTATACCTATCAAGTCTTCGTCCCCTCCTGACCGGAGTTTGATCTTGGCGCCTTGACGGAACTACACCTAAAAGAACAGTGCTAAAGAGGAACTCCACCCTGTACTAACCTAATCGTTTGGAATTAAACCTTTTAGCAATGTATATATACCAGAAGAAGTTACAGATGCAGACGATAACTTATCGTCATATCTTCATTTTATTTAAAGACCTTGTAGGGGTGGGAATAAGAATTTAGATAAGCTATGACTCCAGCATAAAAAAGAGCACATTAATCCCGGAGCTGTGGATGATTGAGACAGCTAGCTCTAAGATCTTTTTCGTAGTTTTCCTTTAATAAGTCGTACTCATTGGTTTTGCTGAGAAATGATTTGGAGAAGGATATTGCACCATCCCTCAATCGAATCGTACTATATATGTCTACCCCATCCTGCCAAGTAAGAAGGTAGCCTTTATTCAATAGAATACCATCCTAAAAGAGAATAACTACTCGGGAATACAATGACTCTATCCTTCAAAAAAAGTCCTCATCTTCTGGAGGCCAAGCCTTTCCTAAAGAAGCCATCAATCCCTTGAAGATTCTATCCATCTATTGCGACTCTTTCAATCCTAGGTCTATCCTTAATATAAGTCCAAACAACAAGGCATCCTTGTCATAAATCCTATGGACGTTCCTTCGAGTAAGAAAAAGGTACTCATTCCCATGTTTGGTGACTTCCTTTCTGTGTATACTGCCTAGTAGGCTTTCAGTCTTAGTACTATGATGGCTGACCAAAATAAAATCCATCTTTGTGGGTAAGCTATCGAACAATCTACTTACCATCCCTCTGACAGTTAGACAAGTACAAGTCCCTCTGCCTCTAACTCCGCATATAGTTTTCCATCTCCCAATGGAGCCAAGCCATATAATTCTCTAAGACCTGTTCCGAGGGATCCAGATCAATATGCCTCGGAGTGGGAAGGAAATTACCCCGGCCATCAACCTAATGCTTTTCTATCTATCTTGTCCAAACCGAGACCATGAAATGTGGCATAAGAGCCACCTGGATTCCATTACTTTGATCTATCTACTTCGTCCGAACTAAGTAGGTAGGCTCCATCTTATTCTATTTTCCACTGTCCAGGGCCGTACCCTTCAGATTAAGGCCTTCTCTTTCGGTTCTAGGCGAGGTTCGGAACCCTACCATCTATTCTATATGCATCGCAATTGCTTCGCACCTCTGCTTGGAAACCTCCATACAACTCCCCTTGTTTTGTTCTAGCCGCTAACCATCTAACGATCTTCTTCCATATAATATAACAAGATAGATGCCTTCATACCACCCACGAGATAAGCAGGTGTGAAAGCCCATCTGCACTTGCCAATGACCCGAAAGAAAGTGCTCTGCTCAATGAAAGGAATGAACAATGGATAACAGAACTTTATGCAGCACTTGCACCTCGCTCTTATATATATCATTCTTTTTTATGGTAAGGGGTAGTGAAACCTGAAAGAAGCGTTAAAGGATCGAAGGAAAAAAAAGAACAAGAAGTGCAACTATCTCCGCCTCACAGCATCAGTTTACTGCACAATATTTTCGGTTCACTTCGTTTTACTCTCGATTAATAGAAGGGGGATATGGTTAAAACCCGGTCCACAGGCTCTCGATCTTTATATACATGGTGCTTTTCACTCTCCCTTTCCCCCTATTTCTTTTGAGTGCCAGGGATGGAAAAGAAAAGAAGTCCTTGAACTCTCCTTGAACTCTCCTTGGGCCTATTGATTGGCTTGGAGTTCCATATCTTTGAAGAGTAACTGCTAGCGCGCAGCATAAATAGTACCAAGCAAAGGGTTAAGTTATTCATTTCTCAAGTAGAGCTAGCTAGGACTAGTTCCTCGATAGAAGGTGCTTTACTTCTTAACTTCTAAGCATTGAGCTCTACTACAAAGGTACCTTTCGTTTTCTTATTAGTTGCTCTGCTTATATGTATGGGTAGGTGCCTTAGTGGGATTGTCGATAAGCAAGACCTTGCAAGTCCTTTTTCTTGTTGGTTTCAATAGTATGGGAAATTGGGGTTCGAGTCTCGGGCGAGCGAATCTTCTTTCCGGTCGAGTTTAGACCTATATTTCTTTTTTCCATAAAGATAGGGGCTGTGAGTATTGCCAATTCGAAATACTAAATCTCATCACCCCATTCATGGGTGATACCTTAAGAAGAACATTTCTCCAGTATGAGAGTCAATGTCCCTCACCTTATGATTTGCGTACTTCTTTTGTCTACTCTGAGTGTCTAGAAGTTTAGCTTTAATGCTCCTCATGTTATCTTGAGAATCATTCACTAAGTTAACCCCCAAAGGTTCCACACCTACGGCCTCAAACAAACTTATGAGTGAGATACATCCCATATAACTCATCAAATGGTGCCATATTAATGTTCGAGTTATAACTATTATTGTAAAAGAACACATATAATGCCCTCCAAAATCAATCACACAAGCTCTCAATATGTCTTCTACCACTTGAATAGTCCTTTCCTATTGTCCATACATTTGGGGATGAAAGACTATACTAAAATGAGATGCGTGCCTAGTTCCTCATGTAACTTCCTCCGAAACATGGAAGTGAAGAGGGTACCATGATCTAATATAATAAAAAGGGGCACCTCATCAAACTTCACTATTTCCTTAAGATAGATTTTATCTAGTTGTTACACATTGTTATCTACCCTTAACAGAATAAAATGGCTGACTTAGTCAATGTATCAACCACAAACCAAATATAATCAAACTTTCTCAAGGTCATGGGGAGACCAACCACAAAATCCAAGACTATTCTTTGCCACTTCCACTCCTAAATTGACATTCTTTTAAGTAAACCTGCAGTGCTTTGATGTTCATACTTCAATTGTTGACAATTCTAGCACTGCACCACGAACTCCACAATGTCTTGCCTCATGCCTGAACACCAATAAACTCGTTTCAAATCTCTATACACAGTGGGAGAAACACTACTACTATCCATCTAAAGCAAATCCAAGGTCTTTCACATCAAAGTTGTTTTCTAGCATACACTTAATAACATTTATGTGAGGAATGCTCAAACAAAATTGGGTAATAGGCCCTCTAAGGTTGAAATTTTGAAGATACAAAACATGAAATGAAGTTATATATCCAATAGACTCATGAATCAGAAAAATTCACGCCATTGAGATATTACTTTATGAGAGATGCATTATTGTTCCATTATGTCTTTGGAAACTAACAATTGAGATGATCATTGTTTTGTATGTCAAGTGTTTGCAGGTTGGGACGGGAAAGATACTCTCTAATATTATCCTATACAGTACTACAAATTCCAGGCTCAAAGTTATTAAAAGAGAATTTTTTTAAGGAATGGTAAAAGAGATATTAACATATTTACGATCAAGCTCTTTTAATTGGGTCATGTTTTGAAGGAGTGATTTAAAATCATGTGTTGTGAGTGTAAGTTCTTTCAGTGTGTAAAGATATGTAACCTAAGCCTAACTTAAAACCAAAAGCTATCTCATGAGGAGAGGATAGACCAAGTCCATTAAGGAGATCACCAATCAACTCCACAGCAAATGCGAGACTTTTAGCCACTTTAACACCCCCTTCAAGCTAAGGCTCGACTGGACTGTGGACTGTGATCCTAAATGGGTATGAATGTGGCTTTAATACAATGTAAAGATATGAAACCTAGGATTAACTCAACTTCAAAAGATAGATCATGAGGGGTGGGTTTCCCAAGTCAATATAAGGAGACTACCAATTAACTACCCAATCAATGTGGGACATTTACCTACTCTAACAAAGTGAAGATACTTCTTAATCTATAAAATGGATCATGGGGTTGTAGTGCACTATTTAAGAATACTAAAAGGAAGTGTAGTTGTAAATAAATCCATTTCACTTCCATTTTTCAGTTACTGGTTTTGAACAAGTTAAACTGTAATCTCAAAAATGAAAGTGAAATGGATTTATGGATGACTACACTTCCTTTCATGATGCTTAAATAGTGCACTGAAACCCAAACCCATTGTTATAGATTAAGAAGTATCTTCACTTTATTATAGTATTTAAAAGTCTCGTATTGGTTTGAGAGTGGATTGGTGGTATCCTTATAGTGACTTGGGCAATACTCCCCTCATGAACTAGCTTATGGGGTTGAGTTAGGCTTAGGTGTCATATTTTTACATGGTATTAGAGCCAGTTCTATCCCTATTTGAGATCATGGTCCATGCTATAGTCGAGCCTGGGCGTTAAGGGGTTGTTAGAGTGGGTAAAAGTTCACATTGGTTAAAGAGTGTACAGGTGATCTCCATGTATGGACTTATGAAATCCTCAGGTCATGAGCTATCTTTTGGGTTGAGTTAAGCCCAGGTGTCATATCTTTTCACACTCAAAGAAGATGAGACTCACAACACTTAATTTTAAATCTATCTTTAAAAACTTGACACAATTAAGAGAGTTGGTCTTAGATATGTGAATATATATCTCTTTCACCACTCCTCGGTATTTTTTTTCTCAATTTTACAACTCTTGAGGCTGGAATTTACAGCATTGTATGCATAATACCTGAGATTTTTTTTGTGAAAATATAGAGTTGATTTTTCAGAATATTATAGATTTTTCTAGTATAGTTTATAGAAGTCGTCTAGTGTTCTATCTAGAATAATTTATTGAAAGAAATATCTACATAGTCTAGAGTATAAAATAGAGTTCACTAGAATTTGTTTTAGATGCATCCAGAAGAGTTTCTAAAACCATACATGAAAAATGTATAAAACATGGTTGGTCTTGTACATTTATAAATAACCAAAATTGAAGATTTTTCTTTCATAACCAAGTTCTCCTATCCAAAATAATCTTTCTCCTTCTAGTGTCCTCTGTTTTAGCTGAATCTTCCGATCTTAGGTAATGATTTGGGCTAGCAGCCTTTTTAAATTATTCTTTTCTTGTGCTATTCTTTACATGGTATCAGATCCATGACCATACGTTGTGTTTTGGGTGTTATTTCAAGAACAGGTTGCTGGTAGATTCATGTAGTTTTTGTAGATAGATTTAAGAAGTCATGTTAATGGACTGAGGATGTAGTTGTTGAATCGATTCAATTATAAGGTATAAAATACATGTATAGAATCATACCTAGTGGGTAAGGATTTGTGGAATGTTGTTAATATGAGTAACACAAGTACTTTTGATGATGTACCAGAGTATAGTAGGGCATACGAGAAGTGGAAGTAAATTAAAAGGAAGTTCATTTTGCAGAGGTCAATCTCCTCAATTTTATTTGATCATGTAATAAGATGTAAATCTGCTCATGAAATATGGTGGGCCATCAAACGATTATTCAACAAGAAGAATGAAGCTTGACTACAAATTAGAGAATGAACTTGTTGACACCACTCAAGGTAAATTTTGAATCCGTATTTTCTAACGATTAAGAACCTATGTTTTGAGATATTTTTATTGAATGAAACAGATGAGAAGAATGTAACACCTCAGACATTGAAAGAAGCTAAATTGTGATTCGTACAAGATACTATTCAATTGTTAGTTTAGGATAAACTTCAAACAACTATAACTATCAGCACAAGACTTGTTAGGTGGCTCACTAGGTATTAAATTTAAGTCAGTTGAGTCCTTTTTCCTGTTACATCCGGGTTTACCCCCTAGACCTAACCGGCATCGTCGTCCTCATTGAATATGCAGAAACGGACATTTAGTCAAAATATGCAAGTCATATTGATAAACCAAACATGCTTACTAACTCGGACATAATATGTATTCCAACATACTTGAAACCATGATGTACTACAACCCTATCAACAAGGAATCACATCACAAGAATGAACAAAAGTTAATCATGTCATAATAATCAAGACAACTACTCATGAATCCTCATCAAATCAACAAGTGCAATGACCAAGCAAAGCCCCAAAACCTTGCTCAACCAATTAGACATAACAAGAAAACATAACCAATGTCCAACTTTAAAAATATAATCCAACTACATATATCAAGAGGATAATCATCATCATATATAGTAATTCACATTGTAGCATCAAAATAATATAATCCAACTACATATATCAAGAGGATAATCATCATCATATATAGTAATTCACATTGTAGCATCAAAATAATATCATCATATACATAACTATCATATGCATACATGATATTAAATTCCTAAAGCTTCCATCAAGGTCAACTAGTGCAAGGCATAAGTAGAGTCTGATACCCCTACCTAACCTAAGTTTAACCTCTAAAGTCATCATAGTTAATTTGTACTTCATTGCTTTATTTTAATTTAGGGAATACTTGCCTTAACCGACATACACCACAACAACTAATTATCAAATCCGATGAAAGGTGGTCTACCGGTCAAAGTAGAACCAAACATAAACATAGCTTTCTAGGTGGATCTACTAGCTAGTCTTCCTATGAGGGAAACATAGTTGAAGAACTAAGAGATGCTATATTCCCTCTTGATACCACTTTGTAGTTGGGCCTCCTCTCATGGGAATATATTAGATGAGCATTTCTCTTTGGGAAGTTAACATCTCATATAGAACTAAGGGCGGATCTTCCTCTTTGGGAAGTCATCACCTCCCATTGTCAAATTCACTTGGTGCTAACCTAAGTCACTTTTTTGAAATGTCTTTAAGCTTTTAATTATCAATCATAGCTTAGATTAGGTCATAGGGTCTACCCCTTGTATGATCATCCTCATTAATAATTCAATAAGAATTGCATGAGTATATTCCATCAATGACAATTCATATAAGTGAGGTTAAGACATTAACATTTAATAGCATATCAAGGCACGTTGATAGTTATCACCATCCATTTATTAAATACACCTTAACCAACCTCACAACATAGTCAAGACATTTCAATTCAACATCAAACCACCCTATCATCCTAATATATGGAATACTCCAATATAACATCGTGACTTAACCACAATTAATAACAATTGGAAGTAAAGATAGAGATTCCAAGACTTACCAACTCTTCCTCATAGTTCATCATTTAAGCCTTACCCTAAAACGTCAATTCTATCCAATTTAGATGTTCAAAATCATAAGTCAATAATCAACATGATAACAATGCTATAAGAGTCACTACACCACAATTCAATACCAAATCATTGCTTAAAAAAGATTACTTAGGCCAATTTCCATAACCTAGATAACTTCTAAAGATTGATATGAAAGAAAATAGTTCATTAAAATTAGCTTAGGATTGGTGTATCAACATCATCTAATAGTGATTTAACAAATAATCAAGACAATTGAATCAATCACAACCCAATATACATCAAGATTAAGCTAGGTTAAGGGTTAAGGATCATAATTTTCAAATTGAATCAAATTGTCACAATTGATCATAATCAAGTTAAATTACATGTTAATCAATCCATTATATCCTATATAAATAATAAACAACTCAGTTCACAACATCAACTTTGTAATTGAATGAAATCCACTTGAAAACTCTACCTTTGAAATCCATTTTGAAGGAACCCTTTGAGGAAAGAGTCTCAAAGGTGAATTATATCCCATACCTTAATGTTTAATGAAGATTTGATGGTGAATTCGTCCCTTTATAGCCCCAAACCTCCCCTAGCTTGTCTCCAATGGTGGTTTCCAATAGAGAGTGAAAGAAGAGAGAAGGAAGAGAGTTTATTTGTGAGTTGCGTTTAGATTAATGAGCGTTGGGGGTATTTATATGGGGACTTAAATCAACTTAATTACACTCCACTTAACCCCTAACTAACAACTAAACCACTTAATTAAGTAAATGACTTAACATTAAAAGGTGCAGCAAAGTCATGACCTTCACAGACGGAACCCCATCGTCGGGCCGTCTGTGAGTCGACGGACTGGCCTCACTCCATCCCGCACATCCTTAAGTCAGTTCAGAGAGTTGAACAGGAGGGGGATTCCTTAAATTGATTAAGTGTGGGAGAAGGTGGCATCGACGCCCGCACACAAGCCGTCCCTTGTCCATTGATGCACACTGCCTACGCAGTGTTGCCTCAACATGCAAGGGTCTTCCTCAATGGCCCTTGGTTGGTCCTTGGAGAGTCGTACACGAGTGTTCCGACCATGAAATAACTTAAACAACTATTTTCTACCCTTTCACCATTTTTTGGAAATTTTTTACTCCTAAAACTTAGACAAATAGGCTAAGGCACGCTAGTACCCCTTTGAACCAACTTTCGGGCGTCATGGACGTTCTTGGACATTTTTGTTCTTAAACTTCTTGAATGATCTATATTCATTAAAATGGACTTAAAAACAGTACTTAGAACCCATGAAACCTATGTTAGTATGTAAGACTCATTTTTTATTTTCAAGATGTTACATTATCTGCCCCTTAGGAACATTCGTCCCAAAATGACACTAAAACTATTTTGAAGGAACGAATAGACTCAAGACTAGCAGCCCAACCAATCAACAATATCAAATCAGGCTAAGGCACGCTAGTACCCCTTTGAACCAACTTTCAAACGTCATGGACGTTCTTGGACATTTTTGTTCTTAAACTTCCCGAATGACCTATATTCATTAAAATGGACTTTAAAAGAGTTCTTAGAACCCATGCCACCTATGTTAGTCTCTAAGAATCATTTTTTATTTTCAAGATGTTACATTATCTCCCCCTTAGGAACATTCGTCCAAAAATGACACTAAAACTCTTTTGAAGGAACGAATATACTCAAGACTAGCAGCCCAACCAATCAACAATATCAAATCAATATAAATTGTATCATTTAAACAATAGAAATTTCAAAACTCCAATTATCACCTATAAGGCTCAAAACACTTCATCATGAGGTATTTCCTTCTCACAACACATATGAGCTCAACATACATTACATGAGTCAATTAGCACAATGTTTAACTTAACAACATGCT
This sequence comes from Solanum lycopersicum, assembly GCF_036512215.1. Lineage (NCBI taxonomy): Eukaryota > Viridiplantae > Streptophyta > Magnoliopsida > Solanales > Solanaceae > Solanum > Solanum lycopersicum. Next base: position 53,704,640 of record NC_090811.1, read on the forward strand.
ACATATCATTTCATAAAGACTCACCATACCAAAATGCAAATCATAACTCACAAAAAAAACAAAAAAGGCAAAAATTCAAGTTTTAGAGGTACTACTTCAATATAATGAAACTCCAAAATGCACATTTTTGCAAGACTTCCCAAAAATCATGGAACTTCTTTTTTTAGTCATATTTAGATTATTAAAAAGAATGACTAACCTTAATTATCAAAAAGATGAGGGTAACAGGACTTCATATGGCCTTGGCGTCCTATGTTTCATCCTCAACTAGGTGATTTTTCCATAACACTTTTACGGAAACCACCTCTTCAACATGGAAACATGGAAAACTGGATGAACCGAAGCATATTCACTACGAAGTTTCAATTTATAGGTAACCCTACCAACCCTTTGCAAGATTTCATAGGGACCCACATAACGAGGACTCTACTTTCCTTTCTTGCCTAATCTAACCACCCCTTCCATTGGTGAATTTTCAAATACACTTTATCACCTTCTTCAAACTCCAAATCTCTTGTCCTATGATCGATATAAGACTTTTGCCGACTATAGGCCGTTTGCAACCGGTTTCTTATGATATGAACTCTTTTCAAAGTCTTATAAACAAAATCGGGACCCAGAAGCGAAGGCTCACCCACTTCATACCACCCAATAGGATATTTATACCTCCTACCATACAAGGCTTCATAGGGAGACAGGGAAATGTATGAGTGAAAACTATTATTATAATCAAAATCCACCAAAGGCAAATGTTTATCCCAATTTCCTTTAAAATCAACAATGCATGCGCTAAGCATATCCTCAAGGGTTTGAATAGTGGATTCCGCTTGACCATCTATTTGGGGATAAAAAGCAATGCTCAACTTTATCGTAGTACCCTACCCTTTGGAATGATCTCCAAAACCTAGATGTGAATTAGGCACCCCGATCTGATATGATAGATAACAAAATACCATGGCGACACACAATCTCATCTATGAAGATTCTTGCATAATCCTCTACCGAATATGTAGACTTGACAGGAATAAAGAAAGCGGACTTAGTCAACCTATCCACAACCACCCACATTGAATCATATGACTTTTGAGTCCGAGATAAACCTATTACAAAGTCCATATTGATGTCTTTCCACTTCCAAGTAGGAATTTGGATCTCTTGTAGAAAGCTACCCCGCTTTTGGTGTTCGGCCTTTAGTTTTTGGTAATTCAGACACTTAGCGACAAACTCCGCTATGTCCCTATTCAACCTTCCCACAAATATATTTCCCTTTGGTAATGGTACACTTTTATCAAACCCAAATGAATGGAGTAGCGGGACCCATGGGATTCTTCTAGGATCCGGTCCCTCAACCCATCTACATCAGGAACACATAATCTCCCTTGGTACCTTAACACACCCTCTCACCTAAGGAGAATGAATAATTTAACTTTCCCATAACCGACTCTTTCAACTCCATTAATGGTTGATCGAGGTGTTGTTTGGACTTCACTCCATTCGGAGAACCTTCCAACCTCACCCCAACATACTCAACCTATGAACTTCCCTTGCTAGTTCCTTTCTTGGATTCATTAATATGGGATACACTACCCATAGTCATACGACTTAGGGCACCCACAACCACATTAGCCTTGTCGTGGTGATAGAACACACTCATGTCATAATCTTTCAACAATTCTAACAACCTTTGTCAAAGATTTAACTTCATTTAGTTAAATACATATTGGAGACTCTTATGGTCGGTACATACATTAACATGTACCCCATACAAGTAATGCCTCCATATTTTCAAAGCAAACACCACGGCCACTAACTCAAGGTCATGAGAGGGATAGCTTCGCTCATGTACCTTAAGTTTCCTAGAGTCATAGGCTATAACTTTCCCGTGTTTCATAAGCACACACCCCAAACCAACTCGGGATGCATCACAATACATAACAAAACCCTTTGTTCCCTCTGGTAAAGTCAACACAGGAGCGTAAGTGAGCCTATCTTTCAATAATTGGAAACTTTTCTTATATGCCTCCAACCACTCAAATTTCTTACTCATTGGGGTCAAAGTAGCCAAGGAGATGCAATGGACATAAAACCATCCACGAACCATCGATAATAAACCACTAGACCCAAGAAACTCTTAATATATGTAAGATTCAATGGTCTAGGCCAATTCTTCACCACCTTCGTTTTCCTTGGGTCTACCTCAACTCCTTCACTAGAGATGATATGCCCAAGAAATGTGATCGGCCTCAACCAAAGATCACACTTGCTATACTTGGCAAACAATTGATATTCTTTAAGGGTTTGCAATACCACCCTCAAATGACCCATGTGATCACACTCATTCTTCGAATATACAAAGATATTGTCAATGAAGACAATGACAAATTAATCTAGGTACTTTCAAAACACTCTATTCATTAGGTCCATAAATGTCGCCGAAGCATTTGTGAGACCGAAAGATATAACCAAAAACTCATAGTGCCCATACCTAGACCGAAAGGCCATCTTTGGTAGATCCTCACCTATCACCCTAATTTGGTGATACCACGATTTCAAGTCAATATTTGAAAAGTAGCTCACCCCTTGGAGTTTATCAAACAAATCGTCAATCCGAGCAAGAGGGTACTTATTCTTAATAGTGACCTTGTTGAGTTTGCGGTAATCAATACACATTGTCAAGGACCCATCCTTCTTCTTCACAAACAAAACTAGAGCACCCCACGGAGAAATACTACTCCTTATAAAACCCTTATTTAGTAAATTCTTGAGTGTGCTTTCAACTCCATTAACTTGGTCGGAGCCATCCGATAAGGAGGAATTGAAATGGGATTTGTATCCAGTAGCAAATCAATGTCAAAATTAATTTCCTATTCAGGAGGAATACCAGGAAGGTCATTAGAAAAAACCTCCGAAAATTCACTCACTATAGGGATAGACTCAATGGGAGGAATTTAAGAGTCTAGATCTTGGACTCTTACTATATGGTATAGATAATCTTTAGAGATAACTTTGCATTCATTTAGACAAGAGATAATACGACCTCTAGGAATAGAATTTCGTCCCTTCCACTCTAAAACGGGTTCATTTGGAAAGTTAAACTTCACCATCCTTGTCCTACATTCAATAGAGGCAAAGCAAGCATGAAACCAATCCATACCCAATATAATATCAAAATCTAGCATATCTAGTTCTACTAGATCAACATAAGAAACTCTATTGGGCAACATTATTGGACAATTTCTATACACTCTTTTTGCAACAACCAACTCACCCACCGGAGTAGACACTACAAAAGGTTTATGCAAAATATCGGGTAAAATATCAAACTTTTTACCTACAAGAGGGGTAACGAATGATAAAGTAGCGCAGGATCAAGTAAGGTATATACATCAATAGAGAAGACTTTTAATATACCGGTTACCACGTCGGGAAAAGTCTCTTGCTCACCCCTAGAGCAGAGAGCATAGAAGGGGTTCTTCTTAGGAGTATCACTAGAACCACTTGCTTGAGCTTTAACACCCCTCTACTGACCCTTCAAGTTAGGACAATCTCTCACCATGTGACCACTCTTTCCACAACTAAGGAAATTACCCGTTCCTACCAAGCACTCACCAAGATGAACCTTTCAATACTTGGCACATGCAGGTTTCTCATTTAGTGAGTTTCCACTCCTTCCCTTTTTATCTCTCAATTTATTTCCCTCATCATCATGAGCCTTCGGGCACTAGAATGGAACTTGATTAGAAACCTACTTCTTAAATCAAGGCTTGTCTTGTATGTCAAGACTATTCTTTGAAGAACCTTCATCATATGATCTTTCTCTCTTAGCATCTCTACTCTTTCTCTTTGCCTTTGAGTTCTCAACCCTACTTACATGCACCATAAGACGGGAAATGTTCATGTTATCATTTAGCATGACCGAGTGACACTTCTCTTGTAAGTCTTTCAACACCCCCATCACAAAATGACTCATTTGGTCTCTAGGGTAGGAAACCAAGGAAGGAGCACAATCGACAATTTAATGAAATCCAAGGAGTATTTATGAACACTCATTCCTCTTTGGTGAAGGTTGATGAACTCCACCACTTTTTCCTCCCTCATCTCCCTTGGAAAGAACCAATCTAGAAAAGCCTCCTTAAAGATCTCCCAAATCAATGGACCATCCCTCAATGACCTATTATCCCTCCTTGTGCCACGTCCTTGAGTTGATAAGTAGCCAACTGGGATCTCACTCGTGGACAACCCCATAGCCAAAAATATCTTATAAACTTCATCGATAAAATCTTGGGGATCTTTGTCAACCTTAGACTCGTAAAAAGTAGGAGGGTTCATCCTAGTGAAGTACCTTATACGAGAAGCCATACTAGTGACTTGTGGTTGAGGACGAGGTACCAGTTCCCGGTTGGCTTGGGACGTCATTGTTTGGGCTTGGAAAGTGGCTGCTTGAGCCAATTGAATGAGGCCAACTCTTATATCTCCATACGTCAAGGATGGAGGATTGACCGGAGCTTGGTCAACATTATCATCTTCTTCAAGTGGAGGAACTTGCTCACCACGGGAAGGAGCTCCCGCATTGGCAATTTCCTCTTCGAGTATTCGAGTTGTATTCCTTCAAGCATTCATTCTTTCTATAAGCACAACAATAGGATTAGATGCAAAAGAACACCATAAGTATACTCTAATGGCACAATATAGGATTTCCAAGAAAGAGAGCGATTCTTAGGCTCCATATAGGTTCCTACTCATTAGTGTAGCGCACTTCAAGAATACAAACCTACATAGACGTGGTAGAGAGAGAGACATAACTCAACAATGTTCAACCTCATGCTCTGATACCAAGTTTGTCGCATCCATTTTTACCCCCTAGACGTAACCCGCGTCATCGTCCTCTTTGAGGACTAAGACTAGCCCTTTAGTCTCATGTCATTACATATTAAAAATGCAGAAAATTTTTAAACTTCCATTACATCTACTTGAAGATTTACATAGACCTCTACATACATATACTACAGAGTTGTATCGAGTATACATAGACTGTCGTGCCCTCATTTTTCATTAAATAGGTTTTGTGCACGACCTAACAACTGTTTTTGGATTTTGAGTTTGGAGTCGCCACCTAACGAATTAAGGCGCGTTAGGGCATCTATCTAACCTAACTAAGTCTAGCTACGGTCAACGAGCCAGAGATCAAGGTAAGGGTTCAAATTAACTCGAGGGAACGGTGTTAGGCATCTCCCGAGGTCCATAAATGTGTGTCCCGACCGTATCTCGTGAAATCTATGAGGGGGTTACAAATAGAAAATAAGGTCACTTCATTATTAGTTAATTAAATAGCATGCTAGCTAAGTGGCAACAAAAATAAAACAATTAAAACTATTTTATTATTTTAATTAATTTAAACATGCAAGGCTAGGTGATAGCAATAAATAAACAACCAGGCTCATTTTTATTTATTTTAACATACGAGACTACGTGATAAACAAATAGAACAAATAGGTCATGTTCTTATTTTAAATAATATTTAAACATGCGAATCTAAGTGATAAAATATCAAACAATTGAGAAATAAATTTATTATTTTGAATTAATTATTTAAACATGCAAAACTAAGCGATAACAATAAATAAAATATTAAATAAAATTTTAAAGATAAGCGAGGGGATAGAAAAGAGAAAAATAAATAAGTAAATAATTTTATATTTTATTTTATGCTACCCCAATTAAACATAATTAAACAAACAAATAAATGGATAAAGGCAAGGAAGGCTCTAAGAGACTTTTTGGTCAGTACTCGACTTTTGTTTTATTTTTCGATAGGCTGTCGTATGGACATACAAAATCGAAGTTTGTCTTTCAAGCCTGAGTCGATGTCATCATCCCCGTAGGGCCAACTACCCCTAAACAACCACCGCATGCATTTTGTACCTGAAAGATGCCTAGTCGTACCAGTTTAATATCCAAGAGGCATTGGACTCTTAAAGGGTGAGTTTAGACAAAATAAAATGTAAGGCCCTCCTAGACACCAAGTCAAACAAACAAGGCAAACAAGACAGTCATTTTAACAATACAAGTCTCAATTTGACCTATTAAAATCAATTAGACATGCTTGCAAACAACACATAATTGTGAAAGGTTTCATGCTAAGTGTGTGAATATACAAACAGACAAAATTATAGTAACAACAATATAATTATGAGAGGGCAAATAGGATAAAATGAATGTAAATTTTAGTATTAACTTTAAAGTGAGCAACACTATAGACATTATAGATTTTATTTTATTTCCATGTATAACAATGGATGTGATGCACATATATTTTAAAATAATATAAAGACTTAATTATTAATACAAAGAAATAACTTAAGGCAACAAATTTTATTTATTTAGGTAAAAAGAATTGTTTTTTTAGAGAACAATAGATGCAAAAAATTATTCCAATTAAATGACTAGATTTTTTCATGAAATTTTTTTTTTAGAATATTGATAGATCTACAGATTGGTTATTTATGTGAAAAGTATATTTTAAGGCAGAAATTAATTAAAATGAAACAATTAATTAATAGCAGATTTTAGATGCAAAGAGATTAATTATGATGTAGAAAATATTAACTATTATTATTTTATTTTTATTTTTTCTAGGCAAATTAGTATGACAATTTTTAGGAATAAACACAAAATAATAATGTATGCAGAAAATTGCTCTTTTGCATTGAGTTGAAAATATTGACAGATTATCTAGTTTTAAAATGTGCTGGACATTATTAGAGAACCTGTAAATTAGATGATTAAAATGATTTTCTAACTTCAAAGGATATATAAAATAGTTTTAGTCCTTAGGCATTATTTCTATGTGATAAGAAATACTAAAAAATGAACAAAATACAAAGAGTTATTAACATCTAACCAATTATCCTACTAAAATTATTAGATTGGATTTTAACGTGCGAAAGTTATTAGAATCTATTTATTTTAAAACTCATTATCGAACTTGAAGTTGTTAAACAACTTTAGGTATGTAGAAACCTTGTTGATTCATAATACTTATAAACATGATTTGTAGGTGAACATGTGGAAATTAGTATGGTTTACATTAACAATCATGACATCGATACTTTTAAAAGGTTCGCTTTCTCTTGATAAGATCATTAGCATGCTGAAAAAATTATTAACATATAAAGCTTAGATCTAGGTTACTAACTTTACTAAGGTTATCAAACTTCCATTGATTCAAGCTAATTAAACAAGGCAAACAAATAATTAATTTTAAATAGACCATTTGGGTGATTCCAATATGTTGCCTATTCTAATGACATTAGTAATAGACGGAAAATTTATATCAATCACATAGTAAACATACTAAGCAAAGAAAACAATTAGCATATATATATATATATATATATATATATATATATATATATATATATATATATATATATATATATATATATATATATCCTCTTCCCGTTATACCTTATCCCCCAAATTTTATATCATATATGAGAGCTTTAGAGTTATACAAATATTACAAAAAAAAAGTCAAATAAATAAACAAGAAATATATTAAAATATATGAATTAAACAAATGATATCTTTTCTTCAACTTGAACTTCAAGTTTGAAACCTGTCAAAGCAATCAAATGACTACACAAGTAATTAAATTTATTTAGACAAGATGAGACAGACCTGAAATTATTTAACAACTTATACATATCAAAAGGAAGATAACAATGATCTTACACAAATGTAGGACTACAAAAAATATAATGTAAATGATAATTAAGAATACTAACCGGTCAAGCAGAAAAAGGAATGGTATCAATGAAAACAAGTTGATCCAAACTTTACTCGAACAAAAGGAAAGTAGCAATGTAGCACTTGAAAGTTACCGAAAAGTTATTTTATTCTAGAGTAGCAAGAGAGCAATGAGAGAGTTAAGAAGCTAGTTCTTGTGTTGAGAGATAAAATAAATGAGTTTAGTGTGAGTTGGGAGAATGAGATTTCTTCTCAAGATGTGAGAGCGTTTGTAGTAAAAAAACGTGTGAATAAATTGAGTGAGAGGGGATTCTATTTATAAAGCAAAAGGAGGGAACAAATAAGGCAAAGAAATTTTTTTAGGAATCACATAAATATACTATTTTCCTTATTACAAAGGAGATTCAAATCAGTCAAAATTTAAACTATATCATTTACAAATATAACAAGTAAGAGTAATTAGGAAGAGCAATGTAATTTGTCCTTAAATAAAGAAGAGTTAAACTCAGATTTTATTATTTATTTTTAATAAAAATACATCATTGCAAAAATATAAACAAGTAAGGATAAATAGGAAGAGTAATATTATTATTTTTTCTTAAATAGAGAAGAGCAAAAATTAAAATTATTTTAAATTATTTTTATCAAATATGAAAACACGTAATAGATTTGTTTAAAATTATAATTACTCAAGAAAATCAAATAAGGATATTCACTATATTTTTAATACACACAAATTGACAAAATTTAAAGAAAGGAATAATGAAGGAATCAATACAATATTTTCCTTACTTCCAAAGAGCCAAAAATAAGATTTTTAAAACTATTATTATTCTACCAAATATAAGCCACCAAATAAGAAAAGGAAAATAAATAAGATTGTCATAAACAGACAAGTAAGAACTAATCAAACCCAATATTAAAGGAAGGAGGAATTAATTAATATTATAAGAGCGCATTAAATCAATGAACAAATATTTTTCAAGTGAGTAAATATTTGTCCAAGAACAAACAAGTAAGAAATTTGTTAATTAAGGTAGGGAAAATCAGTTGAGCATAGTAGCACAATATAAAACAATTAAAAATCATAATTTGAAACGATAACATGACATAATTAAACAAAATAGAGAATTAAATAATGAAGGAGCAAAAGAAAAATATCATCAAAATATTTTATTACTTCCTTATACAAAAGAGAGACAAATCAATTGATTATTTACCAAAAAAAAAAAAAATCTGTCCAACCTTAATTAAAACAAATCAATTAATTATCCAATAGAGAAATCACCCAACCGTTTTAACGAGCATAGAATACATATTTATCATATAAAATAATAGAATATATGTACTAACCAAATAAAACAATATAATAAAATCAGTCCAAAAGGATACAATTTAATGGAAAGAGATTATGATTGCTGCATATAAGTCAAAGTTAACAAAAAAATAACCAATTAAATTAACTATTGTTAAGAACATAACAATTGGGTCAAATTCTCAAATGAAAAGGTAGGCAAGCAAACATACACCTCCCATATCAAAACACAATAGCTGCAAATAGGATTTAAAGGAAAGAAAGAGAATATTGATTAAAATAACAATTACTACCAAATTAGCCATTTTCCAGTAATCAATTAGTTACTTCGACTAATTTTCAAATTAAAGAATTATAACGGACCACCACCAATAATGAAGAACTAGAAAGCAATAACAGTAATCAATCTTAAACAAATAGATAACAAAGTTCTCAAAATTAAATTAAACTTGACAGAAAAGGATATTAAAAGGTAAGCAGAAATCAAAGATTTGTCATGTTTCTTTATGCAATAGCTACACAATCCGAAAACAAGAAAATAGACACTAAACTGACCCACCTGGGAGGATCCTTAATTAGAATCAGGAAAATTACCGGAGTTTTTGCCATCTCGGAGTAGTCCCGCCACTGCTGGTTGCTTCCGTTGGAGGCTGCTAGAGCTTGTCGGAGCTGGTGCCCGGAGTTCTACTTCTGCTGCTCCTCTTACCTTGCTATCCGGTTGCTGCTGCTCCCACCGATGGTCTGCCCAGAGAAAGGAAGAGAAGAAGAGAAAGGGCAAAGGAAAGAAAAGAAGAGAAGAGGGAGGCGGAGAGGGCGAAGTCTCGCCGAAGAGAATGGAGGAACGACAGAGAGGCTGGTCTATTAAGAGAGGGACAGGAAGAAGATAGAGAGAGGGAGAAAGAAGAAGAGTCAATTAGTTTTTTAGGTTTTGGTCTTTCAGGTAGAAAAGGTAGATTAAAATCTAGACCATTGATTTTATAAGAGACGAGGGGCTGGGATTTTATCTGGATTTAACTTAAAGGATGGACATATGAGATTGAAGCTAAAATTAAATTGAATGGAATCTGAAATGGCCAAAATTGCAATAGAAATTGGCTAGAATTGAAATGAAATGGTGATTATAATTGAAATAAGATTTTTATTAGAGTGGCTAGAATAGAAAGAAATTAGAATACAATGGGTTAGGATTTAAATAATTTTTGAGGAAATTTAAAGAGATGCTATTCAATTAAAATACCAGAAAGTATTTTAAAATTTTGTATAATTAAAATCACTTAAATTTTATAACATTTGAATACAACAATTAATTCAAAATTTATTAAGAATTTTTAAAATATTTAGATAATATTTACAATAATTTTATAAAATAAACATACTAAAATATATAATTTTTAAGCAAAATCGAATAAAACTCTAAACTTAAAATTCCTAAAAATTGTTAAAGGTCGATCAAAATTGAGTGTTAACATAGATCCTTCGTGTAGGAAGGTTATATAGCCTTCTACTTTTATTACACATACATATATATAAGTTAGAAACATAATCTCAAAAATTGACTCATCTCATACCATCTAAACGATCATACAATTTTTGGCACAAACCTACATCAATGTAAAGAAGTCAGATATAGGCTTATACAAGTCGTACACAATGAAAGTTGAATGAACATAAAAGTCTTAGAAAACAAAGAAAATTTGTAGGCAAGATATTGACATCTTCCTCAAAAAGTGAGGACCTTCCCACTTGGAGATCAGAGAATATCCAAGCCTTGTTAAAGTCGTCCTGATTGAGCGACCGGAACCTAGAATGTTTGGGAAAAGGGAAAAAAACGGGGTTGGTATTCCACATGTACTAAGTATGAGACCATATGCATGTCTAATATCAAAATATGCTAAACAGGGACATTTAGTCAAAACATGTCATTTTACCCTTTTAAAAGCCTTATGCAATGTCAAGCAAGTCATATCAACCAACAAAATATGCTTACTAACTCAAACACGTAATATGTGTTCGAACAAACTTGAAACCATGATTTACTACAATCCTATCATCAAGGAATAACATCATAAGAATGAATAAGGGTTAATCTTGTCATAATAAGCAAGACAACTACTCATTGAATCCTCATCAAACAAACAAGTGCAATGACCAAGAAAAACCCCATAACCTTGCTCAACCAAGTAGACTTAACAAGAAAACATAACAAATGTCCAACTTTAACAATATAATCAAACTACATATATCAAGAGGATCATCATCATATATAGTCATTTACATCATAGCATCAACATATTATTATTATATACATCATTATCATATACATACATAATATAAACTTCCTAAAGCTTCCATCAAGGTCAACTGTTGCAAGGCATAAGTAGAGTCCCATCCCCTACCTAGGCTAAGTTAAACCTATCAAGTCACCTTAGTTAGTTTATACTTCATTACTTTATTTTAATTTAGGGAAAACATTCCTTAAACGACATAGACCACAAGACTTAAGTGTTGAATCCGGTGTTGTAAAACCTTACAGTTATGAAAGGTGTTCTACCGGTTAAAGTAGAACCAAACATAAACATAGCTTTCTAGGTGGATCCACTACTTAGTCTTCCTTTGGGGGCAACATAGTTCAAGAACTAAGAGATAGTATATTCCCTCTTGATACCACCTGGTAGTTGGGGCCTCCTCTCATGGGAATATATTAGATTAGCGTTCCTCTTTGGGATGTAAACATATCATATAGAACTATAGGGCGAATCTTCCTCTTTGGGAAGTCATCACCTCCCATTGTCAAGTTCCCTTAGTGCTAAGCTAAGTCCCTTAATTGAAATGTATTTAAGCCTTTAATTATCAATCATAGCTTATATTAGGTCATAGTATCTACCCATAACATAATTATCATCATCAATAGTCAATAAGAATTGCATGAGTATAGTCCTTTCATCACAATTCATATAAGTGAGGTTAACACATTAACATTTCAGAGCATATTAAGGAACATTGATAGTTATCACCATCCTTTTATCATATACACCTTAATCAAACTCACAACATAGTCAAGACATTTTTATTCAAAATCATACAACCCTATAATACTAATATAAGTCATACTCCAATACAACATCATGACTTAACCACAATTAATCACACTTGGAAGTAAAGATAGAGATTTCAAGACTTACCAAGTCTTCCTCATAGTCATCATTTAGCCATTACCCTAAAACATTAATTCAATTTAATTTAAATTTTCAACATCATAATTCAATAATCAACATGATAAAAATATCAAAAGAGTCACTGCACGATAATTCAATACAAAATCATTGCTTAAAACAAGATTACTTAGAAAAATTTCAATAACCTAGATCACTTCTCAAGATTAGCATGAAAGACAACAATTAATTCCAATTATTTAATTATTAGTGTATAAACATCATGTCATAGTGATTTAACCCATAATTAATACAATTGAATCAATCACAATCCAATTTTTATTAAGATCAACCTAGGGTAAGGATCATAATCTTAAAATTGAATCAAAGCATCACAATTGATTATATTCAAGTTAAATTACATATTAATAAGTCCATTTTATCCTTATTAAATGATAAAAAACTCAGTTCACAACATCAATTTCGTAATTGGATAAAACCCACATAAAAACTCAACTTTTAAAATCCATTTTGAAGGAACCCTTTGAGGAAAGAGTGTCAAAGATGAATTACGTCCCATAACCTTAATGTTTGATGAATATTTTATGGTGAATTAGTCCCTATCCAGCCCCCAAAAACTCCCACTAGCTTGTCTTCAATGGTGGTTTCCAAGAGAAAGAGAGAAAGAAGAGAGAAGGAAGAGAGTTTATTTGTGAGTTGTGTTTGGATTAATGAGGGTTGTGGTATTTACATTGCGACTCAAATCAACATAATTAGACTCACATAAAACCCTAATTAACATCTAAATCACTTAATTAATTAATTGAGTTACTATTACAATGTGCTGCAAAGTCAGGACCTTCACAGACGGAACCCCGTCGAGGGGCCGTCTGTGAGTCAACAGACTGGCCTCCCTCCGTCCTACACATCCGTAGGAAAGTTCAGAAACTTGAAAAGGCGGGGATTCCTCAAATTGACTAAGTGTGTGATAACGGTAGCATCAACACCCCGTCGATCCACACACAGGCCGTCCATAGTCCCTTTGATGCACAATGCCTAGGTAGTGTTGCCTCAACCTGCAGGGGTCCTCCTAAAGGGCCCTTGGTTGGTTCTTGGGGAGTCATACCCAGATGTTTCGACCATGGAACAACTTAAAAACCTATTATATACCCTTTCACCATTTTCACAAATTTCTGTCTCCTAAAATCTAGTCAAAGTGGCTAAGACACGCTAGTACCACTTTAAACCAACCTTCGAACGTCATGATGTTATTGGAACTTTTGGTTCTTAAACATCCTATATGACATATATTCATTAAAGTTGACTTAAAAACAATACTTAGACTCCTTGGAACCTATGTTAGGCTCTAAGACTCGTCTTAGATTTTCAAGATGTTACATTTCCAGTGCCATTGCGTTTCTATATTCCGAGTTGGATGAAGGAGATATGCCTGTTTAAATGCAGTTGGTCTAATTAAGGAAGTTCATCCATTTAAAGAAGGGCATTTTGGTCTTCTTCTTATCCTACTAGCCTAACACATTTGTTCACCCTTTTAGGGGTCTAAACTGATTAGAATCAATTTTAATCATTCTAAAAGAGCATAGGATTTTTAAGAGAGAAGTTCAAGAGGAGAATAAGAAGAACTTTCTAGATTCTTGAAATATTTTAGGATTTTCACCAATAACTTAGTTCTTCCGAGCTTTGCAAGTTTTTAAAATGTAGGGTTCGTTCACCCTCGTTCTAATCATGAGTATTCAATTATAAATTTTTCCATGAGATTATGCATATTAAGGTTCTTTAGGAGCCTTTGTTGTTTTGCTTCATTCTTGAACAATGGTGTCTTGTTGAGTTCCTGAGGTGAGAGTCTTGCGAATGAGTGATGTTCTTGATGTAATTTTATTGGGTTTTCATTGAATTTTATTGGGTTAGTAGTTAATAATGGGATAATGTGGGTAGGTTGATAAGTTATTTAACAACCTATATAAACTTAAATAAACCCTAGAGTAACCATTCTAACTAATTCTTCTAAAGACCCCAAAACTCTCTTCAAATATTCCCTCTCTAGAAGTGAAGAAGAAAAAGAGGCAAAAACTAGGTCGATATTCCACCATTTATTCAAGCTTACTATAAAGTTTGTGAAGCTCCTTCATCCATGGGTTCTTCAACCCATGAAACACCCATAGTAATCCCTTAATTGTGAATAAAAAAGACATCAATCTAGTTAGAGTTGTGATTACATTGTGGATAGGCCTTGATTGTGATTCCAAAGTAGTGGATATTATTCAATTTATGTTTGAATTATGTTTATAAAATGATTATATGATGTTTTCATGTGAGTTTATTGATGAACCCTAATCTAAGTTGATGAAGGTTATCATTGTGGGTTAGGCCATTAGAGGCAAGGTTGAAGGTTCTAAATTAATATTCTTATTTCAATTGTCTTGAATACTAATTGATCATAGTTAGGATCATCTAAATATGAACTAAAGTATACTTGATTGTTTATGAAGTATCTTGGCTTATAATAATAAAATTGAACCTTTATGATCAATTAAGAATTGATTCACTTAGTAAGGAGAGATAAGGTCAAATTACATTAAATCTAAGTTTAAAGAAGAGATTAAGAAAGGGACCTTGAGAGTAGGGTTTGTGATCATATAGCTATGAATTTAGGGTTAGTCTAATGATATTACCTAGTGATTCTATGTCTTAAGAGTAAAATCTACATCTGAGTCTAAGTCTAATGAATAGGATTGTATTGTGAGACCTTGCATACCTAGAAAAACTTGTGAATCCTAGATGGTACGAAGTGATAGAATTACTTAGGTCATAATGTCATCCTTATCTAATGAATATTTCTATACTTGATTCTATGTATGAATATGAACTTTACATGAAAGACTTCTCATAATTAATAGTTCTAGGGATGAATAAATTCTCCTAACTAACTAACCCTAAGGCTAGAGGGCCTTTATACCATGGTCATGGATGGTGATAGTTGCTCACTATGAAAGCTGAATTTATGAATGTATGCATGTCAATATGAAAATTGATGAAAATAATTTAAGTTATTTTCAGAGTGAAAGGATTTCTCACCTATTACTCAATACAAGAATGGGAAAGAGTTTTCTCATATAAAGGATTCTTAGAGTTAAAAAGTTTTCTCAACTAAACTTTGAATGTATGACTATGAAATATTCTAATGAACTTAAGCTTTGATTGGATACTTGGTGTACCCTTTCTTGGATTATATAATGAGGTGATTATCCATGTACCATAATGATGAGGCAAGAGGTGATTACCCACATCTCTTAAAGGTAATATAAGCATGATTGATGACTATTACATGGGAATTATGCTTAACATCAAGTGGACTAGTGGCAATTACAAGTTTCCCATAATTTTGTGGTTCTTACCTTAGCAAGTGAGTTGCAAGAGTGAGTTTGCCTTTGTGGAAAAGATCCTCTTCGGACATAGGATTTTTGTGTAAGTAAACATGTAATTCCATGTTATAGCTCTCATGCTCTCTATGTTAAGGTTAAATCCCACAATAATGATGAGATGAGAAGTATCTCAACTTGGATTTTTTATGTCATGAAAAATCATTTTTGCATTATTTTATAACTCTTATGCATTTCTATCACACTTGATGCATTATTTGTAAAGTCACATACTCTTTCCTTCATTGTTTCCGAAATGTAGGGTCCGACACTCCAATTTTGCATCCCCTTGGCTAGTGATCACATAAGTAGATTAGTATATTGGTAAGTCCTCATGATCTGAGGACCAAACTTTTTAGTTCTTACTATCTTTAATTTTCCATATTATATGTAATGTATGAGTTACATCCCAATCACTCTTTATATACTACATGGATTTGAGACCATGTTGGATTTTCCACTATGCTTTTGACGAACTCTTTGTGACATAAACTGTCTTTGGAACTCTTTAATTCTATTTTATTGTATTATATATGCTAAGTAGTTTGTGAAGGGCCTGCAGCGGTCTTATGCATTATGTCACGTCTAGTGTGTACCTTGGGTAATGACACAATAACATAGACGACAAGTCTATATTATAAGCCACCTTGTCTATCCGCCTCAATACTTGATAAGGATGAACATAAGAGGAACTAAGCTTCCCTTCCAAACCTTATTACACCCTTTATAGGTGAAATTTTCAAGTAAACCAAATTATAATCATCAAACTCAAGATTCCATATATAAATACAATCACTAATATGTACATATATTGTCTAAGCACTCTATTCATCAAGTTCATAAATACTATTGGAGCATTAGTTAAACCGAACAACATTATCAAGAACTCATAATGACCATACCTGGTTCAAAAAGTTGTATTTGAAATGTCACTTTGTGTTATCCTTAATTGGTGATAACCTGACTAGAGGTCAATCTTAAAGAAGTAACTTTCTCTTCAAAGTTGATCAATCAAATCCTCAATTCATTTTAAAAAATACTTACTCTTAATAGTAAGTTTGTTCAATTGTCAGTAATCTATACACATGCAAAGTGAACCATCCTTCTTACGAACATACAAAACTCGAGCACCACACAGAGATACACAATCGGATGAAACCCTTATCTAATAAATCTTTTAATTACTCCTTTAATTCAACTATAGACCTTGGTCTCCATAACGGGCCACGGGTAATTCTGTCATGTAGAACCACTAGGCCCCTCGCCCAAGTAAATGACCATAGTGGCCTTCACGATCTGTGATCCTTCACACGGTCTGTAATTATACCATAGAGAAAAGGGGCCATAACTAGTAGCCACTACCAGCAGACCACGACCCATTGACGGACCATGGTCGTTGTGACGGTCTGTCATTGCCGATTTGGTATGCCTCGTTAGATTTCTAATTAGGGATTGTCTAGTCTTTTCCTCTATGTGTTGGGCACCCACACTATGTCACTTAACTCGTAAACTACATAGTTTTTGTTTATTTAATTCTAGTAACTTAATAAGATCTTTATCGATTATTATAAACAATCAATCAAAACTTAGAGAAAAAGAAGAGAAAGAGCCAATCGAACCCTTCCAAGAACACAATAGGTTTCTTTAAGTTTCACCCCTAAAATCAAAATATTTCTCTTTGAATTTCATCACCATGTTTTGGGATTTAATAAGTGGTTTCCTATCATTCTCCAGGTCCCTAGAATAGTCTAATTCTTAATTTCTTATGTATTGTTTAGACCTAGGGTTTCTAGGACTTTAGATAACTGTTGTTATTTAGTTGATAGTATTCTTAATCTGATTATCAGTTTTTCGTGGAATCATTGCTTAGTTTCTTGAATGAAAATCAGAACCCTAGCTATATGGATTTGTTTAGTATATGAAGCTCACTAGTTAGGTCAGATAAATAGATAGATATGCCTTAGATTTTGAATGTTTCATTATCAGTACGTAAAATGTTGCATACTCAGTAAGTTTGTTAGAATATTGAGATAATCCAATATTTTAATTATGTTTTGTCAAAGATAGTCCAGGTGGGAGTAGTCTTAGCACTGAGTTGGACTAAGGTTTAGCGTACCCTTATAGTCCCAGAACTACGTGCCTTCGTAGGTCTATAAGTCCCCTTTGTGGGCATCAGAATTACTGATCACGCCAATCATGCATTAATATCCCTGGCAAGGTATATTAGGTCCTCTCGATGGGTGCACACATCATACTCCACGTTTAGCTCACGTGGTTTTATGTCGGTTAATATTAGCTCAAGAAATTAGAATCTAATGAATTTGAAAAAGTTTTCTATTATACTTTAGAAGTCAGTCTCAACATGTTATGTTAATAATTAATATTTTGTCATTGCATTTAGTTCAGTTCTTATAATTATAAATTAGTATTTTTATTCTTTGAAGATTATATCGTTGTTTAGTTATGCTTTTTTCAACTTATGTATTTTGTTCAACTATTGTAAATATCCTTCATGCTCAGAACATCCATGTACTAACACATACTGTGTGCTACATCATTTCATAATGTAGGTTCAGTAATTCAGCATCCATATCATGTATAGATTGGTTCCCGATTCGTATTCAACAACTTCAATGGTTAATTTGAGGACAATAGACATCTTTTCCATATTTAGTCATTCATTTCAGTTTCAATTTTTCTAGGTTTAGCTGGAGCACGTCCAACAACTCTAGTAAGTAGACTCTTTTCCAGACGTAGTATTAAAGTCATCTTTTGTTTTGGGTGATTGTTTATTATCACTAAATTTATAGTAATTTTTTATATAAACAGATCAGTTTTGGGTATTACATACTTTGAGTTATCTAGTGTTTTAAGTTTCTGCATAGTATATCTATGTTTAGGTGTTTTTCTATGCTTATGATATGTCAACTTCAGGGTTTGCTTAGTGTCACTCGTGATCCTAAGTCTAGTGTTAACATCAAGGAGGTAACCTCGGGGTGTGACTTACAAACAATAGAACCCTTCCAAAGTTTGAGATTATTACATAAGTTTTAGTGAAAGCTTAGACTATTAAAAAGCATAGTTCGCACACACTCACAACATAGACCAAATTTTGAAATTATTACATTAATTTTCATAGAAGTGTAGAATACTAAATAACCTAGGGCGTAGTAGGACCTGCCAGAACCAACCATATTCCCTACTAAATGAATTGGCTAAATTAGCCACTTTCTATTGAAATGGGCTAATTTAAACCAAATTATGATAGGCCAATTAATTTCAAACCTAGTCTAATAACAAAGGCTCCTTTTTAATTTCATTCATTCATATCTTTTGATTTAATGTCTCTCATTTGATGTCATCACTAATACAAAATACCTCAAAAATCGAAATTTTGAGCCTATTATTTTTTTATTACTCCTCTCTCCCCTTCTCTTCCCTCCACCATTAACCACCAATGATGTTTGTGCAATAAAGACACAAATTCCAATGCAAGTGTCTATGATTGTACAATAGTAGCCAAACTAAGGGTTAGGTCGTGTCCAAGGGAGGGGTTTTTAGAATTAATAGAAAAATAAAATTAAATTTTAATTAGTCATAGTTAGAGAAATTATCGATCTTAACCATAGTAAATCTAAGGGGTGATGGAAGCGTCAATTATCAACAGGGGATTTTCACAAGTAAGTAAAAATCAACAAAAAAACACAAAGAGTGTTAAATAAGGAGACGGGAATCTTGGAATGTGATAGGAATAAGGGATAGACTAAGGTGAAACACTAAACGAGTATTTGTAGTTTTCAAAGATTTGTATTGCAGTGGATCACTCGGCGAAGTTAGTCGGAATCATTGATCAACTCGCCGATTCTCTCTTTGGTAAGTTTCATGTCCATCTTACTCTATACTTTAGCTTTATTGTCTTTTGGATCATTAGGCGATATAGAACTACTTCACGATACTATTTCGCGATGCGCCAACTATTACTTTTCACCGAAAATTTGATCCTTTCTTTCAGGGCTCAATACACTAAAACAAAAGTTGACCTTCAGGGCTGTCGGTGACTCACCACGTGGACTCGACAATCCATATGCCTTAATTTCTTTGTTCTTTCTGCATTTGTGTTCCTTTTTTCCAAGTTGCCTATGTTTTACCTCAAACTAAAAATACTTGAAACTCAAGGTTATCTATCTGTTATTCAGACAAAATAAGCATTTGAGGACACTAATTATATCACAATAACACATAAGAAGTCACAAAAGCAATTTATCACATTTTTAGGAAAACCTTATAGTGAACTATTTAACTGTTATATTGAACCCTATCAACTTCACATAGAACACTCTCTAGCATGTAATCTTCTCACTAAAAGCTATACTAAGACTCACTTAAGTAAGAAAACAAGAGACCACCCATACTTCCTCTATAGGCACACCTAAATTATCCTTAAGACCACCTATAATGAGATATACACACTTACAATACACCAACCAGATAAACATGATATCCTCTTACCCAAGGTAATTCTAAGGTTCACTTGAGTGAGTTGTGAAGCGACCGCCATACAATCCCTTTCACAAACACTTAAGAGATTCTATAAATTACCTAGGATAAGATCATTCTCAGTTAACACAACAACATACCTATAATATGAAATTCTCCCTTCGAAAGTTTATCAAAAGACTTACTTAAGTAAATTAAGAAAATAATGTCCATGCTTGACTTCTCCAAGATTACCTAAACAAAATCTTAAGACTACCTAAGTTTTGATCATGTCTACACATTCAACCAACTTCCCTAACTAGAGTAATTCTTAAGACTTATCTAGTAAAGATACAAAGTGACTGTTCCTATGCCCCCTT
Source organism: Solanum lycopersicum (assembly GCF_036512215.1). Classification (NCBI taxonomy): domain Eukaryota; kingdom Viridiplantae; phylum Streptophyta; class Magnoliopsida; order Solanales; family Solanaceae; genus Solanum; species Solanum lycopersicum. The sequence continues at coordinate 53,725,152 of NC_090811.1, forward strand.
CACACATTAACTAGACCACCTTTAACTATTCTAGATAAGTACTTATTCAATTAACATGATTTTATAACTAAAGTCATTAAATTCATAGTTCATTCAAGAGACATTCATCACATAAAGGACATTCAAGTAATGGTCTTGGAGAAGACCTATGGACTCTCACTAATATCTTCAAGGACTATTGTAAAATGTCTAGATAACGGCCCATACCACCACCTAGACTTCATAGAACTTCTCTAATGTAAATAGTTATAGCACATGATGAGAATAGTCAATAACCGACATATACAATGGTAACAAATCATGTAATCCAGAGTTGTAACCTACTCCAATGGAGGGTGTTCAACTTGCCCATTATATAACTTGGACACATCCCAAGTAGGCACGTGGTTAAGGAATATGAATGTCGTTCTTTGTACTCTAGTCTTGTTCTTCACTATAACTACTTCCCAAACCCTACTCACTCTGTGCTATCCTTTGTTATCATAAAGTAATTTATATTAAGGGGTCATACAAAGGGGTTTCATATCAAGTTCATAACCCAATCACATTCACCCTACCAAAGAGGTACCCTAGGGATTCCTTACAATCACGATGAAGATAGCTCTAATGACTTTCCTAAAGATGATATGATGCCGGTACATCCAACCAACCTTAAGTCCATCCTTCATTACAAGAAGGATAACATTACAACTTTTTACATCAATATTCATATTAGGTTTAAGGTTCTACATAAATTACCTTCTTAACATCATTCAAGGTCTCATGTCAGTAATACATACAAGGCTAAGAGTATTTAGCATCCTATGTCAATACATCTCATATTCACATTCATACATGTATCAAGTAAGGGACACAAATCTACCAACACAAGACACAACATACTACACATATAACATAACACTTTAAAAGTACATACACATAACCTATATCATCTTTAGGTTATCCTATATAGTACTATAACATCATAAATATAATAATTATAGAATCATATAGTCAAGTAGGAACAAGCATGGATCAACTCTAAGACAACACACATAGGGAAATAGTCATAGTCTAACATGATCACCTTACAACATCAATAGAAGAACACATACTTTAAATTAATCACAAGTAGATAGATCTGATCACACTTAACATAGATCACCACATAAGCCATCATAATAATTCAAGTATTTGCTGACAAGTCCATTATCATCATTATACATAAAGTAACGCCGACGAGGCCACATCAATTGCAAGTAAAACACGTAGAACTACCACCATAAGTGGACCATACTAATCACAACATAATCCAAGAGTTAAATTACATAAAATAAGGAGAATTACGGAAGTGTAAAACCATTCCATTCTCACCACTTCAATCCATAGCTAAATCATCCAATTCAATACCATAAGGCCCTTACCCATGACCATAATCAACAATTCAATACAAAAACCGTAATACTAAATGAGTCTAGTTTAATTAAATATATATAATCTAAAACAATTTAGGCATAAATTGAATACAATTTTTACACCATTCAATAGCCCATATAAAACTACACCAAAATTCATAAGCATTAAGACAATATCACTTAACAAATAAAATAGTGAAAGCTAGGGTTCATCAATTACATGGGTTCATAGGTTATTTTAGTTAATATCATCAAATTAAAAACCATTCAATAAATATACAATTTTTTAAAACCGTTAATGCAAGAACCCATGGATAGATCATGAAACTGGACAAGTTCATCTTTTAAAACTTAAGAAAACTCTTTGAATTTTGGGCTCCTTGATGAATAGAGTTATCAAAAATCATACCTTAATGATTTTATTCCACGAAATTGATGAAGAATCACAGCTGGAATCTCCAATCCAAACTCTTCCTTGAGTTTAGGCTTAAATGAAGTTCTAGAGAATTTCTAAGATATTTTGGGGTTTTGACTTTGAAGAATAAATTCATCTAGGTATTTAAGACTTATAATTCCACTTAAAATACCTAAATAACCCTAATTTACCACCTTTTCTCGTAATTGGACGTGGAGTGAATTTACAAATTCAGCCCAAGAGTTTACAGTGAACTAGGCAGTTGACAGCCCTCACAGACGACTGCCAAACGATGGCCCGTTTCTTAACTAAAGACTGTCCTGTTTGTCTGTTGTTTGGGACTAAGGTTGTACTTTGGCATTTAAGGATCCCATTCCTAAGTATTTACCCACTCCCTAAGTTGATGGGGGCGTCGACCAGCCTACTGTATTTCGATTACCTTAGTCGATTGGGTTGGTCTAAGACAACCTTTTGCTCAACCCAAGGTCGTTCCTCAAGGAACCTTGGTTTGTCCTTGGGGATTTTCTCTCGGACATGTTTTTATATGATTTTAAGACCTTCCACATCAATTTCATTGAAAACAAACACAGAAAACTCGACAAAACATGCCAAGACACACCAGGTCGTTTCAAGGAAAACCTTTCGTACATCTTGGACGTTGTTGGAAGTTTGACCTCCAAACATAATGAAACACAACATACTGCCTATAAACACTATAATAACTCAAAATAAGAGCCTCATAAGATCATGAAACATACATATAGGCACGTAAAAACACATGAGACACATGAGTGACTTAGTCATTGAACGTCTTAATCGTCCCTCGACGTTTAACTTTATAATCACCTAAAACTCTAGAAACTTCCTCAATGCAATATTATAAACCATTTTAGGACTTTATATCCTTATGAAAAACATTTTAGGCTCTAGGTTCACCTAAGTCATTTTTGAGGTATTACAGTTTGGATTCCCAAATTAACTACGGGATTCTTTAAAACTGAATGATGAATGTTATTGCTCGGCATGACGTCGAATGGTTCAATTCTGACCACTAATGTATCCATGTGGGAAATAATTAGAATATTTTTCAAGCCAAACGTTTAAGAGTGTCAGTTTCCTATGCTATCCCTCATTCTTATGTTGTACAAACTTATATCTAGTTTTATTTTCAGTATCACTACGTCTTTATTGTGTTTGGTTATGGAGTTGTTCTCGGATTTGGATTTTGTTGTCGTCTAGCATCTCAATTTCATCTTAATTTGCATCTATGTCTGGTTTCCAATCGCTGAAATTCTTATATTGAATGTTGTACTTAAATGTAATGGAAATAATTTGTTAATGTGTTTTGGGCCTTTATAGTAGGAATTGCATATTGTTTGCCTATTAGGCTATCACATTTTACCCAGTATTAGTTGAATGATTGATTCATAAAAGTTGCATTTTAAAAGGTTGAAAAATTATGGTTTGTCCATGATTAACAACGAGTCTTAGCCGAAATTGAGTGGTGCATGCTTTAATTTTGTTTTCAGTGATTATGGGGTTTAATTTAGGATGTTCGGTTGAAAATAGAAATGTAGGGACGTTTGTTCGGCTAGGTCAAGCTTGCCGAACATATCAACTGCTCTCTTTGCTTCCACACATCACCCTTAATTTAATGCTAAATATGATGAAACATTCTATTACTTTTGGTGAGAAGCCTGATGTCGCCAAATGTATATGGCGTCTTGCCGAAATACTCCTTGTTCTCATTTTGTTTGCACCCTTATTTCATCTTTGCAATGCTCCTAGAAAACCACGGAAGTGGTTGTGCACTTCACCAACTGGTTGAGCAAAGTGATGTTGCATTTGAACATCCATGTTTTTGTTTGAATTCTTTCAAACTTTTTTTTGAAGTTTTGCACATATGGATAGATCAAAAGTAGAAAGAAGAGATATTCCACCTTGACAAATAAGAGATGAAATTTTCATGAAGGATAAAAAGGCAACAAATCCTTAGAAAATGGATAATGAGGGCAAGAAGCACCGTACAATTAAGAGGACAAATCCCTGAGACCAAACTATTCCATCGTGGAGACGTAGATTATTCATAGCTATCCACTCCTTTTTGGTGGCTCATGACTTGGAAGATTTCAACAAGTCATTAGACACTCAATCTTTTGAAGAGCTCTGGGGACAATCGTCCCATACAAGGTAGGCATATCGGGCACTGATACCTAGACATATGAAGTAATTTTAATGGAATCCCTCTTTGCCTTCTTTTCTATTTCTATCTATTATTGACTATTTAGATTTTTATTATTTGCATTTGAGGACAAATGTTTCTAATAGTGGTGGGGTGAGGCCCACCTTTGTGTGCTATTGATGTTTGTGTTTTGTTTGAGTATTTGGGTTGTGAGCTATAAAAAAAGCTATATTAATTTTTGTGGACGTTTAATGTTATGGATCCCATTTTTTTTAATTCAAAATGATTTAGACCTTTCTGGAAATTTTTTGAATATTTTCCCACCTCTTGCATGAACTTGATTGTGGTTGTTCCTTATGAAATTTGAAACACGGTTTTGATCAATACCGATGTCTGGAATAGTGCTTGCAATATAACAAACATAAATGTATGTCTACGATGAGATCAAATGGAGTTGCACGGATAATATGTGAACTCTTTGCATCTGGTTGTGATTATCCATATATCAAATCGGTTTTGTTGTGATGACCATTGCACACTAGAGAAAGTGTGGAGTCTTGTTTTACATTAGTGTCGATGGCTTGTGTGATAAGCCTAGATTAATAGTTATGACGGAAGGTGATAACCGATACAATAATTATGCCGCAATGTGATAATCGATACAACACTTATATCAAAACGTGACAACTGATCCAATTTAGTTATGCCGGAATGTGACAACCGATCCATTCAACACATCACAATCACAAGTATATATTCAACATCATACATTTAAGTCATGATTTCATTGCAATCATAGTTCACCAATCTCATTTACAACAAGTGTGATCAACAATGCAATATTCATATACACACATCCATTTGCCATACATTGCCCTAGTTCATCCTAGGGTTTAGTCATAATTAATCATAAAACCTTCATTCAATCGCTTTAAACTTGATCTAGCATACAATTGTAAATATAGTTCCATTCTTGATTTCATAGTCTTATTCTTAAACCAATGTACCCATGGTGCAAATTCTAAAGTCCTTAACACTTAATCAATTCATTTTCTCAAGGCATAAACTCATATACTTTGATTTCTAGAGATATTACTCAATGAATTCAATTTGTGCACGAAGATCTACACACAACCCTACAATTGATTTCAATATATTACGTAGTATGCACATATTTATAACTATTCAATTCATCAAACCTAGCCTGCCTGGGATCCAAGCAGTTACACAGAGTTTTGACTGATTACGGTTTTTCTGGGCTTCGCAAAGGTGAATTTGCTCTAGAATCTGCATGATTTTACCATCCTCATGCTAGAAATTCCCTTCTCCTTCCTTTCCAAGATTAGAACAACTTTTATACGATTTTTACGGTGTTTTATGACGTGTTTAGGTACTCTAAGAAGACGGTAGGATTTCTCATAATTTATTTCTGCCTGACATTTCCTGCCTTAGTACTAGCTTACCCTACTGTAGTGCCGCCTTCCTAGTTGCACCTGGCGCGCTGTGGCGGGACACTGACCCAGATTCCCTAAATTTTTGTTTCTCCTCATGCAATATTCATACACTCGTTCATTCTTCAATGACCAGTGTATGAATATCATGTGCCTTATTTTGATTTACCTTTTTGTTTAAGATTTGTTCCACTACAGGATCACGACAAATGTCAACTTTTCACTTCATTCCCACGAAAGAATAGCATACCCAACAGGTTAGAGGAATAAAAGAAACACATACGAAGAATCAATTGTATTAAATTGATACACCCTGCCCTGCAAAGGCGGAAGGCCTCCCGTTATGTGAGATATCTCCAGTTGAGGGGGGATATTGAAAACAACAAAGGGGGAATGGGAATGAATTCCCTTATTTCTATCTTTATGCCTTACTCAACTCTCTAGAAACCTCTCTATTGTTTCTCTCCCGGACATTTTTCCATTGACTCTTACTTCATAACTAGATTAATGATAGTTGCATGATGATTACCTGATTGAAAATTAGATGGTGTTTTGGGTAGTTTTTGAAATTAAAATAGGTTGATAGATTTGTTAAAGAAACATAACTCTGTTACTTCTCTTAAAGTCACCAACATTCCCACAACATCCCGATTATAAGGATTTCATAAAAATATGGGTAAAATGATATCGAAACGGGTGGGGGGAAGTTTAAGTGTCCCCTGGTTTAAAAATCGTATTTAGTCCTCTTTTAGGAGTTATTTTTCCCAAATAATTGCTTATTTATCTTCTGGATAGTTACATAACTATGATACGCTGAAATTATGTGGGGAAATAGAGGTTTTAGGACGAAAAAGCATCATTGATACGCCTAGTGTTCATTACAGATAAATGCTGCTCTTGATACCTTCATCCTATTATGGTGGCCTTCATAATCCCGCCAAGTCGAGATTATGACCTCTGTGGCGGGATGCGCCAGGAAATGGCCTTACCATTTATACCAATAATTTCATTTTCATTATTCTCAGTTTTTAGCCTTACACTATACTTTCTCATTCTAACTTATATTATACTTATTACAGGCTCTCATAATGGATAGATGAAAGGATAAACAATTACCTTTCATTTAGTTTTCTGATGCCACGAGTTAAGAGAGACACTACGATACGAAAACACATGAATCTTTTGGAAAAGGGTTTTGTGCTACAAAAGCTAGAGGTGAAGGCATCTGCATTCTCGCGTGATGGAGTTTAAATGGGCTCAACCAACTAAGGCTTCCAAGTTGCGCGTTCCACTTGGGTGAGGGAGTTTTAGGCCATCCTCCCAATCGTCCGCTGGGATGACGCTTACCCAGTCATCCATATCCGGGAGATGATATCCATTGATTCCCATCACCATTAATTAAGAATTAGAGTTTCCTAATGTTCCAAATGTAGAGTTTGAGACCAAGCTAAGAGAGATGGATTTGGAATGGCTGAGAGACACTCTGGTTGAGCCAATGCATTGTGATTACGTATACTTGGATATTGCATAGGAAATTACTAGCACAGATCGTTTACCGTATGCTAAGAAGTGGCTGAATTTGGTTACTAGGAGAATCTACCTGTCAAGCAATTTTGCCAACGTGACCTTTCCTCGGGATTTGGTAGTGTCTTGTGCCAAACAGGGTATACAACGTAACATGGGGGCAGAAATCATCTAAGAATTGAAGATGTTCTATAAAGGTAACAAGAAGACGTTCTTTCTCCCTGGCCTTATCACTACCCTGCGTAACAGGGCAGACATGCCTTTATTTGATGGTGAAGAGGTACTTCCTATGGATCCCCCCTTCACCATCTTTTGGTTAGTACAAGTTCTACTTATAGGAGAAAGAGGATAAGGATGGGCAGGGTTGGTAGTAGTAATGAGAACTTAAATTCAGACGAAGATGATCCACAATTAGGTGCATGGGTTGAACAACATCTGGAGGTTGTACGAAAAAAAAGATGGAGAGTCCCTACGGTGACTTCACTTTTGTTCCACCCGATATAGCCTAGTGGTTTAGAGGCTCCATCGCTAAGAGCGCCAGGAGAGAAAGAAGAACCTAGCGAGGGACCTTTTTAATGATTCAACTTTTGAAGGTAGTAAAAATCATGTTCACTTATATTTCTCCAAGGCAGGAGATTCCCATAGAGGAGAAGGATGATTACGTTCAATTTTTGGAGTTGGAGTAGGCCGTGATTGTTGTAGTGCCCCTGAAGTAGTTAAATTCTGACACCGTCACCTCTCGGTTGCAGGGTTCTTGATTCTTGTACTCCTAAATATTACACTTTATTTTTATTTTCCCACTCTTTTAAGTTTCTTGAAGACATGGATACTTGTTTTTGGATGTCTGATGGAGTTCTATGTTTAAGTCTAAAGGTTCTATAATATTTTTTCTTCTGTTGATGAACACTGTGTGGAGTTGCAGTGAATTGTTGAGATCCCATTCGGGTTGACATTTTGAAGTTAGGAAAATAAGGGAGGTTGGTTTGAGGTTATGTCCGGCACTATCGTGCTTTGGAGGGATAACTCCTTCTCTGGCGGCGTCGCTATGGCAAGAATAATTCCTCCCAAGCAGTTCAAATTTGACCAAAACCAAAACTAATAATTTTGGGTTCTTTTTCTTTTTCTAAGATTTCCAAGTTTCCCATCTTAACCAATCAAACTAAGATAAATCTCCAAGCTAGGAAAATCATTAACTACTCTGAATCAATCTTAATGACACGATAATCCACTAGTTCTCATTTATTCAATTTTAAACCAAAACATCCCCAGGATGCACCCAAATATTCACACAATTATTAATTGGTTGCGATGCACATCCAGATTCTGCTTTACGAATCACCTCGTAAATTAGCTAGACCCTTACACCAGCTTAGTAATGACTTCCTTTTTTAAATGAGTGTCATGACACTCAATAATTTATAACTTGCATAACTTCAACCAACTATCCAACACAATTCACAAATTTTAAGGTTCAAAGCACACATTATTGTACACATAATCAACTTATCATATTCAAGAAATTACAACTTCATCTTCACGGTAAATTAAGGAAACAAAAAGTACACACTCTCACATTCAAGTAGATTCTCAAGACAAGCCCAAATTTTCATTTAGTTATTTCACTACATGTATGAAAATTACTGATCATCCATGAAATCATACTGCCCATAGGATCATATACCAACTGGAACCTTCCTAATTTTAATTTACCTTGCTAGTGTTCCTTCAGTCGCGATCGCGACTACTTCTTCACTTTGTTGAGATACCAATTAAAATCGGGAGAAACCAATTGGACACAAGTCATACCACAAGATACACTTACCACAAAAGAAGAGAATGAGTGGAACAATTGCCTAGAATTCTTTCTAGCTTCCCAAAGATTAGGTGTAGACTTCAACACATCGATCCGCAGAAGTCTAGTCCATATTTTGCTCTTGTACGGAGAGACTGGTAACCTAGAATCTGATACAAATTTGTCACAACCCAATCACCTGGTTGTACGGGCACCAACTCTACACCTAAGTAGGAGAATCCTCATATACCAATAGTTAAACATGTTGAAAACTAGAGAAAACAGATATGGATAAATACTATGATTTTATAAATAATATCTTTAGACACACCTTTACTTAGACCTGTAAAGTAATTTAAACAACTATCATGAAAACCAATCTAAACAGGTACAAGATCTACTAAGAGTACAATTGAACAAGATAAATAAAATGACATGGCTCCCAATACGCAGAAGGAAGAATAGAAGTTGTTGGAGAATTACTTCATCTTGACCTAATGAAACGTTACCAATCCTGCATCCGGACTATTCAAAAGACATATCAAGAGTAGTATCAATACAAAACAAGTGACTGGTAGGCATTATCAGTCAACCAGACACCCACCACTTAACATAAGAAACCAACTTAGAAGATCATGAAATACACCTCTCGATAGGGCGTATACATCAAACTCCATGTTTAGCTCACCTAATTTATGTTGGTAATAGTAGCTCCCACAGTCATATTCTTGTTGCATTTGATCATGTTTTTAGTAAATATTTCAACTTTCAGGTTAGCTTATTATTTTCATGATTAGTACTTCGTCATTGCATTCAACTTAGATTTTCAGTTATGTTTCAGTATTTGCATTCTTTCTCAATTTATGTCATTGATCAATTATGCCTTCTTCAACTTATATAAATTTGTTCAGCATAGTATCTATATCATGCATGGTCAGTACATTCCAAGTACTGACACATACTCTGTTCTTTATTTTTTCATGATTTAGGTTCTAGTACCTAGCATACAGATCGTGCTTAGATCGATTTTTCTGTCACGTTTTAGCAACTTCAGTGGTTAATTATCATACTTCGAGGACAATAGACATGCTTTTCATTATAGTATTTTATACAGTTTTCTTTTTTGTAAGAGTTAGTTGGGGGGCATGTCCCAGCAACTCAACTAAGTTAAAGGCTTTTCAAACATAGTAGTAGAATCAACTTGAATTGTTAAGTTTAATCTTCCAGTTGTTATTGTACTCTTAATATGTTTTATATATTAAAACTAGTTGGGTATTCCCCACTTTAAATTATCCATTGGTTTTGCTTCCATATAGTATATATCATATTCAGTTATTCCCAGTATGCTTAATATATATAAGACACAGAGTTAACTTGGGTTCACTCGTGATCCTAGGTCCCTTGTTACATCAACTGGATAACATTGGGTTATGACAACTCTTTACTATATCTTGAGATTCTATAATAAATAACCATCACCATGAGCATTATGATGATATAATATCTCGCCCACATGAATAATAACTTAAAGATCTCAAATCATAATATAGTGCAACTTATAATCAATAATTTAGAATTTATAAACAATAACTCTAGGCATAACCCTATATTTTACTTTTAATGACTGAATTAAGATGTAGGGCTTTTTTACAAACTTCAGTCAATCATGATGACTAATCTAACATACCTTGAAGAACAAAGTTCTTAATGAAAAATCAGAGATTGGCTTCAAAATCATAGCTTTCTCCTCTTGAATCCTTTCTCTAATACTTGGGAGTGTTAATGAACTTAAAAAGATTTAAAAAAATTATGAAATGTATCCGAACTTTGATCAAGATCATTGTAATAATCCCAAACTTTGACCAGGATCTTTTTCCCCTACAGTATTTAATATATTGTATTTTAAGGTTTATATGTGCCTACATGGACATTATAAATATTGAATCATTAAAACCGTTAATTTTGAACCCTTCCCCTAAAAAGATTGATCGACAGTCTTAAAACCGTTAATTATGTATAAGAAAATCAAAATTTAGGTTTTAAAGGGATGAGGAGATACAAAAACACCCATACATAAAACTGTCGGAGTGATCTATGATTTCGATCTACAGCCCGTAGGACTTTTTATGGCCTATTATTGTCAGCCGTAAATTCAAATTCAAATACCTAAAATAAATATATCCCCACGAGATCTTTCCATGAATCATCAACAAGTCTACAATGTGGAAACACCTTTTGTGAAACTCAAGTTTTTGGGTCATTTCGAACAGTCTCTCCTACGACCCATAAAATTGCCCATGACATGTAGTTTCTTCTCATAGGCTCAAAGTTCTATTAATTTTTTTTTGTAAGTCTAGAATCCTTCTACGGCACTTATAACGGTTAATAGACGTTTCCATTACTCGACTTATCAACCTTTAAGACACATAACAGGAATCAAATTTTCCATGACCCCCCTTGGTTCCTAGGACTCCCTTAGCTCTCTTAACTAAAAGGTAATAAAATAGTGTTGTGGTTTTTCCCTTGAAAAAGGAAGGTTTCCATGATAAATATGTGTTTTATTGTTTTGCGATTGTATATTTTCCTAAACTCACAAGAACCTGGTTCATGAATAGAGGGCACAATTTCTTCTATTGGTATCAAAGCAGGTCTTCTCGTCCGAAGATTCACATCTTGGAAAATTTCAATGTGTGCACCACCTACACTACAAGAAACAACTTCCCAAACACGACCACTATTTTCAATGGAAAGTATTATTGATTGTGAAAGAACCGCATAATGGATCACTTAATAGGAGAAAATCCAGTTACCTGAGGATTTGTATTGGATGGTCCAACCATACCTATAAAAATGGAAATTGATGGAATCACTCATGTACCAAAGCAAAGAAAGGAATGGAATGATACGGGTAAACTAGAAATTTAGAACAATAATAAGGCTAATAAGATTTTGATATACGGTATAGGTCTACATGAATAAAATTCAATCTCATCATGTCAATATGCAAAATCAATATAGGAACACTACAAAATAATCACAACTGTACAACTCAGGTAAATAAGCCTAAAATTGACAATTGGATAGGCAATGTTAGTTGCTTCAAATGGCGTACAAATTTCATTGCAACTATCAACGAAATCTATTCATTATGAGAAATGATTCCTAATGGAAAGGCTGCTAGAGAACTTTGAAGTGTTGGTCCAGAATATTGGGAGAGAAAGGTAGAAATTATCATTGAACCATATTAATTAGATAAGATAGTTATGGATGAAATGATTGTAATCCATTTAAATTATGAACTTAAGAAAAACAAGGAAAAGAAAATTAAACGAAAGAGAAGTACCTGGTTCATAAAGCTACACCACCTAAAGATTTCGAGGATGAGAACATCACACTAATGCCCAAGTGATTCTTTAGAACTTTGAGAAGACGACAGGTTTTTCAGAAAAAGAACTTTCAAAAACAAACTGAGAAGGATCCAAACGTACATGTATGTCATAAATGTGAAAGTCTATAGGACTTTATCAATTTTTTCCACTTTGAGCCTTGGAGCATAAGATAAAATATCTTGAGAAAAAAAATCAAGAATGATAAGTATATTCCCAAAAATAATAGGCTTACCAATCAAGAAGATAATCTCTTAGTTAAAAGGGCCTTTGTATGTTTGGGAAATCAATTGGCGGAAGAGTATGAAGACGGTGGACTCAAAAATAAGCCATTACTAGAAATTGGAGAGGCAAACAAGTTTGAGTCTCTCGCACTAATCCCTCTAGAAGAAGCAAAAGAAATACTTATCAATCTCAAGAAACAAGTTTAGCATAGATGGCAAGAACAGATTATGAGAAAGATGAAGAAAATGTCAAACAGTCCAAAGTAAGATATAATTACATTAGAGGAAATCATCATTCATACTCGAAGAGAAAACTAGAATCTCTATTGAACACTCTGGATGCATACCAGTCAATCAACTCTAAAAAAGAGGAAGTTATTGAGGACTATGCATCTCTAAGAAAAAAAATGTGAATCAAGACAAAAATGATCAATGTATTCAAAGTATTTTGAAAGAACTACGAAATGACCTATACTGAGTGAATAAAGAGAATGAATTTCTCCAAAAAGAACTTTGTATTACTAAGATGGAAGTAACACACAACATGATATGAAAAAGAACCTCCATCATGCTCGACAACATCCAAAAGTTTCAAATCTCTACTACACATGTAATAAGGTTCATTCAAAAGTTTTTTTGAAATTAGTAATCCCATCAAAGACTATTATGTATTCAATGTGCACTAACCGAACCTAAGAGTAATGCATGTCCTAAAAAGTTAAAAGCACATCAAAATATTTTAAGGTTTCTTAAAAAACCCAGGTGGGGAAAGAATCACAAAACTAGTTCCCAAACCTAAAATTTTTTCAAAAAATAGGCTAAGAAAAATCAAATCAAATATTTTTCTAATAAACATGGACTAAGTGGATCTTGGTACCCAAAACTAACTTTTGAATATTGATGTAGGAACTGACGGAAAGACTTATTAATTCATGGTATCTAGATAGTGCATGCTCCAGATAGATGAATGTTGATAAAAATAACTCTCTCACAGAGTAACTACAAGGGTAGAAATGTAGCTTTTTGAAAGAGAAAGAAAAGTGAAATTTAGGGAACCGGAAAAGTTTGCCCCAATCACACTCAAGCAATATACAATGTGTACTAAGTAAGAGGATTACAACACAATCTGCTTAGTGTGTCCCAAATGCATGATAAAGGGTAAATATGATGTTCACTTCAAATGAATGTAGAGTGTTCAATCCTATCTCTGGGAAATTAGTTCTTCAAGAAAAAAGGCATAACAATATAGTTAAAGAAGATATCATGAGTCCAAAAGAGAATTCACTACAATGTGTAAGTGCCATGACTAACATCGCTCATATTTAGTGTAAGAGCTTGTGACACATTAGTTTCTCAACAATTAAATAGGTAATATCAAGACAGCTAGTTAAAGGCTTACCTACTTTGAGATTTAATGATGGTCAAGTGTGTGGAGCATGTGCTTAAGTAAAACATGTACAATCCTCATTCATACCAAAAGCAATGTTACAACCAAGCCTTTGAAACTACTTCATATGGACTTTCATCTTTGAAAATTTCATTACCAGGAATGTGGAATTTTACTAGAGGGTTCCTCTCATCCAATGGATCCCTAGAATTAAGTCTGTTCCTTGATCTCACATAGCTTGTTTAGAGATTGGGTTGTAAAATCTTGGGAATTTGTTTTGATTTAAGTTGCTATAATATCCGTAGTATAAAAAACATATTGTCTTAGAAACTGTACTTAATTTCGTGTATAAAACTCAGAATCCTATTTAGTTGAAATTCTCTTAGTTTAGGAATTATACTTCTTAGATCAGTTAAACAAAAAATACTGCTTCAAATTTTGAACGTCACATTCTTAATATCTAAATGTTGCATTGTCAATTAGCATGTCAATATTTTGTGATATTCAGTATTTAGTGCATTTTAGCTTAGGAAGTATTCATTTGGGATTATATTTAACACGGAGTTGGACTACGGTTCAACACACCCAAATAGTCCCAGAACTGAGTGCCCACATAGGATTTTAAGTTCCCTATGTAAGGCATCATTATTAGTGATCACACCACAATCATTCCTTTATACCCTGGCAAGGTATGTGGAGTCCTCTCAATGGGGCGTATACATTAGACTCCACGCTTAGCTCATGTGGTTTATGTCGATTAGCAGCAGCTCCGATAGTCAAACTTTTAGTGCTTTGACTAGGATTTTAGTATATATTTCAGTATTCAGTTTGACATATACATTTATGATTTGTAATTGGTCATTCCGTTCAATTATTTATTTTCAGTAACACTTTAGTATATACTATATCTTTGCTCAGATTGCATCATTGCTCATTTATGCAATGTTCAACTTGTATATATTTTATTCAACTTAGTATTTATATCATTCGTGTTTAGTATATTTCATGAACTAACACATACTTTGTGCTACATCATTTCATGATATAGGATCATGTTCTCAGCATCCAGATCATGATTAGATCGAACCTGCGTCCACATTCAACAACTTCAGTGCTGAGTCCTCATATTTCGAGGATAATAGACATGCTTTCATTTTAGTCATTATTTTTAGTTTCAGTTTTGTTCGATTTAGTTGCGAGCAACTCAATCCAGTAGAGGCTTTATGGACCTAGTAGTCGATTCAACTTTAGTTTTTAAATGTTATTTAAGTCATCAATAAGACCCTTATGTTATGTTATATTAATTTAGACTAGTTGGTCTTGTTCCTCTTCAGAGATTAGTTGATTTAGTTTCCTCTTAGTTCATTTTACTTAGCTATTTTTTGTATGTTCATGATATCATTATTATTATTCCTTTTAATCTTCAATAGACAACTAAAAATTCTAAATCAAACATACCAGATATTTTTGAACATACAAATATATAGCTTTAACTACAAAAAGTTATTTGGTAAAAAGATCAGAAATATATTTCAACTTTGACCGAAATTGTTGTAACAATTCCAAACTTTGACAAGGACCTATTACTCCCCTGCACTATTTAATATTGTATTTTAAAGATATATAAGTGCTTAGCTGTACAAGTTACTATTTTAATAATAGAAGATTTATGATGTCCACGTATACAATGATATATATTTAAACTAAACTATTAAAGAGTGCATGGATTAATAGGTCATGCCTAAAATTTGATATTGTTACAATATTTTTCGGTCAAAGTTGAAATATATTTCAAACTCTTTTACCCAAGTAATTCGTTAATCATGCTCAACTCACTTTTAAACAATAAGTGCTAACAATTATATTAGTCAGTTATCCATTTATTTTCAAGCAACATGCACTTATCACATTATACCATATACAAATAAAAAATTTAATGACGTATACCATTCATAAATATATTAATTGTCACTTTGACAACTAACTAACTAGTTTAACCACTATAATAACTAATACATGTTTATTATTAAGATAAGCTCATCATTATATAGAATATCCCCAAAAAGAATTTAGTAAAAGAAATAATAAGACAATCAATTTAGGGGAAAATATAATAAATAACATTTTGACTATTTTGACAAAAATCTGAAGAAAAATGATTTTATTCACAATTTGTTAACTATACATAAATTATGTTTTGACTAATTACTCATTCCCCCCTTATAAATAGAATTTTTAAGTTTTAAGCTAAGTCACACCACTATTTCACTTCACTTTTTTAATATGACCGACGGTGATAACAACCACCACGGTGCCACCTGAAAACGAAAGAGAACTAATCAAACTCCAATTTTGTTCTTTGTTCAACAGAAATTTAGAAAACATAGAAACAAGGAAGTTTTGATACTTGAGGTAGTTATATCAGAAAACCTTGAGAAAAATGGACTATCTGCAAAGCAACTGATGTGACAAAATGATGTTGAAAACAAAGATTAACATACTTCTTTCTATTCTATCTAATTACAGTAATATCTTTCTGTTTGGAACAAAGCTCGACTCTTTTTATGAATTCCAACTGTTCAACATCATAAGCGAAGGTCAAACTAAGTATATCTTGATCCACTGTCTCACGCGATTCATCTCAAGTTTCTACTTGCGGCTACTGTATAAGGTGGGATTTGCATCCCGAATATCCTCCAATGAAATTCCCTCTCCATCCAATTGCAAGAAGAACACACGATCAAATACAACTCTGATTTGGAATTTATGCATTAATGCCAATGCAATCATTGTACCACAGAAGGTGATTGACTTCTGTAATTGGATTAATACCAGTTCAATCCTAATGCATAAGTCTATCACCTTCTGTAGTAGAATTATTGCAGTGTATTATTAATGCATAAAAACAAAAGTTGTATTTGATCGTGTGTTTTCCTTGCTATTGGTCGGAGAGGGAATTTCATTGGAGGATATTTTGGATGGAGATCTCATATTAAATAGTAGCTGCAAGCACATATTTGGGATGGATCTGTAGACACTTTATCAAGATATACTTAGCTTGACCCTTGCTTATATGTTGAAGAGTTGGGATCAATAAAAATAGTCGAGCTTTTTTCCAATTGGAATGATAATGTTGTGAACATTAAAAATAGAAGAAAGTATGCTAATCTTCTTATTGAACATTGTTTTATCACATCAATTGCTCTGCAGCTCATTTTCTCAATATTTTTCTGTTATAAATGCCTTAAGTATCAAGACTTCCTTGTTTCGGAGTTATCTTGATGTGATGCTTGGTAGGAGTGGAACCTTTATTTCTGTCAAAGACTGAAAAACTCATACAGATTACCTTTGACACGAAGAAATTAATCGCCAAATATCCTGATTTAGGAAGTGTAATATCTCGTAACTCGATATATTTAGATATAAGCTAAGAAACTAAAAATATTTTTTTGGTAAGAAAATTAGAAAACTAGAAAATTTGTCTAAGTTAAAAAAATGAGTTTTGGTCATTTTCAAAAGACTATAACTTATATCTCAGGATTATTTAGAGGTAGTTGTTGATATGGTTGGAAAGCCCTTGGAGATATCTTTCCAACGCCATTGAGTTTGCACATTTTTTATACCGTATAAGGGAGATCTGCCTATCGGAAGTTGGGCCATTGAATTGAGGAAAGTCCAATTCTCGATTAAGGAAGGGAAAACTAGTATTTTTACCCTTATTTTCCTAATTCATTTTAAGGGTTTATTAGTGTTAAAAATAAACCTTAACTAAGTTTTGGAAAATCAAACTCACGCTTAGGGCTTGGAGAAGAGAGAAAAGAAGAAGAGAAGGGAGAAAAGCCAAGAATTTGAAAAGAACGTCAAGAACATTGTGTGACGTTCATAGAGGGTGATCCTTATTAATATATGTGAGATCTTTTGTCTTGGTTTAGTTGACCCACACGCCAATTTGTTTCGATTTAGAGATTCATGAGTTGTTTAAATGTTAAAAAGTGAAGTTCTTGAAGAAAAATGTTGAATTCTCATTGATTAAATAGTTGGATGTCAATTGTTGTTTGATTCTTGTTTTTCGGGGTTGTTTCTAACATGAATCAACTGGGTATTAAGGGTACCAATAGTTCCAAGTGTTTGGTGAAAGAATTAGGGAGGTTTGGAGATAAAAAACGAGTTGAAAAATTTGTCAGCGCGTCATGCATGCAGTTCACCAGAAACAAGCCTCAGTTACTTGGGGCTTGACGCGGCGTTCCACCACTGCGCTAGAACCAAGCCACTGTAAATTAAGGCTGGAAAGGTGCATCCTGAACGCGCGTTTTTTGCCTAGTTTTCATAGTTTAGCCCTTTTTTAAGTCCTTCAAAGGTACATTAACACCTTCTAATGGTTTTAATTATGTCAAATGATTTCTAAGCACCTAGAAATCATCAAAGAACACAAATAATAACCTTGAATCCATGATCCAATTCAAGGAAAGTTAGGATCAATGTCAAAGAAATTAAGAGTTAAGTCTAAAGTTAAAAAGTAAGTCAAAGAAAACTTCTTAAAGGTTTTCAAAAGTCTTTACTAAACGTTTTTAGCTTCGTTTTAAGGATCAAGGTTAAAGTTAAAGTTATAAGTAACAATTGAAGTCTTTTCTTCAATTAAAAATAAGGGAATTAAGTATTCCTTAAGAGTTGATTCATACTCAATGTTCATGTTAAGCAAAGAGTAAAGAGTCGAGTTCATTTCTCAAAAGTTAAAAAGGAACTAAGTATTCCCTAAAAGTTATATAGTTAATAAATGTTTTCACATTTAAGTTATGAGGAAATTAAGATTTCCCAAATAAGAAAAGGGAACATTGACTCCAAGAGAGATTTCAAAAGCTAAATGTTGAGCAATTATCTCTACCCAAAGAAAGGAAGTTGTTTCCAAAAGCATGTGCTAAAGTATATTTCGGAAGTAGTATTGAGAAGCAATGTGGGGATGTGATCTCATTAACTCGTGTCTCGATGTAAACCATTTAGATATTATGGGTGTAACGAGTCATACTTTTTGTATGATTACATAAGTTAACCTAGTGGATCCATTAAGTTAAGGAAATCTATAGGACGGAAAAGTATAGGACTATTCTGGCAGCGTGTGCAAGACGTTGTATCATCACTTAGGCTCTTAGTGGTGGTTATCGGTTAGAGAATCTCCAATAGAAACTATATTACTTTCATATGTAAGTAAGGTTGAGTTTGTTAATGTATTTTTTTAAAGAACTAAATTGTTTACACTATTTTAAAAGCTTTATATGTATATTTCCATGTGTCATCATTGCATTATATTAAGTGTAGTATTTCATAAATTGAGTAGAGCCAAGGTAAGTAATCCTTCATATTCTTTTTGAGCTTAAGTTGTTGTTTAGAATTCCAACTTGCATACTCGTATATTCAATGTATTGATTCTAGTTGGCCTACATCTTCCTATGATGCAAACGCATGTAACTAGGATTACCATACAACGCCTCGTTGATCCAGTTTGAGTACTTCCAGTCAGTGATAAACCTTATTGCATTCTGGGAACTCTTTTATTGCTTTCTAGTCCTTACTTATAGTTGTGGGGTCTTTTCCAACATCCATCTTAGTATGATAGAGGCTTCATAGACAGATAGTCAGTTAGACAAATTATGTTTTTAAGTCTCTCTTAAATTGCATTCAGATATTGTGTATGACACTTAAGTGTCATTTTGGCCAGATATTTATTTGAAGTTGTTTTTATGAGTAATATTTTTTATATTTAATGAAGTCTTCAGCTGAGTTATGTAAGCCAGGCCAATTTTCCGCTCAAACCCAACAATGGTCATTGGTACCGGCCACCCCCAAGGTGTAGGATTAGGACTTGACAAACGTGGTATTAGAGCACAAAGTTCAATATTCATAGGGAATAAATGAAGCTTGTCTGTAGTGTCCTAATCATTGGTGTGAAGCACGCCACATTATGATTAAGAGTCTAGAACATTTAGGAATTCTTCACTTCTTTCATGTTCCTTTTCGTGTCTTAGTGCTTATCTCTAAAAAGTTTCTCTCTAATTCGTGCTTGCACACATTTTTTATCATCATGCCTCCATGAAGAGAAGCAAGAGGTCGTCCAACTAGAAGGGATGTTGAAGAGAAAGAGGTATCTAATGCATCAAACGTGCAACCTCAAGGAACAACCATCAATGATGAGTTTCATGAGGTTATATCGATGTTATGCCAAGAGGTGATTAACCATGTCAGGCAACAGAGAGGAGATCAACAAGAAGAGGCTGAAACCTAGCGGATTTGTGAATTTCTAAGAATGAATCCACCTAGTTTAAATGGTTCAAGCATTATTGAGGATCTGGACAATTTCGTGGAAGAGTTAAAGAAGGTTTTTGATGTGATGCATGTGGTTGATGCTAAAAGGGTTGAACTAAGTGCATTCCAACTGAAGAATGTGGCTAGGACATGGTTCGATCAGTTGAAGGAAGGAAGAGATAAGGATGCACCACTTCCGAGTTAGGCTTACTTTGAAGAAGCTTTCTTGGGGCATTAACTTCACATAGGTTCCTCACATCGAATCAAGACTCTTTAAGTGTGCGCGAGTATGGCTTGAAGGTTATCTATCTGTCCCGTTATTCTCCAGAAATTGTTAAGGATTTGAGGAGTAGAATGAGCTTGCTTGTCACTAGCTTGGGTCGTGCTTTATGTAAAGAGGGCAGAGTTGTAATGTTGATAGGTGACATGGACATATCTAGGTTGATGGTTTATGTGCAAAAGGTTGAGGAGGATATGCTGAGAGATAAATAAGAATAAAGCAACAAGAAAGCAGCTAGGAGAGGGAGTGAGTTTAGGCAACAAAAGGGTGGTTCAACTCGGCCACAGTTTCAAAAACAAAAGGGGTCTGCACAATCATCTGCTAGTGCTCGTGCACTCAGAAACAAAGGTGAGCATCATGGACATAATTCGCAGAACATCAAAGCTAGACCATCATAGTCTCAAGGAAGTGTGACACACGGAGGTAGTCGGGATCATGAATGTGATAAGTCTGGTAGATTCCACCTAGGTAAATGTTGTGATAGCCCGACAAGTTGCTTCAAGTGTGGTTTAAAGGGTCACTTCATGAGAGAATGCCTTAAGAATAGGAAAAGTAGCTGAAATTCAGGAAAAAAAGCCTAATCCTCATCAACTGATCCACCAGACAGGGTTGTACCTAGATGATCCTATTTTAGTACTGCGGAGGGGCAAACCACCTATATGCAATCACTAGCCGCCAAGAACAAGAGAACTCTCCAGATGTTGTCACGGTATGATAAAAGTCTTTACTCTTGATGTTTATGTTTTGCTACACTCTGGAGAAAGTTTATCTTTTATAACTCCTTATGTTGCAAATAAGTTGATATTCTTCCTGAAAAACTTTTTGAACCCTTATGTGTTTCTACACGTATTGGAGAGTCTATTCTACAGGAAAGAGTCTATCGTTATTGTCCTATTTCTTTCAATCACAAGAACACCATGTCTGATTTAGTGGAATTAGACATGATACATTTTGATGTCATTCTACGTATGGACTAGCTTCATGCCTATTATGCATACTTAGATTACAAAATTTGAGTTAACAAGTTTCAGATTCTTAATAAGCCAGTCATAAAGTGGAGTAGTAGTTCAACAATGCTTAAGGGTCATTTCATTTCGTACCTTAAGGGAACAAAGTTAGTTTCAAAGGGAATTATATATAAATTACTCCGATTTAATGACTTGAGTGGTGAGGTACCTCCCCTTCAGTAATTTTCTACAGTAAGGGAGTTTTCAGAAGTTTTTCTTGATGATCTACTCGGATTTCCTCCTGAGAGAGAAATAGACTTTGGTAGATATGTCATTCCAGACTCTCATCGTGTCTCTATTCCACCATATAGAATGACACTAGTAGAGTTAAAGTAAATTAAAGAACAACTCAAAGATCTGTTAGATAAAGGTTTCATTCGACCAAGTATCTCACATTGGGGCTCTCTGATCTTTTTTGTAAGGAAGAAAACTAGTTCCTAGACTACCGCCAATTGAATAAGGTTACAATCAAGAATAAGTATCCTTTTCCAAGTATATATGATATTTTGATCAACATTAATGTGCCACCTGTTTCTCGAAAATTGATTTCAGATCGGGATACCATTAGTTAAAGGTTAGGGAATGTGACATTCCAAAAACAACTTTTAGAACTAGATATGGGCATTATGAGTTTTTGATCATGTCTTTTGGGTTGACCAATGTCCAAGGGACATTCACGGATTTTATGAACAAAGTCTTCAAACCTTATCTAGATATGTTTGTCATCGTTGTATGCCAAGTTATCCAAGTGTGAGTTTTGGCTTAAGTATATAACATTCTTGGGTTACATAGTTTCCACTAATGGGATTAGAGTGGATACTTAAAATATAAAAGTAGTTCAGAGTTGGCATAGACCCACTTTTCCAACAAACTTTAGTAGTTTCTTGGGTTTGGATGGCTATTGTAGAAGGCTTTTTGAGGGATTTTTGTCTATATCATCTTCCTTGACCAAGTTGGCTCCAAAAAATGTTAAGTTTCAATGATCTGAAGCTTGCAAGAAAAGCTTTTAGTAGTTGAAGAAGAGATTTACTACTGCCCCTATCTTGACCTTACCAGAAGGTACTTAGGGTTATGTGGTGTATTGTGATGCATCAAAAGTTTGTTTGGGCTATGTGGTAATGTTGACTGGCAAGGTTATATATTATGCCTCCAGATAGTTGAAGGTTCATGAGAGGAATTATCCAACCCATGACTAGGAATTTGCTGTGGTAGTATTCGATTAGAAGATATGATGTCACTATTTTTACGAAGTTCATGTTGATATATTTTGGGAACACAAGAGCCTACAATATCTGTTCACCCATAAGGATTTCAATCTTAGATAGATAAGGTGGTTAGAAATACTCAAGGTGTAACATTGCATAACTCGTAATAACTAGGATTAAGCAAAGAAACTAAGAGTAATCACTTTTGAAAGAAAGGGGAGAATCTGGAAATTTTTCTAAGTTCAAGAAATGAGTTTTGCCCATTTTCTAATGTCCATAACTTCTAGTTGAAAAGGAGTTAGAGGTACTTTATGATATAGTTGGAAAACCATTGGAGAGATCATTCCAATGTCGCCGAGTTTGCAGATTTTTGATATCGTATGAGAAACATATGCCTATCAGAAGTTGGGTTCTGTAAGAGAGAAAGTCCAATATCTTATTTAAATAAGGGTGAACTAGTCTTTTCACCCATTTATTTCCTTATTCATTTTAATGATTTATTAGGAGTAAATATAAGTCTTAAATCACTTTTATAAAATCAATTGACACTTAGGGCTTGGGAGAAAAGAGAAGAGAAGAAGGAGAAGGGAGAAAAAATTTAAGGTTTCGCCAAGAATGCTAAGGAATTTTGAGTGGAAATCATCGGGGATGATCCTATTTAGGTATGTGAGATCTTTCGTATTGGGTTAATTCATCTACACAAAATTTGTTTCTACTAAGTTGTTTACATGATTGGAAGTCAATTCTTGATGAATCTTGTCCAATCCCTATTTGACTGAGTTGTTTGGATGAGCATTGATTTTAACTCATAGTTTCGATGTTGTTTTAAAGTTAGATCTGTTGGGTATTGAAGGTAGTGATGATCCTATGGGTTTCGTGAAAGAACTATGGAGGTAGGGGGTTTAGAGATTAAAAACGAGTTGAAAGATCTGTGAAACACAACTGCAGTGCGCTAGAAATTGGCCTTTAACATTAAGGTATGGCGCAGCGCGCCACAATCTGGCCTCAGTCAATTGAGGCTAGCGTAGCGCGTCCCAAAAGTGCATGGATCGGCATTTTTTGCCTAGTTTTTGTAGTTTAGCTTTTTAAAGTCCTTCTAAGGTACTTTAACTCATTCCAATGATTCTAATTACTTCAAATGATTTATAAACACCTAGAAATTGTGATAGAATGCAAATCATAACATTGAATCCATAATCTAATTCAAGGAAAGCTAAGATCAAAATCAAAGGAATTAAGAGTCAATTATAAAGTTAAGAAGTTAGTCCAAAGCAAATCTCAAAAATGTTTTCAAGATTCTTTACTAAATATTTTAACTTCGTTTTAACGATCAAGTTTTAATCTTAAGCTAAAGAGTAAGAGGTTGAAATGTTTCCTTCAAATAAATATAAGAGAACTAAGTATTCCCTGGAAGTTGGTTAAGACTTAAGTTTTCGAGTTAAGAAAAGAGTATAGAATTGATTTCAATTCTCAAAAGTAATAAGGGAACTAAGTAATACCTAAAAACATATAAATGTTTTAACATTTTAGTTAAGAAAGGAAAGTGAGATTTTCGAAGAGCGTTTGGCTAGTTTTCAGGGAATAGTAATCGGTTTCTAAATAAAGCAAGAGTGGAAACTGAGATTTTCAAGATAGCCATTGTGCTATGTTTTGAGCACTAAAATCAAATCACATAACTAAGCATGTTTTTATAAACATAATAGCTAATATGACGATATTTTTGGGAGTGGTATTGAGCAGCGATATGGGGGAGAGTTCAGATAACACCCAGCCCTGATACACCATGTAGCAACCATGGGTATAAAAGGGTCATACTTTTTAGATGATTCTTTTAGTGATTTTTAGCATATACTAATGGATTCATTGGGAAATTTAGGTTCTATATGAATGGCGAAGTGTAGGATGGCCCTGACAGCGTGTGGCAAAACGTTGTATCGTCACTCTAGTTCTTAAGTGATGGTTGTCGGTTAGAGAAAATCACTTATATATATATACATATATATATATATATATATGTATCGTCACTCTAGTTCTTAAGTGATGGTCGTCGGTTAGAGAAAATCACTTATATATATATACATATATATATATATATACATATACATATATATATATATATATATACATATATATATATATATATACATATATATATATATATATATATACATATATATATATATATATATACATATATATATATATATATACATATATATATATATATACATATATATATATATATATATATACATATATATATATATATACATATATATATATATATATACATATATATATACATATATATATATATATATATATATATATAAACACACACACACATACACAAATACACACATACACACATTTGTTTAATTGTATTTTACATACATTTTAGAGTTAATGTTAAGTGTAATTGAGCCAGGTAAGTACTTCAGTTTCTTTCAGACTCTTTCTAGCTTATGTTGTTTAGCATTTAATGTCTCATACTCATACAATCAATATACCGATTCAAGTTTGCCGACATATTCTTATGATGCAGACGCAGGGAACCAAGATCAATATCAAACTCCTTGTTGATCCAGGTTGAGCACTTATAGTCAATGGTGAGCCTCCTTGTATTTCAAAGGATTCATTTATTCCTTTCTAGTCTTTTCAATTCAAATGTTGCCGAGTTTGTCCAAACGTTCATATTAGTTTTATAGAGGCCTCATAGACAGATAGTTAGTTTTGAGTCTCTCTTTATCTTGCATTTCAGATGTTCTTTTTTGAGACAAAAGTGTCACTTTAGCCAAGACATTTTTATGTTAATTATATTTGTGAGAATGATTCTTACTTATTATTAAGTTAATTATTCAACTGAGTTAAGTAAGTCTAGCCAAGGGTTCGCTCAAGGATAGAAATGGTCATTAGGTTTAGTCCACGTCCAAGGTGTAGGCTTGGGCGTGACACAAGGATTATGACATGAATATTCTTTACTACTCAGGTAAGGCTAATGTGGTTGTTTATGCTTTAAGCTTGTTTTCCATGGGGAGTATTGCCCATGTTCAGGAAGAAAAGATGAAGTTTGGCAAAGATGTGCATAGACTCGCACGCCTAGAAGTCAGATTTATGGATTTGACAGAAGGAGGGATAGTGGTGACCAATGGGACTAAATCATCACTAGTGTCAAAGGTGAAAGAAAAGCAATACTAAGACCTTAGTTTGCTTGATTTGCATGTGAATGTTCATAAGAAAAGAGTATTAGCTTTTGAAGAAGGGAAAGATGGTATGCTGAAGTATCAAGGTAGATTGTGTGTACCTATGATGGATGGACTCTAAAAGAGGATCATGTAGGAGGCTCATAGAGCTATATATTCCATTCATCCGAGTTCCACAAAGATGCACCATGATTTGATAGAGGTATATTGGCGGAAAGGTATGAAGAAATACATTGCTTAGTTTGTTGCCAAGTGCCCAAATTGTCGTCAAGTTTAGAACATCAAAGGTCTAGAGGGTTGGATCAGAAAAAACAACTTCTGGAATGGAAATGGGAGATTATTAATATGGACTTCATCACAGGCTTTCCAAGGTCTCGAAGGCAGCATAATTCAATTTATGTAATTGTCGATAGAATGACAAAGTAAACCCACTTTTTATTGGTAAAGACTACTCATTCAGCAGAGAATTATGCAAAGTTATACATTTAAGAGGTAGTGAGACTTTATGAACTCCCAGTCTCGATCATTTCAGATAGAGGTGCACAATTTACTGCTCAGTTCTTGATGTCGTGAACTTAAGCACTGCTTTTCATCCTTAGACGGATGGGAAAGTAGAGCGTACTATCGTGACCTTAGAAGATATGTTGAGGGCTTGTGTGATTGATTTTAAGGGGAATTGGTATGATCATCTACCTTTGATCGAGTTTGCTTACAAAAACAACTATCATTCGAGCATCCAAATGGCTTCATATGAAACTCTTTATGGAAGACGATACAGATCTCCTATTCGGTGGCTCAAAGTTGGTGAAGTATGGTTGATAAGACCATTCCTTGTTCACCAATCAATGGAGAAGGTTAAGGTGATTCAAGAGAGATTAAAAATGGGACAGAGTCATCAAAAGTCGTAAACAAATGTTAGGAGAAGGCCTTTGGAGTTTAAAGTGCATGAGTGGGTATGTCTGGAAGTTTTACCCATGAAGGGTTTTATCAATTTTGGTGAAAAGGGGAAACTTAGTCCTAGTATATTGGTCCTTATACGATATCCAAAAGAATTGACAATAAAGCTTATAATTTGGAGCTACCACAAGAGTTAGCAACTGTTCATCGATAGATTATCCTATCAAGAGATTCCGGTTCCAATTTAAAATCACCTAGTTAGTAAGTTGATAACAAAGGAGATTGTGTCACTCAAGGTCCTTCGGAGGAACCAATTTGTTGAAGAAGCGTCTTTTGGAAGCTGAAAAGGATATGAAGAAGAGATATCCACATCTCTTTCAATATGGTGAGAATGTAGTTCAAGGTATTAATTCTCTTATTAATACTTGTTAAATTATGAGTAAGCATGTTATTAGTTGCTTTTGATTTCTATATGTAATAAAATTTAGGTTACTATTCTTAGCTTAGTGAAAGAAATCTTATTCGAGGATTAATATCCCCAAAGGGGAGATATCGTAACTTCTTGTAAGTCAAAATATGTAGGAATAAGATAAGAAACTAAAATTATTTGTTTTTTTAATGCAAAAGAGAGATCAGGAAAATTTGTCTAAGGAAAGAAAGTGAGTTTTGCTCATTTTCAAATGGTCATAAATCCTAGCTCAGGATGATTTAGAGGAATTTATTTATATGGTTGGAAAGACATCGGAGAGATCTTTCCTATGCCACCGAGTTTGCGTATTTTTGATATCTTATAAGGGAGATAAACCTATCAGAAGTTGGGTTGTTGAAGTGAAGAAAGTCCAATTCCGAATAAAGGATGGACAAACTAGTCTTTTCACCCTTATTTTCCTAATTTGTTTTAAGGATTTATTAGGGGTAAAATAATCCTTAAGTTACTTTTGGAAAATCATATTCACTCTTAGGGTTTGGAGAAGAGAGAAAAAAAGAGAAGGGAGAAAAGAAAAGAATTTGCCAAGAACGTCAAGAACTTCGAGTGGTTTTGTTAGAGGTAATCCCTATGAAGGTACATGAGATCTTTTGTGTTGGGTTAGTTATCCACACACCAATTTGATTCAACCTAGCGATTTATTAGTTGTTTATATGTTGAAAGGTGAAGTTCTTGACGAAAAGTGTCGAATTCCCATTAATTGAATTGTTGGATGCCTACTGTTGTTTGATTCCTGTTTTTTTGGGTTGTTTCTGAGTTTAATCTAGTGAAAATTAAGGGTACCAATAGTCCCAAATATTTGGTGAACGGATTAGGGAGGTCAGTCCAGGCGCGCCACTTGTGTGCCAGAACCACACCTCACTCACTTGGGTCCTGACGCAGCCCGCCACTTCTGCGCCAGAATCATGCCTCACTGAATTCAGGCTGGCACGACATGCCCTAAATGCGTTCGAGTCAACGTTTCTTGCCTAATTTTCGTAGCTTAGCATTTTTAAGTCCTTCTACGGTACATTAACACCTTACAATGGTTATAATTACTTCTAATGATTTCTATACATCTAGAAATCTTCAAAGAATACAAATCATGACCTTGAATCCACAATCCAATTCTGGGAAAGTTAAGATCAATGTCAAAGAAGTAAAGAGTAAAGTGTATTGTTAAGAAGTCAGTAAAAGCAAACTTCCTAAAGGTTTTCAAGAGTCTATATTAAACATTTTTAACTATGCTTTAAGGCTTAAGTTTCAAGTTAGATTCAAGAGTAAAGACTGAAGTCTTTCATTTAAAGAAATATAAGGGAACTAAGTATTCCAATGAGTTGATTTATACTCAAGTTTTTCAAGTTCAGAAAAGAGTAAAGAGTCAAGTTCATTTATCAAAAGTTATAAGGGAACTAAATAATCCCTAAATTTTTTAAAATTTTTCCACATTTAAGTTAAGAGGAAACTAAGATTTCCCACAAGATATTTGAACAAGAAAAGAGAACATTGATTCCAAGAGAGCTTTTTAAAGATAATGTTGTGTAGTTATCTCAATCCAAAGAAAGGAAGTTATTTTTAAAGCATGCGATAAAGTGTATTTTTGGAGTAGTATTCGATATCGATGTGGGGATGAGAGATCATATTAACTCAAGTCTCCATGTAAACCATATAATCATCATAGGTGTTAACGGGTTATACCTTTTATATGATCACCTAAGATAAGCTAGTGGATCCACTAAGTTAAGTAGTTCTAAGCGACCACAAAGTATAGGATAGTTTTGGCATCGTGGGCAAGACGTTGTATCATCATTTAAGTTCATAATAGTAGTTGTCAGTTAGAGAATCTCCAATAGAAACTATATTACTTTCATATATAAGTAATATTGAGTTTTTTATTTCGACTCCTTTAGCGAACTAAGTTTTTTACAAGATTTATATCTATTGAATGTGTCATCATTGCTTTATATTAAGTACAGTATTTCATGAGGGGAGAAGAACAAAAGTAATTGTTCTTGCTTATTCCTTTTTAGCTTAACTTGTTGTTTAGCATTCAAACTTGTGCACTCGTACATTTACTGTACTAATGAAAGTTGGCTTGCATCGTCATATGAGGAAGACACAGGTAACCATGATCAACATCCAGCGCCTCGTTGATCTAGTTTGAGCACTTTGAGCCAGTGGCAAGCCTCTTTGCATTCCAGAGGACTCTTTTATTGGTTCTAGTCTTTACTTATAAGATATTTTGGGGTTTAACCCAACATCCTTCTTAACATCAAAGAGGCTCGATAGAGATATAGATAGTCAGATAGTTTATGTTTTTGACTCTCTCTTCAATTGCATTCAAATATTGTATGTGAGACTTAGTGCTAATTTGGCGAGATATCTATTTGAAGTTGTTTTTTTGAGTAATATTTCTTATATTAGTTACATTTTCAACTGAGTTATATAAGCCAGGTCAAGGTTCCATTCAAAGCCAGTAATGGTTATTGGGTGTTGGTCACGCCCATGGTATAGGCTCAGGGAGTGATATGAAGATAGTCATATATTGTCACAATATTTAAACTTCACACTTTAACTCGCGCTTTCAAACACATACTTATTTTTTTTCTTTGCATGAGATAGTTGGGTGTATGCCTGCTGAGAAGAAAAAGGCTCTTCTTTTCTTCTGGACTTCATGCAGCTTTTGTAACCTATGATCACACATAGTCCATTTATACTATTGTACTTAAGTGTAGAATATGTTTTTGGTTATAAAACTCTTACTTTTTTTTTTTGTAGAAGCTATGAATATTATTAAATTTTAATTTCATCAAGATCCAATATGTTTTAACTTTTTTGTGTGGTACAACATCCAATGTAATAAAAAATTGATAAGTGCATTTCGTTGTAATCATTGCGAAAAGGAAAATGAGAAATGAGAAATCACGAGAAAGAAATAAATTTCTAGAGTTTCACTTTTGATGTAAGAAAATATTAATATTTAACCTCAATCTCATGTGGATGCTATGGACAAAAATGAAGATACTAGGGTAAACGTGGGTTTATGGTTGAGGAAACACAGATGTGATGTTCATCAGAATACCTGGAGCGAGAAATAAAGCTTCAAAATTTAGAAGAAATTGATATTCAAGTGAATACTGAACGCAACAAGCAAGACGTTAATAAAGTGCATGTTGAGTATCTTTAATGGATAAAATTGCAAGAATCCATACTTCTTCAGAAATTTCAATGCAAATGGTTTAAAGAAGGTGATTAAAACAGTAACTACTCCCATAGCATGATATGGGAAGAGAGAGAAAAGATGAATTTATCCAGAATCCAGTAAAAAGGACGAAAATGGAGCAGCAAAGATGAAAAAATATCCAAGGCAAGTAACATTTGCAGATTTTTTTTAAATCCTCCTCAACCTACTCTTAATTATGAGACTTGTTCTGAATTCTGCATTTCATTTAATGAACTATAACAAGCAGTAACATATATTTACTTGTGTTAAGCTGTTTTTAGTGTTGCTTGTATTTTGAAATTATATTTTACATACTTTTTTTTTAAATTTATTACGAGTTAAAATTGAGTTCAATTAACATAAGATTGTATTGATTGTTCACTGCTCGCTGCACTTAGATCCAACTGACTTCCATCAGATCTACGGAAAATTCAACATGATGTGATCTTCGGATAGTAACAATTTGAAAATGAAAAGTTATAAATTAATTATATATATATGTTTTATTACATTTATTTTAAGGAGGATAAAAATCAGGTTTGCTCCCAGCTCCATCTTGGCCGACATATAGTGTATTCCTAACTTTATCAATTTGTAAAAGGTTGTATATTATGCCTGATGAAAGAGAAATTAAAGAAGTTATTTTTTAGTCTTACTGTTTTAAGTGATGCAGGGTTAGATGGATATATTTGAAAATTGTTCCAAAGCTTGTGGGAGATTATCAAAGAGGATATCATAGCATATGTTTAAACCTTCTTAAAAAAGCTGACCGGGTACTTCTCGCACCCTTGCCTACTGTTAATATCTAAAATTGATACCCATAGTTTCTTTGGTGAGTTCAGGACCATAAGTATTTTAAAATTTTACTAACAAATATTTTTCCAAAATATTTTCCTTGAGATTAAATGTGATATTGAAATATCTACTCTCTCCCAACTGACATGGCTTTGTAAAAGAGAGACTAATCACAGAGAATGTTCTATTAGCTCAGGAAATCATTCAGAATATTTGTAAGACTAACAAAGGTGACAATTTTGTTTTAAAACTTGATATGACCAAAGCATATGCCAAAATGTTCAGACATTCTTCATTATCTATTTTTGATTAAGTTTGGATTTTCTAAACAATGGACAAACATGATCTTTCATCTTATCTCTGAAAATTGGTACTTTGTGGCTATTAATGGAGCTAGATATGATTTTTTCTCTTCTTCTCAAGGTTTATGACATGATGATCCTCTTTCCCCCTCTCTTTTTATTTTTATTGTGAAAGTCCTCTCTAGATCGTTAAATGATATGAACGATCATAATATGTTTATCCCCTTTTCCATGCCTCCTAATTGTCTTAATATAAATCACTTGGATTATGTTGATGATATTTTTATTTTTAGTAGTGGCAATATCCTTCTATGAGACTCATCATGAACTATATCGATCTATATGAGTTAAGTTCTGGAAAGCTAGTGAATAGAGATAAAAGTTTATTTTTACCTGCTTCTTAAACTTCAGCTCAAAGGATTAATAGGTGAAAGAGATGTACCAATTTCAGGGATAAAAACTTTCCTTTTACTTATCTTAGTTTCCCATTGTATTTTGGTAAGAAATATGCTAGAATATTTTGTTTATATTGTTAGTAAGGTTGTCAAAAGGCTTAATGGTTGGCATGGTAAGCTTCTTTGTTATAGAGAGGGGGTTGGGAGGGGGCCCATTGATTTGATCAAGAGTGTTCTACAATAACTTCCTATTTATACTCACTCTGCTTTCACCACTCTCAAAGGTACTCTTAAGTTAATTGATAAGAATTTAGTTGATTGATTTAGGGGTAGTAGCCAAGGTCGTAATAACTTTTGGAATTCTTGGTTAAATTAATGTGTTCCATCTAATGAGGGGTATTGGTTTCAAAAGTATAGAAGACTTTAGCAATAAATTAACAATGAAGAGATGGTGGAGGTTGAGAACCTCAAATTCTCTTAGGGCCTCATTTGCCAAATAGAAGTATTGCATCAAAGCTCATGTAGTAGGTAAAGAATGGGCTTCAGGTAATTTCCATGCCTGGAAACACATGCTTCAAGTTAGAGAAGACGCAGAGAAACATGTTATTTTCCAAGTTAATTCAGGTACTAGCTCTACTTGGGGGGACCCGATAAGGGCCTTTTAGCCTATCAAGCCACTTATTCACGCAAAAGCTCAAAATCTAAAGTCAAGATGTTCATCAACAACAAATATGGAATGATTTTGCCAAGCCATATTTGTGCATATATCCATAAAATAGAGATAAGAAACCTCAAGAAGGTGGATTAACGTTTTTGTTATCTTACCGACAGTGTCAATTCTCTAACAATATTGTTTAGTATTTGGTAAGAACAAAAAAATCTTATCAACCTCCTATCAATAAGGTATGGCATTGTTCTACATGGCTTGGTTTCAATAGTTTGTTTTTATTTAATCATAGTCACTTCTCTAAAGACAAATCCAAGATTTTTTTAATTTTGAAAATTTATAAGCTTATAGAGAGGAATCTATATTTAAGGAAGAACACTGCTCATATTCACCAAGGGACATGATGGAATGCAGAAGTGTCTTTGTTGTATTTCGAGATTTATGTCTTATGTTCTTATAATGGAAATCTACTCCTAAATTATAAAGGATAGTAGATCAATGTTTGTCTAAGTTTTATAGTTGAGTCATATAACTAGAGTTAGTTAGCTGAATGATCTCTGTTTTAATCACGCATCTTTACATCATTATTGTTAAGTTTTCTTGGGTAGAGATGCCTAGGAGTATCAACTAGAGTTAGTTAATGTGTTGGTGCATCAGAGTTACTTCTTGTTTAGATTTTTATATTCGAGATCTGAGATGGTGGCTAGAGTTAGCCTAGTTGGATTCTTGAAGTCTATATTAAAAGATTAAAGAGTCCCAATTCCTAGGTTTCAAGAGTTTGTAATCTGAAACTTTGTTGTCTTTGAGTGAAATGGAGTTTTGTGTTGAAATTTTGTGGGTACATGTCTTGGTTTTGACCTCCATTGAGCAAGAGGGTTTTCTCTTAAAATTATTGTGCTTGATTAACTTTAGTGTTGTCAATACGGGGTAGGCCCGTAAGACCGTCCTGCACTAACTCGTAATTTGATCGGGTGGACTATGATTTTTAAAACTCATTTAAGAAAATAGCTTTTTAGTCCGGCCTGAATAAGCATGATGATTTGTGGGGCTTGGGAAATATGGATAGAGCCGGTCTGTGGGCTAAATAAAAATTGAACAAAAAATGAAAATAAAATAAAGTATTAAAAATAACAAGAATCTAAACTCAAAATCTGTTAAAAGTTTGAAATATTGCAATTTAATATAAATTATGTTTATGAAATATGTACTACATGAAATAAAAATTTCCTAAATATTCTACGAAATCACTACATAGGTCGTAACATATGGAATGTTGTCATAGTTATTGTGTTTTATTATGATTATTGAAAAAAAATTAGGTTTATATTTCTATTTAGCTATTTATGATTTCACTTTAAATCAAACTTGATAAATTTATAAGGATAATTTTATTTGTGGATTTTATTAACAAGTAGTAACACTAACACCATGTAAAATTGTCTTATCGATATTTATGATAATACTTTTATATTATAATTTAATTAAAAGAATTATAAAAAATATACTTCTTAAAAAAGAGGGCTGCCCATCAAAGCCCGTAGACCACGTACTTGTGAGCTAGGTTGACCTTTTTCTGGCCCACACAAAAAATGGGCTATCCCAGCTTGATTCGTTAAATTTCAAAACATGTATGGATTAGACTAGATAGGGTGGGCCAACCAATATTGACAACTCTAATTAACTTCGAGTTATTTAATTTCTATACTATTATTTTGACGGGGGTCCTGTTCCAGTAATCACTAGTGGACATATACATTATAGCATGATAATACCAGTGAGTCTTTTAATTTGATTCACTTGACTGCTAGCCAATACTGTAAATATAATTAAGAAAAAAAATCTTACCAAGAACTTTCTACAAAGGGATTAGACACAATACAACCCCCACTGTTGAAGACTACACCACATTCTCCAACCCAAGGACCATTACTTTCAATGGTTTGAGTAGGACTGCAATACTTGTCTATTCCGATTCAATTAACATTAATTAATTTATCAATTCCAAGATCGGATAATAAAGTAAGTTGACTACCTTGAGATTCAAATGTACATAGATTCTATCACAAGGGAAAAAAGATATCGGTACAAAAATTCACTAAAAATTAAAATGCATGAAACTTACATTCCAGAGGAATTTGTTGTTTTTTCCAAACACAACTAAGAAATAGGACCTACAAAGTTAATTTTTTTATTATTTAATGTTGTCTTCAAAACGTCACAACTAATCAAATCACATACATTCTCTAATGAAGTTATGCACAATTCATGTTGTGTAATGTTCTACCTGCATGATGACTACCAGCAAGAGCAAAACACTTTTTACTGATAGTTTCTATATCTTGGATCCAATATGTCTGGTAAATGATAAAAACAAATCTTAACCATTATCCACACTTTCAAAGGTAAAACCTTTACAGAGGGTTACATGGGAGAATAAAATAACTTAGAATTTTAGGTGAGAAGAAGCAGCAGACCAGCCCGACCTTGTCGTTCCAAGAATCCTTGTACTCTAAGATATATGTACTACATATCTTAGAGATCAGATTCATTTATCAAAGAATAATGCATACACAAATATTATCATAGATTAGTTAGCATAACATTACGCAAACATGTCTACTCAACATAGTATCATCCCATTTTATGTGGCCTAACTTGATGAGAATACTAAATAATACGAAAAGCTAAATGTGGTTAAAAACAACAATTCACAACATAATATCATTCCAATAACTGATATTTTATTTTTTATCAACAACAAATGAAAACAACAAAAAGTCGTACAAGGCTTCTCATCCAATAAACCTCCTCTAAAAGGTCCACTGCCATACCCAACAAAAAGTAACCCTGCTATATCAACCAACCTCCAAAAAGAAATAAAATCTACCAGAAATAACTAAAACACCCCATCAAGACTACTAGAGATGAGAAAGAAGCATAATCCAAAAGTCCAGCAAAGTGATAGTAGAGCATATCGTCTTGTAATTAACTACTAAAAAATGTCATGGATAGTAATAGATAGACCCTTAAGACAAGAGGCATACCGAGGAGGTTCACGAGGTTCACATGACCTCATGCTTTCCTCCCGAGATCATATACAGTAGTGTTATATATTTTAAAAAATTGAAAAAATCACACTCGAAGTATCATATAATATGATGAACACTGAGTGCACCTCTCTACGTGATGTTAGAAATTTAAATTTTATATTATTTTGTTTTATTTTATTTTTAAAATTAGATAACACCATTCAAATGATTATTGGTATGTTAATTATTTTTTAGCCTATAATATTAAAATTTAACAATTTTAAGTAGTAATAAGAAACCAAAATGTGGAACTGATCAAATTAATATTTAAATCAACCTTTTTATAATAATGCAGTCATCATCTCGAAGTACTGGGTATCATCAGGCATTACTTGTTAAAATATTTATCTAAGAACAATATGTATATATTAAAAAAAGTCAATAAAGGTCGGAAAATAATACAATGTAAATATTTTTAAGAATAGGAAGTTAAGTCTAGTCTTGATACTATAATATTCTCATACTCAAGACCACTTACAACATAAATTGCATTAAAAGGCTAACAATAGAACTTGTAGAAATGTTATACACCACTCACCATGGAAGCTGCATTATTTCAAATGAAAGCTGACAACTAGATGAGAAAAAGAACAAAGTGATCTAAAAAACAAGGAAACTATTGCAGCAACATTTATCATGATATATTCCAGAAAGAGAGAACATAACGAGATTCTTATGTTTGATCACAAATTAACAAGTATATAAAGGTCTTTTGTGAGTCAAAATTTAGGCATATTAGTCATTTTAGTAGGCTTGCTCTAATTAAAATTAATAATCTTTTTCCTTCCATAATTCCTTAGATATAACTAAATATGGTGTATTTCTATGTCTATCTCAGCAAACAACGTAAGCATAACAATAATTGATTATTATCAAAATCGTTGAGAATAGGGAGGAAATGCAATTACCACATACAATTCTCTATCTTGCATTCATGGTTGTATTGCTAAGTTCATGTCTATTTGTAAAGGATGGTTGGTAGGATCATGTTGCCCCATGACTGCAAATGCAATAGAAAAAATTCTTAAATATGATGGATGAAGTGCTAAAGATCAAATAATGCTGAAATGTGTACAAAAGTTTAATAACTCTAGGTTTTGCTACTTAATACATGAAGTACCTTTATACTGAGACAACTAGATAAGCACCATATGAGTATACTGAAACAAATAGTGCACCAAATGTTCTGAATAGAATCTGCTCTCCATGAATAAAATAGATAAATAATATTTGATATTATAGACGGATTGGCATAAAAAAACACAATGAAAAAAGTAAAAATGCTATCCTACCTACCAGATACTTATCATTGACTAACCATTCTACTACATAGAGAAATCTCACAAATACAACCACCAACATTTCAACTAACCGTTCACGTCATACCCCCTACTTCGTCGTCACATTACTCAACTATAATTACATAATACATTACATGACACTCCTTAACACGAATACCCAATCTCTTTCCCCCAAGGTTAAAACCACCTAAACATATTTCATCACACACACTACCTCTACTCCTCGCCATTACAACACATGAACAACCCTTATTGTCTATTACTCACCTCTTGAATATTCATCCCTTCCACCATACCCAACAGGTTCGCTCATCACAACAAACAATCAAATACAAACAATTATACACGTGCCTATTTCAGAACAACATAAGTAAGTCAATACAACACTAACTCACATGCACATATAAAACCTATACGATATCATAAATATTTACGCACAATGAACTACTATACATTTTATATTACATCGTTGGTTCTCTCATGGAAACCAAACCTAAATAGTTAGTTTTGTCAGAACGTGGCAACTAATCAAAGTTAGTTGTGTCGAAACGTGGCAACTGAAACCATAATTATGCCGGAATGTGGACCCCAATTAAATAGTTATAACGGAACGTGGCAACTGATCCATTCAACACATCATAATAATCCAGAGTCCCTATGAATTCATCAATTCCTCTTCTTAAGGCATAAATCCACATACTTTAATTTCTAGGGATTACTCATCAAATTTACTTGGTGCACGATTGTCAACACATAAACCTACCATTGATTTCCATATGATATGCATTAAGGACAACTTTATAACTAAATTCATAAAACATAACCTACATGGGAGCCAAAGAGTTGCACAAAATTTTGACTTTGATTCCTGTTTTTTCGGGCTTCGCGATAGTGCTTTTGCTAAGAATCTGTAATATTTCACTATCTTCACGCTATAAATCTTCTTCTCCTTCATTCCCAAGATTAAATCGGTTTTTGTAGGTTTTTTTGGGAGTTTTACAACTTATTTAGGTATTTTAGGAAGATGGAGAAAATATGATTTTTCATAATTTACATTCTACCTCGCCTATCCCGCCCTAGCACTAGCTTACCTCGTTGTGGCACCAAGCCGCCCTAGCGTTACCTAACCCGTTGTTACTGGACAGTGGTCCGATAATTCCCTTAATTATTGTTTCTCCTAATTATCGATTATTCTGATCGTTACAAGAAATTAAGAATATAGGTTATTTAACTTTCCAAATACACCAATCAATATGGTAGGCCATCTCTTTATATATCATATTGACAATAAATTTGATTTAAAAAAAAATAGTAATGCAAAATGAACAAGGAATAGAATTTATTAATTCCAAAAATTTAATAAGCTATATATATAATTTACTAAATTTCCAAATATAATGAATTAGGAATACAATTTATTAGTTTCCTAAATGAAATAGAAAATATGGTAGCCCATCTTTATCTATATATATATTATATAGTCAATGAATCTGATTTCAATACAAATTAGTAATACAACTTATTAAGTTCCCAAATAAAGATATGGTAGTCCAACACTTTATATACTTATTCTCACTCAAAATTATTCTACATTATTTTTACTACTTATGTTCTATTTAAAAATTAGAAATTGTTATTGCCATTCTTCAATTATTGATGTTTTTAACATGAGTAATCGTAATTCATTATATATATATATATATATATATATATACATATATATATATTTCTTAAGAATCGGTGGAGTGGTTAATCTGCTAGAGTAATCCTCACAAAATTGGGGAAATCCTCCAACAAGTGATCCGGATCATCAACATGCTGACATGGAGGAGACTGTAGAGGATGTTACATTGAGGAACTTTAAAACAAGAATTTATCATGTTTAAGTGCCAATAGACGAAGTATCAAATCCAATAAAAGCTGAAGAAATTTGTATCATATGTAAGGAAAGATTAGAGCTTGAAGAAAGCATCGGGACACTTGTGAAATTTCTAGTTTCAAAAAGAGCTAAAGGGCGTTTCGTTCAAGTCACTCATCAGTTTTCATAAGTTTTATGTCAACTTCAAACAACCATATTTAGGTGGTACAAGACATATCAAATCAAAAAGGCCGTCCAGTCCTCTTTCCATATCCACCAAGTTTGCCTTAATCATAGTTTTGAGTACAATATTATGACTAATGTACTAGAGACGCTCTAACCTATCAACAGCTCCATGATGGCTCTGTGTTACAAAGTGATTATGAACCTAACTGTCCGTAAGAAAAATATTCTAACTTCCGACTCATTTTATTTATTTCTTTAAGGTTATTTTAGTCATAAAAAAATATTAGCAGATCATCTAAAATAACCTAAACGTGTAGAAATATCAATTTGGATAATCAAATCCTGTGATTCACTCCTAAATTCCTATGCTCAAGAAACTTCAAGAAATAATAAATCTAGGGTTTATCTTCCAAGATTTTCCTTCAAGTTCCTTCAAAAATATTGTTCTTCTAGGTATGTATGCTTTCATTGTGTTGTGTTTGTTTGCTCTCACACCAATCATGCAATTTCATCCATGAATTCATATATAAATTTGATTGATTAAGATTCTTGATGTCGTTCTTGATGTTTTAGCTTCATTATTTAATAATAAAGTCTTGTTGAGGTCTTGAGGAGAGGGTTTTGCATATGAGTGTTTTTCTTGATGGATTTTGTGTGGTATTCATTGAAAAGGTTCTGAGTTTATAAAATTCATGCAATTTTGCAAAAAAAGTGCATTGGGTGTGAATTGAATAAAGTTTTGGAGAGAAAGAAAAGATTGAAAAAAACTATGCACCCATGCCCGCGTCGTGGACGTGTTTTAAAATTTAAGTCGCCAAATAGTCACCACCTCTCTGCTTCGTAGAGATGACACGAAGTCCTCTTTCTTGAAATTTATTTTGCAACCAAAATTTATTTCTTTCTCCGTATCACGCCTGTTCTTCTTTAAACCATGTCTTCACTCTCTTCTTATTCCTACTATCCAAGCCTTCATTAAAGATCCTATATCCTAATCATAGATCTTAAATTCACATTTCAAATCTAGATAAAATTAAGAGGAATGTTGAGGGGGGCTTTCGAGTCAAATTGAGAATTCTTTGGAAATCAATTATAACTTTGATCTATTGTATAGAAAGATGAGATGAGAATGAGAAGAGTGGTATTCATCAATTTCTATATTGTTATTAAGATCCTTGAGTTGAGTCGTTCATGTCTATAATTCTATATGAACCCTATGAGTTGAGTAGTATCGCTGAATTCTCATTTCTTGAGTTATGAGTATTGAGTTTTCTATATGGTTATTGAGATCTTGAGCTAGTTTGTTCATGCCAATATTTTGGCATGAACCTCTTTGGAGTTATAAGTATTTATGAGTCTTTAGAAGTCATTCATTGTGTTTTAAATCGACTTTTGATGAATATTTTGAAGTGACAGTTTGAGTAAAGTTTAAGGGAACTAATTATTCTCAGGTGTAATATTTTTTCATTTTCAAATGAGAGAAATATTGTAATTTCAATGATATTAGGAGGAATTTTAAGAATTTCTTATTTTAAGAGGAAGATTTGAGTAATTCTCTCAAATTGAGGAAGAATTATGTTTTTGATGTATGAGTATGAGTGTGTGTATATATATACAACATCGATATGAGGATGAGTTCATACAACTGAAAATCCTTATAAACCATGTATGTCAACTGCAGTAAGGATCATACTTTTTAGATGAATCCTTAGTTCCTTCAGCAGAGCTTAGTGGATCCACATAGTTGCTTTATATCCCAAAAAGGTATACAAAAGGTCTGGAAGTTTGGGTTAGATGTTTTATGATCATATATCTCATAGTGATGGTTGTCAGTTAGAGAATCTCTCAAATGAGAGTGGAGAGCTTATTATTGTATTTTTATACATCTTGAGTTACTATTTGTTATTTTCAAAGCTTTATATATTGGACCTTATTCTCACTGCTTGCATATTGAGTTTAGTTGAGTATTTATTCCCTTTCTACCCGTTCAACTATTATTATATGTTTCAGTTTTCCCCTTACATGCTTGTATATTTAATATGCTAACTTTATTCAACTTGCATTATGATACGAATACAAGTGTTCAGGGTAACAACAGGCGCTTCGTTGAGACCATTCAAATTCAAAGTAGCTTAGGTGAGCCTCCTTGCTTCCAAAAGGCTTCGCATTAACTTTTGTTTTGTCAAGTTGCTGGGGGTTCTGTTCTGAAATTTCTCTAAGTATTATATTCTTCATAGGTAGTCTATAGTTCTAGCAGTCCCTCATTATTTATTTTATTGTCGAGATGTTTTGAGGTGATGCGACAGTTAACTATGACTTGTTAATTATTTTTAGACATTTCTTGGAGTTTAGTTCAGAAATGAGTTTTTAAATTTTATTTATGCTCTTGGAGTTCCAATTGTGCTTGAGTTATTTTCCTCTTGTAGTCAGACAATTTGAGGGTTCGCTTGGGGACCAACAATGGTTCTTGAGTGCCGATCGCATTCATAGTGTAGGCTCGGATTGTGATATTATTGATAATCGACCTTTGTTTTGACTCGATTTACTTAATATTTTGGACTCTATGCAGGGTCTATGGCAAACTCTTAATAAGGTCTAGATAAAAAATTGATTGAAGAAATGAGATCCAAAAAAAATGAGGCAAGTGCACTCACTCAAGTCATCTACAATGCCAACGCAAGCGACATAAAATTTAAAAGAAGAAGAAGAGGAAAGCCAAAGAAAATGATTCTTAGGAGGTTATGTTTGCATCTAATGCCGAAGAATATCATGTATTTGCTTAAAACAAAATTGTATATACATACTTGTATATGTTATTAGTTATATACAAAATTGCATCAAGTATATGTATATTTTCTACTGGAATAATAATTTTATATAAATATATGTATATTTTATGACTTATTCACAAAATTGTTTGAAATATATGTATGTTTGCAGCTTAAATACGAATATATGTATATATATATATATATATATATATATATATACACACACACACACACACACACACACACACAAATATATATTATACTCATATACACATTCATATACATATTAGTTTATAGTTCTATACAAGTCAAATATAAATACATTATATATTTCATTGATACAAATATTTTATTATTGTATAAAAGGATACAACTGTAAATAAAACAACAGAAATATTTTTTTATATTCATCTTGTTATAGAGTTAGATTCATGTGCAAACATCCACCAACACATGTAGTGTTATACACAAGTCAAGACCATACATAAGTTAAAAAAGAGAATGCTTGAAACTTAGTACTGTTGCTGGAGAATCACATCGTCTTCACCTAATGAAACGTCACCAATCCTACATCCATACTATAGCAAAATACATAAATGATTAGTACCAGTACAAAACAAGCATATTGATTGGCATTATAGGTAAACCTGATGCCCAACGCATAGCATAAGAAACGAACTAGCAGGCTCATAAAATAAACCACTCGCTTCTAC
Organism: Solanum lycopersicum; assembly: GCF_036512215.1. Taxonomy (NCBI): domain Eukaryota; kingdom Viridiplantae; phylum Streptophyta; class Magnoliopsida; order Solanales; family Solanaceae; genus Solanum; species Solanum lycopersicum. The sequence goes on from NC_090811.1 coordinate 53,767,559, forward strand.
ACCTTCACCCTCTCATGAAATACCTCCAATATACACTGGTGTTCTACACAATAACCCTTCTCAATCAACCTACCTACCAGATATATTATTATAGACAAACAATTCTACCATATAGAAAAATCCCCCAAATATACCACTAACATTTCAACTAACCGTTCATGTCATACCCCTACTTAATTATTATACTACCCAACCATAGTCAGATAATACATTACTACACACTCCCTCAAGAGTAACACTCAATATCTTTCCCCCAAGGTGAAATCCACCTAAATATATTTCATCACACACACTACCTCTACTCCTTGCCATTATGACACACAAATAACCCTTACTATCGATTGCTCGCCTCTGGATTATTTATCCCATCCACTATACACATTAGGTTCGCTCATTACAATAAACAATCAAATATAAACCATCATATACGTGCCCACTAAGTGAAATATAAATAAGTCAATACAACACTATACTCACATGCGCATATCAAACACTTATGATATCATTAATATTTATACATGAATGGCAAATAAATTCACATTTTATATCAAATCGGGGGTTCTCTCATGGAACCGAAAGCCAAAAAACTAGTAATGCCGGAACTTGGCAACCAATCCAAGTTAGTTATGCCTGAATGTGGAAATTGATCCCATAGTTATGACGGAAGGTGACAACCGATCCAATAATTATGCCTCAATGTCATAATCAATACAACACTTATATCAAAATGTGATAACTTATCCAAGTTAGTTATGCCGGAATGTGACAACCAATCCATTCAACACATCACAGTCACAAGTATATATTCAACATCATACATTTAAGTCGTGATTTCATGTCCATGATAGTTCACCAATCTCATTTACAAAAAGTTTGATCAACACTTCAATATTCATATACAAACATCCATATTCCATACATAGCCTAGTTTATCATATAAGACTTCTTCCTAGGGTTTAGTCATAATTAATCATAAAACCTTAATTCAATTGCACCATACTATGATCTAGCATACATTTATAAATATAGTTCCATTCATGATTTCATAGTCTTTTTCTTAAACCAATGTACCCATGATGCCAATTCTAAAGTCCCTAACATTTAATCAATTCCTTTTCACAAGGCATAAACCCATATACTTTGATTTCAAGGGATATTACTCATTGAATTCAATTTGAGCACGAAGCTGTACACACGACCCTATAATTGATTTCAATATATTACGTAGTATGCACATATTTATAACTATTCAATCGATAAAACCTAGCCTGCCTGGGTGCCAAGCAGTTACATGGAGTTTTGACTCATTAAGGTTTTTCTGGGATTCACAAAGGTGAATTTGCTCAAGAATCCGCAAGATTTTACCATCCTCATGCTAGAAATTCCCTTGTACTTCCTTCCCAAGATTAGAACAACTTTTATACGATTTTGAGGTGTTTATGATGTATTTTGGTATTCTAAGAAGATGGTAGGATTTCTCATAATTTATTTCTGCCTCGCCTTTCCCACCCTAGCGCTAGCTTACCCCACTATAGTGCCACCTCCCTAGTTGCACCTGGCTCGCTTTGACGGGACAATGTCCCAGATTTCCTAAATTTTTGTTTCTCCTGATTAACAACGTTTCCGGTTGTTACAATATATACAATTTTACCCCTCATTTATCCCAGAATGACCAGTGTATGAATGCCACGTGCCTTATTTGGATTTACCTTTATGTTTAAGAATTGTTCCACTACTGGATGACAACAAATGTCAACTTCTTATTTCATTCCCACGAAAGAATAGCATACCAAACAGGCTAGAGGAATAAAAGAAACCCATACGAAGAATCAATTGTATTAAATTGACACAGCCTGCCCTGCAAAGGCGGCAAACCTCCCGCTAAGTGAGAGATCTCTAGTTGAAGGGGGAGATTGTAAACAACAAAGGGGAGATGGGAATGAATTCCCTTAGTTCTATCTTTCTTCCTTACTCAACTCTATAGAAACCACTCTATTGTTTCTCTCTCGGACACCAAATCAAGGTAAATTTTCATTTTCCATTCACTCTTACTTCGTAACTAGATTAACGATAGTTGCATGATAATTACCTGATTGAAAAATAGATGGTGTTTCGGGTAGTTTTTGAAATTAAACTAGGTTGATAGATTTGTTAGAGAAACATAGCTTGGTTACTTCTCATACAGTCACCAACATTCCCACAACATCCCTAGCATAAGGATTTCATAAAAATATGGGTAAAATGATATCGAAACAGGTGGGGGATGTTTAAGGGTCCCTTGGTTTAAAAATCGTATTTAGTCCTCTTTTAGGAGTTATTTTTCCAAAACAATTTCTTATTTATCTTCTAGGATAGTTACATAACTGTGATATGCTGAAATTATGTGGGGTAATAGTTCATTATAGATAAATGCTGCTCTGGTAACCTTCATCCTATTATGGCAGCCTTCATAATCCCGCCAAGTCGAGATTATGACCTCTGTGGCGGGATGAGCCAAGAAGTGGCCTTTCCATTTAAACCAACAATTTTATTTTCTTTATTCTCAGTTTTTAGCCTTACACTATACTTTCTCATTCTAACTTATATTCTACTTATTGCAAGCTCTCAAAATGGCTGGACGAAAGGATGAACAATTACCTTTCAACCAATTTTCTGATGCCACGATTTAAGAGACATACTACGTTACAAAAACATATGTTTCTTTTGGGAAAGGGGTTTTGTTCTACACAAGATAGAGAAGAAGGAACTTAAATTCTTGTCTGATGGAGTTCGAATGGGCTCAACTAACTAAGGCTTCCCAGTTGCGCGTTCCACTTGGGTGAGGGAGTTTTATGCCATCCTCCCAATTGTCCGCTGGGATGACTCTTACCCAATCATCCATGTCTAGGGAGATGATATCCCTTGATTCCTATCACTATTAATTAAGAATTAGAGTTTCCTAATGTTCAAAATGTAGAGTTTAATACCAAGCTAAGAGAGATGGATTTGGAGTGGATGAGAGAGACACCTTAGTTGAGCCAATGAGTTAAGATCACGTATACTAGGCTATTGCAGAGGAAATTACTAGCACGGATCGGTTACCGTATGCTAAGAAGTGGATGAATTTGGATACTAGGAGTATATACCCATCAAGAAACTTCACCAACGTGACCTTTCCCGAGATTTTGTAGAGACTTGTGCCATACAGGGTATACAACTGAACATGGGGGCAGAAATCATCTCCGAATTGAAGATGTTCTATAAAGGTAGTAAGAAGACGTTCTTTCTCCGTGGCCTTATCACTAACCTGCGTAAGAGGGCAGACATGCCTTTATTTGATTGTTAAGAGGTACTTCCTATAGATCCCCACTTCACCCTCTTTTGGTTACTACAAGTTCTACTTATAGGAGAAAGAGGAGAACGATGGGCAGGGTTAGTAGTAGTAAGGTGACCTTAAATTCAGACGAAGATGACCCACAATTAGGTTCATGGGTTGAACAGGATCTGGAGGTTGTCCAGAAGAAGATGGAGAGTCCCTACGCTGACTTCACTTTCATTCCACCCGATATAGGCTAGTGGTTGAGATGCTCCATCGCGAAGAGCGCCAGGGGTGGAAGAAGAACCTAGCGAGGGACCTTTTTGATTTTTCAACTTACGAAGGTAGTAAAAATCATGTTCACTTATATTGCTCCAAGGCATGAGATTTCCATAGCGGAGAAGGATGATTACGTTCAATTTTTTGAGTTGGAGGAGGCTGTAACCGCCGTAGTGCCCCTGAAGTAGTTAAAATCTTACACCGACACCTCTCGGTTGCAGGGTTCTTGAGTTGCTTTCTTCTCTTTTCTTGGACTCTTAAATATTACACTTTATTTTTATTTTCCCACTCTTTTATGTTTCTGAAGGACATGTATGCTTGTTTTTGGATGTCTGATGGAATCCTATGTATAAGTCTATAGGTACTATTATATTTTTATTTCTGTTGCTGAACACTGTGTGGAGTTGAAGTGATTTTTTCAAATCCCATTCAGGTAGACATTTTGATTTTAGGAAAATAAAGGAGGTTTGTTTGAGGTTCTGTCTCGCACTATCCTGCTTTGAAGGGATAACTCCTGCTCTGGCGATGTAGCTATGGCAGGAATAATTCCGCCCAGGCAGTTCAAATTGGACAAAATCACAGACAAATAATTATGGGTTCTTTTTCTTTTTCTAAGATTTCCAAGTTTCCTATCTTAACCAATCAAACGAAGGTATATCTCCAACCTAGGAAAATCATTAACTACTATGAATCAATCTTAACGACACGACATTCCACAAGTTCTCATTTATTCAATCTTACACCAAAACATCCCCAGGATGCACCCAAATATTCACACAATTATTAATTGGTTGCGATGCACACCCAGATTCTGTTTTACGAATCACCTCGTAAATTAGCTAGACCCTTACACTAGTTTAGTAATGATTTCTTTTTTTAAACGAGTTTCATGACACTCAATCATTTATAACTTGCATAATTTCAGCCAACTATCCAACACAATTCACAAATTTTAAGGTTGAAGCACACAATACAGTACACATAATCAACTCATCATATTCAAGAAATTACAACTTGACTTTCACAGTAAATTAAGGAAACAAAAAGTACACACTCACACATTCAATTAGATTCTCAAGACAAGCCCAAATTTTCAATTAGTTATTTCACTACATGTATGACAATTACTGATAATCCATGCAATTATACTGACTATAAGGCCATATACCAACTTGAAGCTTCCCAATTTGAATTTACCTTGCTTGTGTTCCTTCAGTCGCGATCGCAACTTCTGCTTCACTTTGTTTAGATACCAATTAAAATTGGGAGACACCAATTGGACACAACTCATACCACAAACTACACTTCTCACAAAAGAAGAGAATGATTGGAACAATTGCCTAAAATTCTTTCTAGCTTCCCAAAGATTTGATTTGCACTTCAACACACCTATCCGCAACAGTCTAGTCCACATTTTTCTCTTGTACGGAGAGACTGGCAACCTACGCTCTGAACAAATTTGTCATGACCCAATACACCTGGCCGTGCAGGCACCCACTCTAAACCTAAGTAGGAGAATCCTCATATACCAATAACTAAACATGTGGAAAATTAGAGAAAACAGCGATGGATAAATACTATGATTTTATAAATAATATCTTTAGACACACCTTTACTTAGACATGTAAAGTAATTTAAACAACTCCCATGAAATCCAATCTAAACAGGTACAAGAGCTACTGAGAGTACAATTGAACAAGATAAATAAAAAGACATGGCTCCCAATATGCAGAAGGAAGAATAGAAGCTGTTGGAGAATTACTTCGTCTTCACCTAATGAAATCTCACCAATCCTGCATCCAGACTATTCAAGAGACATATCAAGAGTTGTATCAATACAAAAGAATTGATAGGTAGGCATCACTGGTCAACCAGACATCCACCACTTAACATAAGAAACCAACTAAAAAGATCATGAAATAAATCTCTGATAGGGCGTATACATCAAACTCCATGTTTAGCTAACCTAGTTTATGCTGGTTATAGTAGCTCCCACAATCATACTCTTGTTGCATTTGCTCATATTTTTAGTAAATATTTCAACATTCAGGTTAGCATCTTATTTTCATGATTAGTACTTGGTCATTGCATTCAACTTTGATTTTCAGTTATGTTTCAGTATTTGCATTCTTGCTCAATTTATGTCATTGCTCAATTATGCCTTGTTCTACTTATATATATTTGTTCAGCATAGTATCTATATCCTTCATGCTCAGTACATTCCAAGTACTGAAACATACTCTGTGCTTTATTTATTCATGATTTAGGTTCTAGTACCTAGCATACGGATCGTGCTTATATAAATATTCATTCATGTTTTAGCAACTTCAGTGGTAAATTCTCATACTTCGAGGATAATAGACACGCTTTTTATTTTAGTATTTTATACAGTTTTATGTTTTGTTAGAGTTAGTTGGGGGGCATGTCCCAGCAACTCAACTCACTTAAAGGCTTTTCAAACATAGTAGTAGAATAAACTTGAATTGTTAAATTTAATCTTTCAGTTGTTATTGTACTCTTAGTATGTTTTATATATTAAAACTACTTGGGTATTCCCCACTTTAAATTATGCATTGTTTTCTCTTCCACATAGTATATATCATATTCTGTTATTCCCAGTATGCTTAATATATATAAGACACAGAGTTAACTTGGGTTCACTCGTGATCCTAGGTCCCTTGTTACGTCAACGGGATAACATTTGGGTGTGACAATTCTTTACTACATTAGGAGATTCTATAACCAATAATCATCAGCATGAGCTTCATGATGATATAATGTCTCGCCCACATTGTGGGAGCTTTCCTATACCTTGACAAGGCATAGAACAAACTGAACTCATGTATCAATTAAATAGGCCTTCTCGGAGGAAGTGATGAGCTATCCGAAAGTCAGTATGATCCTAAACTACCATGTTTACGTGGTTTATGGGGTAAAGAATTATAGGAACTCACACCTACATATGTGTTCAATACTACTCCCAATATATTCTTTTCATGATGTAAAAAATACTCTCTAGTTGAAATAAGTCCTCAAAAGCACCTCTTTAAGAGGTAAATCAGGAAAATCCTATGTACTTGACCTTTCTGAAAACTCTTTAATTTTTTTAAAGCAATACTCTTTATGAAAATAAAGATACATTTGGGAATCATATAGTTCCCTTAAATCTTTTCATAATTAGATATTTATACTTTAACTTTCCCTTAAAGTCATGCTAAATTCTCAAAATCAATTTAAGAAAGTATGCTCTTGTTAAAGATTCTGAATAAAAACTCAGAAATGAGGGTTCATGTTAGATTATCAACATGAATAATAACTTAAAGATCTCAAATCATAATATAGTGCAACTTAAAATCAATAATTTAGAATTCATAAACAATAACTCAAAGCATAACCCTATATTTTACTTTAATGACTGAATTAAGATGTAGGGCTTTTTTACAAACTCAGTCCATCATTATGAATTATCTAACATACCTGGAAGAACAAACTTCATAGCGAAAAATCAGAGATTGGCTTCAAAATCATGGCTTTTTCCTCTTGAATCCTTTGTCTAATACTGGGAGTGTTAATGAACTTAAAAATATTTTTAAAAAGTATGAAATATATCTGAACTTTGACCGATATCGTTGTAATAATCCCAAACTTTGACCAGGACCTTTTTCCCTTACACTATTTAATATATTGTATTTTAAGGTTTATATGTGCCACGTGGACATCATAAATATTGAATCATTATAAATTATATTTTTCCACGTGGGTACATATATACCTTCAAAATACATTATTAAATAGTCAAGGAGGGGTAATAGGCCATGCCCAATGTTTGGGATTGTTACAACAATTTTTGTAAAAGACTTGATATATTTCAAACCCTTCCCCTAAAAATATTGATCGACAGTCTTAAAACCCTTAATTATGTATAAGATCATTGAAATTTAGGTTTTAAAGGGATGAGGAGATACAAAAACACCCATACTTAAAGCTGTCGGAGTGATCTATGATTTTGATCTACAGCCCGTAGTACTTTTTATGGCCTATTCTTGTCAACCGTATATTCAAATTCAAACACCTAAACTAAATATATCCCCACGAGATCTTTCCATGAATCATCAACGAGTCTACAATGTGGAGACACCTTTTGTGAAACTTAAGTTTTTTGGTTATTTCTAACAGTCTCTCCTACGACCCATAAAATTGCCCACGACATGTACTTCCTTCTCATAGGCTCAAAGTTCTTTTAATTTTTCTTTGTAAGTCTGGGATCCTTCTATGGGCACTTTCAACGGTTAATAGACATTTCCATGACTCGTCCTATCAACCTTTAAGACACATTACAGGACTCAAATTTTCAATAACCCACACTGGTTCCTAGGACTCCTTTATCTCCATTAACTAAAAGGTAATAAAATAGTGTTGTGGTTTTTCCCTTGAAAAAGGAAGGTTTCAATGATAAATATGTGTTTTATTGTTTTGGGATTGTATATTTTCCTAAACTCACAAGAACCTGGTTCATGAATAGAGGGCACAATTTCTTCAATTGGTATCAAAGAAGGTCTTCTCGTCTGAAGATTCACATCTTCAAAAGTTTCAATGTCTGCACCACCTACACCACAAGAAGCAACATCCCAAACGCGACCACTATTGTTCAATGGAATGTATTAAGGATTGTGAAAGAACCATATAATGGATCACTTAATATCTGAAAATCCAGATACCTGAGGATTTGTATTGGATGGTCCAACAATACCTATAAAAATGGAAACTAATGGAATAACTCATGTACCAAAGGAAAGGATGAATGGAATGATACAGGTAAACTGGAAATTCAGAACAATAATAAGGCTAATAAGATTTTGATATAAGGTATAGGTCTAGATGAATACAATCGAATCTCATCATGTCAATATGCAAAATCAATATAGGAAATACTACAAAGTATTCATAATTGTACAACTCAGGTAAATAAGTCTAAAATTGACAATTTGGTAGGCAATATTAGTTGCTTCAAATGGTATACAAATTTCATTGCAACTATCAATGAAATCTACTCATTATGATAAATGATTCCTAATGGAAAGGCTGTTAGAGAACTTTGAAGTGTTGGTCTAGAATTTTGGGAAAGAAAGGTAGAAATTGTCATTGAACCACGTTAATAGATAAGATAGTTATGGCTGAAATCATTGGAATCCATTTTACTTATGAACTTAAGAAAAACAAGGAAAAGAAAATTAGAGTAAAGAGAAGTACCTGGTTCATAAAGCTACACCACCTAAAGATTTCGAGGATGAGAACATCACACTAATGCCCAAGTGGTTCTTTAGAACTTTGAGAAGACGATAGGTTTTTCAGAAAAAGAACTTTCAAAAACCAACTGAGAAGGATCAAAAGGTACATGTATGTCATAAATGTGAAAGTCTACATGACTTTATAAATTTTTGTCCACTTTGAGCCTTGGAGCATTAGATAAAATATCTCAAGAAAAAAATCAAGAATGATAAGTATATTCCCAAAAATAAGAGGCTTACCAATCATGAAGATAATCTCTTAGTTAAAAAGGCCTTTGAATGGATGGGAAATCAATTGGCGAAAGAGTATGAAGATGGTGGACTCAGAAATCATCCATTACTAGAAATTGGAGAGAAAAACAAGTTTTAGTCTCTCGCACTAATCCCTCTAGAAGAAGCAAAAGAAATGCTTATCAATCTCAAGAAAAAAGTTTAGCATAGATGGCAAGAACAGATTCTGAGAAAGATGAAGAAGATGTCAAAAAGTCCAAAAGTAAGATTTAATCACATTAGAGGAAATCCTCATTCATACTCTAAGAGAAAACTTGAATCTCTATTGAATACTCTTGATGCATACCAGTCAATCAACTGTAAAAAGGAGCAAATGATTGATCACTATGCATCTATAAGAAAAGAAAATGTTAATCTAGTGAAAAATGATCAATTTATTCAAAATATTTTGAAAGAACTACGAAATGACCTATACTGAGTGGATAAAAAGAATAAAGCTCTCCACAAAGAACATCATATCACTAAGATGGAAGCAACACACAACATGATATGAACAATATCCTTCATCATGCTCGACAACATCCAAAAGGTTCAAATATCTACTACACATGTAATGAGGTTCATTCAAAAGTTTTTTGAAATTAGTAATTCCATCAAAGACTGCTATGTATTCAGTGTGGACTAACCTAACATAAGAGTAATGCATGTCCTAAGAATTTAAAAGCACATCAAAATATTTTAATGTTTCTTAAAAAACCCAGGTGGGGAAAGAATCACAAAAGTAGTTCCCAAACCTAATTTTTTTCAAAAATGGGCTAAGAAAAATCTCATCCAATATTTTTCTAATAAACATGGACTAAGTGGATCTTGGTACCCAAAACTAACTTTTTGAATATTAATGTAGGAACTAACGGAAGGACTTATTAATTCATGGTATATAGATAGTGCATGCTCCAGATAGATGAATGTTGATAAAAATAAATTTCTCTCACTGCGTAACTACAAGTGTAGAAATGTAGCTTTTGGAAACAGAAAGAAAAGTGAAATTTAGGGAACCAGAAAAGTTTGCCCCAATCACACTCAAGCAATAGACAATGTGTACTAAGTAAGAGGATTACAACACAAAATGCTTAGTGTGTCCCAAATGCATGATAAAGGAAAAGTGTGATGTTCACTTCAAATGAATGTAGAGTGTTCAATCCTATCTCGGGGAAATTGGTTCTTCAAGAAAAAGGCATAAGAATGTAGTTAAAGCAGATATCATGAGTCCCAAAGAGAATTCACTACAATGTTTATGTGCCATAACTAACATCTCTCATATTTAGTATAAGAGGTTGTGACACATCAGTTTCTCAACAATGAACAAGGTCATATCAAGACAGCTAGTCAAAAGCTTACCTACTAAGAGATTTAATGATGGTCAAGTGTGTAGAGAATGTGCTCAAATAAAACATGTACAATCTTCATTCATACCAAAAGTAATGTTACAACAAACCCTTTGAATCTACTTCATATGGACTTTCATCTTCGAGAAATTCATCACCAAGTATGTGGAATTTTACTAGAGGGTTCCTCTCATCCAATGGATCCATAGAATTTAGTCTGTTCCTTGATCTCACATTGCTTGTTTATAGCTAGGGTTGTAAAATCTTGGGAATTTATTGTGATTTCAGGTGCGATAATATTCGTAGTATAAAAACATATTTTCTTAGAAACTGTACTTAATTTCTTGTATAAAACTCAGAACCCTATTTTGTTCAAATTCTCTTAATTTAGGGATTATACTTCCTAGATAAGTCAAACAAAAAATCCTGCATCAAATTTTGAACCTCACATGCTTAATATATAAATGTTGCATTGTCAGTTAGCATGTCATTATTTTGTGATATTCAGTATTAAGTGCATTTTAGCTTCGGATGTATTCATTTGGGATTATATTTAACATGTATTTGGACTAGGGTTCAACGCACCCTAATATTCCCAGAACTGCGTGCCCGCATAGGATTTTAAGTTCCCTATATTAGGCATCATTATTAGTGATCACACCATAGTCATGCCTTTATACCATGTCAAGGTATGTTGAGTCCTCTCAATGGGGTGTATGCATTAGACTCTACGCTTAGCTCGTGTGGTTTATGTCGATTAGTAGTAGCTCCGATAGTCAAACTTTTAGTGCTTTGACTAGGCTTTTAGTATGTATATTTCAGTATTCAGTTTGACATATACATTTATGATTTGTAATTAGTCATTCCATGCAATTATTTATTTTCAGTTACACTTTAGTATATATCTATATCATTGCTCAGATTGCATCATCGCTCATTTATTTATTGTTCAACTTGTACATCTTTTATTCAACTTAGTATTTATATCATTGATGTTTAGTACATTTCATGTACTAACACATACTTTGTGCTACATCATTTCATTATATAGGATCATGTTCTTAGTATCCAGATCATGCTTAGGTCGAACCTAGATCCACATTCAACAACTTCAGTGGTGAGTCCTCATATTTCAAGGATAATAGACATGCTTTCATTTTAGTCATTATTTTTCGTTTCTGTTTTGTTCGAGTTAGTTGCGACGTACTCAATCCAGTAGAGGCTTTTTGGACATAGTAGTCGATTCAGCTTTAGCTCTTAAATGTTATTTAAGTCATCAATAAGACCCTTATGTTATGTTATATTATTATTCAGACTAGTTGGTCTTGTTCCTCTTCAGAGATTAGTTGATTTAGTTTCCTCTTAGTCATTTTACTTAGCTATTTTTTGTATGTTCATTATATGTTAGATTCAAGGTTAGGTTGGGTAACTCGTGATCCTAGGTCATGTGTTATCTCAAGGTGGAACACTCGGGGAGTGACACATTATTATTCATAAGAACTATACTTTAATGTTGTTGACTTTCAAAAACAAAAAATTGAACTGACTCATTGGACATCCTACCAATCTACTTTGAGTAGAAAGTATAATAATAATAATAATAATAATAATAATAATATTAATAATATATATATATATATATATATATATATATTATTTTTATTTTTATTATTATTATTGTTGTTGTTGTTGTTATTGTTATTATTCCTTTTAATCTTCAATAGACAACTAAAAGTTTTAAATCAAAAATACGAGATATTTTTTACAAGGACCTATTACTCGCCTGCACTATTTAATAGTGTATTTTAAAGATATATAAGTGCTTAGCTGGACAAGTTACTATTTTTAATAATAGAAGATTTATTATCCATGTATCCAACTATATATATTTAAACTAAACTATTAAATAGTTCGTGGAGTAATAGGTCATTCCTAAAATTTGATATTGTTACAATATTTTCGGTCAAAGTTAATATATATTTCGAACTCTTTTACCCAAGTTATTCGTTCATCATGCTCAACTCACTTTTAAACAATAAGCGCTAACAATTATATTAGTCAATTATCCATTTATTTTGAAGTAATATGTACTTATCACATTATACCATATACAAATAACAAATTTAATGATGTATACCATTCATAAGTATATTAATTGTCACTTTGAAAACTCACAAACTAGTTTAACCACTATAATGACTAATACATTTTTATAATTAAGATAAGCTCATCTTATATAAAATATCCCCAAAAAGAATTTAGTAAAAGAAATAATAAGACAATTAATTTAGGGAAAAATATAATAAATAACATTTTAACTATTTTTAGAAAAATCTAAAGAAAAATAATTTTATTCACAATTTGTTATCTATATATAAATTATCTTTTGACCAATTTCTCATCCCCCCCCCCCTATAAATAGATTTCTGAAGTTTTAAACTAAGTCACACAACCATTTCACTTCACTTTTTCGATATGACCGACGGTGATAACAACCACCACAATGCCACCTGAAAACGAAAGAGAACTGATCAAACTCCAATTTTGTTCTTTGTTCATTTTTTACACAGAGCAGAAATTTAGAAAACATAGAAACCAGGAAGTTTTGATACCTGAGGTAGTTATATCAGAAAACCTTGAGAAAAATGGGCTATCTTCAAAGTAATTTATGTGACAAAATGTTGTTGAAAACAAAGATTAGAATATTTCTTTCTATTCTAACTAATTACAGTAATATCTTTCTGTTTGGGACAAAGCTCGACTGTTTTTATGAATTCCAACTCTTCAACATCATAAGCGAAGGTCAAACTAAGTATATCTTGATCCACTGTCTCACATGATTCATCTCAAGTTTCTACTTGCGGCAACTGTATAAGGTGGGATTTGCATACCGAATATCCTCCAATGAAATTCCCTCTCCACCCAATTGCAAGAAGAACACACGATCAAATACAACTCTGACTTGGAATTTATGCATTAATGCCAATGAAATCATTCTACCATACAAGGTGATTGACTTCTGTTATTGGATTAATATCAGTCCAATCCAAATGCATAAGTCTATCACCTTCTGTAGTAGAATTATTGCAGTGTATTAATGCATAAAATCCAAAGTTGTATTTGATCGTGTGTTTTCCTTGCTATTGGTCAGAGAGGGAACATCATTGGAGATTATTTGGGATGGAGATCCCATATTACACAGTAGCTGCAAGCAGATATTTGGGATGGATCTTGAGACAGTTGATCAAGATATACTTAGCTTGACCTTTGCTTATATGTTGAAGAGTTGGGATCAATAAAAAAAGTCAAGCTTTGCTCCAATTGAAATGATATTGTTGTGAACATTAAAAATAAAAGAAAGTATGTTAATCATCTTATTGGACATTGTTTTTTCACATCAATTGCTCAGCAAATAGCTCATTTTCTCAAGATTTTTCTGATATAAATGCCTCAAGTATCAAGACTTCCTTGTTTCGGAGTTATCTTGATAATATGCCTGATAGGAGTGGAACTTTTATTTCTGTCGAAGATTGAAAAATGCATACATATTACCTTTGACACGAAGAAAATAATCACCAAATATCTTAATTTAGGAAGTGTAACATCTCGTAACTCGAAATAGCTAGATATAAGCTAAGAAACTAAAAATATTTTTTTTCGAAAGAAAAGTAGAAAACTGGAAAATTTGTCTAAGTTAAAAAAATGAGTTTTGGTCATTTTCAAAAGACCATAACTCATATCTCAGGATGATTTAGAGTTAGTTCTTGATATGGTTGGAAAGACCTTGGAGAGATCTTTCCAACACCTTTGAGTTTGCACATTTTTTCGAATTTGTTTTAAGGGTTTATTAGTGTTAAAAATAAACCTTAACTATGTTTTGGAAAATCAAATTCATGCTTAGGGCTTGGAAAAGAGAGAAAAGAAGAAGAAAAGGGAGAAAAGCCAAGAATTTTCCAAGAACGTCAAGAACATTGAGTTAGGTTCATTGAGGGTGATCCTTATCAAGATATGTGAGATCTTTTGTCTTGGTTTAGTTCACCCACATGCAAATTTGTTTCAATTCAGAGATTCATGAGTTGTTTACATGTTAAAAGGTGAAGTTCTTGAAGAAAAATGTCGAATTATCATTGATTGAATTGTTGGGTGTCAATTGTTGTTTGATTATTGTTTTTTGGGGTTGTTACCGACATGAATCCACTAGGTATTAAGGTACCAATAGCCCCTAGTGTTTGGTGAAAGAATTAGGGAGGTTTGGATATGAAAAACGAGTTGAAAAATTTGTCAGCGCGTCATGCATGTTGTTCACAAGAAACTGGCCTCTGTTATTTGGGGCCTGGCGCGGCGTGCCACCAGTGCGCTAGAACCAAGCCACAGTAAATTAAGGCTGGCAAGGTTCACCCCCGAACGCACGTTTTTCGCCTAGTTTTCATAGTTTAGCCCTTTTTTAAGTCCTTCCAAGGTACATTAACACCTTCCAATGGTTTTAAGTACATAATATGATTTCTAAGAACCTAGATGTTTAAATGATGTGAACGATCATAATATGTTCATCCCCTTTTCCATGCCTCCTAATTGTCCTAATATAAATAACATGGATTATGTTTATTATATTTTTATTTTTAGCAGGTGCAATATTCCTTCTATGAGACTCATCATGAACAATACTGACGTATATGAGTTATGTTCTGGAAAGCTAGTCAATAGAGATAAAAGTTTATTTTAACCTGCTTATTAATCATCAGCTCAAAGGACAAATAGGTGAAAGAGATGTACCAATTTCAGGGAATACAACTTTCCTTTTACTTATCTTGGTTGCCCATTGTATATTGGTAAGAAATATGCTAGAATATTTTGATTATATTATTAGTAAGGTTGTCACAAGTCTTAATGGTTGGCATGGTAAGCGTCTTTCTTATGGGGAGGGGGTTAGTAGGGAGCCCATTGTTTTGATCAAGAGTGTTATCCAATAACTTCCTATTTATACTCACTCTGCTTTCACCACTCTCAAAGGTACTCTTAAGTTAATTGATAAGAATTTAGTTGATAGATTTAGGGGTAGTAGCCAAGGTCGTAATAACTTTTGTAATTCTTTGTTAAATTAACGTGTTCCATTTGACAAGGGGTATTGGTTTCAAAAGTATACAAGACTTTAGCAAAAAATTAACAATGAATAGATGGTGGAGGTTGAGAACCTCAAATTCTCTTTCGGCCTCATTTGCCGAATAGAAGTATTGCATCAAAGCTCATGTAGTAGGTAAAGAAAGGGCTTCAGGTAATTTCCATGCCTAGAAACACATGCTTAAAGTTAGAGAAGACGCAGAGAAACATATGATTTTCCAAGTTAATTCTGGTTCTAGATCTTCTTGGGGGGACCGGTAAGGGCCTTTTAGCCTATCAAGCCCCTTTTTCACGCAAAAGCTCAAAATCTCAAGTCAAGATGTTCATCAACAACAAAAATGGAATGATTTTGCCAAGCCATATTTGTGCATACATCCGTAAAATAGAGATTGGAAACCTCAAGAAGGTGGATTAACGTTTTTGGGATCTTACCGACAATGTTAATTCTCTAACAGTATTGTTTAGAATTTTCTAAGAACAAAAAATCTTATTAACCTCTTATCAATAAGGTATGGCATTGTTTTACATGGCTTGGTTTCAATAGTTTGTTTCCATTTGATAATTGTCTCTTCTTTGAAGACAAATCAAGGATTTTTTTAATTTTGAAAATTTATAAGCTTATAGAGAGGAATCTATCTTTAAGGAAGAACACTACTTATATTCAACAAGGGACATGATGGAATGTAGAAGTGTCTTTGTTGTATTTTGAGATTTATGTCTTATATTCTTATATTGGAAATCTACTCCTAAATTATAAAGGATAGTAGATCAATGTTTGTCTAAGTTTTAAAGTTGAGTATGATAACTAGAGTAAGTTAGCTGAATCATATAAGTTTTAATCAAGCATCTTTACATCATTATTGTTATGTTTTCTTGGGTAGAGCTGCCTAGGAGTATCAACTAGAGTTAGTTTATGTGTTGGTGCATCAGAGTTACTTCTTGTTTAGATTTTTATCTTCGAGATCTGAGATGGTGGCTAGAGTTAGCCTAGTTTGATTCTTGAAGTCTATATCAAAGGATTAAAGAGTCTCAATTCCTAGGTTTCAAGAGTTTTTAATCTGAAACTTTGTTGTCTTTGAGTGAAATGGAATTTGTGTTGAAATCTTGTGAGTACATGTCATTGTTTTGACCTCCATTGAGTAAGAGGGTTTTCTCGTAAAATTATTGTGCTTGATTAACTTTAGAGCCGTCATTATGGGCTAGGCCCGTAAGACCGTCCTGGACTTACCCGTAATTTAATCGGCTGGACTATGATTCTTGAAACTCATTTAAGAAAATAGCTTTTTACCCGGCTTGAATAAGCATAATGATTTGTGGGGCTTGGGAAATATGGATAGAGCCCGTCTGTGGGCTAACTAAAAATTGAACAAAAAAAGGAAAATAAAATAAAGTATTAAAAATAACAAGAATCTAAACTCAAAATCTGTTTAAAGTTTGAAATATTGCAATTTAATATAAATTATGTACTACATGAAATAAAAATTTCCTAAATTTTCTACGAAATCACAACATAGGTCGTAACATATGGTATGTTGTCATAGTTTTTGTGTTTTATTATGATCATTGGAAAACAATTAGGTTAATATTTCTATTTAGATATTTATGATTTTACATAAAATTAAACTTGATAAATTTATAAGGATAATTTGTATGTTTGGATTTTATTAACAAGTAGTAACACTAACACGATGTAATATTGTCTTATCGATATTTATGATAATACTTTTATATTATAATTTAATTAAAAGAATTATAAAAAATATACTTCTTAAAAAAGAGGGCTGCCCGGCAAAGCCCTTAGCCCACGTACTTGTGAGCTTGGTTGACCTTTTTCTGGCCCACACCGAAAATGGTCTAGCCCAGCATGACTTGTTAAATTTCAAAACATGTATGGATTAGACTAGATAGGGTGGGCCAACGCATATTGATAACTCTAATTAACTTCGAGTTATTTAATTTGTGTACTATTATTTTGACAGGGGACCTGGTCCAGTAATCACTAGTGGACGCATACATTATAGCATAATAATACTAGTGAATCTTTTAAATTGTTTCATTTGACTGCTGGCCAATACTATAAATCCAATTAAGCAAAAAATCTTACCAAGAACTTTCTACAAAGGGATTAGACACAGTATAACCCCCACTGTTGAAGGCTACACCAGATTCTCCAACCCATGGACAATTACTTTCAATGGTTTGAGTAGGACCACAATACTTGTCTATTTCGATTCAATTAACATTAATTAATTTATCAATTCCAAGATCAGATAATAAAGTCAGTTTACTACCTTGAGATTCAAATGTACATAGATTCTCTCTCAAGGGAAAAAAGATATCGGTACAAAAATTCACATAAAATAAAATGCAAGAAAATTCCATTCCAGAGGAATTTGTTATTTTTTCCAGACACAACTAAGAAATAGGACCTACACATTTAATTTTCTTATTACTTAGTTTTTTCCAAAAATCGTCACAACTACTCAAATCACATACATTCTCTAATGATTTTATGTACAATTTATGTTGTGAAATGTTCTACCTGTATGATGACTACCAGCAAGAGCAAAACACTTCTTACTGATAGTTTCTATATCTTGGATCCAAGATGTATGGTAAATAATAAAAAGAAATCTTAACCATTACATACACTTTAATAGGTAAAACCTTGACAGAGGGTTACATGGGAGAATAGAATAACTTATTATTTTAAGTGAGAAGAAGCAACAGACAAGCCCGACCTTGTCGTTCCAAGAATACTTGTACTCTACGATATATGTACAACATATCTTAGCGATCAGATTCATTTATCAAAGAATAATGCATACACAAATATTATCACAGATCAGTTAGCATAAGATTACGCAAACCTGTCTACTCAACATAGTATCATCCCATTTTATGTGGCCTAACTTGACGAGAATACTAAATAATACGACAAGCTAAATGTGTTGTTTCAAACAAAAATTCACAACATAATATCATTCCAATAATTGATATTTCATTTTTTATCAACAACAAATGAAGAAAACAGCAAAACGTACCAGGCTTCTCATCCAATAAACGTCCTCTAACAGGTCCACTGCCTTACCCAACCAAAAGTAACCCTGGTATATCAACAAACCTCTAAAAAGAAATATAATCTACCACAAATAACTAAAACACCCCATCAAGACTACTAGATATGATAAAGAAGTATATTCCAAAAGTCCAGCAAAGTGATAGTAGCGCATATCGTCTTGTAATTAACTACTAAAAAATGTCATGGATAGTTACAGATACACCCTTAAGACAAGAGGCCGAGGAGGTTCACGAGGTTCACATGAACTCATGCTTTCCTCCCGAGATAGTATACAGTAGTGTTATATTTTTTATAAAATTGAAAAACTCACACTCGAAGTATCATATAATTTGATGAATACTGGGTGCACCTCTTTACGTGATGTTAGAAATTTGAATTTTGTATTATCTTGTTTTGTTTTATTTTTAAAATTAGAAAAAAGTAGTCCAAAAAACAAGGAAACTGTTGCAGCAACATTTTTCATGATATCTTCCAGAAAGAGAGAACATAACGAGATTCTTATGTTTGATCACAATTTAACAAGTATATAAATATTGTTTTTGAGTCAAAATTTAGTCATTTTAGTGGGCTTGTTCTAATTAAAATTAATCATATTTTTCCTTCCACAATCCCTTAAATATAACTAAATATGGTGTATTTCTATCTCTAGCTCAGCAAACAACATAAGCATAACAATAATTGAATATTATCGAAATCGTTGAGAATAGAGAGGAAATGCAATTACCACATACAATTCTTGATCTTGTATTCATGGTTGTATTCCTAAGTTCATGTCTATTTGTAAAGGATGGTTAGTAGGATCATGTTGCCCCATGACTGCAAATGCAATTGAAAAAATTCTTAAATATGATGGATAAAAGTGCTGAAGGACAAATAACGCTGAAATGTGTACAAAAGTTTAATAGCTATACGTTTTGCTACTTAATACATGAAGTACCTTTATACTGAGACAACTAGATAAGCACCATATGAGTATACTGCAACAAATAGTGCACCATATGTTCTGAATTGAATTTGATCTCCATGAATAAAATAGACAAATAATATTTTCATATTATAGACGGATTGGCAACAAAAAACACAATGAAAGAAGTAAAAGGTTATCCTACCTACCAGATACTTATCATTGACTAACCATTCTACAACATAGAGAAATCCCACAAATACAACCACTAACATTTCAACTAACCGTTCACGTCATACCCCCCTACTTCGTCGTCACATTACCGAACCATAGTCACATAATATATTACATGACACTCCCTTAACACGAACACCCAATCTCTTTCCCACAAGGTGAAAACCACCTAAACATATTTCATTACACACACTACCTCTACTCCTCGCCATTACGACACATGAACAACCCTTATTGTCTGTTACTAACCTTTTGAATATTTATCCCTTCAACCATACCCAACAGCTTTGCTCATCAGAACGAACAATCAAATATAAACCATTATACACGTGCCTACTAAGTGGAACATAATTAAGTCAATACAACACTAACTCACATGCACATTTAAAACATATACAATATCATAAATATTTACGCACAATGAACAACTTTACATTTTATATTACATCGTTGGTTCTCTCATGGAAACCAAACCTAAATAGTTAGTTTTGTCAGAACGTGGACACTAATCCAAGTTATTTGTGTTGGAACGTGGCAATTGAAACCATTGTTATGCCAGTACATGGACCCCAATCAAAAAGTTATAACGGAACGTGGAAACTGATGCATTGAACACATCATAATAACAATCACAACTAAAATGTGGAAACCAATCCGTTCAGCACATCACAATCACAACTATATCTTCAAGATCATACATTTAAGTCATGATTACATGGCAATCATAGTTCACCCATCACATTTACAACAAGTGGATCAACAATGTAACATTCATATACAAACATTAATTTGACCATAATTAGCCTAGTTCATGATCTAACACTCCTTTATAGGTTTTAATCACAATTCATCAAAAATCCTCAATTCAATCGCTCCAATATGTAATCTAGCATGCATTCAGAAATCTAGTTCATTTCGTGATTTCATAGTCCTATTCTTAAACAAATTGTACCCATGATACCGATTCCTGAGTCCCTAAGAATTCATCGATTCCTCATCTTAAGGCATAAATCCACATACTTTGATTTCTAGGGATTACTCATCAAATTTACTTGGTGCACGAAAGTCTACACATAACCCTACCATTGATTTCCATATGTTATGCATTAAGGACAACTTTATAACTAAATTCATTAAACATAACCTACATGGGAGACAAACAGTTGCACAAAATTTTGACTTTGATTCTAGTTTTTTGGGCTTCATGATAGAGAATTTTTGCCAAGAATCTGTAATATTTCACTATCTTCACGGTAGAAGTGTCCTTTTCCTTCATTCCCAAGCTTAAATCTGTTTTTGTATGGTTTTTAGGGTGTTTTACAACTTATTTAGGTATTTTAGGAAGATGGAGAAAATAAGATTTTTCGTAATTTACATTCTATCTCGCCTATCCCACCCTATCACTAGCTTACCTCGCTTGGGCACCACCCCGCCCTAGCGGTACTTGACACGCTGTGACGGGATAGTGGTCCCATAATTCCCTAAATTATTGTTTCTCCTAATTAACAATAGTTTTGATCGTTACAAAAAATTAAGAATATAGGTTATTTAACTTTCCAAATACACTAATCAATATGGTAGGCCATCTCTTTATATATCATATTGACGATAAATTTGATTTCAAAAAAAATAGTTATACAAAATGAACAAGGATTACAATTTATTAATTCCAAAAATATAATAAGCACGGAATATAATTTACTAAATTCCCAAATATAATGAATTAGGAATACAATTTATTAGTTTTCCAAATGAAATAGAAAACATGGTAGGGACATCTCTATCTATATATATTATATAGTCAATAAATCTGATTTCAATACAAATTAGTCATACAACTTATTAAGTTCCCAAATAAAGATATGGTAGGCCATCACTTTATATACTTATTTCTCACTCAAACTTATTCTACATTATTTTTGCTACTTATGTTCTATTTAAAAACTAGAAATACTTATTGCCATTCATCAATTTTTGATGTTCTTAACATGAGTATTCGTAATTAAGTATATATATATTTATAGTTTTTTAAGAATTGATGTAGCGGTAATTTTACTAGACAAATCATCACAAAATTGGAGAAATCCTCTAACCAGTGATCCGGATCATCAACATGCTTACATGGAGGAGACTGCAGAGGATGTTACATTGAGGAACTTTAAAACAAGAATTTATCATATTGAAGTGCCAATAGACGAAGTAGCAAATCCAATAAGAGTTGAAGATATTTGTATCGTATGTCAGGTAAGACCAGAGCTTGAAGAAACCATTTGGACACTTGGGAAATGTCTAGTTTCAAAAATAACTAAAGAGCATTTCGTTCAAGTCACTCTTCAGTTTTCTTAAGTTGTATCTTAACTTCAAACAACCATATCTTTTAGCACATAAATATTAAGGTGGTCCAAGATATATACAATTAAAAAGGCCACCGAGTCCTCTTTCCATATCCACCAAGTTTGCCTTAATCATAGTTCTGAGGTATGTATGCTTTCATTGTGTTGTGTTTGTTTGCTCTCACACCAATCATGAAATGTCTTCCATGGATTCATACTTAAATTTGATTGATTAAGATTCTTGATGCCGTTCTTGATGTTCTAGCTTCTTTATTTACTAATGAAGTCTTATTGAGCTCTTGAGGTGACGGTTTTTGCATATGAGTGTTTTTCTTGATGTATTTTGTATGGTTTTCATAGAAAAGGTTCTGAGTTTATAAAATTCATGAAATTTGGCAAAAAAATTTGCATTGGATGTGAATTGAATAAAGTTTGGGAGAAAAAGAAAAGATTGGAAAAAAAATGAACCCATGCCCGCGTCGTGGAGGTGTTTTAAAATTTAAGTCTCCAAATAGTCACTGCCTCTCTGCTTCGTAGAGATGATACGAAGTCCTAAGTGTGTGTATATATAACTCAAAATCCTTTTAAACCATGTATGCCAACTGCGGTAAGGATCATACTTTTTAGACGAATCCTTAGTACCTTCAGCAGAGTTTAGTGGATCCACTTAGTTGCTTATATCCCAACAAGGTATAGGAAAGTTCAGGAAGTGTGGGTTAGATGTTGTATCATCACATAGCTCATAGTGATGGTTGTCAGTTAGAGAATCTCCCAAATGAGAGTGGAGAGCTTATTATTTTATTTTTATACAACTTGAGTTACTATTTATTATTTTCAAAGCTTTATATATTGGATCTTATTTTCACTGCTTGCATATTGAGTTGAGTTGACTATTTATTCCCTTTCTATCCGTTCAGCTATATTTATATGTTTGAGTTTTCACCTTACATGCTTGTATATTCAATATGCTAACTTTATTCAACTTGCATTATGATACAAATACATGTGTTCAGGGTAACAACAGGCGCTTCGTTGAGACCATTCACATTCAAAGTAGCTTGGGTGAACCTCCTTACTTCCGGAAGGCTTCACATTTACTTCTGTTTTGTAAAGTTGTTGGGGGTTCTGTTCTGAAACTTATCTAAGTATTATATTCTTCATAGGTAGTCTAAAGTTTTTAGGAGTCTCTCATTATTTATTTTGTTGTCGAGGTATTTTGAGGTGATGCAACAGTTAACTATAACTTGTTAATTATTTTTAGACGTTTCTTAGAGTTGAGTTCAAAAATGAGTTTTTAAATTTTATTTATGCTGTTGGAGTTCCAATTGTGCTTGACTTAGTTTCCTCTTGTAGTCAGACAATTTAAGGGTTCGCTTGGGGACCAACAATGGTTCTTGAGTGCCGATCACATTCATAGTGTAGGCTCGAATTGTGATATTGTTTATAATCGATCTTTGTTTTGACTCGATTTACCTAATATTTTTGACTCTATGCAGGGTCTATGGCAAACACTAAATAAGTTCTAGAGAAAAAATCGATTGAAGAAATCAGATCCAAAAAACAGTGAGGCAAGTGCACTCAGTCAAGTCATCTACAATGCCAACGCAAGCGACATAAAATTTAAAAGAAGAAGAAGAGGAAAGTCAAAGACAATGATTCTTAGGAGGTTGTGTTTGCATATGATTCCGAAGAACATCATGTATTTTCTTAAAACAAAATTGTATATACATACTTCTATATGTTATTAGTTATATACAAAATTGCAAAAAGTATATGTATATTTTCTACTGGAGTAATAATTTTATATAAATATATGTATATTTTATTAGTTATTCACAAATTTTTTTGAAATATATGTATGTTTGCAGCTTAAATGAGAATATATATATATATATATATATATACACACACACACACACACACACACACACACACACAGACAAACATATATTATACTCATATACACATATTCATTTACCTATTAGTTTATAGTTCTATACAAGTCATATATAAATACATTATATATTGCATTTATACAAATATTTTATTGTTGTATAAAATGATATAACGGTAAATAACACAACTGAAATATTTTTTTATCTTCATCTTGTTATAGAGTTAGATTCATGTGCAAACATCCACCAACAAATGTAGTGTTATACACATGTCAAGACCATACATAAGTTACAAAAGAGAATGCTTGAAACTTAGTACTGTTGCTGGTGAATCACATCGTCTTTACCTAATGAAACCTTACCAATCCTGCATCCATACTATATCAAAAGACATAAAAGAGTAGTACCAATACAAAACAAGCATACTGATTTGCATTATTGGTACACCCGATGCCCAACGCATAGCATAAGAAACAAAGTAACAGGCTCATGAAATAAACCACTCGCTTTTACACCTTCACCCTCTCTTGAAATGCCTCCAATATACACTAGTGTTCTACACTATCACCCTTCTCAATCAACCTACCTACCATATATTTTATTATAGACTAACCACTCTAACATATAGAAAAATCCCCCAAATATACCACTAACATTTCAACTAACCATTCAGGTCATACCCCTACTTACTTGTCATACTACCCAACCATAGTCACATAATACATTACATCACACTCCCTCAACACTAACACTCAATATTTTTCCCTC
The DNA here is from genome assembly GCF_036512215.1 of Solanum lycopersicum. Lineage (NCBI taxonomy): Eukaryota > Viridiplantae > Streptophyta > Magnoliopsida > Solanales > Solanaceae > Solanum > Solanum lycopersicum. The sequence goes on from NC_090811.1 coordinate 53,792,371, forward strand.
AAGGTGAAATCCACCTAAGTATATTTCATCACACACACTTCCTCAACTCCTTGCCATTATGAAAGATGAGCAACCCTTACTATCGATTGCTCGCCTCTGGATTATTTATTCCTTCCACTATACACAATACGTTCGCTCATTACAATGAACAATCAAATATAAACCATCATATACATTCCCACTAAGTGAAATATACATAAGTCAATACAACACTAAACTCACATGTGCATATCCAACATTTATGATATCATCAATATTTATACATGAACGCCAAAAAAATTCACATTTTATATCACATCGGTGGTTCTCTCATTGAACCCAAACCCAAAAAACTAATAATGCCTGAACTTGGCAACCTATCTATGTTAGTTATGCTCGAATATGGAAATCGATCCCATAGTTATGACGGAAGGTGACAACCGATACAATTATTATGACGCAATGTGATAATCTATACAACACTTATATCAAAATGTGACAACTGATTCAAGTTAGTTATGCCGGAATGTGACAACTGATTCATTCAACACATCACAATCACAAGTATATACTAAACATCATACATTTAAGTCGTGATTTCATTGCAATCATAGTTCACCAATCTCAATTACAACAAGTGTGATCAACAATGCAATATTAATATACACACATCCATTTTCCATACATAGCCCTAGTTCATCATATACTACTTCTTCATAGGGTTTAGTCATAATTAATCATAAAACCTTCATTCAATCGCTCCAAACTTGATCTAGCATACATTTATAAATATAGTTCCATTCATGATTTCATAGTCTTATTCTTAAACACATGTACCCATGATGCCAATTCTAAAGTCCTTAACACTTAATCAATTTATTTTCTCAAGGCATAAACCCATATACTTTAATTTCTAGGGATATTACTCATTGAATTCAATTTGTTCACGAAGCTCCACACACAACCTTACAATTGATTTCAATATATTACGTAGTATCCACATATTTATAATTGTTCAATTGATAAAACCTAGCCTGCCTGGGTGCCAAGCAGTTACACGGAGTTTTGACTGATTACGGTTTTTATGGGCTTCGCAAAGGTGAATTTTCTCAAGAATCCGCATGATTTTACCATCCTCATGCTAGAAATTCCCTTATCCTTCCTTTCCAAGATGACAACAACTTTTATATGATTTTTACGGTGTTTTATGACGTATTAGGTATTTTAAGAAATGGTAGGATTTCTCATAATTTATTTCTACCTCGCCTTTCCCGCCTTAGCGCTAGCTTACCCCACTGTTGTGTCGCCTTCCTAGTTGCACCTGGCCCGCTGTGGTGGGACAATGGCCCAGATTCCCTAAATTTTTGTTTCTCCTAATTAACGAAGGTTTCGGTCATTACAATATATAGAATTTTACCCCTCGTTCATCCTTGAATGACCAGTGTATGAATATCATGTGCCTTATTTTGATTTACCTTTAAGATTAAGAATTGTTCCACTACAGGATCACGACAAATGTTAATTTTTTACTTCATTCCCACGACAGAATAGCATACCAAATAGGTTAGAGGAATAAAAGAAACACATACGAAGAATCAATTGTATTAAATTGACAAAACCTGCCCTGCAAAGGCGGCAGGTCTCCCGCTAAGTGAGAGATCTCTAGTTAAGGGGGGATATTCAAAACAACAAAGGTGGAATGCGAATGATTTCCCTTAGTTCTATCTTCCTGCCTTACTCAACTCTCTAGAAACTTCTCTATTGTTTCTCTTTCGTACATCCAAATGAAGGTAATTTTTATTTTGCATTGGCTCTTACTTCATAACTAGATTTACAATAGTTGCATGATGATTACCTGATTGAAAAATAGATGGTGTTTGGGGTAGTTTTTGAAATTAAACTAGGTTGATAGATTTGTTAGAGAAACATAGCTTGGTTACTTCTGTTACAAGCACCAACATTCCCACAACATCCCGATTATAACGATTTCATAAAAATATGGTTAAAATGATATCGAAATGGGTGGGGGGGAAGTTTAAGTGTCCCTTGGTTTAAAAATCATATTTAGTCCTCTTTTAGGAGTTATTTTTCCAAAATAATTGCTTATTTATCTTCTAGGATAGTTATAGAACTGTGATACGCTGAAATTATGTGGGGAAATAGAGGCTTTAGGACAAAAATGCATCATTGATACGCCTATTGTTCATTACAGATAAATGCTGCTCTGGTGACCTTCATCCTATTATGGCAGCCTTCATAATCCCGCCAAGTCGAGATTATGACCTCTGTGGCGGGATAAGCCAAGAAGTGGCGTTACCGTTTACACCAACAATTTTATTTTCTTTATTCTTAGTTTACAGACTTACACTATACTTTCTCATTCTAACTTATATTCTACTTATTGCAGGCTCTCATAATGGCTGGACGAAAGGATAAACAATTACCTTTCATCCAGTTTTCTGATGCCACGAGTTAAGAGAGACACTACGATACTAAAAAACATGAATCTTTTGGGAAAAGGGTTTTCTGCTACAAAAGCTAAAGGAGAAGGCATCAGCATTCTCGCCTGATGGAGTTCGAATGGGCTCAACTAACTAAGGCTTCCCAGTTGCGCGTTCCACTCGAGTGCGGGAGTTTTATGACATCATCCCAATCGTCCGCTGGGATGATTCTTACCCGGTCATCCATGTCCGGGAGATGATATCCCCTGATTGCCATCAGTATTAATTAAGTATTAGAGTTGCATGATGTTCCAAATGTAGAGTTAGAGGCCAAGCTAAGAGAGATGGATTTGGAGTGGCTGAGAGACACTCTGGTTGAGCCAATGCGTTGGGATTACGTATACTTGGCTATTGCAGAGGAAATTACTAGCACGGATCAGTTACTGTATGCTAAGAAGTGGCTGAATTTGGTTACTAGGAGGATCTACCCGTCAAGAAATTTTGCCAACGTGACCTTTCCTCGGGATTTGGTAGTGGCTTGTTCCATACAGGGTATACAACTGAACATGGAGGCAGAAATAACCTCAAAATTGAAGATGTTCTATAAAGGTAACAAGAAGACATTTTTTCTCCCTAGCCTTATCACTACTTGGGTAAGAGGGAAGACGCGCCTCCATTTGATGGTGAAGAGGTACTTCCTATGGATCCCCCCTTCACCCTCTTTTGGTTCGTACAAGTTCTACTTATACGAGAAAGAGGTGAAGGATGGGCAGGGTTAGCATTAGTAAGGCGACCTTAAATTCAGACGAAGATGACCCACAATTAGGTGCATGGGTTGAACAGGATTTGGAGGTTGTCCAAAAAAAGATGGCGAGTCCCTACGGTGACTTAACTTTTGTTCCACACAATATAGCCTAGTGGTTGAGATGCTCCATCGCTAAGAGCGCCAGGAAAGGAAGAAGAACCTAGCGAGGGACCTTTTTGATGATTCAACTTTTGAAGGTAGTAAAAATCATGTACTAATATTTCTCCAAGGCATGAGATTCCCATAGTGGAGAAGGATGATTATGTTCAATTTTTGGAGTTGGAGAAGGCCGTGACCGTCGTAGTGCCCCTTAAGTATTTAAATTCTGACATCGACACCTCTCGCTTGCACGGTTCTTGAGTTGCTTTCATGTCTTTTCTTGTACTCCTTAATATTACACTTTATTTTTATTTTCCCACTCTTTTAGGTTTCTGGAAGACATGGATGCTTGTTTTTGGATGTTTGATGGAGTCCTATGTTTAAGTCTAAAGGTTCTATAATATTTTTTCTTCTGTTGCTGAACACTGTGTGGAGTTGCAATTATTTTGTTCAGATCCCATTCGGGTTGACATTTTGAAGTTAGGAAAATAAGGGAGGTTGGTTTTAGGTTCTGTCTCGCACTATCCTGCTTTGGAGGGATAACTCCTACTGTGGCGGTATCACTTTGGCAGGAATAATTCCGCCCAAGCAGTTCAAATTTAACAAAACCAAGACTAATAATTTTGGATTCTTTTTCTTTTTCTATGATTTCCAAGTTTCCCATCTTAACCAATCAAACTAAGATAAATCTCCAAGCTAGGAAAATCATTAACTACTATGAATCAATCTTAACGACATGACAATCCACTAGTTCTCATTTATTCAATCTTACACCAAAACATCCCCAAGATGCACCCAAATATTCACACAATTATCAACTGTTTGTTATGCACACCCAGATTCTATTTTACGAATCACCTCGTAAATTAGCTAGACATTTAAACTAGCTTAGTAATGACTTCCTTTCTTAAACGAGTTTCATGACACTCAATCATTTATAACTTGCATAACTTTAACCAACTATCCAACACAATTCACAAATTTTAAGGTTCAAAGCACACATTATAGTACACATAATCAACTCATCATATTCAAGAAATTACAACTTCTGCTTCACTTTTTTAAGATACCAATTAAAATTGGGAGAAACCAATTGGACACAACTCATACCACAACCTACACTTCTCATAAAAGAAGATAATGAGTGGAACAATTTCCTAGAATTCTTTCTAGCTTCCCAAATATTAGGTGTGGACTTCAACACACCGATCCACAGCAGTCTAGTCCATATTTTGCTCATGTACGGAGAGACCGGTAAGCTAGAATCTGATACCAATTTGTCACGACTCAATCACCTGGTCGTGGGGACACCCACTCTACACCTAAGTAAGAGAATCCTCATATACCAATAGCTAATTATGTGGTAAATTAAAAGAAAACAGAGATGGATAAATACTATGATTTTATAAATAATATGTTTAGACACACCTTTACTTAGACCTGTAAAGTAATTTAAACAACTACTATGAAATCCAATCTAAAGAGGTACAAGAGCTACTAAGAGTACCATTGAACAAGATAAATAAAAAAAACATGGCTCCCAATATGTAGAAGGAAGAATAGAAGCTGTTGGAGAATTACTTCGTCTTCACCTAATGAAACATCACCCATCCTGCATCCAGACTATTCAAAAGACATATCAAGAGTATTATCAATACAAAACAAGTGACTGGTAGTCATCATCGGTCAACTAGTTACCCCACACTTAACATAAGAAACCAACTAACAATATCATGAAATAAACCTCTCGATAGGGCGTATACATCAAACTCCATGTTTAGCTCACCTAGTTTATATTAGTTATAATAGCTCCCACAGTCATACTCTAGTTGCATTTGATCATGTTTTTAGTAAATATTTCAACATTCAGGTTAGCATGTAATTTTCATGATTAGTACTTGGTGATTACATTCAAATTAGATTTTAAAGTATGTTACAGTATTTGCATTCCTTCTCATTTTATGTCATTGATCAATTATGCCTTGTTCAACTTATATATATTTGTTCAGCATAGTATCTATATCCTGCATGCTCAGTACATTCCAAGTACTGACACATACTCCGTGCTTTATTTTTTCATGATTTAGGTTCTAGTACCTATCATACACATTGTGCTTAGATGAATTTTTCTGTCACGTTTTAGCAACTTCAGTGGTTAATTATCATACTTCGAGGAAAATAGACATGCTTTTCATTATAGTATTTTATACAGTTTTCTTTTTTGTTAGAGTTAGTTGGGGGGCTTGTCCCAGCAACTCAACTCAGTTAAAGGCTTTTCAAACATAGTAGTAGAATCAACTTGAATTGTTAAGTTTAATCTTCCAGTTGTTATTGTACACTTTGTATGTTTTATATATTAAAACTAGTTGGGTATTCCCCACTTTAAATTATCCATTATTTTTGCTTCCACATAGTATACATCATATTCAGTTAATCCAAGTATGCTTAATATATATAGAAGACACAGAGTTAACTTGGGTTCACTCGTGATCCTAGGTCCCTTGTTACGTCAACGGGATAACATTGGGGTGTGACAACTCTGTACTATATTTGGAGATTCGATAACCAATAACAATCACCATGAGTTTCATGATGATATAATGTCTCACCCACATTGTGGGAATTTTCCTATACCTTGAAAAGGTATAGAACAAACTAAACTCATGTATCAATTAAATAGTCCTTCTCGGAGAAAGTGATGAGCTATCTGATAGTCGGTATGATCCTATCCTACCATGTTTACGTGGTTTATAGGGTAATGAGTTATACGAACTCACACCTACATATGTGTTCAATACTGCTCCCAATATATTCTTTTCAAAATGTAAAAAATACTCTCTGGTAGAGGTAAGTCCTCAAAAGCACCTCTTTAAGAGGTAAATCAGGTAAATCCTATGTACTCAAACTTTCTGAAAACTCTTTAATTTTTTTTAAACAATACTCTTTATGAAAATAAAGATACATTTGGGAATCATATATTTCCCTTAAAATATTTTCATAATTAGAAATTTATACTTTAACTTACCCTTGAAATTATGATAAATTCTAGAAATCAATTGAAGAAAATATGCTCTTGTTAAAGATTCTGAAGAAAAACTTAGAAATGAGGACTACTGTTAGATTATTAACATGAATAATAACTTAAAGATCTCAAATCATAATATAGTGCAACTTATAATCAAGATTTTAGAATTAATAAACAATAACTCCTTTCATAACCCTATATTTTACTTTAAATGACTGAATTAAGATGTAGGGCTTTTTTACAAACTTAAGTCCATCATTATGAATAATCTAACATACTTGGAAGAATAAAGTTCTTAGCAAAAAAATGAGAGATTGGCTTCAAAATCATAGCTTTCTCCTCTTGAATCCTTTCTCTAATACTTGGGAGTTTTAATGAACTTAAAAAGATTTTAAAAAGTATGAAATATATCCGAACTTTGACCGAGATCATTGTAATAATCTCAAACTTTGACCAGGACTTTTTTCCCCTACACTATTTAATATAATGTATTTTAAGGTTTATATGTGCCCACCTGGACATTATAAATATTGAATCATTATAAATAATATTTTTTCGATGTGGGTACATATATACCTTTAAAATACATTATTAAATAGTGCAGGAGGAGTAATAGGTCCCGCCAAAAGTTTGGGATTGTTACAACAATTTTTGTAGAAGTATGGATATATTTCGAACCCTTCCCCTAAAAAGATTGATCGACAGTCTTAAAACCGTTAAATTATGTATAAGAATATAAAAATTTAGGTTTTAAAGGGATTAGGAGATACAAAAACACCCCTACTTAAAACTGTCGGAGTGATCTATGATTTCGTTCTACAGCCTGTAGGACTTTTTATTGCCTATTCTTGTCAGCCGTATATTCAAATTCAAATACCTAAAACAAAGATATTTCCACGAGCTCTTTCCATAAATCATCAACAAGTCTACAATGTGGAAACACCTTTTGTAAAACTCATGTTTTTGGGTCATTTCTAACAGTCTCTCCTACGACCCATAAAATCGCCCACGACATGTAATTCCTTCTCATATGCTCAAAGTTCTATTAAATTTTCTTTGTAAGTCTGGGATCCTTCTACATGCACTATCAACGGTTAATAGATGTTTCCATTACTCATCCTATCAACCTTTAAGACACATAACAGGACTAAAATTTTCCATGACCCACCATGGTTCCTAGGACTCCCTTAGCTTCCTTAACTAAAAGGTAATAAAATAGTATTGTGGTTTTTACCTTTAAAAAGGAAGGTTTCCATAATAAATATGTGTTATATTGTTTTGCGATTGTATATTTTCCTAAACTCACAAGAACCTGTTTCATGAAAGAAGGTTTTCTCGTCTAATGATTCACATCTTGAAAAATTTCAATGTCTGCACAACCTACACCACAAGAAGCAACTTCCCAAACGCGACCACTATTCTTCAATGGAAAGTATTATGGATTGTAAAAAAACCGCATAATAGATCACTTAATAGGAGAAAATCCAGATACCTGAGGATTTGTATTGGATGGTCCAACCATAACTATAAAAATGTAAATTGATGGAATCACTCATGTACCAAAGGAAAGGAAGGAATGGAATGATACGGGTAAACTGGAAATTCAGAACAATAATAAGGCTAATAAGATTTTGATATACGGTATAGGTCTACATGAATACAATTGAATCTCATCATGTCAATATGCAAAATCAATATAGGAACACTACAAAGTATTCACAATTTTACAACGCAGGTAAATAAGTCTAAAATAGACAATTGGATAGGCAATCTTAGTTTCTTAAAATGGCATACAAATTTCATCGCAACTATCAATGAAATCTAGTCAATATGAGAAATGACTCCTAATGGAAAGGCTGTTAGAGAACTTTGAAGTGTTGGTCCAGAATATTGGGAGAGAGAGGTAGAAATTATCATTGAACCACATTAATTAGATAACATAGTTAAGGATGAAATCATTGGAATCCATTTGACTTATGAATTTAAGAAAAACAAGGAAAAGAAAATTAGAGGAAAGAGAAGTACCTGGTTCATAAAGCTACACCACCTAAAGATTTCGAGGATGAGAACATCACACTAAGGCTTAAGTGATTCTTTAGAACTTTGAGAAGACGACAGGTTTTTTCATAAAAAGAACTTTCAAAACCCAACTGAGAAGGATCCAAAGGTACATGTATGTCATAAATGTGAAAGTCTACAGGACTTTATCAATTTTTGTCCACTTTGAGCCTTTTAGCATAAGATAAAATATCTTGAGAAAAAAAATCAAGAATGATAAGTATATTCCCAAAAATAAGAGGCTTACCAATCAAGAAGCTAATCTCTTAGTTAAAACGGACTTTGTATGTATGGGAAATCAATTGGCGGAAGAGTATTGAAAAGGTGGACTCAAAAATAAGCCATTACTAGAAATTGGAGAGACAAAGAAGTTTGAATCTCTCTCACTAATCCCTCTAGAAGAAGAAAAACAAAATACTTATCAATCTCAAGAAACAATTTTAGCATAGATGGCAAGAACAAATTCTGAGAAAGATGAAAAAGATGTCAAATAGTCCAAAGTAAGATATAATTACATTAGAGGAAATCCTCATTCATACTCGAAGAGAAAACTAGAATCTCTATTGAACACTCTGGATGCATACAAGTCAATCAACTCTAAAAAAGAGCAAATGATTGACGACTATGCATCTCTAAGAAAAAAAATGTGAATCAAGAGAAAAATGATCAATGTATTCAAAATTTTTTGAAAGAACTACGAAATGACCTATACTGAGTGAATAAAAAGAATGAAGCTCGCCACAAAGAACTTCGTATCACTAAGATGGAAGCAACACACAACATGATATGAAAAAGATCCTCCATCATGCTCGACAACATCAAAAAGGTGCAAATCTCTACTACACATGTAATAAGGTTCATTCAAAAGTTTTTTTTTTAAATTAGTAATCCCATCAAAGACTATTACGTATTCAATGTTGACTAACCGAACATAAGAGTAATGCATGTCCTAAAAAGTTAAAAGCACATCAAAATATTTTAAGGTTTCTTAAAAAACCCAGGTTGGGAAAGAATCACAAAAGTAGTTCCCAAACCTATTTTTTTTTAAAAAATGGGCTAAGAAAAATCTCATCCAATATTATTCTAATAAACATGGACTAATTGGATCTTTGCACCCAAAACTAAGTTTGAGTATTGATGTAGGAACTGACGGAAAGACTTATTTATTTATGGTATCTAGATAGCGCATGCTACAGATAGATGAATATTTGTAAAAATAACTTTCTCTCACTGAGTAACTACAAGGGTAGAAATGTAGCTTTTGGAAACAGAAAGAAAAGTGAAATTTAGGGAACCGGAAAAGTTTGCCCCAATCACACTCAAGCAATAGACAATATGTACTAACTAAGAGGATTAAAACACAATCTTCTTAGTGTGTCCCAGATGCATGATAAAGGAAAAATGTGATTTTCACTTCAAATAAATGGAGAGTGTTCAATCCTATCTCTAGGAAATTGGTTCTTCAAGAAAAAGGCATAAGAATGTAGTTAAAGCAAATATCATGTGTCCTAAAGAGAATTCACTACAATGTGTAAGTGACATAACTAACATCGCTCATATTTAGTATAAAAGCTTGTGACACATCAGTTTCTCAACAATGAACAAGGTCATATCAAGACACCTATTCAAAGGCTTACCTTCAAAGAGATTAAATGATAGTCAAGTGTGTGTGGCATGTGCTCAAGTAAAACATGCACAATCCTCATTTATACCAAAAGCAATATTACAACCAAGCCTTTGAAACTACTTCATATGGACTTTCATCTTCGAGAATTTCATCACAAGGTGTGTGAAATTTTACTAGAGGGTTTCTCTCATCCAATGGATCCTAAGAATTTAGTCTGTTCCTTGAGCACACATAGCTTGTTTAGAGATAGGGTTGTAAAATCTTGGGAATTTGTTGTGATTTCAGTTGCTATAATATATGTAGTATAAAAAACATATTGTCTTAGAAACTGTACTTAATTTCTTGTATAAAAGTGAGAACCCTATTTTGTTTAAACTCTCTTAGTTTAGGAATTATTCTTCCTAGAACAGTTAAACAAAAAATACTGCTTCAAATTTCAAACGTCACATTCTTAATATATAAATGTTGCATTGTCAGTTACCTGTCAATATTTTGTGATATTCAATATTTAGTGCATTTTAGCTTTGGATGTATTCATTTAGGATTATATTTAACACGGATATTGTCCCAGAATTGAGTGCCCGCGTTGGATTTTAAGTTCCCTATGTTAGGCATCATTATTAGTGATCACACCACAATCATGCCTTTATACCCTAGCAAGGTATGTTGAGTCCTCTCAATGGGGCATATACATTAGACTCCACACTTAGCTCGCGTGGCTTATGTCGATTAGCACTAGCTTCGATAGTCAAACTTTTAGTGCTTTAACTAGGTTTTTAGTATATACATTTCAGTATTCAGTTTGAGTACTTACAGTCAGTGATAAACCTTCTTGCATTCTGGGAACTCTTTTATTGCTTTCTAGTCTTTACTTATAGTTGTGGGGTCTTTTCCAACATCCATCTTAGTATGATAGAGGCTTCATAGACAGAAAGTCAGTCAGCCAATTTATGTTTTTAAGTCTCTCTTAAATTGCATTGAGATATTTTGTATGAGACTTAAGTGTCATTTTGGCCATATATTTATTTGAAGTTGTTTTTATGAGTAATATTTTTTATATTTAATGTATTCTTTGTCTGAGTTATGTAAGCGAGGCCAATGGTCCGCTCAAGGCCAACAATGGTCATTGGTACAAGCCACACCCAAGGTGTAGGATAACGACGTGAAAAACGTGGCATTAGAGCACAGACTTCAATATTCATAGGGAATAAATGAAGCATGTCTGTAGTGTCCTAATCATTGGTATGAATCACGCCACATTATGATTAAGAGGCTAGAACATTTAGTAATTTTTCACTTCTTTCATGTTCCTTTTCGTGTCTTAGAGTTTATCTCTAAAAATTTTCTCTCTAATTCGTTCTTGCACACATTTTTTATCATCATGCCTCCATGAAGAGAAGAAAGAGGTCGTCCAACTAGAAGGGATGTTGAAGACAAGGAGGTATCGAATGCACCAAACGTGCAACCTCAAGGAATAACCATCAATGATGAGTTTCGTGAGTCTATATGGATGTTATGCCAAGAGGTGATTAACCATGTCAGGCAACAGAGAGGAGATTAACAAGAAGAGGTTGAACCTAGCGGATTCGTGAACTTCTATGAATGAATCAACCCAGTTTAAATGGTTCAAGCATTATTAAGGATCTGGAAAATTTCGTGGAATAGTTAAAGAAGGTTTTTGATGTGATGCATGTGGTTGAACTAACTGCATTCCAACTGAAAAATGTGGCTAGGAAATGGTTCGATTAGTTGAAGAAAGGAAGAGATAAGGATGCACCACTTGCGAGTTAGGCTTACTTTGAAGAAGCTTTCTTGGGGCATTAATTTTCCCGAGAACTGAAAGTGGAAAAGGCACATGAGTTCCTTACATCGAAACAAGACTCTTTAAGTGTGCACGAGTATGTCTTGAAGTTCATCCATCTATCCTTTTATGCTTCAGAAATGGTTAAGGATATGAGGAGTAGAATGAGCTTGCTTGTCACTAGCTTTGGTCGTGCTTCAAGTAAAGAGGACAGAGTTTTAATGCTGATAGGTGACATGGACATATCTAGGTTGATGGTTTATGTGCAAAAGGTTGAGGAGGATAATTTGAGAGATAAAGAAGAATATAGGAACAGGAAGCAGCTAGGACAGGTAATGAGTTTAGGCAGCAGAAGGGTGGTTAAACTCGGCCACAGTTTCAAAAACAAAAGGGATCTACACAATCATCTGCTAGTGCTCCTGCACTCAGAAAGAAACGTGAGCATCATAGACATAATTCACAGAAAATCAAAGCTAGACCATCATAGTCTCAAGGAAGTGTGAAACACGGAGGTAGTCGGGATCATGCATGTGATAAGTCTGGTAGATTCCACCTAGGTAAATGTTGTGATGGCCTGACAGTTGATCAACCAGATAGGGTTGTACCTAGATGATCCACTTTTAGTACTGTGGAGGGTCAAACAACCTATATGCAATCACTAGCCGCAAAGAACAAGGGAACTCTCCAGATATTGTCACGGTATGACAAAAGTCTTTACTCTTGATGTTTATGTTTTGTTACACTCAGGAGCAAGTTTATCTTTTATAACTTCTTATGTTGCAAATAAGTTGAGATTCTTCCTGAAAAACTTTTTGAACCCTTCTATGTTTCTACGCGTATTGGAGAGTCTATTCTAGCGGAAAGAGTCTATCGTTATTGTCCTATTTCTATCAATCACAAGAGCACCATGTCTAATTTAGTGGAGTTAGACATGATACATTTTGATTTCATTCTACGTATAGACTAGTTTCATGCCTATTATGTATAATTAGATTACAGAATTTGAGTTGACAAGTTTCAGATTCTTAATAAGCCAGTCATAGAGTGGAGTAGTAGTTTAGCAATGCTTAAGGGTCATTTCATTTCGTACCTTATGGCAAGAAAGTTAGTTTCAAAGGGAATTATATGTAACTTAGTCCGATTTAATGACTCGAGTGGTGAGGTACCTCCCCTTCATTAATTTTCTACAGTAAGGGAGTTTTCAAAAGGTTTTCTTGATGATCTACTCGGATTTCATCCTGAAAAAAGAAATAGACTTTGGTAGATACGTTATTCCAGACACTCGTCTTATCTCTATTCCACCATATAGAATTACACTAGTAGAGTTAAAGTAAATTAAAGAAAAACTCAAAGATCTGTTAGATAAAGGTTTCATTCGACCAAGTATCTCACATTGGGGCGCTCTGGTCTTGTTTGTAAGGAAGAAAACTGGTTCCCTTAGGATGTGTATAGACTACCGCCAATTGAATAAGGTTACAATAAAGAATAAGTATCCTTTTCCAACTATATATGATATTTTGATCAACTTTAGGGTGCCACCTGTTTCTCGAAAATTTATTTCGGATCGGGATACCATTAGTTAAAGGTTAGGGAATGTGACATTCTAAAAACATATTTTAGAACTAGATGTGGGCATTATGAGTTTTTGATCATGTTTTTGGGTTGACCATTGTACAAGCGACATTTATGGATCTTATGAACAAAGTCTTCAAACCTTATCTAGATATGTTTTTGTCATCATTTTCATTGACGCCATACTAATCTATTCAAGTAATGAAGAAGATCATTGTAGCCACCTCAGGATAGTTCTTCATACTTTAAAATACAAGGAGTTGTATGCCAAGTTATCCAAGTGTGAGTTTTGGCTTAAGTATATAGCATTCTTGGGTCACATAGTTTCCACTGATGGGATTAGAGTGGATACTCAAAATATAAAAGCAGTTCAGAGTTGGCATAGACCCACTTCTCCAATGGACGTTAGTAGTTTCTTGGGTTTGGATGGATATTATAGAAGGTTTTTTGAGGGTTTTTTGTCTATCTCATCTTCCTTGACTAAGTTGGATAAAAAAAAACGTTAAGTTTCAATGGTCTGAAGCTTGTGAGAAAAGCTTCTATTAGTTGAAGAAGAGATTTAACGTTGTCCCAATCTTGACCTTACCAGAAGGTACTTAGGGTTTTGTGGTGTATTGTGATGCATCAAGAGTTAGTTTAGGCTATGTGCTAATGTAGACAGGCAAAGTTATATCTTATTACTCCAGATTGTTGAAGGTTCTTGAGAGGAATTACCCAACCCATGACTTGGAATTGGCTGTGGTAGTATTCGATTTAAAGATATGGTCTTACGATTTGTACGACTTTCATGTTGATATATTTAGGGAACACAAGAGCCTACAATATCTATTCACCCATAAGGATTTCAATCTTAGATAGAGAAGGTGGTTAGAATTACTCAAGGTGTAACATCTCTCAACTCAGAATAACTCGGAATAAGCAAAGAAACTAAGAATAATCACTTTTGAATGAAAGGGGAGAAATTGGAAATTTTTCTAATTTCAAGAAATGAGTTTTGCCCATTTTCTAATGGCCATAACTTCTAGCTGAAAAGAAGTTAGAGGTAGTTTTTGATATGGTTGGAAAACCATTGGAGAGATCATTTCAATGCCGCCATGTTTGCAGATTTTTGATATCGTATGAAAAACATATGCCTATCGGAAGTTGGGTTCTGTAAGCGAGAAAGTCCAATTTCTGATTTAAATAAGGGCGAACTAGTCTCTTCACCCATTTATTTCCTTATTCATTTTAGTGATTTATTAGGAGTAAAAATAAGTCTTAAATCACTTTTATAAAATCAATTGACACTTCGGGCTTGGGAGAAAAGAGAAGAGAAGAAGCAGAAGGGAGAAAAATTATGTTTCCCCAAGAATGCTAAGGAATTTTGAGTAGAATTCATCGGGGATGATCCTATTTAGGTATGTGAGATCTTTTGTGTTGGGTTAATTCATCCACACAAAAATTTTTCTATTAAGTGGTTTTAGAGTTATTTACATGATTAGAAGTCAATTTTTGATAAATCTTGTCCGATCCCTATTTGACTGAGTTGTTTGGATGCGCATTGATTTGAACTCATAATTTCGATGTTGTTTTCAAGTTAGATCTGTTGGATATTGAAGGTAGTGATGATCCTATGGCTTTCGTGAAAGAAATAGAGAGGTAAGGGTTTAGAGATGAAAATCGAGTTGAATAATATGTGAGACACACATGCAGTGCGCCAAAAACTGTCCTTTAACATTGAGGCATGGTGCAACGCGCAAGAATCTGGCCTCGGTCAATTGAGGCTAGCGCAGCGCGTCCCAAAAGTGCCTGGATTGGCGTTTTTCGCCTAGTTTTCGTAGTTTAGCTTTTTAAAGTCCTTCTAAGGTACTTTAACACCATCCAATGATTCTAATTACTTCAAATGATTTATAAACACCTAGAAATTGTGATGGAATGCAAATCATAACCTTGAATCCATAATCCAATTCAAGGAAAGCTAAGATCAAAGTCAAATGAATTAAGAGTCAATTATAAGGTTAAGAAATTAGTCCAAAGCAAATCTCAAAAAGGTTTTCAAGATTCTTTACTAAATGTTTTAACTTCGTTTTAATGAACAACTTTCAATCTTAAGGTAAAGAGTAAGAAGTTGAAATGTTTCCTTCAAATAAATATAAGGGAACTAAGTATTCCCTGGAAGTTGGTTAAGACTTAAGTTTTCAAGTGAAGAAAAGAGTATAGAATTGATTTCAATTCTCAAAAGTAATGAGGGAACTAAGTAATACCTAAAAACATATAAATGTTTTAACATATAAGTTAAGAACAGAAACTTAAATTTTCAAAGAGCGTTTGGCTAGTTTTCAGGGAATAGTAATTGGTTTCTAAATAAAGCAAGAGAGAGAACTGAGATTCGCAAGATAGACTTTCTGCTATGTTTACAGCACTAATATCAAATCACATAAGTAAGTGTGTTTTTATAAACATAATAGCTAATATGACGATATTTTTGGGAGTGGTATTGAGCACCGATATGGCGGAGAGTTCACATAACTCCCATCCCTCATACACCATGTAGCAACCATGGGTATAAAAGGGTTATACTTTTTAGATTATTATTTTAGTGCTTTTTAGCATATATTAGTGGATTCATTAGGCAGTTCGGGTTCTATATGGATGGCGAAGTATAGGATATCCCTGACCGCGTGTGGTAAAACGTTGTATCATCAGTCTAGTTCTTAAGAGTTTGTTGTCGGTTAGAGAAAATCACTTATATATATATATATGTATATATTTATATATATACACACACACACACACATACACGCATACACAAATCGGTTTAATTGTATTTTTTATTTGTATCTTTGTATACATTTATAATTATATGCATGTTCTGAAACAACTTTTATTTATATTACACTTCTGCTGAAATTGCTTTATATTGAAATGACTTAGTAATGTTAAGTGTAGTTGAGCCAAGTAAGTACTTCAGTTTCTTTAAGACTCTTTTTAGCTTATGTTGTTTAGCATTTCAACTCGCATACTCATACATTCAATTTACCGATTCCAGCTTGCCGACATATTCTAATGATGCAAATGTAGGGAACGAAGATCATCATCAAAGTCCTTGTTGATCCAGTTTGAGCACTTACAGTCAGTGGTGAGCCTCCTTGTATTTCAAAGGATTCTTTTATTCCTTTCTAGTATTTTCAATTCGAATGTTGCAGTGTTTGTCCCAACATTCATATTAGTATTATAGAGGCTTCATAGATAGATAGTAAGTCAGATAGTAAGTTTTGAGTCTCTCTTTATCTTGCATTTCAGATGTTCTTTTTTGAGACAAAAGTGTCACTTTAACCAAAACATTTTTATGTTAATTATTTTTGTGAGAATGATTCTTACTTATTATTGAGTTAATTCTTCAAATGATTTAAGTAAGTCAGGCCAAGGGTTTGCTCAAGGATAGCAATGGTCATTAGTTTTAGGCCACGTCCAAGGTGTAGGCTTGGGGCGTGACACAATGATTATAACATGAATATTCTTTACTAATCAGGTAAGGCTAATGTGGTTTTTTATGCTTTAAGTAGGTTTTCCTTGGGGAGTACCACCCATGTTAAGGAAGAAAAGATGAAGTTAGCCAAAGATGTGCATAGACTCGCACGCCTAGAAGTCATATTTATGGATTTGACAGAAGGAGGGATAGTGGTGACCAATGGGACTAAATCATAACTAGTGTCAAAGGTGAAAGAAAAGCAATACCAAGATCCTAGTTTTCTTGGTTTGCATGTAAATGTTCATAAGAAAAGAGTATTAGCTTTTGAAGAAGGGAAATATGGTATGCTGAAGTAACAAGGTGGATATTGTGTACCTATGGTGGATGGACTCTAAAAGATGATCATGTAGGAGGCTCATAGAGCTATATATTCCATTAATCCGAGTTCCACAAAGATGCATCATGATTTGATAGAGCTATATTGGTGGAAAGGTATAAAGAAATACATTGCTGAGTTTGTTGCCAAGTGCCCAAATTGCCATCAAGTTTAGAACATCAATGGTCTAGAGGGTTGGATCAGAACAAAGAACTGCTGAAATGGAAGTGGGAGATTATTAATATGGACTTCATCACAGGCTTTCCAAGGTCTCTAAGGCAGCATGATTCAATTTAGGTAATTGTCGCTAGAATGACAAAGTAAACCCACTTTTTATCGATAAAGACTACTCATTCGACAGAGAATTATGCAAAGTTATACATTTAAGAGGCAGTCAGACTTTATGAACTCCCAGTCTCGATCATTTCAGATAGAGGTGCACAATTTACTGCTCAGTTCTCGATGTCTTTCTAGAAAAGTTTAGGTTCAAAGGTGAACTTAAGCACTGCTTTTCATCCTTAGACGGATGGGAAACTAGAGCGTACTATCCTGACCTTAGAAGATATGTTGAGGTCTTGTGTGATTTATTTCAAGGGGAATTGGTATGATCATCTACCTCTGATCGAATTTGCATACAAAAACAACTATCATTCGAGCATCAAAATGGCTTCATATGAAACTCTTATTGGAAGAAGATACGGATCACCTATTCGATCGATCGACCATACCTAGTTCACCAATCCATGGTGAAGGTGAAGGTGATTCAAGAGAGATTGAATATGGGACAGAGTCATCAAAAGTCCTACACAAATTTTAGGAGAAGGCTGTTGGAGTTTAAAGTGGATGAGTGGGCATGTCTGGAAGTTTTACTGATGAAGGGTTTTATCAATTTTGGTGAAAAGGAGAATCTTTTTCCTAGTATATTGGTCCTTATACGATATCCAAAAGAATTGACAATGTAGCTTATAAGTTGGAGCTACCACAAGAGTTAGCAACTATTAATCGATAGATTATCCTATCAAGAGATTCCGGTTCCGATTAAAAATCACCTAGTTCGCAAGTTGATAACAAAGGAGGTTGTGTCACTCAAGGTCTTTCGGAGAAACCAATTTGTTGAAGAAGCGTCTTTTGGAAGCTTAATAGTATATGAAGAAGATATCCACATCTCTTTTAATATGGAGAGAATGTAGGTCAATGTATTAATTCTCTTATTAATACTTTTTAAATTATGAGTAATGATGTTATTACTTGCGTTTGATATTGATATGTAATAAAATTGAGGTTACTATTCTTAGCTTAGTGAAAGAAATCTTATTCGAGGATTAATATTCCTAAAGGGGAGATACTGTAACTTCTTGTAACTCAAAATATGTAGGAGTAAGATAAGAAACTAAAATTATTCGTTTTTTAATTTAAAAGAGAAATCCGGAAAATTTGTTTAAGTTAAGAAAGTGAGTTTTAGTCATTTTCAAATGGTCATAAATCCTGGCTCAAGATTATTTAGAGGAATTTATTGATATGGTTGGAAAGCCCTCGGAGAGATCTTTCCTATGACGCTGAGTTTGCGTATTTTTGATATCATATAATGGAGATAAACCTATCGGAAGCTGGGTTGTTTAAGTGAAGAAAGTCCAATTCCGAATTTAATGAAGGACAAACTAGTCTTTTCACCCTTATTCTCCTAATTTGTTTTAAAAATTTATTAGTGGTAAAATAAGCCTTAAGTTACTTTTGGAAAATCAAATTCACTCTTAGGGTTTGGAGAAGGGAGAAAAAAAAGAGAAGGGAGAAAAGCAAAGAATTTGCCAAGAACGTCAAGAACTTCGAGTGGGTTTCGTTTGAGGTAATCCCTATGAAGGTACATGAGATCTTTTGTGTTAGGTTAGTTATCCACACACCAATTTTATTCAAATCAGAGATTTATGAGTTGTTTGTATGTTGAAAGGTGAAGTTCTTGAAGAAAAGTGTCGAATTTCCATTTATTGAATTGTTGGATGTCTAGTGTTGTTTGGTTCCTCTTTTTTTGGGTTGTTTCTGAGTTGAATCTAGTGAAAATTAAGGGTACCAACAGTCCCAAATGTTTGGTGAACGGATTAGGGAGGTTTGTAGGGTTTGGAGATGAAAAAGTAGTTTAGAACTTCATCAGATGCACCTGGGCAAGGCCAGTCCAGGTGCGCCACTTGTGTGCCAGAACCACACCTCAGTCACTTGGGTCCTGACGCAGCCCTCCACTTGTACGCTAGAATCACACCTCACTGAATTGAGGCTGGCACGACGTGCCCTAAATGCGCTCGAGTCATCGTTTCTTGCCCAATTTTTGTGGCTTAGCCTTTTTAAGTCCTTCTAAGGTACATTAACACCTTATGATGGTTCTAATTAATTCTAATGATTTCTATACATCTAGAAATCATCAAAAAAACAAATCATGACCTTGAATCCTCAATCCAATTCAGGGAAAGTTAAGATCAATCTCAAACAAGTTAAGAGTCAAGTATAATGTTAAGAAGTAAGTCAAAGCAAACTTCTTAAAGGTTTTCATGAGTCTATATTAAACATTTTTAACTATGTTTTAAGGCTTAAGCTTCAAGTTAGATTCAAGAGTAAAGGCTGAAGTCTTTCATCTAAATAAATATAAGGGAACTAAGTATTCCAATGAGTTGATTTATACTCAAGTTTTTCAAATTAAGAGAAGAGTAAAGAGCCAAGTTCATTTATCAAAAGATATAAGGGAACTAAATAATCCCTAAGTTTTTTTAAATGTTTCCACATTTAATTTAAGAGGAAACTAAGATTTCCCAAAAGATATTTGAACAAGAAAAGAGAACATTGATTCCAAGAGAGCTTTTTAAAGATAATGTTGAGTAGTTATCTCAATCCAAAGAAAGGAAGTTATTTTTAATGTGCATGAAATAGGTGTTAACGGGTCATACCTTTTAGATGATCACATAAGTTAAGCTAGTGGATCCACTAAGTTAAGTAGTTCTAAGCGACCACAAAGTATAGGATAGTTTTGGCAGCGTGGACAAGACGTTGTATCATCACTTAGGTTCATAATAGTGGTTGTCAGTTAGAGAAACTCCAATAGAAACTATATTACTTTCATATATAAGTAATATTGAGTTTGTTATTTCAATTCCTTTAGCGTACTATGTTTTTTACAGTATTTTACAAGATTTATATATATTGCATGTGTCATCATTGCTTTATATTAAGTTCAGTATTTAATGAGGGGAGAAGAATAAAAGTAATTTGTTCCTTCTTATTCTTTTTTTAGTTTAACTTGTTGTTTAGCATTCAAACTTGCGCACTCGTACATTCAATGTAATAATGCAAGTTGTCTTGCATCGTCATAAGATGAAGATGCAGGTAACCAGGATCAACATCCAGTGCCTCGTTGATCTAGTTTGAGCACTTTGAGCCAGTGGCGAGCCTCCTTGCGTTCCAGAGGACTCTTTTATTGGTTCTAGTCTTTACTTATAAGATATTTTGGGGTTTGACCCAACATACATCTTAATATATCAGAGGCTCAATAGAGATATAGACAATCAGATAGTTTATGTTTTTGAGTCTCTCTTCAATTGCATTCAAATATTTTATGCGGGTCTTAAGTGCTATTTTGGCCAGATATCTATTTGAAGTTGTTTTTATCACTAATATTTCTTATATTAGTTATATTTTCCACTGAGTTATGTAAGACACGTAAAGGGTCCCTTCAAAGCCAGTAATGGTTATTGGGTGTCGGTCTCGCCCATGGTATAGGCTCAGGGAGTGATATGAAGATAGTCATATATTGTCACAATATTTAATCTCTACAGTTTAACTCGCGCTTTCAAACACATACTTAATTTTTTTTCTTTGCATGAGATAGTTGGTTGTATGCCTACTAAGAAGAAAAAGGCTCTTTTTTTCTTTTGAACTTCAATGAGGACTCTAGACTTTGCATCTCTAGAACCTCATAGTCTTGTCAGCACTTGCCTTCTGCACAAACATGCTTCTACCAGTTGTGTGTTCCTACTTATTTCGACAACGTTGTGATGCAAAATCAATTCGATATAATCACCCAAGAACATATCATGTAGCTTTTGTAACCTATAACCACACATAGTCGATTTATACTATTGTACTCAAGTGTAGAATATGTTTTTCGGTTTAAAACTCTTACTTTTTTTTAGAAGATAGGAATGTTATTAAATTTTAATTTCATCAAGATCCAATATGTTTAACTTTTTTGTGTGGTACAACTTCCAATGTAATAAAAAATTGATAACTGCATTTCCTTGTAATCATTGCAAAAAGGAAAATTTAAAATGAGACATCACGAGAAAGTAATAAATTTCTAGAGTTTCACTTTTAATGTAAGAAAATATTAAAATTTAACCTCAATCTCATGTGGAATCTATGGTCAAACATGAAGATACTGGGTTAAAGTGAGTTTATGGTTGAGGAAACACAGATGTAATGTTTATCAGAATACATGGAGCGAGAAATAAAGCTTCAAAATTTAGAAGAAATTGATATTCAAGTGAATACTGAACACAATAAGAATGACATTAATAAAGCGCATGCTGGGTATCTTTAATGGATAAAATTGCAAGAATCCATACTTCTTCAGAAATTTCAATGCAAATGGTTTGAAGAAGGTGATAAAAACACTTACTACTCCCATAGCAAGATAAGGGAAGAGAGAAAAGAGATAAATTTATCCAGAATCCAGTAAAAAAGAAGAAAATGGAGCAGCAAAGATGAAAAAATATCCAAGGCAAGTAACATTTGCAGATTTTTTTAAATCCTCCTCAACCTACTCTTAATTGTGAGACTTGTTCTGAATTCGGCATTTCATTTAATGAACTATAACAAGCAGTAACATATATTTACTTGTGTTAAGTTGTTTTTAGTGTTGCTTGTATTTTGAAATTATATTTAACATATTTGTTTTAATTTATTATGAGTTAAAATTGAGTTCAATTAACATAAGATTGTATTAACTGTTCATTGCTCGCTGCACTTAGATCCAACTGACTTCCATCAGATCTACGGAAAATTCAACATGATGTGATCTTCGGATAGTAACAATTTGAAAATGAAAAGTTATAAATTAATTATCTAAATATGTTTTGTTACATTTAATTTAAAGAGGATAAGAAACAGGTTTGCTCCCAGCTCCATCTCAGCCGACATATAGTGTATTCCTAACTTTATCCATTTCTAAAAGGTTGTATATTATGCCTGACGAAAGAGAAAATAAAGAAGTTATTTTTTAGTCTTACTGTTTTAAGTGATACAGGGCTAGATGGATATATTTGAAAATTGTTCCAAAGCTTCCGGGAGATTATCAAAGAGGATATCATAGCATATGTTTAAACCTCCTTTAAAAAAAACTGTCCGGGTACTTCTCGCACATTTGCCTACTGTTAATATCTAAAATTGACACCCCTAGTTTCTTTGGTGAGTTCAGGCCCATAAGTCTTTTAAAACTTTACTAACAAATATTTTTCCAAAATATTTTCCTTGAGATTAAATTTGATGTTGAAATATCTACTCTTTCCCAACTGACATGGCTTTGTAAAAGAGAGACTAATCAAAGAGAATGTGCTTTTAGCTCAGGAAATCATTCAGAATATTTGTAAGACTAACAAGGGTGACAATGTTGTTTTAACACTTGATATGACCAAAGCATATGCCAAAATGTTCAGACATTCTGCAATATATATTTTTGACTAAGTTTGGATTCTCTAAAAAATGGACAAACATGATCTTTCATCTTATCTCTGAAAATTGGTACTTTGTGGATATTAATGGAGCTAGATATGATTTTTACTCTTTTTCTCAAGGTTTAAGACATGATGATCCTCTTTCCCCCTCTCTTTTTATTTTTGTTGTAAAGGTCCTCTGTAGATCTTTAAATGATATGAACGATCATAATATGTTCATCCCCTTTTCCATGCCTCCTAATTGTCCTAATATAAATCACTTGGATTATGTTGATGATAATTTTATTTTTAGCAGTGGCAATATTCCTTCTATGAGACTCATCATGAACTATATTAACGTATATGAGTTAGGTTCTAGAAAGCTAGTGAATAGAGATAAAAGTTCATTTTTACCTGCTTCTTAAACTTCAGCTCAAAGGATTAATAGGTGAAAGAGATGTACCAATTTCCGGGAAAAAAACTTTCCTTTTACATATCTTGGTTTCCCATTGTATGTTGGTAAGAAATATGCTAAAATATTTTGATTATATTGT
Source organism: Solanum lycopersicum (assembly GCF_036512215.1). Taxonomy (NCBI): domain Eukaryota; kingdom Viridiplantae; phylum Streptophyta; class Magnoliopsida; order Solanales; family Solanaceae; genus Solanum; species Solanum lycopersicum. The sequence continues at coordinate 53,815,849 of NC_090811.1, forward strand.
TAGTAAGGTTGTCAAAAGGCTTAATGGTTGGCATGGTAAGATTCATTGTTATGGGGAGGGGGTTGGGAGGGGGCCCATTGTTTTTATCAACAGTGTTCTCCAATAACATCCTATTTATACTCATTCTGCTTTCACCACTCTCAAAGGTACTCTTAAGTAAATTGATAAGAATTTAGTTGATTGATTTAGGGCTAGTAGCCAAGTTCGTAATAACTTTTGGAATTCTTGGTTAAATTAATGTGTTCCATGTGACGAGGGGTATTGGTTTCAAAAGTATTGAAGACTTTAGCAATAAATTAACAATGGATAGATGGTGGAGGTTGAGAACCTCAAATTCTCTTTGGGCCTCATTTGCCAAATAGAAGTATTGCATCAAAGCTCATGTAGTAGGTAAACAATGGGCTTCAGGTAATATCCATGCCTGGAAACACATGCTTCAAGTTAGAGAAGACGCAGAGAACATATGATTTTCCAAGTTAATTCAGGTACTAGCTCTTCTTGGGAGGACCCGGTAAGGGCCTTTTAGCTTATCAAGCCCCTTATTCACGCAAAAGCTCAAAATCTCAAGTCAAGATGTTCATCAACAACAAATATGGAATGACATTGCCAAGCCATATTTGTGCATATATCCGTAAAATAGAGATTAGAAACCTCAAGAAGGTGGATTAACATTTTTGGGATCTTACCGACAGTGTTAATTATCTAACAATATTGTTAAGAATTTGGTAAGATCAAAAAAATCTTATCAACCTCATATCAATAAGGAATGGCATTGTTCTACATGGCTTGGTTTAAGTAGTTTGTTTCCATTTGATCATAGTCACTTCTCTGAAGACAAATCTAAGATTTTATTAATTTTGAAATTTATAAGCTTATAGAGAGGAATCTATCTTTAAGGAAGAACACTGCTCATATTCAACAAGAAACATGATGGAATGCAAAAGTGTCTTTGTTGTATTTTGAGATTTATCTCTTATGTTCTTATTTTGGAAATCTACTCCTAAATTATAAAGGATAGTAGATCAATGTCTGTCTAAGTTTTAAAGTTGAGTCTGATAACTAGAGTTAGTTAGCTGAATGATCTATGTTTTAATCAAGTATCCTTATATCATTATTGTTATGTTTTCTTGGGTAGAGCTGCCTAGGAGTATAAACTAGAGTTAGTGGATTTGTTGGTGAATCAGAGTTACTGCTTGTTTAGCTTTTTATCTTCGAGATCTGAGATGGTGGCTAGAGTTAGCCTTGTTGGATTCTTGAAGTCTATATCAAAGGATTAAAGAGTCTCAATTCCTAGGTTTCAAGAGTTTGTAATCTGAAACTTTTTTGTGTTTGAGTGAAATGGAGTTTGTGTTGAAATTTCGTGAGTACATATCATGGTTTTGACCTCCATTGAGCAAGAGGGTTTTCCCGTAAAATTATTGTGCTTGATTTACTTTAGAGTCGTCAATATGGGGTTGGCCCGTAAGGCCGCTAACTCTTTAATTTGATCGCCTGGACTATGATTTTTGAAACTCATTTAAGAAAAGAGCTTTTTAGCCCGGCCTGAATAAGCATAATGATTTGTGGGGCTTGGGAAATATACATAGAGCCGGTCTGCGGGCTAAAAAAAATTGAACAAAAAAATGAAAATAAAATAAGGTATTAAAAATAACAAGAATCTAAACTCAAAATCTGTTAAAACTTTGAAATATTGCAATTTAATATAAATTATGTTTATGAAATATGTACTACATGAAATAAAAATTTCCTAAATTTTCTACAAAATCACTATATAGGTCGTAAAATATGGAATGTTGTCATAGTTTTTGTGCTTTATTATGACCATTGGAAAAAACTTAGGTTAATATTTCTATTTAGCTATTTATGATTTCACTTAAAATCAAACTTGGTAAATATATAAGGATAATTTTATTTGTGGATTTTATTAACAAGTAGTAACACTAATAACATGTTAAATTGTCTTATCGATATTTATGATAAAACTTTTATATTATAATTTAATTAAAAGAATTATAAAAAATATACTTCTTAAAAAAGAGGGCTTCCCGGCAAAGCCCGTAGCCCACGTACTTGTGAGCTAGGTTGACCTTTTTCTGGCCCACACCAAAAATGGGCTATCCCAGCCTGACTCGTTAAATTTCAAAACATATATGGATTAGACTAGATACGGTGGGCCAACCCATATTGACAACTCTAATTAACTTCGAGTTATTTAATTTCTGTAATATTATTTTGACGGGTGACCTTCTCCAGTAATCACTAGTGGACGTATACATTATAGCATGATAATACAAGTGAGTCTTTTAAATTGTTTCTCTTGACTTCTAGCCAATACTATAAATCAAATTAAGCAAAAAAATCTTACCAAGAACTTCCTACAAAGGGATTCGACACAATACAACCCCCACTGTTGAAGACTACACCAGATTCTCCAACCCAAGGACCATTACTTTCAATGGTTTGAGTAGGACCGCAATACTTGTCTATTCTGATTCAATTAAAATAAATAATTTATCCATTCCAAGATCAAATAATAAAGTAAGTTGAGTACCTTGAGATTCAAATGTACATAGATTCTATCACAAGGGGAAAAAAGATATCGGTACAAAAATTCACTTAAAATAAAAATGCATGTAACTTACATTCTAGAGGAATTTGTTGTTTTTTTCAAACAGAGCTAGGAAATAGGACCTACACAGTTAATTTTCTTATAATTTAGTGTTGTCCGAAAATCGTTACAACTAATAAAACCACATACATTCTCTAAAGATGTTATGCACAATTCATGTTGTGTAATGTTCTACCTGCATGATGACTACCAGCAAGAGCAAAACATATCTTGCTGATAGTTTCTATATCTTGGATCCAAGATGTCTAGTAAATGATAAAAAGAAATCTTAACCATTACACACACTTTCATAGGTAAAACCTTGACAGAGGGTTACATGGGAGAATAGAATAACTTGTAATTTTAGGTAAGAAGAAGCAGCAGACCAGCCCGACCTTGTCGTTCCAAGAATCGTTGTACTTTATGATATATGGACTACATAGGTTAGCGATAAGATTCATTTATCAAAGAATAATGCATACACAAATATTATCATTGATCAATTAGCATAACATTACGCAGACCTGTCTACTCAACATAGTATCATCCCATTTTATGTGGCCTAACTTGACGAGAATACTAAATAATACGACGAGTTAAATGTGGTTTCAAACAACAATTCACAACATAATATCATTCCAATAACTGATATTTTATTTTTTATCAACAACAAATGAAAACAACAACAAGTCGTACAAGGCTTCTTATCCAATAAACCTCCTCTATTAGGTCCACTGCCTTACCCAACCAAAAGTAACCGTGCTATATCAACCAACCTCCAAAAAGAAATAATCTACCACAAATAACTAAAACACCCCATCAAGACTACTAGAGATCAGAAAGAAGCATATTCCAAAAGTCCAGCAAAGTGATAGTAGAGCATATCGTCTTGTAATTAACTAGTAAAAAATGTCATGGATAGTTGTAGATACACCCTTAAGACAAGAGGCATACCCGAGGAGGTTCACGAGGTTCACATGACCTCATGCTTTCCTCCCGAAATCATATACAGTAGTGTTATATATTTTTAAAATTTGAAAAAATCACACTCGAAGTATCATATAATGTGATGAATACTGAGTGCACCTCTCTACGTGATGTTAGAAATTTTTATTTTATATTATCTTGTTTTATTTTATTTTTAAAATTAGATAACACCTTTTTAAAGGGTTTTGGTATATTAATGAATTTTTAGCCTATAATATTAAAATTTAACGATTTTCAGTAGTAATAAAAACCAATATGTGGAACCAATCAAATTTATATTTTAAATCAACCTTTTTATAATAATGTACTCATCATCTCAAAGTACTGGGTATCATCAGGAATTACTTGTCGAAATATTTATCTAAGAACAATATGTATATATATAAAAAGTCAATAAAGGTCAGAAAAAATTACAATGTAAATATTCTTTAGTATAGGAAGTGAAGTCTAGCCTTGATACTATAATATTCTTATACTCAAGACCACTTACAAGATAAATTGCAACAAAAGGCTAAGAAAAAGAACAAAGTAATCTAAAAAACAAGGAAACTTTTGCAGCAACATTTATCATGATATATTCAAGAAAGAAAGAATGTAACGAGATTCTTATGTTTGATCACAAATTGACAAGTATATAAATGTCTTTTGTGAGTAAAAACTTAGGCATATTAGTCATTTTAGTAGGCTTGCTCTAATTAAAATTAATTATCTTTTTCCTTCCATAATCCCTTAGATATAACTAAATATGGTATATTTCTATCTCTAGCTCAGCAAACAACGTAAGCATAACAATTACCACATACAATTCTCTATCTTGCATTCATGGTTGTATTCCTAAGTTCATGTCTATTTGTAAAGGATGGTTGGTAGGATCATGTTTCCCCATGACTACAAATTCAATAGAAAAAATTCATAAATATGATGGATGAAAGTGCTTAAGATCAAATAACGCTGAAATGCGTACAAAAGTTTAATAACTCTAGGTTTTGCTACTTAATATATGAAGTACCTTTATACTGAGACAACTAGATAAGCACCATATGAGTATACTGAAACAAATAGTGCACCATATGTTCTTAATAGAATTTGATCTCCATGAATCAAATAGATAAATAATATTTTTATATTATAGACGGATTGGCATCAAAAAACACAATGAAAGAAGTAAAAAGGCTATCCTACCTACCAGATACTTATCATTGACTAACCATTCTACCACATAGAGAAATCCCACAAATACAACCACCAACATTTCAACTAATCGTTCACGTCATACCCCCTACTTCGTCGTCACATTACCCAACTATAGTTACAAAATATATTACATGACACTCCCTTAACACGAACACCCAATCTCTTTACCCCGAAGGTAAAAACCACCTAAACATATTCATCACACACACTACCTCTACTCCTCCCCATTACAACACATGAATAACCATTATTTTCTATTACTCACCTCTTGAATATTCATCCCTTCCACAATTCCCAGCAGGTTCGCTCATCACAACAAACAATCAAATATAAACCATTATTCATGTGCCTATTAAGTACAAAATAAGTAAGTCAATACAACACTAACTCACATGCACATATAAAACCTATACGATATCATAAATATTTATGTACAATGAACAACTTTACATTTTATATTACATCGTTGGTTCTCTCATGAAAACCAAACCTAAATAGTTAGTTTTGTTAGAACGTGGAAACTAATCCAAGTTAGTTGTGTCGGAACGTGGCAACTGAAACCATAGTTATGCCGGAATGTGGACCCCAATTAAATCGTTATAATGGAACGTGGCAACTGATCCATTCAACACATCATAATAACAATCACAACTGATCCAGAGACCCTAAGAATTAATCAATTCCTCTTCTTAAGGATAAATCCACATACTTTGATTTCTAGGGATTACTCACAAATTTACTTGGTGCACGAAGGTCAACACGTAAACCTACCATTGATTTCCATATGTTATGCAGTAAGGACAACTTTATAACTTAATTCATAAAACATAACCTACATGGGAGCCAAGCAGTTTCACAAAATTTTAGTTTGATTCCACTTTTTTCGGGCTTCGTTATAGTGATTTTGCTAAGAATCTCTAATATTTCACTATCTTCACGCTAGAAATCTCCTTCTCCTTCATTCCGAAGCCTAAATCGTTTTTTGTATGGTTTTTTGGGAGGTTTACAACTTATTTAGGTATTTTAGGAAGATGGAGAAAATAGGATTTTTCATAATTTACATTCTACCTCGCCTATCCCGCCCTAGCACTAGCTTACCTCGTTGAGGCACCACGCCTCCCGAGCGGTACCTAACTCGCTGTGACTGGACAGTGATCCCATAATTCCCTGAATTATTGTTTCTCCTAATTAACGATTGTTCTGATCATTACAACAAATTAAGAATATAGGTTATTTAACTTTCAAAATACACTAATCAATATGGTAGGCCATCTCTTTATATATCATATTGACAATAAAAAAAAGAAAAAAATAGTAATGCAAAATGAACAAGGAATACAATTTATTAATTCCAAAAATTTAATAAGCTAGGAATATCATTTACTAAATTTCCAAATATAATGAATTAGGAATACAATTTATTAGTTTCCCATATGAAATATAAAACATGGTAGGCCATCTCTATCTATATATATTATATAGTCAATGAATCTGATTTCAATACAAATTAGTAATACAACTTATTATGTTCCCAAATAAATATATAGTAGGCCATCACTTTATATACTTATTCTCACTCAAACTTATTCTACATTATTTTTTCTACTTATGTTCGATTTAAAAATTAGAAATTCTTATTGCCATTCTTCAATTATTGTTGTTCTTAACATGAGTAATCATAATTCATTATATATATATATATATATAGTCTCTTAAGAATCGGTGTAGCAGTAAATCTGCTAGACCAATCCTCACAAAATTGGAGAAATCCTCAAACAAGTGATTTGGATCATCAACATGCTTACATAGAGGAGACTGCAGAGGATGTTACATTGAGGAACTTCCAAAACAAGAATTTATCATGTTGAAGTGCCAATAGACGAACTAGCAAATCCAATAAAAGCTGAAGAGATTTGTATCATATGTAAGGAAATATTAGAGCTTGAAGAAAGCATCGGGATACTTGGGATATTTCTATTTTCAAAAAGAACTAAAGAGCGTTTCGTTCAAGTCACTCATCAGTTTTCTTAAGTTTTATGTCAACTTCAAAACAACCATATCTTTTAGCACATACTATTTAGGTGGTCCAAGACATATCAAATTAAAAAGGTCGTCGAGTCCTCTTTCCATATCCACCATGTTTTCCTTTGTCATAGTTCTGAGTACAATATTATTACTAATTTACTAGAGACTCTCTAACCTATCAACAGCTTCACGATGGCTCTGTGTTACAAAGCGATTATGAACCTAACTGTCTGTAAGAAAAATATTCTAACTTCCGACTCATTTTATTTATTTCTTTAAGGTTATTTTAGTCATAAAAAAATATTAGCAGATCATCTTAATTAACCTAAACGTGTAGAAATATCAATTTTTATAATCAAATCCTATGATTCACTCCTAAATTCCTATGCTCAAGAAACTTAAAGAAATAATAAAACTAGGGTTTATCTTCCAAGATTTTCCTTCAAGTTCCTTCAAAAATATTGTTCTTCAAGGTATGTATGCTTTCATAGTGTTGTGTTTGTTTTCTCTCACACCAATCATGCAATTTCATCCATGAATTCATACATAAATTTGATTTATTAAGATTCTTGATGTTGTTCTTGATGTTTTAGCTTCATTATTAAATAATGAGGTTTTGTTGAGCTCTTTAGGTGAGGGTTTTTGCATATGAGTATTTTTCTTGATGGATTTTGTGTGGTTTTCATTGAAAAGGTTCTAAGTTTATAAAATTCATGAAATTTGGCAAAAAAAAAAATGCATTGGGTGTGAATTGAATAATGTTTGGGAGAGAAAGAAAAGATTGGGAAAAAATATGCACCCATGCCCGCGTCGTGGAGGTGTTTTAAAATTTAAGTCTCCAAATAGTCACCGCCTCTCTGCTTCATAGATATTATACGAAGTCCTCTTTCTTGAAATTTATTTTGCAACCAAAATTTAATTCTAACTCCGTGTCACGCCAGTTCTTCTTTGAACCATGTCTTCGCTCTCTTCTTATTTCTACTATCTAAGCCTTCATTAAAGTTCATTTATCCTAATCATAGATCTTACATTCACATTTCAAATCCAGAAAAATTAAGAGGAATGTTGAGGAGGGATTTGGAGTCAAATTGACAATACTTTCGAAATCAACTATAACTTTGATCTATTGTATTAAAAGATGAGATGATAATTAGAAGAATGGTATTCATCAGTTTCTATATTGTTATTAAGATCCTTGAGTTGAGTCGTTCATGTCTATAATTCTATATGAACCCTATGATTTGAGTAGTATCGCTGAGTTCTCATTCTTGAGTTATGAGTATTGAGTGTTCTATATGGTTATTGAGATCTTGAGCTAGTTTGTTTATGCCAATAAATTGGCATGAACCTCTTTGGAGTAATAAGTCTTGATGAGTCTTTAGAAGTCATTCATTATGTTTTAAATCGAGTTTTGATGAATATTTTGAAGAGACAGCTTGAGTAAAGTGTAAGGGAACTAATTATTCCCAAGTGTAATATTTTTCATTTTAAAATGAGAGAAATATTGTAATCTCACTGATCTTAGGAGGAATTTCGAGAATTTCTTGTTTTAAGAGGAAGTTTTGAGTAATTCTCTCAAATTGAGGAAGAAATATGTTTTTAACGTATGAGCATGAGAGTATATAAATAAATATAACATAGATATGAGGATGAGTTCATACAAATCAAAATCCTTATAACCCATGTATGTCAACTGCGGTAAGGATCATACTTTTTAGATGAATCCCTAGTGCCTTCAGCAGAGCTTAGTGGATCCACATAGTTACTTTATAGCCCAACAAGGTATAGGAAAGTTCTTGAAGTGTAGGTTAGATGTTGTATCATCATATAGCTCATAGTGATGGTTGTCAGTTAGAGAATCTCCCAAATGAGAGTGGAGAGCTTATTATTGTATTTTTATACATCTTGAGTTACTATTTGTTATTTTCAACGCTTTATATATTGCATCTTATTCTCACTGCTTGCATATTGAGTTGAGTTGAGTATTTATTCCCTTTCTATCCATTCAGCTATAATTATATGTTTCAGTTTTCCCCTTAAATGCTTGGATATTCAATATGCTAACTTTATTAAACTTGCATTATGATACGAATACAGGTGTTTAGGGTAACAACCGGCGCTTCGTTGAGGCCATTCAAATTCAAAGTAGCTTGGGTGAGCCTCCTTGCTTCTGGAAGGCTTCACATTTACTTTTGTTTTGTCAAGTTGTTGGGGGTTTTGTTCTGAAACTTATCTAAGTATTATAGTCTTCATAGGTAGTATATAGTTCTAGGAGTCCCTCATTATTGATTTTGTTCTCGAGGTGTTTTGAGGTGATGCGACAATTAACTATAACTTGTTAATTATTTTCAGACATTTCTTGGAGTTGAGTTCAAAAATGAGTTTTTAAAGTTTATTTATGCTCTTGGAGTTCCAATTGTGTTCGAGTTAGTTTCCTGTTGTAGTCAGACAATTTGAGGGTTCGCTTGGGGACCAACAATGGTTCTTGAGTGCCGATCACATTCATACTGTAGGCTCGGATTGTGATATTGTTGATAATCGACCTTTGTTTTGACTCGATTTACCTAATATTTTGGACTCTATGCAGGGTCTATGGCAAACTCTAAATAAGTTCTAGAGAAAAAATCAATTGAAGAAATGAGATCCAAAAAAAAATGAGGCAAGTGCACTCAGTCAAGTCATCTACAATGCCAACGCAAGCGACATAAAATTTAAAAGAAGAAGAAGAGGAAAGCCAAAGACAATGATTCTTAGGAGTTTATGTTTGCATCTGATTCCGAAGAACATAATGTATTTTCTTAAAACAAAATTGTATATAGATACTTGTATATGTTATTAGTTATATAAAAAATTGCATGAAGTATATGTATATTTTTTACTGGAATAATAATTTTATATAAATATATGTATATTTTATTAATTATTAACATAATTGTTTGAAATATATGTATGTTTGTAGCTTAAATGAGAATATATATATATATATATAGATAGATAGATACATACATACACACACACACACACAAACATATATTATACTCATATACACATATTCATATACATATTAGTTTATAAACCTATACAAGTCATATATAAATATAAAATATATTTCATTTATACAAATATTTTATTGTTGTATAAAAGGAAATAACTGTAAGTAACACAACTGAGATATTTTTTTTATATTCATCTTGTTATAGAGTTAGATTCATGTGCAAACATCCACCAACACATGTGGTATACACAAGTCAAGACCATACATAAGTTACAAAAGAGAATGCTTGAAACTTCGTACTGTTGCTGGAGAATCACATCGTTTTCACCTAATGAAACGTTACCAATCCTACATCCATACGATATCAAAATACATAAAAGATTAGTACCAGTACAAAACAAGCATATTGATTGTCATTATTGTTATAACCAATGCCCAATGCATAGCATAAGAAACGAACTAGCAGAGTCATGAAATAAATCACTTGCTTCTACCCCATTACCTTCTCTTGAAATACCTCCAATATACACTAGTGTTCTGCACATTAACCCTTCTCAATCAACCTACCTACCATATATTTTATTATAGACTAATTATTCTAACATATAAAAAATCCCCCAAATATACCACTAACATTTCAACTAACCGTTCATGTCATACCCCTACTTACTTATCATACTACCCAACCATAGTCACATAATACATTACATCCCACTCCCTCAACACTAACACTCAATATCTTTCCCCCAAGGTGAAATCCACCTAAGTATATTTCATCACATACACTACCTCTACTCCTTGCCATTATGACACGCGAACAACCCTTACTATCGATTGCTCTCCTCTGGAATATTATCCCTGCCACAATACACAATAGGTTCGCTCATTACAATGAACAATCAACTATAAGCCATCATATACATGCCTACTAAGTGAAATATAAATATGTCAATACAACACTATACTTACATGCGCATATCAAACATTTATGATATATATTTATACATGAACGACAACAAATTTCACATTTTATATCACATCGGTGGTTCTCTCATGGAACCCAAAGTCAAAAAACTAGTAATGCTGGAACATGGAAACCAATCAAATTTAGTTATGCCTGAATGTGGAAATAGATCCCATAGTTAAGATGGAAGGTGACAACCGATCCAATAATTATGCCTCAATGTGATAATCGATAAAACACTTATATTAAAACGTGACAACTTATCCAAGTTAGTTATGCCGGAATGTGACAACCGATTCATTCAACACATCACAGTCACAAGTATATATTCAACATCATACATTTAAGTCATGATTTCATGGAAATCATAGTTCACCAATCTCATTTACAACAAGTGTGATCAACAATGAAATATTCATATACAAACATCCATTTACCATACATAGACCTAGCTCATCATATAAGACTTCTTCCTAGGGTTTAGTCATAATTAATCATAAAACCTTAATTCAATCGGTCCATACTATGATCTAGCATACATTTATAAATATTGTTCCATTGATTATTTCATAGTCTTATTCTTAAACCAATGTCCCATGATGCCAATTCTAAAGTCCCTAACACTTAATCAATTCCTTTTGTCAAGGAATAAACCCATATACTTTGATTTCTAGGGATATTACTCATTGAATTCAATTTGTGCACGAATGTCTACACACAACCCTACAATTGATTTATGCACGTATTTATAAATATTCAATTCATTGCAAAGGTGAATTTGCTCAAGAATCTGCAAGATTTTACCATACTCATGCTAGAAATTCCCTTCTCCTTCCTTTCCAAGATTAGAACAACTTTTATACGATTTTTAGGGTGTTTTATGATGTATTTAGGTATTATAAGAAGATGGTAGGATTTCTCATGATATATTTCTGCCTCGCCTTTCCCGCCCTAGCTCTAGCTTACCCCACTGTAGTGCCGCCTCCCTAGTTGCACCTGGCCCGCTGTGACGGGACAATGTCCCAGATTTCCTAAATTTTTGTTTCTCCTGATTAACAAAAGTTCCAGTTGTTACAATATGTACAATTTTACCTCTCGTTCATCCCTGAATGACCAATGTATGAATATCATGTGCCTTATTTTGATTTACCTTTAGGTTTAAGAATTGTTCCACTACAAGATCACGACAAATGTCAACTATTAACTTCATTCCCACGAAAGAATATCATACCAAATAGGTTAGAGGAATAAAAGAAAACCATACGAAGAATCAATTGTATTTAATTGGCACAACCTTCCCTACAAAGGCGGCAGGCCTCCCGCTAAGTGAGAGATCTCCAGTTAAGGGGGGAGATTGAAAACAACAACGGGGGAATGGGAATGAATTCCCTTATTTCCATCTTTCTACCTTACTCAACTCTATAGAAACCACACTATTGTTTCTCTCCCGGACAACCAAATAAAGGTAAATTTTCATTTTCCATTCACTCTTACTTCATAACTAGATTAACAATAATTGCATGATGATTACCTGATTGAAAAATAGATGGTGTTTGGGGTAGTATTTGAAATTAAACTAGGTTTATATAGTTGTTAGAGAAACATAGATTGGTTACTTCTCTTATAGTCACCAACATTCCCACAACATCCCGAGCATAAGGATTTCATAAAAATATGGGGAAAATTATATCGAAAAGGGTTGGGGGATGTTTAAGGGTCCCTTGGTTTAAAAATCGTATTTAATCCTCTTTTAGAAGTTATTTTTCCAAAACAATTGCTTATTTATCTTCAAGGATAGTTACATAACTTTGATATGCTGAAATTATGTGGCGAAATAGAGGTTTTAGGACAAAAAGGCATTATTGATATGCTTAGTGTTCATTATAGATAAATGCTGCTCTGGTGACATTCATTCTATTATGGAGGCCTTCATAATCCCGCCTAGTCGAGATTATGACCTCTGTGGCGGGATGAGCCAAGAAGTGGCCTTACCGTTTACACCAACAATTTTATTTTCTTTATTCTCAGTTTTTAGCCTTAAACTATACTTTCTCATTCTATCATATATTCTACTTATTGCAGGCTCTCAGAATGGCTGGACGAAAGGATGAACAATTACCTTTCATCCAGTTTTATGATGCCACTAGTTAAGAGAGACACTACGTCACCAAAACACATGGTTCTTTTGGGAAAGGGGTTTTGTTCTACACAAGCTAGAGGAGAAGGCACATGTATTCTCGCCTGATGGAGTTCAAATGGGCTCAACTAACTAAGGCTTCCAAGTTGCACATTCCACTTGGGTGAGGGAGTTTTATTTCATCCTCCCAATTGTCCGCTGGGATGACTCTTACCCAGTCATCCATGTTCAGGGAGATGATATCCGCTGCTTTCCATCACTATTAATTATGTATTACCGTTGCCTGATGTTCCAAATGTTCCAAATGTATACAACTGAACATGGGGGTCGAAATCATCTCAGAATTGTAGATGTTCTATAAAGGTAACAAGAAGACTTTCTTTCTCCCTTGCCTTATCACTACCCTGCGTAAGAGGGCAGACATGCCTCTATTTGATTGTGAAGAGGTACTTCCTATGGATCCCCACTTCATCCTCTTTTGGTTACTACAAGTTCTACTTATAGGAGAAAGAGGGGAAGGATGGGCAGGGTTAACAGTAGTAAGGCGAGTTTGAAGTCAGACGAAGATGACCCACAATTAGGTTCATGGGTTAAACACGATGTGGAGGTTGTCCAGAAGAGGATGGAGAGACCCTAGGCCTACTTCACTTTCGTTCCACCCCATATAGCCTAGTGGTTGAGATGCTCCATCGCTAAGAGTGCCAAGAGAGGAAGAAGAACATAGCGAGGGACCTTTTTGATGATTCAACTTTCAAAGGTAGTAAAAATCATGTTCACTTAAATTGCTTAAAGGCATGAGATTCCCATAGCGGAGAAGGATGATTACGTTTAATTTTTTTAGTTAGAGGAGGCTGTGACCGCCGTAGTACCCCTGATGTAGTTAAATTCTAACACCGACACCTCTCGGTTGCAGGGTTCTTGAGTTGCTTTCTTATCTTTTCTTGTACTCTTAAATATTACACTTTATTTTTATTTTCCCACTCTTTTAAGTTTCTGAAGGACATGGATGCTTGATTTTGGATGTTTGATGGAGTCCTATGTATAAGTCTAAATGTTCCATAATATTTTTACTCTGTTGCTGAACAATGTGTGGAGTTGCAGTGATTTGTTCAGATCCCATTCGGGTTGAGATTTTGATGTTAGGAAACTAAGGGAGGTTGGTTTGAGGTTCTGTCTCGCACTATCCTGCTTTGAAAGGATAACTCCTGCTCTAGCAGGAATAATTCCGCCCAAGCAGTTCAAATTAGACCAAAACCCAGACTAATAATTTTGGGTTCTTTTTCTTTTTCTAAGATTTCCAAGTTTCCCATCTTAACCAATCAAACTAAGATAAATCTCAAAGCTAGAAAAATCATTAACTACTCTGAATCAATCTTAACGACACGACATTCCACTAGTTCTCATTTATTCAATCTCACACCATAACATCCCCAGGATGCACCCAAATATTCACACAATTATTAATTGGTTGCGATGCACACCCAGATTCTATTTTACGAATCACCTCGTAAATTAGCTAGACCCTTACACTAGCTTAGTAATGACTTCCTTTTTTAAACGAGTTTCATGACACTCAATAATTTATAACTTGCATAACTTCAACCAACTATCCAACACAATTCACAAATTTTAAGGTTCAAGCACACATTATAGTACACATAATCAACTCATCATATTCAAGAAATTACAACTTCACCTTCACAGTAAATTAAGGAAACAAAAAGTACGCACTCACATATTCAAGTAGATTCTCAAGACAAGCCCAAATTTTCAATTAGTTATTTCACTATATGTATGACAATTACTGATCATCCATGCAATTATACTTCCCATGGGCCATATACCAACTGGAACCTTCCCAATTCCAATTTACCTTGCTTGTGTTCCTTCAGTCGCGATCGCGACTTCTGCTTCACTTTGTTGAGATACCAATGAAAATCGAGAGATACAAATTGGACGCAACTCATACCACAAGCCAGACTTCTCACAAAAGAAGAGAATGGGTGGAACAATTGCCTAGAATTCTTTTTTGCTTCTCAAAGATTAGGTGTGGACTTCAACACTCGGATCCGCAACAGTCTAGTCCATATTTTTCTCTTGTACAGAGAGACCGGTAACCTAGGCTCTAATACCAATTTGTCATGACCCAATCCACCTGGCCGTGCGGGCACCCACTCTACACCTAAGTAGGAGAATCCTCATATACCAATAGCTAAACATGTGGAAAATTAGAGAAAACAGAGATGGATAAATACTATGATTTTATAAATAATATCTTTAGACACACCTTTACTTAGACCTGTAAAGTAATTTAAACAACTAACATGAAATCCAATCTAAACTGGTACAAGAGCTACTAAGAGTACAATTGAACAAGATAAATAAAAAGACATGGCTCCCAATATGCAGAAGGAAGAATAGAAGCCGTTGGAGAATGACTTCGTCTTTACCTAATGAAATGTCACCAATCCTGCATCGGGAGTATTCAAAAGACATATCAAGAGTTGTATCAATACAAAACAAGTAACTGGTGGGCATCATCGGTCAACCAGACACCTACCACTTAACATAAGAAACCAACTAACAAGATCACGAAATAAACCTCTCGATAGGGCGTTTGCATCAAACTCCATGTTTAGCTCAACTAGTTTATATTGGTTATAGTATCTCCCAAATCATACTATTGTTGCATTTGATCATGTTTTTAGTAAATATTTCAACATTCAGGTTAGGATGTTATTTTCATGATTAGTACTTGGTCATTGCATTCAACTTAGACTTTCAGTAATGTTTCAGTATTTGCATTCTTGCTCAATTTATGTTATTGCTCAATTATGCCTTGTTCAACTTATATATATTTGTTCAGCATAGTATCTATATCCTTCATGCTCAGTACATTCCAAGTACTGACACATACTCTGTGCTTTATTTTTTCATGATTTATGTTCTAGTACCTTGCATACGGATCGTGCTTAGATCAATATTCTGTCACGTTTTAGCAACTTCAATGGTTAATGCTCATACTTCGAGGACAATAGACATGCTTTTAATTTTAGTATTTTATACAGTTTTTTGTTTAGTTAGAGTTAGTTGGGGGGCATGTCCCACCAACTCAACTCAATTAAAGGCTTTTCAAACATAGTACTAGAATCAACTTGAATTGTTAAGTTTAATCTTTCAGTTGTTATTGTACTCTTAGTATGTTTTATATATTAAAACTAGTTGGGTATTCCCCACTTTAAATTATCCATTGTTTTTGCTTCCACATAGTATATATTATATTAAGTTATTCCCAGTATTCTTAATATATATAAGACATAGAGTTAACTTGGGTTCACTCGTGATCCTAGGTCCCTTGTTACGTCAACGGGAAAACATTGGGGTGTGACAACTCTTTACTATATTTGGAGATTCTATAACCAATAACCATCACCATTAACTTCATGATGATATAATGTCTCGCCCACATTGTGGGAACTTTCCTATACCTTGACAAGGTATAGAACAAACTGAACTCATGTATTAATTAAATAGGCCTTCTTTGAGGAAGTGATGAGCTATCCGGAAGTCGGTATGATCCTAAACTAGGATGTTTAGGTGGTTTATGGGGTAATGAGTTAATATAATTCACGCCTACATATGTATTCAATACTACTCCCAATATATTCTATTCATAATGTAAAAAATACTCTCTGGTTGAGATAAGTCTTCAAAAGCACCTCTGTAAGAGGTATATCAGGTAAATCCTATGTACTCAAACATTCTGAAAACTCTTTAATTTTTTCAAAAACAATACTCTTTATGAAAATAAAGATACATTTGCGAATAATATAGTTCCCTTAAAATCTTTTCATAATTAGAAATTTATACATTTACTTGCCCTTGAACTCATGCTAAATTATCAAAATCAATTTACGAAAATATGCTCTTGTTAAAGATTTTGAAGAAAAACTCAGAAATGAGGGTTCATGTAAGATTATCAACATGAATAATAACTTAAAGATCTCAAATCATAATATAGTGCAACTTATAATCAAGAATTTAGAATTGATAAACAATAACTCAAAGCATAACCCTATATTTTTCTTTAATGACTGAATTAAGATGTAGGGCTTTTTTACAAACCGAGTCCATCATTATGAATAATCTAACGTACCTGAAAGAACAAAGTTCTTAGTGAAAAATCAGAGATTAGATTCAAAATCATAGCTTTCTCCTCTTGAATACTTTGTCTAATACTTGGGAATGTTAATGAACTTAAAAAGATTTAAAAAAAGTATGAAATATATCCGAACTTTTACCGATATCATTGTAATAATCCCAAACTTTGACCAGGACCTTTTTCCCCTACACTATTTAATATATTGTATTTTAAGGTTTAAATGTGCCCACACGGACATCATAAATATTGAATCATTATAAATAATATTTTTTCCACGTGGGTACATATATACCTTTAAAATACATTATTAAATAGTGCAGGAGGGGTAATAGGTCCTCCTCAAAGTTTGGTATTGTTACAATAATTTTTGTAAAAGTCTTGACATTTTTTGAACCCTTCCCCTAAAAAGACTGATCGACAGTCTTATAACCCTTAATTATGTATAAGAACATTGAAATTTAGGTTTAAAAGGGATGAGGAGATACAAAAACACCCATACTTAAAACTGTCAGAGTGATCATATGATTTCGATCTACAGCCCCTAGGATTTTTTTTATGGCATATCTGTCCAGAGTTTATTCAAATTCAAACACCTAAAATAAATGTATCCCCACGAGATCTTTCCATGAATCATCAACAAGTCTACAATGTGGAGACACCTTTTGTGAAACTCATGTTTTTTGGTCATTTCTAACATTCTCCCCTAGGACCCATAAAATTTCCCACGACATGTAGTTCCTTCTCATAGGCTCAAAGTTCTATTAAATTTTCTTTGTAAGTCTTGGATCCTTCTACGAGCACTTTCAACGGTTAATAGACGTTTCCATGACTCATCCTATCACCTTTAAGACACGTTACAGGACTCAAAATTTCGATGACCCACATTTGTTCCCAGGACTCCCTTAGCTCCCTTAACGAAAAGGTAATAAAATAGTGTTTCGGCTTTTTCCTTGAAAAAGGAAGGATTCCATGAGAAATATGTGTTTTATTTTTTTGCGATTGTATACTTTACTAAACTCACAAGCACCTGGTTCATGAATAGAGGGCACAATTTCTTTCATTGGTATCAAAGAAGGTCTTCTCGTCTGAAGATTTACATCTTGAAAAATTTCAATGTCTGCACCACCTACACCACAAGAAGCAACTTCCCAAACGCGACCACTATTGTTCAATGGAAAGTATTATGGATTGTGAAAGAACCGCATAATGGATCACTTTATAGGAGAAAATCCAGATATCAGAGGATTTGTATTGGATGGTCCAACCATACCTATAAAAATGAAAATTGATGGAATCACTCATGTACCAAAGTAAAGGAATGGAATGATACGGGTAAACTGGAAATTCAGAACAATTAAGGCTAATAAGATTTTGATATAAGGTATAGGTCTAGATGAATACAATCGAATCTCATCATGTCAATATGCAAAATCAATATAGGAAACTCTACAAAGTATTCACAACTTAACAACTCAGGTAAATAAGTCTAAAATTGACAATTTGATAGGCAACATTAGTTGCTTCAAATGGCATACAAATTTCATTGCAACTATCAATGAAATCTACTCATTATGAGAAATGATTCCTAATGGAAAGGTTGTTAGAGAACTTTGAAGTGTTGGTCCAGAATATTGGGAGGGAAAGGTAGAAATTATCATTGAACCACATAAATTAGATAAGATAGTTATGGATGAAATCATTGGAATCCATTTGACTTATGAACTTAAGAAAAATAATGAAAAGAAAATTAGAGGAAAGAGAAGTACTTGGTTCATAAAGCTACACCCCCTAAAGATTTCGAGGATGAGAACATCACACTAATGCCAAAGTGATTCTTTAGAACTTTGAGAAGACGACAGGTTTTTCAAAAAGTGAACTTTCAAAAACCAACTGAGAAGGATCCAAAGGTACATGTATGTCATAAATGTGAAAGTCTACATGACTTTATCAAATTTTGTGCACTTTGAGCCTTGGAGAAAAAGATAAAATATCTCGACAGAAAAAAATCAAGAATGCTAAGTATATTCCCAAAAATAAGAGGCTTACCAATCAAGAAGATAATCTCTTAGATAAAAGGGACTTTGTATGTATGGGAAATCAATTGACGGAAGAGTATGAAGATGGTGGACTCAAAAATCAGCCATTACTAGAAATTGTAGAGACAAACAAGTTTGAGTCTCTCGCACTAATCCCTCTAGAAGAAGCAAAAGAAATATTTATCAATCTCAAGAAACAAGTTTAGCATAGATGGCAAGAACAGATTCTGAGAAAGATGAAGAAGATGTCAACCAGTCCAAAGTAAGATTTAATTACATTAGAGGTTATCCTCATTCACACTCTAAGAGAAAACTAGAATCTCTATTGAACTCTCTTGATGCATACCAATCAGTCAACTGTAAAAAGGAGCAAATGATTGACGACTATGCATCTCTAAGAAAAGAAAATGTTAATCTAGAGAAGAATGATCAATGTATTCAAAATATTTTGAAAGAACTACGAAATGACCTATACTGAGTGAATAAAAAGAATGAAGCTCTCCACAACGAACTTCGTATCACTAATATGGAAGCAACACACAACATTATATGAACAAGATCCTCCATCATGCTCGACAACATCCAAAAGGTTCAAATCTCTACTACACATGTAATAAGGTTCATTCAAAAGTTTTTTGAAATTAGTAATCCCATCAAAGACTACTATGTATTCAATGTGGACTAACCGAACATAAGAGTAATGCATGTCCTAAAAAGTTAAAAATACATCAAAATATTTTAGGGTTTCTTAAAAAACCCAGGTGGGGAAAGAATCACAAAACTAGTTCCCAAACCTAAAATTTTTTCAAAATGGGTTAATAAAAATCTCATCCAATATTTTTCTAATAAACATGGACTAAGTGGATCTTCGTACCCAAAACTAACTTTTGAATACTGATGTAGGAACTGACGGAAGAACTTACTAATTCATGGTATATAGATAGTGCATGCTCCAGATAAATGAATGTTGATAAAAATAACTTTCTCTCACTGAGTAACTAAAAGTGTAGAAATTTAGCTTTTGGAAACAGAAAGAAAAGTGAAATTTAGGGAACCAGAAATGTTTGCCCAAATCACACTCAAGCAATAGACAATGTGTACTAAGTAAGAAGATTACAACACTATCTGCTTAGTGTGTCCCAAATGCATGATAAAGGAAAAATGTGATGTTCACTTCAAATGAATGTAGAGTGTTCAATCCTATGTCGGGGAAATTTGTTCTTCAACAAAAAGGCATAAGAATGTAGTTAAAGTAGATATAATAATTCCTAAAGAGAATTCACTACAATGTGTAAGTGCCATACCTAACATCTCTCATATTTAGTATAAGAGGTTGTGACACATCAGTTTCTCAACAATGAACAAGGTCATATCAAGACACCTAGTCAAAGGCTTACCTACTAAGAGATTTTATGATGGTCAAGTGTGTGGAGCATGTTCTCAAGTAAAACATGTACAATCCTCATTCATACCAAAAGCAATGTTACAACCAAGCCTTTGAAACTACTTCATATGGACTTTCATCTTCGAGAATTTATCACCAGGTATGTGGAATTTTACTAGAGGGTTCCTCTCATCCAAAGGATCCCTATAATTTAGTATGTTCCTTGATCTTACATAGCTTGTCTAGAGCTAGGGTTGTAAAATCTTGGGAATTTGTTGTGATTTAAGTTTCTATAATATCCGTAGTATAAAAAACATATTTTCTTAGAAACTGTACTCAATTTCTTTTATAAAACTCAAAACCCTATTTTGTTTAAATTCTCTTAGTTTAGGAATTATACTTCCTAGATCAGTTAAACAAAAAATCCTGCTTCAAATTTCGAAAGTCACATTCTTAATATATAAATGTTGCATTGTCAGTTAGCATGTCAATACTTTGTGATATGCAGTATTGAGTGCATTTTAGCTTCGGATGTATTCATTTGGGATTATATTTAACACGGAGTTGGACTATAGTTCAACGCACCCTATCAGTCCTGGAACTGCGTGGCCGCATACGATTTTAAGTTCCCTATATTAGGCATCATTCTGAGTGATCACACCATAATCATTCCTTTATACCCTAGCAAGGTATGTTGAGTCCTCTCAGTGGGGTGCACACATTAGACTCCACGCTTAGCTCGTGTGGTTTATGTCGATTAGTAGTAGCTCCGATAGTCAAAATTTTAGTTCTTTGACTAGGCTTTTAGTATATATATTTCAGTATGCAGTTTGACATATACATTTATGATTTGTAATTGGTCATTCCATTCAATTATTTATTTTCAGTTACACTTTAATATATATATATATATATATATCTTTGCTCAGATTGCATCATCGCTCATTTAAGTATTGTTCAACTTGTATATCTTTTATTCAACTTAGTATTTATATCATTCATGTTTAGTACATTTCATGTACTAACACATACTTTGTTCTACATCATTTTATTATATAGGATCATGTTCTCAGCTTCCAGATCATGCTTAGATCGAACCTGGGTCCACATTCAACAACTTCAATGGTGAGTTCTCATATTTCGAGGATAATAGACATGCTTTCATTTTAGTCATTATTTTTAGTTTCAGTTTTGTTCGAGTTAGTTGCGACCAACTCAATCCAGTAGAGGCTTTTTGGAAATAGTAGTCGATCCAACTTTAGTTTTTAAATGTTATTTAAGTCATCAATAAGACCCTTAGGTTATATTATATTATTATTCAGACGAGTTGGTCTTGTTCCTCTTAAGAGATTAGTTGATTTAGTTTCCTCTTAGTTCATTTTACTTAGCTATTTTTTGTATGTACATGATATGTAAGATTCAAGGTTAGGTTGGGTAACTCGTGATCCTAGGTCACGTGTTATCTCTAGGTGGTAGCCTCGGGGCGTGACACATTATTATTCATAATAACAATACTTTAATGTTGTTTACTTTCAAAAACAAAAAAATGAATTGACTCATTGGACATCCTACCAATCTACTTTGAGTAGAGAGTATAATAATAATAATAATAATAATAATAATATATATATATATATATATATATATATATATATATATATTGATATTATTATTATTGTTATTGTTCCTTTAAATCTTCAATAGACAACTAAAATTTATCAATCAAACATACAAGATATTTTTGACAAGGAACTATTACTCCCCTACGCTATTTAATAGTGTGTTTTAAAGGTATATAAGTGCTTACCTGGACAAGTTACTAATTTAATAATAGAAGATTTATGATGTCCATGTATAGACCTATATATATTAAAACTAAACTATTAAATAGTTCATGGAGTAATAGGTCATGCCTAAAATTTGATATTGTTACAATATTTTTGGTCAAGTTAAAATATATTTCAAACTCTTTTACTTAATTAATTCGTTCATCATGCTCAACTCACTTTTAAACAATAAGCGCTAACAATTATATTAGTCAATTATCCTTTTATTTTCAAGTAATATGTACTTATCACATTATACCATATACAAATAACAAATTTAATTATGTACACCATTCATAAATATATAAATTGTCACTTTGACAACTAACAAACTAGTTTAATTACTATAATGACTAATACATTTTTATAATTAAGATAAGCTCATCATTATATAAAATATCCCCAAAAAGAATTTAGTAAAAGAAATAATAAAACAATTAATTTAGGGGAAAATATAATGAATAACATTTTGACTATTTTGAGAAAAATCTAAAGAAAAATGATTTTATTCACAATTTGTTATCTATACATAAATTATCTTTTGACCAATTTCTCATCCCCCCCCCCCCATAAATAGATTTCTGAAGTTTTAAACTAAGTCACACCACCATTTCACTTCACTTATTCAATATGACCGATGGTGATAAAAACCATCACGATGCCACCTGAAAATGAAAGAGAACTGATAAAACTCCAATTTTTTTCTTTGTTCATTCTTTACCCAAAGTAGAAATTTAGAAAACCTAAAAACAATGAAGTTTTGATACTTGAGGTAGTTATATCAGAAAACTTGAGAAAAATGGGCTTTCTTCAAAGCTATTGATGTGACAAAATGATGTAGAAAAAAAAGATTAACATACTTCTTTCTATTCTAACTAATTACAGTAATATTTTTCTCTTTGGGACAAAGCTCGACTGTTTTTATGAATTCCAACTCTTCAACATCATAAGCGAAGGGTCAACTTACAGTAATGTCTCACGTGATTCATCTCAAGTTTCTACTTGCCTCTACTGTATAAAGTGGGATCTGCATCCCGAATACCCTCCAATAAATTCCCTCTCCACCCAATTGCAAGAACAACACACGATCAAATACAACTCTGATTTGGAACTTATGCATTAATGTCAATGCAATATTTCTACCACAGAAGGTGATTGACTTCTGTAATTGGATTAATACCAGTCCAATCCAAATGAATAAGTCTATCATCTTCTGCAGTAGAATTATAGATGTGTATTAATGCATAAAATCAAAAGTTGTATTTGATCGTATGTTTTCCTTGCAATTGGTCGGAGAGGGAATTTCATTGGAGAGATGGAGATCCCATATTACACAGTGGCTGCAAGCAGATATTTGCGATGGATCTTAAGACACTTGATCAAGATATACTTAGCTTGACCTTTGCTTATATGTTGAAGTGTTGGGATCAATAAAAATAGTCGAGCTTTGCTCCAATTGGAATGATATTGTTGTGAACATTAAAAATAGAAGAAAGTATGTTAATCTTCTTATTGAACATTGTTTTGTCACATCAATTGCTCTTCAAATAGCTCATTTTCTCAAGATTTTTCTGTTATAACTGCCTCAAGTATCAAGACTTCCTTGTTTCAGAGTTATCTTGATAACATGCCTGATAGGAGAGGAACTTTTATTTCTGTCGATGTTTGAAAAACACATACAGATTACCTTTGACACGAAGAAAATAATCACCAAATATCTTAATTTAGGAAGTGTAAAAACTCGTAACTCGAAATAGCTAGATATAAGCTACGAAAGTTAAAAAAAAAATTGGAAAGAAAAGTAGAAAATTGGAAAATTTGTCTAAGTTAAAAAAATGAGTTTTGGTCATTTTCAAAAGACCATAACTCATATCTCAAGATGATTTAGAGGTAGTTCTTGATATTGTTGGAAAGACCTTGGAGAGATCTTTCCAACACCTTTGAGTTTGCACATTTTTAATATCGTATGAGGGAGACCTGCCTATCGGAAGTTTAACCATTGAAATGAGGAAAGTCCAATTCTCGATTTAAGGAAGGGTAAACAAGTATTTTTATCCTTATTTTCCTAATTTGTTTTTAGGATTTATTAGTGTTAAAAATAAACCTTAACTAAGTTTTGGAAAATCGAACTCATGCTTAGGGCTTGGAGAAGAGAGAAAAGAAGAAGAGAAGGGAGAAAAAGCCAAGAATTTGCCAAGAACGTCAAGAACATTGAGTTAGCTTCATCGAGGGTGCTCCTTATCAATATATGTGAGATCTTTTGTCTTGGTTTAGTTGACCCACATGCCAATTCGTTTCAATTCAGAGATTCATGAGTTGTTTACATGTTAAAAGGTGAAGTTCTTGAAGAAAAATGCCGAATTCTCCTTGATTGAATTGTTGGATGTCAATTGTTGTTTGATTCTTGTTTTTTGGGGGCTGTTTCCGACATTAATCCACTGGGTATTAAGGGCACCAATAGTCACATGTGTTTGTGAAAGAATTAGGGAGGTTTGGAGATGAAAAATGAGTTGAAAAATTCGTCAGCGCATAATGCATGCAGTTCACCAGAAACTGGCCTCATTTATTTAGGGTCTAGCGTGGCGTGCCACCAGTGCGCTAGATCCAAGCCACAGTAAATTAAGGCTGGCAAGGTTCACCCCGAACGCGCGTTTTTCGCCTAGATTTCATAGTTTATCCCTTTTTTAAGTCCTTCAAAGGTACATTAACACCTTCCAATGGTTTTAATTACATCAAATAATTTCTAAGCACCTAGATCTTTAAATGATATGAAAGATCATAATATGTTCATCCCCTTTTCCATGCCTCCAAATTGTCCTAATATAAGTAACTTGGATTATGTTGATGATATTTTTATTTTTAGCAGTGGCAATATTCCTTCTATGAGACTCATCATGAACTATACTGACGTATATGAGTTAAGTTCTGGAAAGCTAGTCAATAGAGATAAAACTTTATTTTTACCTGCTTCTTAAACTTTTGGTCTAAGGATAAAAAGGTGAAAGAGATGTACCAATTTCAGGGAAAAAAACCTTTCCTTTTACTTATCTTGGTTGCCCATTGTATGTTGGTAAGAAATATGCTAGAATGTTTTGATTATATTGTTAGTAAAGTTGTCAAAAGGCTTAATGGTTGGCATGGTAAGCTTCTTTGTTATGGGGAGGAAGTTGGGAGGGGGCCCGTTGTTTCGATCAAGAGTGTTCTCCAATAACTTCCTATTTATACTCACTCTGCTTTCACCACTCTCAAAAGTACTCTTAAGTTAATTGATAAGAATTTAGTTAATTGATTTAGGGTTAGTAGCCAACGTTGTAATAACTTTTTGAATTCTTGGTTAAACTAATGTGTTCCATGTGACGAGGGGTATTGGTTTCAAAAGTATATAAGACTTTAGCAATAAATTAACAATGAAGAGATGGTGGAGGTTGAGAACCTCAAATTCTCTTTGGGCCTCATTTGCCAAATAGAAGTATTTCATCAAAGCTCATGTAGTAGGTAAAGAATGGACTTCATGTAATTTCCATGCCTGGAAACACATGCTTCAAGTTAGAGAAGACGCAAGGAAACATATGATTTTCCAAGTTAATTCAGGTACTATATCTTCTTGGGGGACCCGATAAGGGCCTTTTACCCTATCAAGCCCCTTATTCACGCAAAAGCTCAAAATCTCAAGTAAAGATGTTCATCAACAACAAATATGGAATGATTTTGCCAAGCCATATTTGTGCATATATCCGTAAAATAGAGATTGGAAACCTCAAGAAAGTGGATTAACATTTTTGGGATCTTACCGACGGTGTTAATTCTCTAACAATATTGTTTAGAATTTGGTAAGAACAAAAAAATCTTATCAACCTCCTATCAATAAGGTACGGAATTGTTCTACATAACTTGGTTTCAATGTTTGTCTAAGTTTTAAAGTTGAGTTAGATAACTAGAGTTAGTTAGCTGAATGATCTAAGTTTTAATCAAGCATCTTTAAATCATTATTGTTATGTTTTCTTGGGTAGTAGGAGTATCAACTAGAGTTAGTTTATGTGTTGGTTCATTAGAGTTACTGGTTGTTTAGTTTTTTATCTTCGAGATCTGAGATGGTGGCTAGAGTTAGCCTAGTTTTATTCTTGAAGTCTATATCAAGGGATTAAAGAGTCGCAATACCTAGGTTTCAAGAGTTTGTAATCTGAAACTTTGTTGTCTTTGAGTGAAATTTACTTTGTGTTGAAATCTTGTGAGTTCATGTCATGGTTTTGATCTCCATTGAGTAAGAGGGTTTTCTCGTAAAATTATTGTGCTTGATTAACTTTAGAGTCGTCAATATGGGCTAGGCTCGTAAGACCGTCCTGGACTAACCCGTAATTTGATCGGTTGGACTATGATTTTTGAAACTTATTTAAGAAAAGAGCTTTTTAGCCTGGCCTGAATAAGCATGGTGATTTGTGGGGCTTGGGAAATATGGATAGAGCCGGTCTAT
Organism: Solanum lycopersicum; assembly: GCF_036512215.1. Taxonomy (NCBI): domain Eukaryota; kingdom Viridiplantae; phylum Streptophyta; class Magnoliopsida; order Solanales; family Solanaceae; genus Solanum; species Solanum lycopersicum. Next base: position 53,842,638 of record NC_090811.1, read on the forward strand.
GGGCTAAATAAAAATTGAACAAAAAAATGAAAATAAAATAAAGTATTAAAAATAACAAGAATCTAAACTCCAAAGCTGTTTAAAAGTTTGAAATATTGCAATTTAATATATGTTATGTTTATAAAATATGTACAACATGAAATAAAAATTTCCTAAATTTTCTACGAAATCACTTCATAGGTCGTAACATATGGAATGTTGTTATAGTTTTTGTGTTTTATTATGATCATTGGAAAACAATTAGGTTAATATTTCTATTTATCTATTTATGATTTTACTTAAAATCAAACTTGATAAATTTATAAGGATAATTTTATTTGTGGATTTTATTAACAAGTAGTAACACTAACACCATGTAAAATTGTCTTATCGATATTTATAATAATACTTTTAAATTATAATTTAATTAAAATAATTATAAAAATATACTTCTTAAAAAAGAGGGCTGCCCGGCAAATCCCGTAGCCCACATACTTGTGAGCTAGGTTGACCTTTTTCTGGCCCACACCAAAAATGGGCTAGCCATGCATGACTCGTTAAATTTCAAAACATGTATGGATTAGACTAGATAGGGTGGGCCAACCCATATTGACAACTCTAATTAACTTTGAGTTATTTAATTTGTGTACTATTATGTTGACGAAGGACCTGGTCCAGTAATCACTAGTGGACGCATACATTATAGCATGATAATACTAGTGAGTCTTTTAAATTGTTTCACTTGACTGCTAGCCAATACTATAAATCAAATTAATCAGAAAATCTTACCAAGAACTTTCTACAAAGGGATTAGACACAATACAACCCCCACTGTTGAAGGCTACACCGGATTTTCCAACCCAAGGACAATTACTTTCAATGGTCTGAGTAGGACCGCAATACTTGCCTATTTTGATTCAATTGACCTTAATTAATTTATCAATTCCAAGATCAGATAATAAAGTCAGTTTACTACCTTGAGATTCAAATGTACATAGATTCTCTCTCAAGGGAAAAAAGATATAGGTACAAAAATTCACTTAAAATAAAATGCATGAAACTTACATTTTAGAGAAATTTGTTGTTTTTTCCAATCACAACTAAGAAATAGGACCTACAAAGTTAATTTTCTTATTACTTAGTTTTGTCCGAAAATCGTCACAACTACTCAAATCACATGCATTCTCTAATTATTTTATGCACAATTCATGTTGTGTAATGTTCTACCTGCATGATGACTACCAGCAAGAGCAAAACACTTCTTACTGATAGTTTCTACATCATGGATCCAAGATTTTTGGTAAATGATAAAAAGACATCTTAACCATTACACACACTTTCATAGGTAAAACCTTGACAAAGGGTTACATGGGAGAATAGAATAACTTATTATTTTAGGTGAGAAGACGCAGCAGACAAGCCCGACCTTGTCGTTCCATGAATCCTTGTACTCTATGCAAAATGGACTACATAGCTTAGCGATCAGATTCATTTATCAAAGAATATGCATACACAAATATTATCACAGATCAGTTAGCATAACATTACGCAAACTTGTCTACTCAACATAGTATAATCCCATTTTATGTGGCCTAACTTGACGAGAATACTAAATAATATGACAAGCTAAATGTGTGGTTTCAAATAACAAGTCGCAACATAATATTATTCCTATAACTGATATTTTATTTTTTATCAACAACAGCAAACCGTACCAGGCTTCTCATCCAATAAACCTCCTCTAACATGTCCACTGCCTTACCCAACCAAACGTAACCCTGGTATATCAACCGAACTCTAAAAAGAAATATAATCTACCACAAAAAACTAAAACACCCCATCAAGACTACTAGAGATGAGAAAGAAACATATTCCAAAAGTCCAGCAAAGTGATAGTAGCGCATATCATCTTGTAATTAACTACTAAAAATTGTCATGGATAGTTACAGATACACCCTTGAGACAAGAGGCCGAGGAGGTTCACGAGGTTCACATGAACTCATGCTTTCTTCCCGAGATAATATACAGTAGTGTTATATTTTTAAAAAAATTTAATAAATCACACTCGAAGTATCATATAATTTGATAAATACTAGGTGCACCTCTTTACGTGATGTTAGAAATTTGAATTTTATATTATCTTATTTTATTTTCTTTATAAAATTAGAACAAAGTAGTCTAAAAAACAAGAAAACTGTTGCAGCAACATTTATCATGATATATTCCAGAAAGAGAGAACATAACGAGATTCTTATGTTTGATCACAGATTAACAATTATATAAATGTTGTTTGTGAGTCAAAATTTAGGCATATTATTCATTTTAGTAGGCTTGCTCTAATTAAAATTAATCATCTTTTTCCTTCAATAATCCCTTAAATATAACTAAATATTGTGTATTTCTATCTCCAGCTCAGCAAACAACGTAAGCATAACAATAATTGTCAAGGATGGTTGGTAGGATTCTGGATGCAAGGAGGCTCACCCAAGCTACTTTGATTGTGAATGGTCTCAACGAAGCGCCTGTTGTTACCCTGAACACATGTATTTGTATCATAATGCAAGTAGAATAAAGTTAGTATATTGAACATACAAGCATGTAAGGGGAAAACTGAAACATATAATTATAGCTGAACGGGTAGAAGGGGAATAAATACTCAACTCAACTCAATATGCAAGCAGTGAGAATAAGATACAATATATAAAGCTTTGAAAATATAAAATAGTAACTCAAGATGTATAAAAATACAATAATAAGATCTCCACTCTCATTTGGAAGATTCTCTAATTGACAACCATCACTATGAGCTATGTGATGATACAACATCTAACCCACACTTCCGGAACATTCCTATACCTTGTTTGGATATAGAGCAACTAAGTGGATCCACTAAGCTGTGCTGAAGGTATTAAGGATTCATCTTAAAAGTATGATCCTTACCGCAGTTGGCATACATGGTTTATAAGGATTTTGAGTTGTATGAACAAATCCTCATATCGATGCTATATATATATATATATACACACACACACACACACACACACATGCTCATACGTTAAATACATAATTTTTTCTCTATTTGAGTGAATTACTCAAAACTTCCTCTTAAAACAAGAAATTCTCAAATAAGATCATTCATATTACAATATTTCTCTCATTTTAAAATGAAAAAATCTTACACTTGGTAATAATTAGTTCCCTCAAACTTTACTCAAACTGTCTCTTTAAAATATTCATCAAAAGTCGATTTAAAACACAATGAATGACTTCTAAAGACTCATCAAGACTTATAACTCCAAAGAGGTTCATGCCAAAATATTGGCATGAACAAACTAGCTCAAGATCTAAATAACCATATAGAAAACTCAATACTCATAACTCAAGAAATGAGAACTTAGCGATACTACTCGACTCATAGGGTTAGTACAGAATAAGAAACATGAACGAGTCAACTCAAGGATATTAATAACAATATAGAAATAAATGAATACCATTCTCCTCATTCTAATCTCATCTTTTTATACAATAGATCAAAGTTATAATTAATTTCGAAAGAATTCTCGATTTAACTCGAAAGCCCTCCTCAACATTCCTCTTAATTTTTTCTTGATTTGAAATGTGAATTTAAGAGCTATGATTAGGATATAGGATCTTTAATGAAGGCTTAGATAGTAGGAATAAGAAGAGAGCGAAGACACGATTTAAAGAAGAACTGGCGTGACACAGAGATAGAATTAAATTTTTGTCGCAAAATAAATTTAAAGAAAGAGGACTTCATATCATCTCTACGAAGCAGAGAGGCGGTGACAATTTGGAGACTTAAATTTTTAAACACCTCCACGACGCGGGCATGGGTGCATATTTTTTTCCAATCTTTTCTTTCTCTCCCAAACATGATTCAATTCACACCCAATGCAATTTTTTTGCCAAATTTCATGAAGTTTATAAACTCAGAACCTTTTCAATGAAAACCACACAAAATCCATCAATAAAAACACTCATATGCAAAAACCGTCACCTCAAGAGCTCAACAAGACTTCATTATTAAATAATGAATCTAAAACATCAAGAACGACATCAAGAATATTAATCAATCAAATTTAAGTATGAATTCATGGATGAAATTGCATGATTTGTGTGAGAGCAAACAAACACAACACTATGAAAGCATACATACCTGGAAGAACAATATTTTTTAAGGAACTTGAAGGAAAATCTTGGAAGATAAACCCTAGATTTATTATTTCTTGAAGTTTCTTGATCATAGAAATTTAAGAGTGAATAAGAGGATTTGATTATAAAAATTGATATTTCTACATGTTAAGGTTAATTTAGATGATCTGCTAAAGTTTTTTATGACTAAAATAACCTTGAAGAAATAAATAAAATGAGCTGGAAGTTAGAATATTTTTCTTACGGAAAGTGAGGTTCATAATCACTTTGTAACACAGAGCCATCGTGGAGCTGTTGATAGGTTAGAGTGTCTCTAGTAAATTAGTCATAATATTGTACTCAGAACTATGATTAAGGCAAACTTGGTGGATATGGAAAGAGGACTCGACGACCTTTTTAATTTTATATGTCTTCGACCACCTAAATATTTATGTGCTAAAAGAAATGGTTGTTTGAAGATAAGATAAAACTTAAGAAAACTGATGAGTGACTTGAACGAAATGCTCTTTAGTTCTTTTTGAAGCTAGATATTTCCTAAGTGTCCTGATGCTTTCTTCAAGCTCTAATCTTATCTGACATATGATACAAATCTCTTCAGCTTTTATTGGATTTGCTACTTCGTCTATTGGCACTTCAACATGATAAATTCGTGTTTTAAAGTGCGTCAATGTAACATCCTCTGCAGTCTCCTCCATTTAAGCATGTTGATAATCCGGATCACTTGTTGGAGGATTTCTCCAATTTTGTGAGGATTGGTCTAGCAAATTTACCGCTACACCGATTCTTAAGAAAGTATATATATATATACTGAATTACGATTACTCATGTTAAGAACATCAAAAATTGAAGAATGGCAATAAGAATTTCTAATTTTTAAATAGAACATAAGTAGCAAAAATAATGTAGAATAAGTTTGAGTGAGAATAAGTATATAAAGTGATGGCCTACTATATATTTATTTGTGAACTTAATAAGTTGTACGACTAATTTGTATTGAAATCAGATTCATTGACTATATAATATATATAGATAGAGATGGCCTACCATGTTTTCTATTTCATTTGGGAAACTAATAAATTGTATTCCTAATTCATTATATTTGGGAATTTAGTAAATTATATTCCTAGCTTATTATATTTATGGAATTAATAAATTGTATTCCTTGTTCATTTTGCATTACTATATTTTTTTTTGAAATAAAATTTATCGTCAATATGATATATAAAGAGATGGCCTACCATGTTGATTAGTGTTTTTGGAAAGTTAAATAACCTATATTCTTAATTTTTTGTAACGATCTGAACAATCGTTAATAAGGAGAAACAATAATTTAGGGAATTCTGGGACCACTATCCCATCACAGCGTGTCAAGTATTGCTAGGGTGGTGTGGTACCCAAGTGGGGTGTAAGTTAGTGATAGGGCGGGATAGGCGAGATAGAATGTAAATTACGAAAAATCTTATTTTCTCCATCTTCCTAAAATACCTAAATAAGTTGTAAAACATCCTAAAAACCATACAAAAACCGATTTAAGCTTGGGAATGAAGGAGAAGGAGATTTCTACTGTGAAGATAGTGAAAGATTACAGATTCTTGGAAAAATTCGCTATCGTGAAGCCTAAAAAAACTGGAATCAAAGTCAAAATTTTGTGCAACTGCTTGGCTCCCATGTAGGTTATGTTTTATGAATTTAGTTATAAAGTTGTCCTTACTACATAACATATGGAAATCAATGGTAGGGTTATATGTAGACCTTCGTCCACCAAGTAAATTTGATGAGTAATCCCTAGAAATCAAAGTATGTGGATTTATGCCTTAAGAAGAGGAATCGATGAATTCTTAGGGTCTCTAGAATCGGTATCATGGGTACAATTGGTTTAAGAATCGAACTATGAAATCACGAATTGAACTAGATTTCTGAATGCATGCTAGATTACATATTGGAGAAATTGAATTGAGGATTTTTGATGAATTGTGATTAAAACATATAAAGGAGTGTGGGATCATGAACTAGGCTAAGTATGGTCAAGTTAATGTTTGTATATGAATGTTACATTGTTGATCCACTTGTTGTAAATGTGATGGGTGAACTATGATTGCCATCTAATCATGACTTAAATGTATGATCTTGAAGATATAGTGGTTATTGTGATGTGCTGAATGGATCGGTTTCCACATTTTAGTTGTGATTGTTATTATGATGTTTTGTTTTGATCATTTGCCACGTTCCGTTATAACTTTTTAATTGGGGTCCACGTTCTGGCATAACTATGGTTTCAGTTGCCATGTTCCAACACAACTAACTTGGGTTACTTGCCATGTTCTAACAAAACTAACTATTTAGGTTTGGTTTCCAGGAGAGAACCAACTATGTAATATAAAATGTAAAGTTGTTCATTGTGCGTAAATATTTATGATATCGTATAGGTTTTAAATGTGCATGTGAGTTAGTGTTGCATTGACTTACTTATGTTGTACATAGTAGGCACGTGTACAATGGTTTATATTTGATTGTTCGTTGTGATGAGCGAACCTGTTGGGTATGGTGGAAGGGATAAATATTCAAGAGGTAAGTAATAGACAATAAGTGTTGTTCATGTGTCGTAATGGCGAGGAGTAGAGGTAGTGTGTGTGATGAAATATGTTTAGGTGGTTTTCACCTTGGGGGAAAGAGATTGGGTGTTCGTGTTAAGGGAGTGTCATGTAATATATTATGTTACTATGGTTGGGTAATATGACGACGAAGTAGGGGGTATGACCTGAACGGTTAGTTGAAATGTTGGTGGTTGTATTTGTGGGATTTCTCTATGTGGTAGAATTGTTAGTCAATGATAAGTATCTGGTAGGTATGATAACCTTTTTACTTCTTTCATTGTTTTTTTGTTGCCAATCCGTCTATAATATAAAAATATTATTTGTCTATTTTATTCATGGAGATCAAACTCTATTCAGAGCATATGGTGCACTATTTGTTGCAGTATACTCATATGGTGCTTATCTAGTTGTCTCAGTATAAAGGTACATCATGTATTAAGTAGTGAAAAGGATACATTTTATATTTCATTTATACAAATATTTTATTGTTATATAAAAGGATATTACTGTAAATAACACAACTGAAATATTTCATTTATACAAATATTTTATTGTTATATAAAAGGATAGTACTGTAAATAACACAACTGAAATATTTTTTTATCTTCATCTTGTTATAGAGTTAGATTCATGTGCAAACATCCACCAACACATGTAGTGTTATACACAAGTCAAGACCATACATAAGTTACAAAAAAGAATGCTTGAAACTTAGTACTGTTGCTGGTGAATCACATCGTGTTTACCTAATGAAACGTTACCAATCCTGCATCCATACTATATCAAAAGACATAAAAGAGTAGTACCAATACAAAACAAGCATACTGATTGGCTTTATTGGTACACCCGATGCCCAACGCATAGCATAAGAAACAAACTAGAAGGCTCATGAAATAAACCAGTCGCTTCTACACCTTCACCCTCTCGTTAAATACCTCTAATATACACTAGTGTTCTGCACTATCACCCTTCTCAATCAACCTACCTACCAAATATTTCATTATAGACTTACCATTCTACCATATAGAAAAATCCCCCAAATATACCAGTAACATTTCAACTAACCATTCAGGTCATACCCCTACTGACTTGTCATGCTACCCAACCATAGTCACATAATACATTACATCACACTCCCTCAACACTAACACTCAATATCTTTCCCCCAAGGTGAAATCCACCTAAGTATATTTCATCACACACTACCTCTACTCCTTGCCATTATGACACACGAACAACCCTTACTATCGATTGCTCGCCTCTAAATTATTTGTTCCTACCACTTTACATAAAAGGTTCGCTCATTACAATGAATAATCAAATATAAACCATCATATACATGCCCACTAAGTGAAATATAAACAAGTCAATACAACACTAAACTCACATGCGCATATCCAACATTTATGATATCATCAATATTTATACATGAACGCCAAACAAATTCACATTTTATATCACATCGGTGGTTCTCTAATGGAACCCAAACCTAAAAACAAGTAATGCCGGAACTTGGCAACCAATCCAAGTTAGTTATGATTAAATGTGGAAATCGATTCCATAGTTATGACGGAAGGTGACAACTGATACAATAATTATGCCGCAAATGTGATAATCAATACAACACTTATATCAAAACGTGAAAACTGATCCAAGTTAGTTATGCCAGAATGTGACCACCGATCCATTCAACACATCACAATCACAAGTATATATTCTACATCATACATTTAACTCGTGATTTTATTGCAACCATAGTTCACAAATCTCATTTACAACAAGTGTGATCAACAATGCAATATTCATATACACACATCCATTTGCTATACATAGCCCTAGTTCATCATATAAGACTTCTTCCTAGGTTTTAATCATAATTAATACTAAAACCTTCATTCAATCGCTCCAAGCTTAATCTAGCATACATTTACAAATATAGTTCCATTCATGATTTCATAGTCTTATTCTTAAACCAATGTACCCATGATGCCAATTCTAAAGTCCCTAACACTTAATCAAATCATTTTCTCAAGGCATAAACACATATACTTTGATTTCTAGGGATGCTACTCATTGAATTCAATTTGTGCACGAATCTCTACACACAACCCTACAATTGATTTTAATATATTACGTAGTATGCACATATTTATAACTATTCAATTAATAAAACCTAGCCTGCCTGGGTGCCAAGCAGTTACACAGAGTTTTGACTGATTACGGTTTTTCTTGGCTTCGCAAAGGTGAATTTTCTAAAGAATCCGCATGATTTTACCATCCTCATGCTAGAAATTCCCTTCTCCTTCCTTTCCAAGATTAGAACAACTTCTATATGATTTTTACGGTGTTTTATGACGTATTTAGGTATTCTAAGAAGATGGTAGGATTTTTCATAGTTTATTTCTGCCTCGCCTTTCCCGCCTTAGCGCTAGCTTACCCCACTGTAGTGCCGCCTTCCTAGTTGCACCTGGCCCGGTGTGGCGGTTCAATGGCCCAGATTCCCTAAATTTTTGTTTCTCCTGATTATCGACGGTTCCAGTCGTTACAATATATACAATTTTACCCCTCCTTTATCCTTGAATGACCAGTGTATGAATATCATGTGCCTTATTTTGATTTACCTTTATGTTTAAGAATTGTTCCACTAAAGGATCACGACAAATGTCAACTTTTCACTTCATTCCCACGAAAGAATAACATACAAAACAGGTTATAGGAATAAAAGAAACCCATACGAAGAATCAATTGTATTAAATTGACACAGACTACCCTGCAAAAGCGGCAGGCCTCCCGCTAAGTGAGAGATCTCCAGTTTAGGGGTGAGATAGAAAACAACAAAAGGGGGAATGGGCAATTATTATTATTATTATTATTATTATTATTATTATTATTATTATTATTATTATTATTATTATTATTATTATTATTATTATTATTATTATTATTATTATTATTATTATTATTATTATTATTATTATTATTATTATTATTATTATTATTATTATTATTATTATTATTATTATTATTATTATTATTATTATTATTATTATTATTA